>NW_027362766.1:15873339-16473339 GCF_046119375.1 Phyllobates terribilis
ACATCTAATTGGTCGCGGCCGCTATTTAAATGTGCCGCACAAATCGGTGATTGGTCGCGGTCTTGGCCCGCGACCAATCACTGATCTTGCGGCTAAAGTTAACCACTACTGTGCTGATTGGTCGCGGCCGATATTTAAATTTGGCGCCCAAATCGGTGATTGGTCGCGGGCAGCGTCTGCGACCAATCAGCACAGCGGTATTTAACTTTTGCGCTAAGATCAGTGATTGGTCGGGTCCGAAGACTGCGACCAATCATCGAATCATCTTGGTGAGGACCGGGGAGCGGCTACTTCCGCTGCGAGAACCCGGGACATGAGGGGGCGCTCGCAGCAGAAGTATCCTGACCCGCAGCGCTGCTCCCCGGTCCTCCCTTCCGCATGGATGTCAGCGACGCCGGCAGTCCTTCCGCTGCTACCGGCCGGGACATGAGCGCCTTGCGCCGCTCATCTCCCGTCTGCATCTCCGTCCCACAGATGAGTCCGGCGGTCGGGGTCCTTCTGCTGGTATCGGCCGGGAGATGAGTGCCTCGCGCCGCTCATCTCCCAGCTGCATCTCCGTCCCGCAGATGGGTCCGGCGGTTGGGGTCCTTCTGCTGGTACCGGCCGGGAGATGAGCGCCTCGCGGCGCTCATCTCCCGGCTGCAACGCCGCTGAGCTCCGTCCCGCAGATGAGCCGCTAACTGCCGCCATCTTTTTTCTGAAATCCCGCGGCGCTGATTGGCCGCTGCCGGACCAATGAGCGATGCGGGATTTCAGGAACAAACAAATAGGTGACAACACTAAAAACTCCAACTAACCCTGGGGGCTCCAGTACAGACTAGAGATCTAGAGACCCTGAAGTCCCTACTGGTTCCTGCTTGAACTGAAATAGCCCTAACCACAGACTAAACAATGGCAAATCTTACCTATAATGACTGAAAGGCTGTCAAGTGCTACACATATCGCCTAAAGAACCAGAGGGCAAAGCAGAGTGTAAATTATCTACAGAAGAGAAAGTGTGCTGAAATAGAAAGAAATCCTAGAATGAGTTAAACAAACTATGAAATACAAAATAAAGAATTAAGTACATACTGTTAAAAAATACGTCCTAAAAAGAGACAGAAGATGGTACAGGTTAAAGGACATAAACAGCAGAGAGATAAACCCTAGCTGGTCTTTCACTGACTGGCTTAACCCCATTTACGACCTTGGACTAATGATGAGCGAGCGTGCTCACCACTGCTCGGTACTCGCCCGAGCATCTCACTGCTCGAGATGCTTGGTGAGTACTTCCGGGATGCTTGGGCGGGATCATCACGGAAGTCAATTAACATGCAGGGATTGCGTACCACTCACTGTAATGCCGTAGCCATGTTGGTTGTGACAATACAGTGATTGGCTGTCCGCATAGCATTATCGGATCTATATAAGACCTAGTGACCCTATGTCACAGTCTACCCTTCAGAAAGGCAGAGTAGGGAGAAGTTCTGCTGAGTGAGGGACAGAATTAGTGGTTTATTAGTTAGGTATAGGTATTCCACAACAAGATATACATCCATCTGAACTAACAGTCCTTCTAAGGACTAATCCAGCAGCATATATTACTGATGATAGCAGGAGTTAGGCAAGAATAGTTTGTGGACACTGTATACAGCAGAATAGGATCCATTGCACATTATGTATGCAGCTGCTGTTACAGATATTCATAGCCCTAGACATCGGGGCTAATTTTTTTTGCCCTTAATCCTGATTAATTGCTTAAAAAGCAATACAGTCCAACATTTTACTGCTCCATTTGCTTGTTAGCAGATTACAGCCAGATTTTTTATATTTTATTTGCCTTGCTATATTGTTGAACAAGAGAATCTTGTCCATCATCAGACATGATCCCATATTACTGCGGTAATAATCGTGATTTTTTTGGGAGCGTGCCAAATATTATACTCCATTTAAAGTCTGCCAAATGAGTGTTGTTCAACCTATTCACACTTGGTCGCTGACCAATACTATCCTAATAGGCCACTGCCTAAAACCGTGGTCATCACCTGTGATTCCATATTACCACGGTAATAAAAGTGACATTTTTGGGAGTGTGCCGAATATTCTACTCCATTTAAAGTCTGGCAGTTGTGTGTTGTTCCAAACTATTCACAGTTCGTCGCTGACAAATACCATACTGCAATGCCAGTGCCTAAAACCATGGTCGTTAGACGTATCAGATATTTCTGCAGTACTAATCCAGACATTTTTAGGGAACATGTCAGATATTATACTCCATTTAAAGTATGGCAGCTGTGTGTTGTTCAACCTATTCACACTTGGTCACTGACCAATAGCATATTACAAGGCCAGTGCCTAAAACCGTGGTCATCAGACGTTATTCCATATTACTGCGCTAATAATCCTGAAATTTTTTGGAGCGTACCAAATATTATACTCCATTTAAAGTCTGGCAGTTGTCTTTTGTTCCAAAATATTTACACCTGGGCGTGGACCAATACCATGCTACAAGGCCAGTGGCTAAAACCGTGGTCATCAGACGTATCAGATATTTCTGCGGTACTAATCCAGAAATTTTTAGGGAATGTGTCAGATATTATACTCCATTTAAAGTATGGCAGATGTGTGTTGTTGAGCCTATTCACACCTGGTCACTGGACAATAGCATATTACAAGGCCACTGCCTAAAACTGTGGTCATCAAACACGATCCCATATTACTGCGATAATAATCCTGACATTTTTTGGAGGGTGTCAAATTTTATACTGCATTTAAAGTTTGCCAGTTGTGTGTTGTTCCAAGCTATTCACACTTGGTTGCTGACAAATACCATGCTACAAAGCCAGTGCCTAAAAGTGTGGTCATCATAAGTGATCCCATGCTACTGTGGTAGTATTAATGAAATTTTTAGGGAACGTGTCAACGATTATACTCCATTTAAAGTCTGCCAGTTGTGTGTTCAAACCTATTCACAGTTGGTCACTGACCAATACCATATCTGTGAACAATGTTGTCAGAGCATTACGTCGCTTTTAGTGACTGACAATAAAACATACAAAAATGAAGATTAAATGGATTTTACTGGAAGAAATGTTATGGAACATTCTTTGCAGGGTCATGACTTTTAGATAAGGCCCAATAAATAATAACAAAAAAAAACCTATAAAAACACTGCAGGATCTTTAATATAAAAACTAGAGATGAGCGTTGTTCAACTTGAACTGTTCGCCAATCTCAAATTCGAGCTGTTTTGGGCGGTGTTCGAGCCGTTCGGCGAACACGAACGATTTGAAAAAAATTCGGCTGTTCGAGGTTATGTTCGATAACTGTTCGTGCACCAAAATCATAACTGGATTTTTTCTCAGTAATGATGAAAATTAATGTTAATACGCAGTTTGAGTGTACAGCGGGGCGGGGGGAGGGGCAGGGGATGGATCTCTGCAGGAATAATGAAGATCTCCATTTTTTTTTCTCTTTCCCGCATTTACAGTGGGGAGGTGCAATCTGTCAGCCTATCAGCAGAGCACACACGGAGCGAAGTGCTTTTTTTCACACAAGCAAGGGCATGTGTCATTGGCAGTGTATGTCACATGTCCTTGCGCTATAAGACCCAGCCATTTTCCCCGTCGCCAC
Source organism: Phyllobates terribilis (assembly GCF_046119375.1). Classification (NCBI taxonomy): domain Eukaryota; kingdom Metazoa; phylum Chordata; class Amphibia; order Anura; family Dendrobatidae; genus Phyllobates; species Phyllobates terribilis. The sequence goes on from NW_027362766.1 coordinate 15,876,952, forward strand.
CATTTTCTCACTGCTGCAGCTGCGTGTTAGACGGCACCGCTGTTGCTGTGTGCGCTATACCTTGTTAATTTCAAGCCAATTTTCGCACAAATCTACAAATAGCTTGGGAGTAGGGAATGGTTGTGATTGCAGTCCTTTTAAGGACTAGGTTACATCATTTCCTATGACTTTTATCAGGCAGGTCTGTGCTCTTAGATAGATAGGTTGGGAGTAAAGACTAATTGTAATTGCAGTCCTTTACAGGACTAAGTTACATCAGTTCCTATCAGTTTTTGCCAGGCAGGTCTGTGCCAGTGCTGTGCAAGTTTTTTTCACAGCATTTGGCTGAATCTAGCAAAGCTAATCCTTTTTGGCCTATTGCAGAGTGTGTTAGTCAGTGGAGTAGCCTATCTGTGTTGCAAGCTATACCACCTGTGTAAAGAATACCAATTTTTTACTGCACCTAGTGAAGTAAAATCTTTTGGGCATAGCATCATTCTATTAGTCCATCTATACAAACCTCCATCAGGTTGCAAATTAAAAATAATTTTTTTCTGCATCTAGCTCTGAAAAATTATTTGTACTTCTAGCAGTGTGTGGGATTTGTTCTATTAGTCCATCTATACTGACCTCCATCAGGTTGCAAATTAAAAATAATTTTTTTCTGCATCTAGCTCTGAAAAAATATTTGTACTTCTAGCAGTGTGTGGGACTTGGTCTATTAGTCCATCTATACTGACCTCCATCAGGTTGCAAATTTAATATAATTATTTTCTGCATCTAGCTCTGAAAAAATATTTGGGCTTCTAGCTGTGTGTGGGACTTGTTCTATTAGTCCATCTATACTGACCTCCATCAGGTTGCAAATTAAAAATATTTTTTTTCTGCATGTAGCTCTGAAAAAATATTTGGGCTTCTAGCAGTGTGTGGGACTTGGTCTATTAGTCCATCTATACTGTCCTCCATCAGGTTGCAAATTGAATATAATTTTTTTCTGCATCTAGCTCTGAAAAATATTTGGGCTTCTAGCAGTGTGTGGGACTTGTTCTACTAGTCCATCTATACTGACCTCCATCAGGTTGCAAATTCAATAAAAAAAATTTCTGCATTTAGCTCTGAAAAAATATTTGGGCTTCTAGCAGTGTGTGGGACTTGGTCTATTAGTCCATCTATACTGACCTCCATCAGGTTGCAAGTTGAATATCATTTTTTTCTGCATCTAACCCAGCCAATAGTTTTGGCCTAATACCACAGTTTGGCCACTCAGCTCTGCTCGGTTCCCATCCATCGTATTTTGTGCAAACAACTCCAGAGTTGTGAATTAGTTAACCACCAAAATGAGTGGAAAAAGGCCTGCTGCTGGTGGAAAGGGGAATAGGCGTGTTGGGAAGGGGAAAAAAGGTTGTGTCCGTGGGGTAGGTGTTAAAGCAACAGTAACATCTGCAGAAGAAAGACCATCTTCCAGCCAAACTAAAATGTCTACTTCTTTTTGCGGACAATGTGATAAGATCCCTTTCGTACGGCCACGCCAGTTGCTACAAATTCCAGATGAGGCACAAAAACAGCAGGTGCTTCAATGGATATCAAGTGCTCCTTTAAGTGGGCTCTCCTCCACATCAACTTCAACATCACAAATACTCCAGTCCTCAAAGGTGTCACCCCAATCGCATTTGCTTCCTCACAGCTCCCAAATCTCCAGCTGCCCGTCTGAGTATGAGGTAGAACAGATGGTTGAGTCTGCAGAGCTGTTTACTCATACTATAGCCTGGGAATCAGAGGTCGACTCCAGCACTTCTGTGAATCCAGATGAGGAAATAATCTGCACTGATGCCCAGAATCTTTATGAGTCGGATCCAGGACCAGACCCTGAAGGTTCTGACCATAATGTAGACCCTCATTCCCAAACTGTAATTCCTGTTGGTGGAGACAATGAGGAAGATGATGATGAGACTCAAATACCTGATTGGAGCGACAACTTTAGTTTTTTGTCAGGGCAGGAACAGGTTGGCTCTGAGGATGACGGGTGTGATAACGCACAGGGTGATGATGATGAGGTTGGAGATCCCACTTACTGTCAACCCACAGTCAGCCAAGAGATGAGGTCAGCAGAGGAGGTGGAGGAGAATGCTAGTGACGACGAGGTCAGGTTGCGCCGTCCTGAACAGAGACGTAGTACTGGAAGCACGTCAACAACTGCATCCTCAAACACAACTCTGCCTCTCACCACAAGTCGTGGTGGCTCTTCAGGTCGCATGGGTGATAAGCCTTGCATAGCCTGGACATTTTTTCAGAACTATAAAGATGACCCAACTCGTGTTATCTGTAACATTTGTCAGCAAAAGCTAAGTAGAGGCCAAAAAATACATAGTTTGAGTACTTCATGCATGAACGGCACATGGACATGAAGCATAAGTTGCAGTGGGAAGCTCACTGTGCTACAATGCGGCCTAGCCGGCCGGGCCAACCACCGTCTGCAATATCTTGAGCATCCGCGGCCCCTTCATCCTCTGTGACTGGGGGGACAGCAGTCACACTTGATTTGGGACGCAGACCTGCCACCTCTTTACCCGCAACAGCCAGCGTGATTGGCAGGTCATCATTTTCTTTGGAGGTGGTAACACCAGCTGGTGTTGAGCGCTGTCCGACATCGATAGCACCACCTTTGGATCAAGGCAACCTAACATGTCCGCCTGCATCTTCCTCACAGACCGGCAGTTTGCCGGGGACACCCTTATCAACTCCGTCTAAGCACAATAGCCAGCCCTCGGTCCCTCAGATGTGGACAAGTAAAAGACCATTTCCTCCTAGCCATGAGAAAGCTAAGAGGTTGAATTTCTCCATCTGCAAGCTCTTGGCTACAGAAATGCTGCCTGTCCGCCTGGTGGACACAGAGGATTTTCGAGACCTTATCTCCGTCGCAGTGCCCCAGTACCAGATGCCCAGTCGGCACTACTTCTCAAAGAAAGGTGTGCCTGCGCTCCACCAGCATGTCGCACACAACATCACCGCTTCTTTGAGAAACTCTGTGTGTGACAGGGTGCATTTCACCACAGACACTTGGACGAGTAGGCATGGACAGGGGCGTTACATGTCGCTGACTGGGCACTGGGTAACTATGGTGACAGCAAGACAAGGGGCTGCTGTCCAAGTCTTGCCGTCCCCACGAGTTGTGCGTCAATCCTCTTTATCTCAAAGTTCCTCCACTGCTTCTGCCTCCTCAACCTCCTCTCGGTCCTCCACCTGCACCCAAAGCCTGTCTGGTCATGCCACAAGCTTTCTAACTGCGCAGAAGGGATCCTGCTCACCTCCTTACTATGCTGGCAGTAGAGCTCAGCGTCATCAGGCGGTTTTTACTTTGAAATGTCTGGGAAATGTGAGTCACACAGCTGAGGAGTTGTGGTCAGCTCTGGAGAACCAATTTCATGAATGGTTGTCTCCACTGGACCTGAAACCAGGGAAGGCCGTGTGCAACAATGCTGCAAACCTGGGTGCAGCCCTTCGCCGGGCAATGTCTCACACGTGCCTTGTATGGCTTACTTGTTGAACCTGGTTGTCCAGCAATTTTTATCCCACTATCCCGGACTAGATGGCCTTCTGCAGAGGGCACGGTCACTTTGTGCTCACTTCCGCCGTTCGCATCCCGCAGCTCAGCGACTTACATCTCTAAAGAAGTCGTTGGGCCTGCCACTTCACCGGCTGAAATGCGATGTGCCGACCCGCTGGAATTCAACTCTGCACATGTTACAGCGACTGTGGCAGCACCGACAAGACCTGGTGCAATACGTTCTGACGTATAGCCTGGGCCAACGAGATCCCGAGGTGTGGCAAATCATGCTGGAGGAGTGGTCTCAGATCAGGGACCTATGCACCCTTCTGCACAGTTTTGAAATGGGGACGAAGATGTTTAGTGCTGACGATTAGTGTTGAGCCACCCCCGTAGTGTTCGAGTTCGGTTCGGTTCGTCGAACACCCGTGTGTTCGCCGAACTGTTTGTCGAACTGTTCGTCGAACACCTTCGAACACCGTTAAAACCAATGGCAGGCAAACAAAAACACATAGAAACACATAGAAAACACCTTCAAAGGTGTCCAAAAGCTGACAAACTGCTCTGAAGACACAACTAACACATGGAAAAGTGACAAGTACATATAGTCATGCGAAAAGAAAAGAGGTGGAGGAGTAAAAGGAGGGGGAGACACAGATATAGGCATGTCATGCCCTTCTAAAATCCAAAAAGTGAGAAGCCGACACGTTCAGTCCGCTCCTGCCCGTGCCACCTCCGTGTCGCCGGGTTTGTGCCAGAGCCGCGGTGAACCCTGACGGCCAGCCCCCCTCTCCCAATACTGGTGCCTGTCGGCTGGTGGGTCGAGCGAGCCCCCCTGTGGTGGAGGCACCTCTAAGCTTTTTAATTTAAATTGTCTCTCTAATTTGAATGAATACACTTTAAATCCATTTACAAGGATCTATTGGAGGGCAAGTCTCATGCCAGCAGCCGCGTAATTCCAGCTCCAGTAGCGTCCACTAAAGCTGCTGCAGTTAAAAAGCTTTTATAAGGATCGAGCTCTGCTGTCCACCGCAAGGCATCCTACTGCCAGTCCCAGCCCCTATGCCTTGGGGTGCCTCCTGATGCTCTTCACTGAGTATCCCGTGGTCCCGAATAGTGTTGAGCCACCCCCGTAGTGTTCGAGTTCGGTTCGGTTCGTCGAACACCCGTGTGTTCGCCGAACTGTTCGTCGAACTGTTCGTCGAACACCTTCGAACACCGTTAAAACCAATGGCAGGCAAACAAAAACACATAGAAACACATAGAAAACACCTTCAAAGGTGTCCAAAAGCTGACAAACTGCTCAGAAGACACAACTAACACATGGAAAAGTGACAAGTACATATAATCATGCGAAAAGAAAAGAGGTGGAGGAGTAAAAGGAGGGGGAGACACAGATATAGGCATGTCATGCCCTTCTAAAATCCAAAAAGTGAGAAGCCGAGACGGCCAGTCCGCTCCTGCCCGTGCCACCTCCGTGTCGCCGGGTTTGTGCCAGAGCCGCGGTGAAACCTGACAGCCAGCCCCCCTCTCCCAATACTGGTGCCTGTCCGCTGGTGGGTCGAGAGAGCCCCCCTGTGGTGGAGGCAGCTCTAAGCTTTTTAATTTAAATTGTCCCTCTAATTTGAATGAATACACTTTAAATCCATTTACAAGGATCTATTGGAGGGCAAGTCTCATGCCAGCAGCCGCGTAATTCCAGCTCCAGTAGCGTCCACTAAAGCTGCTGCAGTTAAAAAGCTTTTATAAGGATCGAGCTCGGCTGTCCACCGCAAGGCATCCTAGTGCCAGTCTCAGCCCCTATGCCTTGGGGTGCCTCCTGATGCTCTTCACTGAGTATCCCGTGGTCCCGAAGCATTTCCTTTGAAAAAATTAAGTGTCCAAACTACAGGTGGTGTAGCTTGCTTAACAGCCGGGATAATCCGCTGACTAGCAGACACTGCTACTAGGCACAAAGTATTTCCTGGGCTAGATGCAGTTAAAAATTTGTAAGTAGATACTCTCGTTGGATGCTGAGAAAGCATTCCATAGAGTCTCCTGGCACGCCATATATGATTCTCTTAAAAAGCTTGGGGTAGGGGTCTAGGGGACCCTTTTATAGCCAAAATCACGGCCCTGTATCACAATACGTCACCTAGGCTGAAGATAACTGGAACTGTAGCACCGAGGGCTCGGTTGCTACAGACGTATTGCACCTCACCCAGAGGTGTGATATCTCACTCTCAGATAAGGATGGAGTGTGGATCAGGACCCGACACCTGCATGCATTACACCACATTGCCGTGGGGCAGGGCGACCAATATGCCCCTAAGATGGGCACGACAGTCCCTGTCCCTGGCTGGAGTGGGGGGAGGGAACACTGAGGAAGGGGAACCCTGCAGTGCAGGAGCAGGGAGGAAGCAGTTCCTGGGTGCATTGTGAAGGGAGTATAAAAGGTGGGCACCATCTTAGTTCAGTGGAGAGAAGTCTGAGCAGAAGTGGCAGGGAGCAGGGGCTCTGCATGAGCTCTGCTCCGGAGGCGGGCCTAGTAACAGAGGCCCAGGCCTGCAAGAGGGAGAAGGAAGGAAGAGGAGCGGAGAAGGCTCCAGGAACGAGGAATGAAGGGATCCCAGGGGTGCGGACGGGCGAGTCGCCACCGCACGCCCGAATCCACCTGCGTGGAGGGGTCAGGCCAAAGGGGGAGACCGGTCCCCGAACTAGTGGAGGCAGGAAACGACCCTCAGCTAGAAACCGGAGGCTCTGACATTTTATGTGGCGCAGCCCCTTGCTCCACCCGCTAGGAAGGCACCACATAGGGTCAGGGAAACTGGCGCCAAGTTTACCAAGAGGAGGCCCGAGGCAGCCGGACAGAAGTGTTGGTAAGAAAGGCCAGACAAAGGACACACAAAGGGGGTCCTGTGAAGCGCTCCAAAGTTATCTGGGAGTTGTCTGAGCCCCTCACCTGGTGAGCACAGTACGACGTGGGCAGCCGTTACCTGCAGACGTGGTCTGGATAATAAGAACTGTGAGTAAAGGCCCTGAACTGCATCACTGACTCCGTGTCGTTACTGCAGCTGCCCTGCACCATCACCCCCATCCTCCGCATACACTGCCCTGAGGCTATACTCCTCCCGTGGGGAGTTATGCTACGCTCTGCTGCACCTGTAGCACCCTGAGGATTCGGCTGCTACAGGGGTATTGCACCTCATCCCAGAGGTGTGATATTCCACTCCCGGGTAAGGATGGAGTGTGGAACTGAGCTCAGATAGCTGCATACACTACATACATCCCATTTCCGGAGGACAGACCAATGGTACTCCCACTTAATAATGTGCAGGTACGACCGAGTCTGTCCTTGGCTGGAGTGGGAGGGGGGTGGAACATCCCAGTAGTGTAGGGGCAGATAGGGGGAGCAGCCTGGGTAAAGTTAGGAGCTCATTGGGTGCTGGTCACCTGAGCTCACACATAGAGGGAGTATATAAGGTGGGCACCATCTTAGATCAGGGTCAGTCTGTCAGAGTTGAGTCAGAGAAGCAGAGCAGAGGAGAAGAGCAGCTCCAAGGCCAAGAGAGAGAGAGGAGAAAGAAAGACCGAGAGGGGGAGAAAGAAGGAACTCCAAGAGCCCATATTAGACCAGAGGGTGAAGAGTTGGCACAAGGGTACCGGATCCCAAGCTGGTGGAGGGCACTAATCCTCAGCCAGAGACCGGAGGTCGTGGGCAGGATCTGCCACGACCACCCACTAAATCCACCCGGAAGGCAGACCAGGAATAGGGTCAGGGAACCCAGAGACAAGGGTTTACCACCAAGAGGCCCGAGGGAGCCGGACATAGGTGGATCCCTGGTGGGGAAGGCCAGAGAAGAGGACAGGACAGAAAGGGAGCTCAGGACCACGCTCCAGAATCACCTGGGGGTTGGCCGAGTCCAGGACCTGGTGGACGCAGCACGGCTCGGGTGGTCACTCAAGGCCGGAGTGACCAGAACAACTGCAGTAAGTAAAAACCCTGAACTGCACAGCCCGACTCTGAGTCTCATTTCCATCCTCGCTGCACCACCACAACCCCCATCCTCTGCAACTGACCCCCTGAGGCTATACCCCTCCCGTTGGGGGTTATACTACCTGAGCTGCACACACATCACCAGCCTCAGCGGACCCTGCTGCAGCGGCGGCCGTATTGACCGCAAATCAACGGGTGGCGTAGTCGACACAAAAGAACATCTAGTAACATCATAAGGACTGCCACACACTGAGCTTGACACCCTGGGCACGGACCGGGTCACCGCCACTCGGAGACTACAACCCCCATCTGATCCGGCTCCGGGTATCCCCCAAACAACACTGGCCCAGGGGGCGCGTCAACTTTGGCGTAGTCGGCAGGATAACGTGCCCGCAACAACCGGGTACTGCGTGCCTGAAGAAAAGTACACCGTTACCTCAAAAAGAAGTCTCCTGCCGGTTCCGGAGGGTCCCCGCCATCGGGCCCCATCACAGGTCGTTTCCCGCCGGTTGTCCGCCATTTGCAGCTTTTTCCCGCCATCCATGGAGTTTCCCGCCACTGGGAGACGATTCCCGCCTTTTCCAAGGATTTCCCGCCTTGGGGGAGCGGACGCCATTATGGGCGTGCCAGAGGGTGGCAAAAGGCCACCTCCCATCGTGGGCCAGGTCGAAGAATGGCGCCAAAAGCGGAAACCGCGCCCATCAACAGAGACTGTGATGCTGGAAGTGTCCATCAGCGTAAGAGAACTGCCCCTGGAACTGAAGTTGCCCCGGGACCACCCTCAATGTGGGCGGAGAGAGAACAAGAGAACAAAGATGGGTGTTGCCTGGAGCAGTCTGGAGAGAGCGCACCCGGAGACAAGACGTCTGGAAGAGAGTCCAGAGAGAGCCTACCCGGAGATGGAGGGAGAGTCAGGCAGCACCGACCCAGTGGTCAGGAGCCTGTTGCAGGTCGCCACTCCAGAAGGCCTGCTGGAGATCCTAGCACAGCTTCCCCGAGACCGGGAGTGTGCACAGACCGCGCTGGAGGGCCTCGCACGGAGGATGGCCCGGGTGCAGCGGGAGACGTTGGCGGAGTGGAGCCGAGAGATGGCCCAGCAGACCGGAACCCGTCAGCGGAGCACGCCACCCGAGACGAGGAGACCGACCGCCTCTGAGGATGGCGCAGGATGAATGAAGGCAGGAGACGGCGCCGAGAAGGGAGCTGAACGGACGGAGGCAGGTAAAGGGGACGTCTATACCCCGAGCCGGGAAACCGCGTGCCTGCCCCAGCTCCCCGTCGCAGAGCCCGAAATTCCCCCTGCCGTGCCCGTCGCTGCATCGTCACCGCCGCCGACTAGGCCTCAACCGGAAACCGCGGCCGCGACCCCTGTGACGTCACACGCCTCGACCTCGAGCGCGACCAAACAGGAAATACCATCGGCCTGGTCGCAAGGCCTAGTACCTCCGGGCGCCGCAATACCAACAGCGCCCCCTACCTCCGCGGAGCCACCGGCCTGGCCGCAGGGCCGAGTAACCACGGGCGCCGCCGTTCTTACGGTGCCCTTTGCCTTTAAGGTGCCCCAGGCCTGGTCGCAAGGCCTGGTTAACCCGGGCGCCGCTACCATCAACGCGCCCTCAACATCTCGAGTGCCGCACCTGGGTGAAAATCTATTCGCCCAGCATACGTGCCCGGATGGGCAGCCCTTCATCTGGCCCCAGGAGTACATTAAGCTAGAACTCCAGAGAGCAAGGCCCATGTGCGAGCCCCTGATTCCGGCTCCGAAGCCTGTAAAGAGGACCTCGCCCCCGCTGGAGGAGGCACAGTTTGAGTGGGACCCCACCGGAGGAGACCTCATGGGGTTCACTCAGGAGACTCGGGCGGCCGCAGCGGAGCGTGCAGAGTGCTGCCGCCAGCAGCTCGAGGTCTTCGAGAAGGAGCGGAGAGAGAGGCGGGTCCGGGAACAGCAAGCCCAAATAAGGAGCGCGGAGCAGAAGAGCCGGACCAGGAGGAATCCCCGTGCAGCACATGGTCCCCCTTCCACCGGGACTGTGATAAAATTCAACATGCAGCACGGATGGGGCTTTATTAGAGACCATCAGACCCCCGGCGACGTCTTTGTAACCCGCAGAGACGTAGAAAGCCATCTGCCAGAGGGACACAGAGGTCGTGACCTGTATGTAGGGGACGAGATCACCTTCACCCGGCACAAGTGTGCCAAAGGACCCTACGCCCTCCATGTGCATCGCCTGACGGAGGAGGAGCTGCGGTGTGAGGAGGAGCAAGAGGACCCGGACGGGTCTGAAACTGAAGCCAACCAACAAGAAAGAGCAGGAGGACGCCGTCGTTGAAGTACGGTAGAGAGAGACTGTACATAGTTACCCGTCAGGGTATAAGAACTGTTCTAGTTAAAATATAGTCCCCGTTGGGACCAGCCAATTGAACTGATGCCCGTGTGTCCCTAGTTCCTAATACCTGGCCGAGGACTGAGAGCGGCCATATCCCCTTGTATATAGTTGCGCTTCCTAAAGCGCCCCCTACCGGTTTTATAGGAAACTGTTTTCTTCAAGAGACTGTAGCACTTTACCCGGTCACAAGTTGCACCGTGACCGGAGGAACCAGAAACAAGAATGTTATTTATATGAAAAGTTTATGCTGCTGATAATGTTTATATGTTTTATATGTTTATGTTATAAAAAAAATTTGTATGTTTTGGATGTTTTTATATCTTACAGCCCGAGGACGTGCTGTGGTTTACCAGGGGGGAATGTAGCACCCTGAGGATTCGGCTGCTACAGGGGTATTGCACCTCAACCCAGAGGTGTGATATTCCACTCCCGGGTAAGGATGGAGTGTGGAACTGAGCTCAGATAGCTGCATACACTACATACATCCCATTTCCGGAGGACAGACCAATGGTACTCCCACTTAATAATGTGCAGGTACGACCGAGTCTGTCCTTGGCTGGAGTGGGAGGGGGGTGGAACATCCCAGTAGTGTAGGGGCAGATAGGGGGAGCAGCCTGGGTAAAGTTAGGAGCTCATTGGGTGCTGGTCACCTGAGCTCACACATAGAGGGAGTATATAAGGTGGGCACCATCTTAGATCAGGGTCAGTCTGTCAGAGTTGAGTCAGAGAAGCAGAGCAGAGGAGAAGAGCAGCTCCAAGGCCAAGAGAGAGAGAGGAGAAAGAAAGACCCAGAGGGGGAGAAAGAAGGAACTCCAAGAGCCCAAATTAGACTAGAGGGTGAAGAGTTGGCACAAGGGTACCGGATCCCAAGCTGGTGGAGGGCACTAATCCTCAGCCAGAGACCGGAGGTCGTGGGCAGGATCTGCCACGACCACCCACTAAATCCACCCGGAAGGCAGACCAGGAATAGGGTCAGGGAACCCAGAGACAAGGGTTTACCACCAAGAGGCCCGAGGGAGCCGGACATAGGTGGATCCCTGGTGGGGAAGGCCAGAGAAGAGGACAGGACAGAAAGGGAGCTCAGGACCACGCTCCAGAATCACCTGGGGGTTGGCCGAGTCCAGGACCTGGTGGACGCAGCACGGCTCGGGTGGTCACTCAAGGCCGGAGTGACCAGAACAACTGCAGTAAGTAAAAACCCTGAACTGCACAGCCCGACTCTGAGTCTCATTTCCATCCTCGCTGCACCACCACAACCCCCATCCTCTGCAACTGACCCCCTGAGGCTATACCCCTCCCGTTGGGGGTTATACTACCTGAGCTGCACACACATCACCAGCCTCAGCGGACCCTGCTGCAGCGGCGGCCGTATTGACCGCAAATCAACGGGTGGCGTAGTCGACACAAAAGAACATCTAGTAACATCATAAGGACTGCCACACACTGAGCTTGACACCCTGGGCACGGACCGGGTCACCGCCACTCGGAGACTACAACCCCCATCTGATCCGGCTCCGGGTATCCCCCAAACAACACTGGCCCAGGGGGCGCGTCACACCCACAACACCAGCCTTAGCGGTCTGCCCTGTAGCGGCGGTTCACTCTGACCGCAATCCACGGGTGGCGTAGTCGGACATTTAAACATCAAAACCACATAAATAGTTCCGCCACTGGTTTGACCGCCCTGAGCCACGGAACCGGATCGCCGCCACGAAGACTACAACCACCAGCATCCACCAAAAAGGGTCCGGCTCCGGGTGTCCCAAGGCCCAGGGGGTGCGTCAGAACATTTTCATCACCTTTCACAATCACCAATGGGACAAGGCAGGGATGTCCTCTGTCCCCTCTCTTATACATCCTAGTGACGGAGCACCTGCTCTCATCAATTCGCCATAACCCCAATATTAGGTGGATTGAGGTGGGAGGCACCGAGTACAAGTGCTCTCTATTTGCTGATGATGTCCTAGTATATATCACTCAATCACATATATCCATCCCTGCTGTTATGGCTGAAATAGATCACTTTGTTACATGGTAAAATTTTAAAATCAATGCAGCGAAGTCTGAGGCCCTGGATGTCTCCCTCCCTAAATCCATATAGGATTCCATCCAGTCCAACTTTCCCTTTGCCTGGCCCTCACAGGGTATCAAATACTTAGGAATTCCTATTCATAGAGACCTCTCCCATCTATGTTATCTTAATTTTGGGCCCTTTATTGAACAATTCCATACAGACCACGGTTGGCAAGTTAGAACTGTAAGATTCACTACGTGAACCACTGGTGTTTTGTGGAAAAGCACATGTACACCGCGTTCCAAATTATTATGCAAAAAGTGTTTAGGAGTGATAAGGGAAGAATTTGTTTGTTTGTCAGTTAAACTCATTGATGGTGATGTGTGTCAGGGCTCTTTATATCACTGTAAGCAATTGCAGACACCTGTGCTAATTAGTTTGGCAGGTGTGTCCAATGAAAGGCAAGACTACTTAAGAAGGCTCTCTCACATTATTAAGCAGCCTACATTTTCTGCCAAAATGGGAAAGAAAAAGGATGTGTCGGCTGCTGAGAAGCAACAAATTGTGGAGTGTTTAGGTCAAGGCATGACTACAATCAACATTGTGCGATGATCAGGATGAAGTGTCTTGGCAATCAAGAAGTATGTAGCTGATTCACAGTACACACGTGTACGTGCTGATAAGGGCAAATTGAGGACTCTTTCCTAAAGGCAATTACGTCAGGTTGAAAGAGCAGCGGCAAAAAAGCCTTGTCATAGCAGCAGACAAGTTTTTGAAGCTGCTTGTGCCTCCAACGTCCCCCGAACAACAAGATGCAGGGTCCTTCAGAGGTTTGCAGCTGTGCATACGCCATCCTGTCGACCTCCTCTATCCACTTCACACAAGCAGAAACGGCTCCAGTGGGCCAAACATTACATGAAGACTGATTTCAAAACTGTTTTGTTCACGGATGAGTGCCGTGCAGCGCTCGATGGTCCAGATGAATGGAGTGGAGGATGGCTGGTTGATGGACACCCCACGCAAACACGGCTTCAGCGCCAACAAGGAGGAGGTGGAGTAATGTTTTGGGCTGGAATCATGGGGAGAGAGATTGTCGGCCCCTTTAGGATCCCTGAAGGCGCTAAAGATGAACTCCATAATGTATGTGGATTTTCTCAAACAGCACTTCCTGCCATGGTTCAAGAAGAAGAACCGTGTATTTCACAGCAAGATCATTTTTCTGCATGATAATGCACCATCTCATGCTGCACATAAAACATCTGCATCTCTGGCTGATATGGGCATAAAAGGGGACAAACTTATGGTGTGACCCCCATGCTCCCCTGACCTCTACCCCATTCAGAACCTTTAGAGCATCATTAAAAGGAGTGTCTATGATGGCGGGAGGCAGTTCACATCTAAGCAACAGCTCTGGGAGGGTATTCTGTCCTCATGCAAAACAATTGAAGCAGAAACCATCCAAAACCTGACAAATTCAATGGACGAGAGAGTTCAGAAGCTCCTTTCGAACAAGGGGTCCTATGTGAAAATGGAACATCACCTAGAATAAAGTTTTGAGTTGAAAACTGTTTGATTTCAGTTTCTAACAACCTGCTAATGCTTATAATTTCAAAAATGACCATTTTTTTGGTCTTTATTAAAATGAAAAGGTTGATCGAAAAGTTTGGGGGATCTAAGAGTGTGGCAACCCAGTAGTCATGATTACTTCGAATTCTGACAATATGAGGGTCATGCTGCAGGTAGTGCAGCAAGAAGGCACTTATGTGTCTTGCGCATCTCGGAGCCCCAAAATTATTTTCCGGGCTAGATGCAGCTAAAAATTATTTTTAATTTTAAATCTGGTGAAGCTTATTATAGATGGCCTAATAGGATCAGTGCTGCACACTGCTACAAAGCCCAAATTATTTTCCAGTCAAGATACAGATAAACATGATTAGTAATTTGAAAGCTTAAAACGGTTGGTAGGGTGATTTTAACCAATCATCAAGCTTTTACTCTCCCCAGGATGACACAGGGGTAGAAAAGTCGTTTCGGATCCATGATTTGTTCATCTTTATGAACGTGAGTCTGTCTACATTATCAGTGGAGAGCCACGTGCGCTTATCTGTCAGCACACCACCAGCAGCGCTGAACACACGTTCAGACAGAACCCTGGCTGCGGGGCATGACAAGATCTCCAAGGCGTAAGTGGCTAGCTCCGGCCATTTATCCAGATTGGAAGCCCAAAAAGAGCAAGGGTCCAGTGACACAGTCGTGGCTTCAATGTTTACTTGGAGATACTCCTGTACCATCGTCTCTAGGCGTTGACTATGTGTCAGACTTCTTGTCTCCTGTGGCCTTGCAAAGGATGGGCTAAAAAAGTGGTGAAATGATTCCGCAAAATTGATGTTACCAGCAGATACTGTGGTTCTGTTACGGTTTGAGTGCTGAACACTTGACGGTCCCACGGTTGGCAAGTTGGAACTGTGAGATTCACTACGTGCACCACTGGTATTTTGTGGAAAAGCACATGTAAGATTCTGCAACAGTCTCTGCTGATACTCCTGCATGCGTGCATCCCTTTCTATGGCAGGAATAATTTCTGCAAATTTACTTTTGTACCGGGGATCTAACAGTGTGGCAACCCAGTAGTCAGGATTATTTCTAATTCTCACAATTCGAGGGTCATGTTGCAGGTAGTGCAGCAAGAAGGCACTCATGTGTGTTGCGCATCCAGGTGCACCAAGTCCCTGTTGTGTTGGTGGCGAGGTAACAATCATGCTTCCTTCCTCTGTCCTCTCCCCCCAACCTCGCACAACAGAAATGTGATCAAGGTCTCCCTCATCTGATGAGTCTTCCATCAGTTCGTCCTCCACTTCTTCCTGGGCTCCTGCACCTTCCTCACTAGTTTGGCTGCTACCATGCGCCCTGGTAAAATCATCTCCCCCACCCTCACATGCCTGCCGCCTTGGTGCTGCCGACCGTCTGGACCTTGCAGATGTTAGCCCTTCCGCATACAACTCCTCCTCCTCTACTTCCTCCACCTCCTCTTGTGCCACCACCTGACTCCGAATTCTGTTTAACATGTGCTCCAGCATGTAAATCACCGGAATAGTCAAGCTGATAATGGCATCGTCAGCACTAAACATCTTCGTCGCCATTTCAAAACTGTGCAGAAGGGTGCATAGGTCCCTGATCTGAGACCACTCCTCCAGCGTGATTTGCCCCACCTCTGAATCTCGTTGGCCCAGGCTATACGTCAGAACGTATTGCACCAGGGCTTGTCGGTGCTGCCACAGTCGCTGCAACATGTGCAGAGTTGAATTCCACCGGGTAGGCACATCACATTTTAGCCGGTGAAGTGGCAGGCCCAACGACTTCTGTAGAGATGTAAGTCGCTGAGCTGCGGGATGCGAACGGCGGAAGTGAGCACACAGCGACCGTGCCCTCTGCAGAAGGCCATCTAGTCTGGGATAGTGGGCTAAAAATTGCTGGACAACCAGGTTCAACACGTGAGCCATACAAGGCACGTGTGTGACATTGCCCCGGCGAAGGGCCGCACCCAGGTTTGCAGCATTGTCGCACACGGCCTTCCCTGGTTTCAGGTCCAGTGGAGACAACCATTCATGAAATTGGTTCTCCAGAGCTGACCACAACTCCTCAGCTGTGTGACTCACATTTCCCAGACATTTCAATGTAAAAACCACCTGATGACGTTGAGCCCTACTGCCAGCATAGTAAGGAGGTGTGCAGGATCCCTTCTGCGCAGTTAGAAAGCTTGTGGCATGACCAGACAGGCTTTGGGTGCAGGTGGAAGACCGAGAGGAGGTTGAGGAGGCAGAAGCAGTGGAGGAACTTTGACATAAAGAGGATTGACGCACAACTCGTGGGGACAGCAAGACTTGGACAGCAGCCCCTTGTCCTGCTGTCACCATAGTTACCCAGTGCCCAGTCAGCGACATGTAACGCCCCTGTCCATGCCTACTCGTCCAAGTGTCTGTGGTGAAATGCACCCTGTCACACACAGAGTTTCTCAAAGAAGCGGTGATGTTGTGTGCGACATGCTGGTGGAGCGCAGGCACACCTTTCTTTGAGAAGTAGTGCCGACTGGGCATCTGGTACTGGGGCACTGCGACGGACATAAGGTCTCGAAAATCCTCTGTGTCCACCAGGCGGAAAGGCAGCATTTCTGTAGCCAAGAGCTTGCAGATGGTGAAATTCAACCTCTTAGCTTTCTCATGGCTAGGAGGAAATGGTCTTTTACTTGTCCACATCTGAGGGACCGAGGGCTGGCTATTGTGCTTAGACGGGGTTGATAAGGGTGTCCCCGGCAAACTGCCGGTCTGTGAGGAAGATGCAGGCGGACATGTTAGGTTGCCTTGATCCAAAGGTGGTGCTATCGATGTCGGACAGCGCTCAAGACCAGCTGGTGTTACCACCTCCAAAGAAAATGATGACCTGCCAATCACGCTGGCTGTTGCGGGTAAAGAGGTGGCAGGTCTGCGCCCCAAAACAGGTGTGACTGCTGTCCCCCCAGTCACAGAGGATGAAGAGGCCGCGGATGCACAAGATATGGCAGACGGTGGTTGGCCCGGCCGGCTAGGCCGCATTGTAGCACACTGAGCTTCCCACTGCAACTTATGCTTCATGTCCATGTGCCGGTTCATGCATGAAGTACTCAAACTATGTATTTTTTGGCCTCTACTTAGCTTTTGCTGACAAATGTTACAGATAACACGAGTTGGGTCATCTTTATCGATCTGAAAAAATGCCCAGGCTATGCAAGGCTTAGCACCCATGCGACCTGAAGAGCCACCACGACTTGTGGTGAGAGGCAGAGTTGTGTTTGAGGATGCAGTTGTTGACGTGCTTCCAGTACTATGTCTCTGTCCAGGAAGGCGCAACCTGACCTCGTCGTCACTAGCATCTTCCTCCACCTCCTCTGCTGACCTCATCTCTTGGCTGACTGTGGGTTGACAGTAAGTGGGATCTCCGACCTCATCATCATCACCCTGTGCGTTATCACACCCGTCGTCCTCAGAGCCAACCTGTTCCTGCCCTGACAAAAAACTAAAGTTGTCGCTCCAATCAGGTATTTGAGTCTTATCATCGTCTTCCTCATTGTCTCCACCAACAGGAGTTACAGTTTGGGAATGAGGGTCTACATTATGGTCAGAACCTTCTGCGTCTGGTTCTGGATCCGACTCATAAAGATTCTGGGCATCAGTGCAGATCATTTCCTCGTCTGGATTCACAGAAGCGCTGCAGTCGACCTCTGATTCCCAGGCTATAGTATGAGTAAACAGCTCTGCAGACTCAACCATCTGTTCTACCTCATACTCAGACGGGCAGCTGGAGATTTGGGAGCTGTGAGGAAGCAAGTGCGATTTGGGTGACACCTTTGAGGACTGGAGTATTTGTGATGTTGAAGTTGATGTGGAGGAGAGCCCACTTAAAGGAGCACTTGATATCCGTTGAAGCACCTGCTGTTTTTGTGCCTCATCTGGAATTTGTAGCGATTGGCGTGGCCGTAAGAAAGGGATCTTATCACATTGTCCGCTAAAAGAAGTAGACATTTTAGTTTGGCTGGAGGATGGTCTTTCTTCTGCACCTACCCCACGGACACAACCTTTTTTCCCCTTCCCAACACGCCTATTCCCCTTTCCACCAGCAGCAGGCCTTTTTCCACTCATTTTGGTGGTTAACTAATTCACAACTCTGGAGTTGTTTGCACAAAAAAACAATGGATGGTAACCGAGCAGAGCTGAGTGGCCAAACTGTGGTATTAGGCCAAAACTATTGGCTGGGTTAGATGCAGAAAAAAATTATTTTTAATTTGCAACCTGATGGAGGTCAGTATAGATGGACTAATAGACCAAGTCCCACACACTGCTAGAAGCCCAAATATTTTTTTCAGAGCTAGATGCAGAAAAAAATTATTTTTAATTTGCAACCTGATGGAGGTCAGTATAGATGGACTAATAGACCAAGTCCCACACACCGCTAGAAGCCCAAATATTTTTTCAGAGCTAGATGCAGAAAAAAATTATATTCAATTTGCAACCTGCTGGAGGTCAGTATAGAAGGACTAATAGAACAAGTCCCACACACTGCTAGAAGCCCAAATATTTTTTCAGAGCTAAATGAAGAAAAAAATTATTTTTAATTTGCAACCTGATGGAGGTCAGTATAGATGGACTAATAGACCAAGTCCCACACACTGCTAGAAGCCCAAATATTTTTTCAGAGCTAGATGCAGAAAAAAATTATTTTTAATTTGCAACCTGATGGAGGTCAGTATAGATGGACTAATAGACCAAGTCCCACACACTGCTAGAAGCCCAAATATTTTTTCAGAGCTAGATGCAGAAAAAAATTATTTTTAATTTGCAACCTGATGGAGGTCAGTATAGATGGACTAATAGAACAAGTCCCACATGCTGCTAGAAGCCCAAATATTTTTTCAGAGATAAATGAAGAAAAAAATTATTTTTAATTTGCAACCTGATGGAGGTCAGTATAGATGGACTAATAGACCAAGTCCCACACACTGCTAGAAGCCCAAATATTTTTTCAGAGCTAGATGCAGAAAAAAATTATTTTTAATTTGCAACCTGATGGAGGTCAGTATAGATGGACTAATAGACCAAGTCCCACACACCGCTAGAAGCCCAAATATTTTTTCAGAGCTAGATGCAGAAAAAAATTATATTCAATTTGCAACCTGCTGGAGGTCAGTATAGAAGGACTAATAGAACAAGTCCCACACACTGCTAGAAGCCCAAATATTTTTTCAGAGCTAAATGAAGAAAAAAATTATTTTTAATTTGCAACCTGATGGAGGTCAGTATAGATGGACTAATAGACCAAGTCCCACACACTGCTAGAAGCCCAAATATTTTTTCAGAGCTAGATGCAGAAAAAAATTATTTTTAATTTGCAACCTGATGGAGGTCAGTATAGATGGACTAATAGAACAAGTCCCACACGCTGCTAGAAGCCCAAATATTTTTTCAGAGATAAATGAAGAAAAAAATTATTTTTAATTTGCAACCTGATGGAGGTCAGTATAGATGGACTAATAGACCAAGTCCCACACACTGCTAGAAGCCCAAATATTTTTTCAGAGGTAGATGCAGAAAAAAATTATTTTTAATTTGCAACCTGATGGAGGTCAGTATAGATGGACTAATAGAATGATGCTATGCCCAAAAGATTTTACTTCACTAGGTGCAGTAAAAAAATTGGTATTCTATACACAGGTGGTATATCTTGCAACACAGATAGGCTACTCCACTGACTAACACACTCTGCAGTAGGCCAAAAAGGATTAGCTTTGCTAGATTCAGCCAAATGCTGTGAAAAAAACTTGCACAGCACTGGCACAGACCTGCCTGGCAAAAACTGATAGGAACTGATGTAACCTAGTCCTGAAAAGGACTCCAATTACAATTAGTCTTTACTCCCACAACCTATCTATTTAAGAGCACAGACCTGCTTGATAAAAGTCGTAGGAAATGCTGTAACCTAGTCCTTAAAAGGACTGCAATCACAACTATTCCCTACTCCCAAGCTATCTGTATATTTGTGCGAAAATTGGCTTGAAATTAACAAGGTATAGCGCACACAGCAACAGCGGTGCCGTCTAACACGCAGCTGCAGCAGTGAGAAAATGGTGGCGACGGGGAAAATGGCTTGGTCTTATAGGGCAAGGACATGTGACATACACTGCCAATCACACATGCCCTTGCTTGTGTGAAAAAAAGCACTTCGCTCCGTGTGTGCGCTGCTGATAGGCTGACAGATTGCACCTCCCCACAGCAAATGCGGGAAAGAGAAAAAAAAATGGAGATCTTCATTGTTCCTGCAGAGATCCATCCCCTGCCCCTCCCCCCGCCCCGCTGTACACTCAAACTGCGTATTAACATTAATTTTCATCATTACTGAGAAAAAATCCAGTTATGATTTTGGTGCACGAACAGTTATCGAACATAACCTCGAACAGCCGAATTTTTCTCAAATTGTTCGTGTTCGCCGACCGGCTCGAACACCGCCCAAAACAGCTCGAATTTGAGATTGGCGAACAGTTCGAGTAGAACAACGCTCATCTCTAGTCCCGAAGCATTTCCTTTGATAAAATTAAGTGTCAAAACTACAGGTGGTGCAGCTTGCTTAACAGCCGGGATAATCCGCTGACTAGCAGACACTGCTACTAGGCACAAAGTATTTCCTGGGCTAGATGCAGTTAAAAATTTGTAATTAGATACTCTCGTTGGATGCTGAGAAAGCATTCCATAGAGTCTCCTGGCACGCCATATATGATTCTCTTAAAAAGCTTGGGGTAGGGGTCTAGCGGACCCTTTTATAGCCAAAATCACGGCCCTGTATTGCAATACGTCACCTAGGCTGAAGATAAATGGAACTGTATTACCCTGAGGGCTCGGTTGCTACAGAGGTATTGCACCTCACCCAGAGGTGTGATATCTCACTCTCAGGTAAGGATGGAGTGTGGATCAGGACCCGACACCTGCATGCATTACACCAGATTGCCGTGGGGCAGGGCGACCAATATGCCCCTGAGATGGGCACGACAGTCCCTGTCCCTGGCTGGAGTGGGGGGAGGGAACACTGAGGAAGGGGAACCCTGTAGTGCAGGAGCAGGGAGGAAGCAGTTCCTGGGTGCATTGAGAAGGGAGTATAAAGGGTGGGCACCATCTTAGTTCAGTGCAGAGAAGTCTGAGCAGAAGTGGCAGGGAGCAGGGGCTCTGCATGAGCTCTGCTCCGGAGGCGGGCCTAGTAACAGAGGCCCAGGCCTGGAAGAGGGAGAAGGAAGGAAGAGGAGCGGAGAAGGCTCCAGGAACGAGGAATGAAGGGATCCCAGGGGTGCGGACGGGCGAGTCGCCACCGCACGCCCGAATCCACCTGCGTGGAGGGGTCAGGCCAAAGGGGGAGACCGGTCCCCGAAACTAGTGGAGGCAGGAAACGACCCTCAGCTAGAAACCGGAGGCTGTGACATTTTATGTGGCGCAGCCCCTCGCTACACCCGCTAGGAACGCACCACATAGGGTCAGGGAAACTGGCGCCAAGTTTACCAAGAGGAGGCCCGAGGCAGCCGGACAGAAGGGTTGGTAAGAAAGGCCAGACAAAGGACACACAAAGGGGGTCCTGTGAAGCGCTCCAAAGTTATCTGGGAGTTGTCTGAGCCCCTCACCTGGTGAGCACAGTACGACGTGGGCAGCCGTTACCTGCAGACGTGGTCTGGATAATAAGAACTGTGAGTAAAGGCCCTGGACTGCATCACTGACTCCGTGTCTTTACTGCTGCTGCCCTACACCATCACCCCCATCCTCCGCATACAATGCCCTGAGGCTATACTCCTCCCGTGGGGAGTTATGCTACGCTCTGCTGCACCCACAACACCAGCCTCAGCCGTCTGCCCTGGAGCGGCGGTTCACTCTGACCGCAATCCACGGGTGGCGTAGTCGGACATTTAAACATCAAAACCACATAAGTAGTTCCGCCACTGGTTTGACCGCCCTGAGCCACGGAACCGGGTCGCCGCCACGGAGACTACAACCACCAGCATCCACCAAAAAGGGTCCGGCTCCGGGTGTCCCAAGGCCCAGGGGGTGCGTCAGAACATTTTCATCACCTTTCACAATCACCAATGGGACAAGGCAGGGATGTTCTCTGTCCCCTCTCTTATACATCCTAGTGACGGAGCACCTGCTCTCATCAATTCGCCATAACCCCAATATTAGGTGGATTGAGGTGGGAGGCACCGAGTACAAGTGCTCTCTATTTGCTGATGATGTCCTAGTATATATCACTCAATCACATATATCCATCCATGCTGTTATGGCTGAAATAGATCACTTTGTTACATGGTCAAATTTTAAAATCAATGCAGCGAAGTCTGAGGCCCTTGATGTCTCCCTCCCCAAATCCATATAGGATTCCATCCAGTCCAACTTTCCCTTTGCCTGGCCCTCACAGGGTATCAAATACTTAGGAATTCATATTCATAGAGACCTCTTCAGTCTATGTTATCTTAATTTTGGGCCCTTTATTGAACAACTCCATACAGACCACGGTTGGCAAGTTAGAACTGTAAGATTCACTACGTGAACCACTGGTGTTTTGTGGAAAAGCACATGTACACTGTGTTCCAAATTATTATGCAAAAAGTGTTTAGGAGTGATAAGGGAAGAATTTGTTTGTTTGTCAGTTAAACTCATTGATGGTGATGTGTGTCAGGGCTCTTTATATCACTGTAAGCAATTGCAGACACCTGTGCTAATTAGTTTGGCAGGTGTGTCCAATGAAAGGCAAGACTACTTAAGAAGGCTGTCTCACATTATTAAGCAGCCTACATTTTCTGCCAAAATGGGAAAGAAAAAGGATGTGTCGGCTGCTGAGAAGCAACAAATTGTGGAGTGTTTAGGTCAAGGCATGACTACAATCAACATTGTGCGATGATCAGGATGAAGTGTCTTGGCAATCAAGAAGTATGTAGCTGATTCACAGTACACACGTGTGCGTGCTGATAAGGGCAAATTGAGGACTCTTTCCTACAAGCAATTACGTCAGGTTAAAAGAGCAGCGGCAAAAAAGCCTTGTCATAGCAGCAGACAAGTTTTTGAAGCTGCTGGTTTCTCCAACGTCCCCCGAACAACAAGATGCAGGGTCCTTCAGAGGTTTGCAGCTGTGCATACGCCATCCTGTTGACCTCCTCTATCCACTTCACACAAGCAGAAACGGCTCCAGTGGGCCAAACAATACATGAAGACTGATTTCAAAACTGTTTTGTTCACGGATGAGTGCCGTGCAGCGCTCGATGGTCCAGATGGATGGAGTGGAGGATGGCTGGTTGATGGACACCCCACGCAAACACGGCTACAGCGCCAACAAGGAGGAGGTGGAGTAATGTTTTGGGCTGGAATCATGGGGAGAGAGATTGTCGGCCCCTTTAGGATCCCTGAAGGCGCTAAAGATGAACTCCATAATGTATGTGGATTTTCTCAAACAGCACTTCCTGCCATGGTTCAAGAAGAAGAACCGTGTATTTCACAGCAAGATCATTTTTTGCATGATAATGCACCATCTCATGCTGCACATAAAACATCTGCATCTCTGGCTGATATGGGCATAAAAGGGGACAAACTTATGGTGTGACCCCCATGCTCCCCTGACCTCTACCCCATTCAGAACCTCTGGAGCATCATCAAAAGGAGTGTCTATGATGGCGGGAGGCAGTTCACATCTAAGCAACAGCTCTGGGAGGGTATTCTGTCCTCATGCAAAACAATTGAAGCAGAAACCATCCAAAACCTGACAAATTCAATGGACGAGAGAGTTCAGAAGCTCCTTTCGAACAAGGGGTCCTATGTGAAAATGTAACATCACCTAGAATAAAGTTTTGAGTTGAAAACTGTTTGATTTCAGTTTCTAATAACCTGCTAATGCTTATAATTTCAAAAATGACCATTTTTTTGGTCTTTATTAAAATGAAAAGGTTGATCGAAAAGTTTGGGGGATCTAAGAGTGTGGCAACCCAGTAGTCATGATTACTTCGAATTCTGACAATATGAGGGTCATGTTGCAGGTAGTGCAGCAAGAAGGCACTTATGTGTCTTGCGCATCTCGGAGCCCCAAAATTATTTTCCGGGCTAGATGCAGCTAAAAATTATTATTAATTTTAAATCTGGTGGAGCTTAGTATAGATGACCTAATAGGATCAGTGCTGCACACTGCTACAAAGCCCAAAATTATTTTCCAGCCAAGATACAGATAAACATGATTAGTAATTTTAAATCTGGTGGAGCTTATTATAGATGGCCTAATAGAATCAGTGCTGCACACTGCTACAAAGCCCAAATTATTTTCCAGCCAAGATACAGATAAACATGATTAGTAATTTGAAAGCTTAAAACGGTTGGTAGGGTGATTTTAACCAATCATCCATCTTTTACTCTCCCCAGGATGACACAGGGGTAGAAAAGTCGTTTCGGATCCATGATTTGTTCATCTTTATGAACGTGAGTCTGTCTACATTATCAGTGGAGAGCCGCGTGCGCTTATCTGTCAGCACACCACCAGCAGCGCTGAACACACGTTCAGACAGAACGCTGGCTGCGGGGCATGACAAGATCTCCAAGGCGTAAGTGGCTAGCTCCGGCCATTTATCCAGATTGGAAGCCCAAAAAGAGCAAGGGTCCAGTGACACAGTCATGGCTTCAATGTTTACTTGGAGATACTCCTGTACCATCGTCTCTAGGCGTTGACTATGTGTCAGACTTCTTGTCTCCTGTGGCCTTGCAAAGGATGGGCTAAAAAAGTGGTGAAATGATTCCGCAAAATTGATGTTACCAGCAGATACTGTGGTTCTGTTACGGTTTGAGTGCTGAACACTTGACGGTCCCACGGTTGGCAAGTTGGAACTGTGAGATTCACTATGTGCACCACTGGTATTTTGTGGAAAAGCACATGTAAGATTCTGCAACAGTCTCTGCTGATACTCCTGCATGCGTGCATCCCTTTCTATGGCAGGAATAATTTCTGCAAATTTACTTTTGTACCGGGGATCTAACAGTGTGGCAACCCAGTAGTCAGGATTATTTCTAATTCTCCCAATTCGAGGGTCATGTTGCAGGTAGTGCAGCAAGAAGGCACTCATGTGTGTTGCGCATCCAGGAGCACCAAGTCCCTGTTGTGTTGGTGGCGAGGTAACAATCATGCTTCCTTCCTCTGTCCTCTCCCCCCAACCTCGCACAACAGAAATGTGATCAAGGTCTCCCTCATCTGATGAGTCTTCCATCAGTTCGTCCTCCACTTCTTCCTGGGCTCCTGCACCTTCCTCACTAGTTTGGCTGCTACCATGCGCCCTGGTAAAATCATCTCCCCCACCCTCACATGCCTGCCGCCTTGGTGCTGCCGACCGTCTGGACCTTGCAGATGTTAGCCCTTCCGCATACAACTCCTCCTCCTCTACTTCCTCCACCTCCTCTTGTGCCACCACCTGACTCCGAATTCTGTTTAACATGTGCTCCAGCATGTAAATCACCGGAATAGTCATGCTGATAATGGCATTGTCAGCACTAAACATCTTCGTCGCCATTTCAAAACTGTGCAGAAGGGTGCATAGGTCCCTGATCTGAGACCACTCCTCCAGCGTGATTTGCCCCACGTCTGGATCTCGTTGGCCCAGGCTATACGTCAGAACGTATTGCAACAGGGCTTGTCGGTGCTGCCACAGTCGTTGCAACATGTGCAGAGTTGAATTCCACCGGGTAGGCACATCGCATTTTAGCCGGTGAAGTGGCAGGCCCAACGACTTCTGTAGAGATGTAAGTCGCTGAGCTGCGGGATGCGAACGGCGGAAGTGAGCACACAGCGACCGTGCCCTCTGCAGAAGGCCATCTAGTCTGGGATAGTGGGCTAAAAATTGCTGGACAACCAGGTTCAACACGTGAGCCATACAAGGCACGTGTGTGACATTGCCCCGGCGAAAGGCCACACCCAGGTTTGCAGCATTGTCGCACACGGCCTTCCCTGGTTTCAGGTCCAGTGGAGACAACCATTCATGAAATTGGTTCTCCAGAGCTGACCACAACTCCTCAGCTGTGTGACTCACATTTCCCAGACATTTCAAAGTAAAAACCGCCTGATGACGTTGAGCCCTACTGCCAGCATAGTAAGGAGGTGTGCAGGATCCCTTCTGCGCAGTTAGAAAGCTTGTGGCATGACCAGACAGGCTTTTGGTGCAGGTGGAAGACCGAGAGGAGGTTGAGGAGGCAGAAGCAGTGGAGGAACTTTGACATAAAGAGGATTGACGCACAACTCGTGGGGACGGCAAGACTTGGACAGCAGCCCCTTGTCCTGCTGTCACCATAGTTACCCAGTGCCCAGTCAGCGACATGTAACGCCCCTGTACATGCCTACTCGTCCAAGTGTCTGTGGTGAAATGCACCCTGTCACACACAGAGTTTCTCAAAGAAGCGGTGATGTTGTGTGCGACATGCTGGTGGAGCGCAGGCACACCTTTCTTTGAGAAGTAGTGCCGACTGGGCATCTGGTACTGGGGCACTGCGACGGACATAAGGTCTCGAAAATCCTCTGTGTCCACCTGGCAGAAAGGCAGCATTTCTGTAGCCAAGAGCTTGCAGATGGTGAAATTCAACCTCTTAGCTTTCTCATGGCTAGGAGGAAATGGTCTTTTACTTGTCCACATCTGAGGGACCGAGGGCTGGCTGTTGTGCTTAGACGGGGTTGATAAGGGTGTCCCCGGCAAACTGCCGGTCTGTGAGGAAGATGCAGGCGGACATGTTAGGTTGCCTTGATCCAAAGGTGGTGCTATCGATGTCGGACAGCGCTCAACACCAGCTGGTGTTACCACCTCCAAAGAAAATGATGACCTGCCAATCACGCTGGCTGTTGCGGGTAAAGAGGTGGCAGGTCTGCGCCCCAAAACAGGTGTGACTGCTGTTCCCCCAGTCACAGAGGATGAAGAGGCCGCGGATGCACAAGATATGGCAGACGGTGGTTGGCCCGGCCGGCTAGGCCGCATTGTAGCACACTGAGCTTCCCACTGCAACTTATGCTTCATGTCCATGTGCCGGTTCATGCATGAAGTACTCAAACTATTTATTTTTTGGCCTCTACTTAGCTTTTGCTGACAAATGTTACAGATAACACGAGTTGGGTCATCTTTATCGATCTGAAAAAATGCCCAGGCTATGCAAGGCTTAGCACCCATGCGACCTGAAGAGCCACCACGACTTGTGGTGAGAGGCAGAGTTGTGTTTGAGGATGCAGTTGTTGACGTGCTTCCAGTACTACGTCTCTGTCCAGGAAGGCGCAACCTGACCTCGTCGTCACTAGCATCTTCCTCCACCTCCTTTGCTGACCTCATCTCTTGGCTGACTATGGGGTGACAGTAAGTGGGATCTCCAACCTCATCATCATCACCCTGTGCGTTATCACACCCGTCGTCCTCAGAGCCAACCTGTTCCTGCCCTGACAAAAAACTAAAGTTGTCGCTCCAATCAGGTATTTGAGTCTCATCATCGTCTTCCTCATTGTCTCCACCAACAGGAGTTACAGTTTGGGAATGAGGGTCTACATTATGGTCAGAACCTTCTGCGTCTGGTCCTGGATCCGACTCATAAAGATTCTGGGCATCAGTGCAGATCATTTCCTCGTCTGGATTCACAGAAGCGCTGGAGTCGACCTCTGATTCCCAGGCTATAGTATGAGTAAACAGCTCTGCAGACTCAACCATCTGTTCTACCTCATACTCAGATGGGCAGCTGGAGATTTGGGAGCTGTGAGGAAGCAAGTGCGATTGGGGTGACACCTTTGAGGACTGGAGTATTTGTGATGTTGAAGTTGATGTGGAGGAGAGCCCACTTAAAGGAGCACTTGATATCCGTTGAAGCACCTGCTGTTTTTGTGCCTCATCTGGAATTTGTAGCGATTGGCGTGGCCGTAAGAAAGGGATCTTATCACATTGTCCGCTAAAAGAAGTAGACATTTTAGTTTGGCTGGAAGATGGTCTTTCTTCTGCAGATGTTACTGTTGCTTTAACACCTACCCCACGGACACAACCTTTTTTCCCCTTCCCAACGCGCCTATTCCCCTTTCCACCAGCAGCAGGCCTTTTTCCACTCATTTTGGTGGTTAACTAATTCACAACTCTGGAGTTGTTTGCACAAAAAAACAATGGATGGGAACCGAGCAGAGCTGAGTGGCCAAACTGTGGTATTAGGCCAAAACTATTGGCTGGGTTAGATGCAGAAAAAAATGATATTCAATTTGCAACCTGATGGAGGTCAGTATAGATGGACTAATAGAACAAGTCCCACACACAGCTAGAAGCCCAAATATTTTTTCAGAGGTAGATGCAGAAAAAAAAATATTCAGTTTGCAAGCTGATGGAGGTCAGTATAGATGGACTAATAGAGAAAGTCCCACACACTGCTAGAAGGCCAAATATTTTTTCAGAGCTAGATGCAGCCAAAAAATTATTTTGAATTTGCAACCTGATGGAGGTCAGTATAGGTGGACTAATAGAACAAGTCCCACACACTGCTAGAAGGCCAAATATTTTTTCAGAGGTAGATGCAGAAAAAAATATATTCAGTTTGCAACCTGATGGAGGTCAGTATAGATGGACTAATAGAGAAAGTCCCACACACAGCTAGAAGCCCAATATTTTTTCAGAGCTAGATGCAGAAAAAAATTATATTCAATTTGCAACCTGATGGAGGTCAGTATAGATGGAGTAATAGAACAAGTCCCACACACAGCTAGAAGCCCAAATATTTTTTCAGAGCTAGATGCAGATAAAAATTTTTTTTAATTTGCAACCTGATGGAGGTCAGTATAGATGGACTAATAGAGAAAGTCCCACACAATACTAGAAGGCCAAATATTTTTTCAGAGCTAGATGCAGAAAAAAATTATATTCAGTTTGCAACCTGATGGAGGTCTGTATAGATGGACTAATACAACAAGTCCCACACACAGCTAGAAGCCCAATATTTTTTCAGAGGTAGATGCAGAAAAAAATATATTCAGTTTGCAACCTGATGGAGGTCAGTATTGATGGACTAATACAACAAGTCCCACACACAGCTAGAAGCCCAATATTTTTTCAGAGCTAGATGCAGAAAAAATTATATTCAATTTGCAACCTGATGAAGGTCAGTATAGATGGACTAGTAGAGAAAGTCCCACACACTGCTAGAAGGCCAAATATTTTTTCAGAGGTAGATGCAGAAAAAATTATATTCAGTTTGCAACCTGATGGAGGTCAGTATAGATGGACTAATAGAGAAAGTCCCACACACTGCTAGAAGGCCAAATATTTTTTCAGAGCTAGATGCAGAAAAAAATTATATTTAGTTTGCAACCTGATGGAGGTCAGTATAGATGGACTAATAGAGAAAGTCCCACACACTGCTAGAAGGCCAAATATTTTTTCAGAGCTAGATGCAGAAAAAAATTATATTCAGTTTACAACCTGATGGAGGTCAGTATAGATGGACTAATAGAGAAAGTCCCACACACTGCTAGAAGGCCAAATATTTTTTCAGAGCTAGATGCAGAAAAAAATTATATTCAGTTTGCCACCTGATGGAGGTCAGTATAGATGGACTAATAGAACAAGTCCCACACACAGCTAGAAGCCCAATATTTTTTCAGAGCTAGATGCAGAAAAAAATTATATTCAATTTGCAACCTGATGGAGGTCAGTATAGATGGAGTAATAGAACAAGTCCCACACACAGCTAGAAGCCCAATATTTTTTCAGAGCTAGATGCAGAAAAAAATTATATTCAATTTGCAACCTGATGGAGGTCAGTATAGATGGAGTAATAGAACAAGTCCCACACACAGCTAGAAGCCCAAATATTTTTTCAGAGCTAGATGCAGAAAAAAATTATATTCAATTTGCAACCTGATGGAGGTCAGTATAGATGGACTAATAGAACAAGTCCCACACACAGCTAGAAGCCCAATATTTTTTCAGAGCTAGATGCAGAAAAAAATTATATTCAATTTGCAACCTGATGGAGGTCAGTATAGATGGAGTAATAGAACAAGTCCCACACACAGCTAGAAGCCCAAATATTTTTTCAGAGGTAGATGCAGAAAAAAAATATATTCAGTTTGCAACCTGATGGAGGTCTGTATAGATGGATTAATAGAACAAGTCCCACACACAGCTACAAGCCCCAAATTTTTTCAGAGGTAGATGCAGAAAAAAATATATTCAGTTTGCAACCTGATGGAGGTCAGTATAGATGGACTAATACAACAAGTCCCACACACTGCTAGAAGGCCAAATATTTTTTCAGAGTTAAATGCAGAAAAAAATTATATTTAATTTGCAACATGATGGAGGTCAGTATAGATGGACTAATAGAATGATGCTATGCCCAAAAGATTTTACTTCACTAGGTGCAGTAAAAAAATTGGTATTCTATACACAGGTGGTATATCTTGCAACACAGATAGGCTACTCCACTGACTAACACACTCTGCAATAGGCCAAAAAGGATTAGCTTTGCTAGATTCAGCCAAATGCTGTGAAAAAAACTTGCACAGCACTGGCACAGACCTGCCTGGCAAAACCTGATAGGAACTGATGTAACCTAGTCCTGAAAAGGACTCCAATTACAATTAGTCTTTACTCCCACAACCTATCTATTTAAGAGCACAGACCTGCCTGATAAAAGTCGTAAGAAATGCTGTAACCTAGTCCTTAAAAGGACTGCAATCACAACTATTCCCGACTAGAGATGAGCGTTGTTCTACTCGAACTGTTCGCCAATCTCAAAATCGAGCTGTTTTGGGCGGTGTTCGAGCCGTTCGGCGAACACGAACAATTTGAGAAAAATTCGGCTGTTCGAGGTTATGTTCGATAACTGTTCGTGCACCAAAATCATAACTGGATTTTTTCCAGTAATGATGAAAATTAATGTTAATACGCAGTTTGAGTGTACAGCAGGGTGGGGGGAGGGGCAGGGGATGGATCTCTGCAGGAACAATGAAGATCTCCATTTTTTTTTCTCTTTCCCGCATTTACAGTGGGGAGGTGCAATCTGTCAGCCTATCAGCAGCGCACACACGGAGCGAAGTGCTTTTTTTCACACAAGCAAGGGCATGTGTCATTGGCAGTGTATGTCACATGTCCTTGCCCTATAAGACCAAGCCATTTTCCCCGTCACCACCATTTTCTCACTGCTGCAGCTGCATGTTAGACGGCACCGCTGTTGCTGTGTGCGCTATACCTTGTTAATTTCAAGCCAATTTTCGCACAAATCTACAGATAGCTTGGGAGTAGGGAATAGTTGTGATTGCAATCCTTTTAAGGACTAGGTTACAGCATTTCCTACGACTTTTATCAGGCAGGTCTGTGCTCTTAAATAGATAGATTGTGGGAGTAAAGACTAATTGTAATTGCAGTCCTTTTCAGGACTAGGTTACATCAGTTCCTATCAGTTTTTGCCAGGCAGGTCTGTGCCAGTGCTGTGCAAGTTTTTTTCACAGCATTTGGCTGAATCTAGCAAAGCTAATCCTTTTTGGCCTATTGCAGAGTGTGTTAGTCAGTGGAGTAGCCTATCTGTGTTGCAAGATATACCGCCTGTGTATAGAATACCAATTTTTTTTACTGCACCTAGTGAAGTAAAATCTTTTGGGCATAGTATCATTCTATTAGTCCATCTATACTGACCTCCATCAGGTTGCAAATTGAATATAATTTTTTTCTGCATCTAGCTCTGAAAAAATATTGGGCTTCTAGCTGTGTGTGGGACTTGTTCTATTAATCCATCTATACAGACCTCCATCAGGTTGCAAACTGAATATATTTTTTTCTGCATCTACCTCTGAAAAAATATTGGGCTTCTAGCTGTGTGTGGGACTTGTTGTATTAATCCATCTATACAGACCTCCATCAGGTTGCAAACTGAATATATTTTTTTCTGCATCTACCTCTGAAAAAATATTGGGCTTCTAGCTGTGTGTGGGACTTGTTGTATTAGTCCATCTATACTGACCTCCATCAGGTTGCAAACTGAATATATTTTTTTCTGCATCTACCTCTGAAAAAATATTGGGCTTCTAGCTGTGTGTGGGACTTGTCCTATTAAACCATCTATACAGACCTCCATCAGGTTGCAAACTGAATATATTTTTTTCTGCATCTACCTCTGAAAAAATATTGGGCTTCTAGCTGTGTGTGGGACTTGTTGTATTAGTCCATCTATACTGACCTCCATCAGGTTGCAAACTGAATATATTTTTTTCTGCATCTACCTCTGAAAAAATATTGGGCTTCTAGCTGTGTGTGGGACTTGTTGTATTAGTCCATCTATACTGACCTTCATCAGGTTGCAAACTGAATATATTTTTTTCTGCATCTACCTCTGAAAAAATATTGGGCTTCTAGCTGTGTGTGGGACTTGTTCTATTAATCCATCTATACAGACCTCCATCAGGTTGCAAACTGAATATATTTTTTTCTGCATCTACCTCTGAAAAAATATTGGGCTTCTAGCTGTGTGTGGGACTTGTTGTATTAGTCCATCTATACTGACCTCCATCAGGTTGCAAACTGAATATATTTTTTTCTGCATCTACCTCTGAAAAAATATTGGGCTTCTAGCTGTGTGTGGGACTTGTTGTATTAGTCCATCTATACTGACCTTCATCAGGTTGCAAACTGAATATATTTTTTTCTGCATCTACCTCTGAAAAAATATTGGGCTTCTAGCTGTGTGTGGGACTTGTTCTATTAATCCATCTATACAGACCTCCATCAGGTTGCAAACTGAATATATTTTTTTCTGCATCTACCTCTGAAAAAATATTGGGCTTCTAGCTGTGTGTGGGACTTGTTGTATTAGTCCATCTATACTGACCTCCATCAGGTTGCAAACTGAATATATTTTTTTCTGCATCTACCTCTGAAAAAATATTGGGCTTCTAGCTGTGTGTGGGACTTGTTCTATTAATCCATCTATACAGACCTCCATCAGGTTGCAAACTGAATATATTTTTTTCTGCATCTACCTCTGAAAAAATATTGGGCTTCTAGCTGTGTGTGGGACTTGTTCTATTAAACCATCAATACAGACCTCCATCAGGTTGCAAAATGAATATATTTTTTTCTGCATCTACCTCTGAAAAAATATTGGGCTTCTAGCTGTGTGTGGGACTTGTTGTATTAGTCCATCTATACTGACCTCCATCAGGTTGCAAACTGAATATATTTTTTTCTGCATCTACCTCTGAAAAAATATTGGGCTTCTAGCTGTGTGTGGGACTTGTTCTATTAATCCATCTATACAGACCTCCATCAGGTTGCAAACTGAATATATTTTTTTCTGCATCTACCTCTGAAAAAATATTGGGCTTCTAGCTGTGTGTGGGACTTGTTCTATTAATCCATCTATACAGACCTCCATCAGGTTGCAAACTGAATATATTTTTTTCTGCATCTACCTCTGAAAAAATATTGGGCTTCTAGCTGTGTGTGGGACTTGTTGTATTAGTCCATCAATACTGACCTCCATCAGGTTGCAAACTGAATATATTTTTTTCTGCATCTACCTCTGAAAAAATATTGGGCTTCTAGCTGTGTGTGGGACTTGTTCTATTAATCCATCTATACAGACCTCCATCAGGTTGCAAACTGAATATATTTTTTTCTGCATCTACCTCTGAAAAAATATTGGGCTTCTAGCTGTGTGTGGGACTTGTTCTATTAAACAATCTATACAGACCTCCATCAGGTTGCAAACTGAATATATTTTTTTCTGCATCTACCTCTGAAAAAATATTGGGCTTCTAGCTGTGTGTGGGACTTGTTGTATTAGTCCATCTATACTGACCTCCATCAGGTTGCAAACTGAATATATTTTTTTCTGCATCTACCTCTGAAAAAATATTGGGCTTCTAGCTGTGTGTGGGACTTGTTCTATTAATCCATCTATACAGACGTCCATCAGGTTGCAAACTGAATATACTTTTTTCTGCATCTACCTCTGAAAAAATATTGGGCTTCTAGCTGTGTGTGGGACTTGTTGTATTAGTCCATCTATACTGACCTCCATCAGGTTGCAAACTGAATATTTTTTTTTCTGCATCTACCTCTGAAAAAATATTGGGCTTCTAGCTGTATGTGGGACTTGTTCTATTAATCCATCTATACAGACCTCCATCAGGTTGCAAACTGAATATATTTTTTTCTGCATCTACCTCTGAAAAAATATTGGGCTTCTAGCTGTGTGTGGGACTTGTTGTATTAGTCCATCTATACTGACCTCCATCAGGTTGCAAACTGAACATATTTTTTTCTGCATCTACCTCTGAAAAAATATTGGGCTTCTAGCTGTGTGTGGGACTTGTTCTATTAATCCATCTATACAGACCTCCATTAGGTTGCAAACTGAATATATTTTTTTCTGCATCTACCTCTGAAAAAATATTGGTCTTCTAGCTGTGTGTGGGACTTGTTCTATCAAACCATCTATACAGACCTCCATCAGGTTGCAAACTGAATATATTTTTTTCTGCATCTACCTCTGAAAAAATATTGGGCTTCTAGCTGTGTGTGGGACTTGTTGTATTAGTCCATCTATACTGACCTCCATCAGGTTGCAAACTGAATATATTTTTTTCTGCATCTACCTCTGAAAAAATATTGGGCTTCTAGCTGTGTGTGGGACTTGTTCTATTAATCTATCTATACAGACCTCCATCAGGTTGCAAACTGAATATATTTTTTTCTGCATCTACCTCTGAAAAAATATTGGGCTTCTAGCTGTGTGTGGGACTTGTTCTATTAATCCATCTATACAGACCTCCATCAGGTTGCAAACTGAATATATTTTTTTCTGCATCTACCTCTGAAAAAATATTGGGCTTCTAGCTGTGTGTGGGACTTGTTGTATTAGTCCATCTATACTGACCTCCATCAGGTTGCAAACTGAATATATTTTTTTCTGCATCTACCTCTGAAAAAATATTGGGCTTCTAGCTGTGTGTGGGACTTGTTCTATTAATCCATCTATACAGACCTCCATCAGGTTGCAAACTGAATATATTTTTTTCTGCATCTACCTCTGAAAAAATATTGGGCTTCTAGCTGTGTGTGGGACTTGTTCTATTAATCCATCTCTACTGACCTCCATCAGGTTGCAAACTGAATATAATTTTTTTCTACATCTACCTCTGAAAAAATATTTGGGCTTCTAGCTGTGTGTGGGACTTGTTCTATTAGTCCATCTATACTGACCTCCATCAGGTTGCAAATTCAAAATAATTTTTTGTCTGCATCTACCTCTAAAAAAATATTTGGCCTTCTAGCAGTGTGTGGGACTTGTTCTATTAGTCCATCTATACAGACCTCCATCAGGTTGCAAACTGAATATATTTTTTTCTGCATCTACCTCTGAAAAAATATTGGGCTTCTAGCTGTGTGTGGGACTTGTTGTATTAGTCCATCTATACTGACCTCCATAACGTTGCAAACTGAATATATTTTTTCCTGCATCTACCTCTGAAAAAATATTGGGCTTCTAGCTGTGTGTGGGACTTGTTCTATTAATCCATCTATACAGACCTCCATCAGGTTGCAAACTGAATATATTTTTTTCTGCATCTACCTCTGAAAAAATATTGGGCTTCTAGCTGTGTGTGGGACTTGTTCTATTAATCCATCTCTACTGACCTCCATCAGGTTGCAAACTGAATATAATTTTTTTCTGCATCTACCTCTGAAAAAATATTTGGGCTTCTAGCTGTGTGTGGGACTTGTTCTATTAGTCCATCTATACTGACCTCCATCAGGTTGCAAATTC
This sequence comes from Phyllobates terribilis, assembly GCF_046119375.1. Taxonomy (NCBI): domain Eukaryota; kingdom Metazoa; phylum Chordata; class Amphibia; order Anura; family Dendrobatidae; genus Phyllobates; species Phyllobates terribilis. The sequence goes on from NW_027362766.1 coordinate 15,912,203, forward strand.
AAAATAATTTTTTGTCTGCATCTACCTCTGAAAAAATATTTGGCCTTCTAGCAGTGTGTGGGACTTGTTCTATTAGTCCATCTATACTGACCTCCATAAGGTTGCAAACTGAATATAATTTTTTTCTGCATCTACCTCTGAAAAAATATTTGGCCTTCTAGCTGTGTGTGGGACTTGTTCTATTAGTCCATCTATACTGACCTCCATCAGGTTGCAAATTGAATATAATTTTTTTCTGCATCTAGCTCTGAAAAAATGTTTGGCCTTCTAGCAGTGTGTGGGACTTGTTCTATTAGTCCATCTATACTGACCTTCATCAGGTTGCAAATTCAAAATAATTTTTTGTCTGCATCTACCTCTGAAAAAATATTTGGGCTTCTAGCAGTGTGTGTGACTTGTTCTATTAGTCCATCTATACTGACCTCCATCAGGTTGCAAACTGAATATAATTTTTTTCTGCATCTAACTCTGAAAAAATATTTGGCCTTCTAGCAGTGTGTGGGTCTCATTGTATTAGGCCATCTATACCAAGCTCCACCAGCTTTTCAATTAATAATAATTTTTCGCTGCATCTAGCCCTGAAAATAATTTTTCTTCCCAATAGTGGTAGCAATAGAAATATGGGGCGCGCTCCTGGCTTACAAAAATATACTCTTCATAACAAAAAACACCAGCTTAGCGCACTGCATTAATAAGATGGCATCATCGTCTCTCCCAGTGCTAGGCCTACTACCCAGGCTAGCATTCCTGTGCCTAAAACACAATGTATGGGTCCGCGCTAGCCACTATGCTGAGGGGTCTAAAGCTGCTGCTAACGCTTTATAACAATTCAATTGGCAGATTTTCACAGAGCTCTTCCACAATGCCCACCCATCGGGACAACAGTTGCCCACCTTCCCTATGGGATCTAGTGGCGAATAGTTGATGCCATTAATCAGAGCGTCAGTTGCCCCGTCGACGTGGCAAGCATACGGTAAGGCATGGGAAGAGTGGACACGACTAGTAGCAGGCAGACGGGTTGACCAATGTGAACAAGCCAGATCACAAGTCACCATAGAATTTCTCCACCAGCTAATGATGAGGGGCATATCAGGGGCGTCAGCGCAGCGGTGTCTGACCGGAGTAGCATTTCACTTCCAACTACTGAATTGGGGAGATGTGACAAAGATTCATCATCAGACAATCCATAAAAGGGTGGAAAAGGGGTCAGCCAAGTCAGGAGTGTAGACGTCCCGTCCCGTGTCACTAAAACTGATTTCTCACATCATATCCCTAACACCATTAACATGACACTCACAATTTGAAGCAACACTACTGTCTACTGCATTTGTGATCGCCTTCTTCGGGGCGCTATGCATAAGCGAATTAGTCCCTCAATCCAAAATTAGCACCAGTGGAGGCTTATTACACCAGGACGTAGTCATAGGCAATAATGCAATACGTCTACGCATACACAAATCGAAAATGGTTCCAGCGGGCAGGGGCACTTGGGTACTTCTACAACCCACAAACGGTACACTGAGTCGGGTAACAATAGTAAAACCATATCTAACCATCAGATCACAAAGTAATTTGTTCCTATCACACATTGATGGGACGCCATTATCAAGATACCAGTTCCAAGCTATATTTAATAAATGCATAACATCGGCAGGGAACCACCTCAAAGATTACGGGACACACTCATTCCGCATAGGCGCGGCCACAGAAGCAGCAAGAGCAGGACTGTCAGAAATGGAAGTTCAGAGGATAGAGAGATGGTGATCCACGTGTTTGGCAAGATACATAAGACCGGACTTGTTATCCTAACGTGGTTTGTTTCTTTTACAGGTGACGCTAAGCCAACAGTGTGGGTGATAGGCCACTCGTATATATATTGGGCAGATTAAAGGGCGAAAGTCCGCCCAGGCGGGAGGAAATTAGAGTTTTGTAATGCACACGCCCGGGCTGAGCGGCGTGTGCGTGAGATTGTAGTGATTCCACTGGACCGTGCCGGAGAGTGAATGCCTGGAGGGGCGTAACTAGGTATTCACCCGATCCGACCAGGGTCGCACGACGGCATACGACGCCAGTGCACCAAGGAGGAACCGAGCAGAGGGACCAGGTGCTACTCCAGGACAGACCCCGGACACGGCTGTTGACCCACACAGGGGAATACAGGAACAGACTGGTTAGGCTGGCGCACAGACTGGTGGGTATAGGCAGGCACGACTGGTATGCAGGCAGGCGGGTATGCAGGCAGGGGGGTACAGGCAAGCACAGCTAGAGTGCAGACAGGGAGGCACTAGCAGGTAGGAACACAGGCGGGATAGGACCCAGTACACACTGGGACTCAGGAACAATACAGGCAGAGGGGTACAGGCAAGCACAGCTAGAGTGCAGACAGGGAGGCACTAGCAGGTAGGGACACTGGCGGGATAGGACCCAGTACACACTGGGACTCAGGAACAGAACCACAGATGTGGCGGACAAACACAGCAGAGTGAGGCCGCCCAGAGAGGTGAGCGAGAACAGGGCAGGACAAGACCGCCTGGAGCGGTGAGCATGAGTAGAGCAGGACAAGGCCGCCAGGAGCGGTGAGCAACGGGTCAGAGCTGAGCGAGACTGCCGGAGCAGTGAGCAAGAGTAAAGCAGGACGAGGCCGCCTGGAGCGGTGAGCAAGAGTGGAGCAAGACTGCCGGAGCAGTGAGCAAAATGATAAGAGCGGAGCGAGACTGCCGGAGCAGTGAGCAAAAGGGTCAGAGCGGAGCAAGGCTGCCGGAGCAGCGAGCAAAGGAGTCAGAGCAGGCTAGAACCGCCGGAGCGGTGAGCAAAGGAGTCAGAGCAGGCAAGAACTGCCGGAGCGGTGAGCAAAGGAGTCAGAGCAGGCTAGAACCGCTGGAGCGGTGAGCAAAGGAGTCAGAGCAGGCTAGAACCACCGGAGCAGTGGGCAAAGGAGTCAGAGCAGGCTAGAACCGCCGGAGCGGTGAGCAAGGCAGAGCAGGGGGGACAGGGCTCTGTTCACACGGAACAGACAGGAAGAGAAAGGCAGAGCCAGATACCCACAGGGTACTTGCAGTGAAGTAGCGAGTGGACCACAAACTCACAAACGGGAGTACAGAGACAACAAGCAGGAGTTAGGTACGAGTTCAGACTCTGCAGAAAAAGGAAGGGAACGGACATCGGACATAGAGGCAAAACAGGTAAAGGATAGGAGAGAGTTCAGACTGGAACTGAGTGTACGGAGGAGACCGACACTGCAGAGGGATACAGGAGCGGGTCTGGGAATACGGCCCCCAGAGAGGCGGGACGAACAGGCAAGGAGCGTGTTCAGACAGGACAGACAAGATACAGGAGCGGGTCTAGGTAATCGGCCCCTAGAAGGCGGGAGGAACAGGCTAGGAGCGTGTTCAGACAGGACAGACAAGATACAGGAGCGGGTCTAGGTAATCGGCCCCTAGAAGGCAGGAGGAACAGGCTAGGAGCGTGTTCAGACAGGCCTGGAAATACAGCCTCCAGGAAAGGCAGACAAGAGAACACAGAACGGGACCTGGCACCTTCAGAGTGCAAGCACACACTGAATGAAACACTATGCTCAGGCAGGGATAGATGGGAGCAGCTGAGCTATATACCAGGTGACAGACAGCAATAGGCTGAGGACGCACAAGGGGTGTGACCCACAGCAGGTACAAAAAGCAGGAAGTGATCGGGCGCCGCCCTTAAGCAGCAGAAACAGACACAAACAGACAGCATGGAGGTAAGCCAGAGAGACATTCTGGACTGGAGATCAAGTGCGCGCTCTTGCACAGTGGGAGATGGACCACCATGCAAGGACGCCGCCAGGTATGTTACAAGTTTCATAACACATATTTCAACTGGAGAGGTATTAGAGGCCTGCTATGGCCACAGGTACTAATGGAGGTAATCAAGGTAGGGAGAGAGGCAAGATGTCTGGTCATCTTAGTTATACAGGCCGGGGGAAACAACCTAGGTCATCACAAGAGCGCATAACTAATGGCAATAATGAAACTAGACACTGAGCGCTTCAGCGAATTTTTCACAAAACTAGCTATAGTATGGTCAGAGATTGTGCCGATAGCGGTATGGCAAGGTGCGCGAGACATCACGGCCATCGAACGGACAAGGCGGGTAATAAATATTCGGATGGCAAAATTTAGAAGAGACAGAGGCGGTGTAGTGGTACGACACCGACAACTGGAAGGAGATAAAGCAGGCCTCATACGGCCCGACGGTGTTCACTTAATGGATATTGGACTGGACATATTCCTGTCAGGACTCCAGGACGGAGTGGAACAAGCGTTAAGAGTGATGGGTGGGGGTCAGAGTCCTGCATACGAGTACGCAGGATCCTCCGTGGCCTGGAAATAGAAAGGACATGTTGGAGAGTTACACTTGTTGGCCAAGTTGCCGGAGTGGAGACCCAGGGCATGCTGCAACAAGCTGAATTATTTTAGAAATAAAATGTCTTTCTAATGGAATGAGTATAAAGAGTTAATAAAGCTGTGACCGATCCTCACCCATCCAGTTGTAAGAGTTACATTATTGTATTGTCAAGGAAAGGGGGGCGGTAGGGGGGCTGAGCGTCTGGGTTTGGTTGGGGGTCCCCACAGTCTGCCTAGGCTAGATGCATTTAAAAATTCTTATTAGATACACAGGCGGTGCAGCTTGCTTCGCAGCTGGGCTACTACGCCCAAAGTATTGCCTAGGCTAGATGCAGTTAAAAATTCTACGCTGACTAGCAGACACTGAAGATTTGGAGCAGACCTCTGAGTAAACAGCTCTTCAGACTCAATCATCTGTGTTACCCCAAGCCATAGTGTATGTAGTCTCTTACAGTTAAAAGGGGGGGGGGAGCGACCCAACCCACCTGGAATTGACGATGCCAACGTCACGTAAGACACAGCAAGGGGACTCCAAAAAGAGTTTCCATTTTTTCCCAAAATTGTGGCACAGACACCACTTAACCCTAGAACGCATACCTGGGGCCTCGCAGTCCCGCCCTGTTAATTGTTTTCTATTTTCTGCAGATTACTTTAGTTAGAATTTTGAAACTCTAGGTATTCTTCATGTATATAGTTGTTTGTCATTTGAGTTTGAGTTATTCAATGTTATTTGCACACGGGCCTAAAAGGCCCCAGGTATATGAAAGTGTAGATTTTTATGGTCATGCGTTCTAGGGTTAAGTGGCATCAATTGCCCCACAGTTGCTTAAAACGGTTGGTGAGGTGATATTACCAAATCCTCAAGCTTTTAGCCTCCCAAGGATAACACAGGATTAGAAAAGTCCTTGCGAATCCATGATTTGTTCATCTTTATGAACGTGAGTCTGTCTACATTCTCAGTGGACAGTCGCGTGCGCTTATCTGTCAGCACACCATCAGCAGCGCTGAACACACGTTCAGAGAGAACACTGGCTGCAGGGCATGACAAGATCTCCAAGGCGTGAGTGGCGAGCTCCGGCCATTTTTCCAGATTGGAATACCAAAATGAGCAAGGGTCCAGTGACACAGTCATGGCTTCGATGTTCACTTGGAGATACTCCTGCACCATCCTCTCTAGGCATTGACTATGTGTCAGACTTCTTGTCTCCTGTGGCCTTGCAAAGGATGGTCTAAAAAAGTGGTGAAACGATTTCACAAAATTGCTGTTACCAGCAGATACTGTGTTACTGTTACGGTTTGAGTGATGAAGACTCGACAGTCCCGCGGTTGGCAAGTTAGAACTGTGAGATTCACTTCGTGCACCACTGGTGTTTTGTGGAAAAGCACATGTAAGATTCTGCAACAGCGTCTGCAGATACTCCTGCATGCGTCAATCCCTTTTTATGGCAGGAATTATTTCGGCAAATTTACTTTTGTACCGGGGATCTAAGAGTGTGGCAACCCAGTATTCGAGATTACTTCGAATTCTGCAATCTGAGGGTCATGTTGCAGGTAGTGCAGCAAGAAGGCACTCATGTGTCTTGCGCATCCAGGAGGACCAAGTCCTTGTTGTGTTGGTAGCGAGGTAAGAATCATGCTTCTTTCCTCTGCCCTCTCCCCCCAACCTCGCACAACAGAAATGTGATCAAGGTCTCCCTCATCTGATGAGTCTTCCATGCCCATCGCCAGTTCATCCTCCACTTCTTCCTCGGCTCCTGCACCTTCCTCAACAGTTTGGCTGCTACCATGCACCCTGTTTAATCCCTCTCCCCCACCCTCCCATGCCTGCCTCCTTGGTGCTGCCAACCGTCTGGACCTTGGAGATGTTATCCCTTCCGCATACGACTCCTCCTCTACTTCCTCCACCTCCTCTTGTCCGACCACCTGACTCTGAATTCTGTTTAATGTGTGCTCCAGCATGTAAATCACCGGAATAGTTATGCTGATAATGGCATCGTCGTCAGCACTAAACATCTTCGTCGCCATTTCAAAACTGTGCAGAAAGGTGTGTGGCGCCCCTGAGGGTGCAGTCACCACAGAGTTACTGCATCTCACCCAGAGGTGTGGTATCTCACCCTCAGGTAAGGAAGGCGTATGGCTCGGGACCCTAACACCTTCATCCAACACATACCCGCAGTGGGGTTAGGGCGAGATTGCTCCTAAGGGAGAGCACAGTCCCAGGTCCCTAGCTGGTGGGAGGATCCTATGTAGTGGGTGCTTAGGGGAGCAGCTTAGGGGAGCACATGACAGGGAGAGTATAAATAGGAAGCCATCTTAGAAAGAGCAAGCCAGTCAGAGGAGGAAAAGTGACAGGAGCAGAGGCTCGGCATGAGCTCTGCTCCGGAGGCGGGCCTAGCCTGGGAGGCCCAGGACTGAAGGAGAGAAGAGAGGAGTGGGAGCAGGAAGGCTCCAGGAACCGAAGGGACCCTAGGGCTACGGGCCGTGCAGAAGGCCACCTGTACTCCCGCTGCTACCAGGAGGTAGAGGGGTCAGGCCAGATAAGGGGAACCGGTCCCTCAACTAGAGGAGAAACAGCAAGGCTCAACTAGAAACCGGAGGCTGCAGCATTTCATGTACTGCAGGCAAAAGTCCACACCAGTCTCACTAAGAAGGTAGCCACATAGGACCCAGGGGACGGAACACAAGTCGCCCGCCAAGGCCCGAGGATACCGGATAGAAGTGTCACTGGGTGTGAGGTGCAGGGAGAAGGCCAGAGAAAGGACACACAGAAGGGGGTCCTGCTAAGTACTCCGGAGCTATCTGGGGGTGGACTGAGCCCCTCACTGAGTACGCACAGCACGACGGGTGAGATAGCTCTGGTACCTGTAATCTGGACTGCAACAACTGTGAGTAAAGATCTTGGGACTGCATCACACGGACTTTGTGTTCATTACTGACTCCCTGCACTACAACCACCATCATCCACCCACACTGCCCTGAAGCTACCCTCTTCCTGTGGTGAGTAATAATACCATTGCAGCAAAACCACCAGCTTCAGAGGACTGTTCCGCAGCGGCGGCCCCTTTGGCCGCACTCCACAGGTGGCGTAGTCGGACATTATAAAATCCATATATACAAATTACCTTTGGATTGACCGCCCTGGGTCACGGACCGGGTCACCGCCACAGTGACTACAACCCCCAGCGTCTACCGGCCCGGCTCCGGGTACCCCACGGCCCAGGGGGCGCGTCAACTTCATAGGTCCCTGATCTGAGACCACTCCTGCTGTGTGATTTGCCCCACCTCTGGATCTCATTGGCCCAGGCTATACGTCAGAAACTATTGCACCAGGGCTTGTCGGTGCTGCCACAGTCGCTGCAACATGTGCAGAGTTGAATTCCACCGTGTCGGCACATCGCATTTCAGCCGGTGAACTGGCAGGCCCAATGACTTCTGTAGAGATGTAAGTCGTTGAGCTGCGGGATGCGAACGGCGGAAGTGAGCACACAGCGACGGTGCCCTCTGCAGAAGGCCATCTAGTCCGGGATAGTGGGCGAAAAATTTATGGACAACCAGGTTCAACACGTGAGCCATACAAGGCACGTGTGTAACATTGCCCCGGCGAAGGGCCGCACCCAGGTTTGCAGCATTGTCGCACACGGCCTTCCCTGGTTGCAGGTCCAGTGGAGACAACCATTCATGAAACTGGGTCTCCAGAGCTGACCACAAGTCCTCAGCTGTGTGACTCACATTTCCCAGACATTTCAAAGTAAACACTGATGCCGTTGAGCCCTGCTGCCAGCATAGTAAGGAGGTGCGCAGTTAGAAAGCAGGTGGCATTACCAGACAGGCTTTGGGTGCAGGTGGAGGACCGAGAGGAGGTTGAGGAGGCAGAAGCAGTGGAGGAACTTCTAGATAAAGAGGATTGACGTACAACTCGCGGGGACGGCAAGACTTGGACAGCAGCCCCTTGTCCTGCTGTCACCATAGTTACCCAGTGCCCTGTCAGCGACATGTAACGCCCCTGTCCATGCCTACTCGTCCAAGTGTCTGTGGTGAAATGCACCCTGTCACACACAGAGTTTCTCAAAGAAGCGGTGATGTTGTGTGCGACATGCTGGTGGAGCACAGGCACACCTTTCTTTGAGAAGTAGTGCCGACTGGGCATCTGGTACTGGGGCACTGCGACGGACATAAGGTCTCAAAAATCCACTGTGTCCTCCAGGCGGAAAGGCAGCATTTCTGTAGCCAACAGCTTGCAGATGGTGAAATTCAACCTCTTAGCTTTCTCATGGCTAGGAGGAAATGGTCTTTTACTTGTCCACATCTGAGGGACCGAGGGCTGGCTGATGGGATTGAGTAGGGTGTCCCTGGCAAACTGCCGGTCTGTGAGGAAGATGCAGGCGGACATGTTAGGTTGCCTTGATCCAAAGGTGGTGCTCTCGATGTCAGAGAGCTCTCAACACCAGCAGATGTTTCCACTTCCCAATGAACTCATGACCTGCCAATCACACTGGCTGTTGCAGGTAAAGAGGTGGCAGGTCTGCGTCCAAAAACATGTGTGACTGCTGTCCCCCCAGTCACAGAGGATGAAGAGGCCGCGGATGCACAAGATGGGGCAGACGGTGGTTGGCCCAGCCTGCTAGGCCGCATTGTAGCACAGTGAGCTTCCCACTGCAACTTATGCTTCATATCCATGTGACGGTACATGCATGAACTACTCAAATTATGGATTTTTTGACCTCTACTTAGCTTTTGGTGACAAATATTACAGATAACACGAGTTGGGTCATCCTTATCGATCTGAATAAATGCCCAGGCTATGCAAGGCTTAGAGCCCATGCGACCTGAAGAGCCACTACGACTTGTGGTCAGAGGCGGAGTTGTGGTTGAGGATGCAGTTGTTGACGTGCTTCCAGTACTCCGTCTCTGTCCAGGAAGGCGCAACCTAACTTCGTCGTCAATAGCATCTGTGACGCCCCGCTGCGCTTGGTATCACAGATCCTAGAAGAGTGTATTGATGGAATCCTCCACAAGAGGCCCCCATAAACATTCACACATCTCCACCTTCCACCTCAGACCAGCAGAGGGAGCCCGTTAGGGATATAAATAGGGAAGGTGGAGCTAGGCAGTTCAGTTCCTCTGAAGAGTTCCTGCAGTAGAGAAGCCTAAGAGAGGTCAGTCTGCAGTGGAGCTCAGTCTAGTCTAGAGAACTCAGTTAATAGTTCAGCAGTGGAGCACGAGGCTCCTGCTAGCTAGATTCAGGGAGCCCAGATAGAGCTTAAGGTGTGCCGGCGTCATAAGATCGGTGAAGCGCGGCAAGATGCCGTTAGAGTGTATAGCCTATTGAGGGCCCGAGTAGGCCGAAGGCGAGTGGCGAGTTAGTATATAAGGGGCAGAGGAGCTTAACCAGCTCACCCCGAAGCATTTACCGGACACCGGATCCGAGCTTACCGGGATCTCTATGACCCAGTAAGGCATAACCGGAATCCCTGGAGAACTACAAGTCCCAGGATCGCTAAGGTGCTGATACGTAACAGAGCCAGGAGACGCTTAGGCCCCGCATACTGGGAGCGTGAACTTCAAGAGAAGGCCCTACCACAAGGTGGGCCAGCGCAGGACAGAGACAAAGTTAGGCCTAGCTCCAGGCAGGTCAGAAACTTACTGCGCAGAGGCAAGAAACAGGAGGCCCTACACCCGCTCATTGGGGAGGATCCTGATATACACCCTTCACCCTACAGTGCTCCAGGATGTGCCTGAATTTCCTCCAGTAAAAGGTACTGAAGTGACTACCGTGTCCATTTCCGTTCTTGCTCTGACCCAGCTGGGTCTCGCCTGTCCTGCATTCCCCCTGCATACGCTGCCCTGAGACCTAGCTCCACCTGTGGGGAGCTATACCATCGAGCTGCCTTATCACGGGCCTCAGTGGACTGCTGCAGCGCTGGTGCTTCTCACCAGATACCACAGATGGTGTCACAAACTCTTATAAAATTAACAATTATCCACCCTTTTAAAGAGTGACCCCAGGGTACGGGCCAGGGAGCCGACCACCGCGACATCCCAAAGGCCAGGCAAAGGCCCGGGTGACCTCATCGACTGGCTGAATGTGGGTTGACAGTAAGTGGGATCTCCAACCTTGTCATAATCACCCTGTGTGTTATCACACCCGTCGTCCTCAAAGCCAACCTCTTCCTGCCCTGACTGAAAAGTCAAGTTGTCGCTCCAATCAGGTATTTGAGTCTCATCATCGTCTTCATCATTGTCTCCACCAACAGGAGTTACAGTTTGGGAACGAGGGTCTACATTATGCTCAGAACCTTCTTCATCTGGTCCTCGATCCGACTTATAAAGATTCTGGGCATCAGTGCAGATCATTTCCTCGTCTGGATTAACAGAAGCTCTGGAGCAGACCTCTGTTTCCCAGGCTATAGTATGAGTAAACAGCTGTGCAGACTCAACCATCTGTGTTACCCCATACTCAGACGGGCAGCTGGAGACTTGGGAGCTGTGAGGAAGCAAGTGCGATTGGGGTGACACCTCTGAGGACTGGAGTATTTGTGATGTTGAAGTTGAGGTGGAGGAGAGCCCACTTGAAGGAGCACTTGATATCCGCTGAAGCACCTGCTGTTTTTGTGCCTCATCTGGAATTTGTAGCGATGGGCGTGTCCGTAACAAAGGGATCGTATCACATTGTCCACGAAAAGAAGTCGACATGGCAGTTTGGCTGGAAGATGGTCTTTCTTCTGCAGATGTTACTCCCCCCCCACCGCGGGGGGCTCGACCCACCAGCGGACAGGCACCAGTATTAGGAGAGGGGGGCTGGCCGTCAGGGTCCACCGCGGCTCTGGCACAAACCCGGCGACACGGAGGTGGCACGGGCAGGAACGGACTGGCCGTGTCGGCTTCTCACTTTTTGGATTTTAGAAGGGCATGACATGCCTATATCTGTGTCTCCCCCTCCTTTTACTCCTCCACCTCTTTTATTTTCGCATGACTATATGTACTTGTCACTTTTCCATGTGTTAGTTGTGTCTTCTGAGCAGTTTGTCAGCTTTTGGACACCTTTGAAGGTGTTTTCTATGTGTTTCTATGTGTTTTTGTTTGCCTGCCATTGGTTTTAACGGTGTTCGAAGGTGTTCGACGAACAGTTCGACGAACAGTTCGGCGAACACACGGGTGTTCGACGAACCGAACCGAACTCGAACACTACGGGTGTGGCTCAACACTATTCCCTACTCCCAAGCTATCTGTAGATTTGTGCGAAAATTGGCTTGAAATTAACAAGGTATAGCGCACACAGCAACAGCGGTGCCGTCTAACACGCAGCTGCAGCAGTGAGAAAATGGTGGCGACGGGGAACATGGCTTGGTCTTATAGGGCAAGGACATGTGACATACACTGCCAATGACACATGCCCTTCCTTGTGTGAAAAAAAGCACTTCGCTCCGTGTGTGCACTGCTGATAGGCTGACAGATTGCACCTCCCCACTGTAAATGCGGGAAAGAGAAAAAAAAATGGAGATCTTCATTATTCCTGCAGAGATCCATCCCCTGCCCCTCCCCCCACCCCGCTGTACACTCAAACTGCGTATTAACATTAATTTTCATCATTACTGAGAAAAAATCCAGTTATGATTTTGGTGAACGTACAGTTATCGAACATAACCTCGAACAGCCGAATTTTTCTCAAATCGTTCGTGTTCGCCGAACGGCTCGAACACCGCCCAAAACAGCTCGAATTTGAGATTGGCGAGCAGTTCGAGTAGAACAACGCTCATCTCTACTGACGATGCCATTATCAGCATGACTATTCCTTTGATTTACATGCTGGAGCACATGTTAAACAGAATTCGGAGTCAGGTGGTGGCACAAGAGGAGGTGGAGGAGGTAGAGGAGGAGGAGTTGTATGCGGAAGGGCTAACATCTGCAAGGTCCAGACGGTCGGCAGCACCAAGGCGGCAGGCATGTGAGGGTGGGGGAGATGGTTTTACCAGGGCGCATAGTAGCAGCCAAACTAGTGAGGAAGATGCAGGAGCCCAGGAAGAAGTGGAGGACGAACTGATGGAAGACTCATCAGATGTGGGAGACCTTGATCACATTTCTGTTGTGCGAGGTTGGGGGGAGAGGATAGAGTAAGGAAGCATGATTGTTACCTCGCCACCAACACAACAGGGACTTGGTGCTCCTGGATGCGCAAGACACATGAGTGCCTTCTTGCTGCACTACCTGCAACATGACCCTCGAATTGTGAGAATTAGAAATAATCCTGACTACTGGGTTGCCACACTGTTAGATCCCCAGTACAAAAGTAAATTTGCAGAAATTATTCCTGCCATAGAAAGGGATGCACGCATGCAGGAGTATCAGCAAAGACTGTTGCAGAATCTTACATGTGCTTTTCCACAAAACACCAGTGGTTCACGTAGTGAATCTCACTGTTCCAACTTGCCAACCATGGGACCGTCGAGTGTTCAGCACTCAAACCGTAACAGAACCACAGTATCTGCTGGTAACATCAATTTTGCGGAATCATTTCACCACTTTTTTAGCCCATCCTTTGCAAGGCCACAGGAGACAAGAAGTCTGACACATAGTCAACGCCTAGAGACGATGATACAGGAGTATCTCCAAGTAAACATTGAAGCCATGACTGTGTCACTGGACCCTTGCTCTTTTTGGGCTTCCAATCTGGATAAATGGCCGGAGCAAGCCACTTACGCCTTGGAGATCTTGTCATGCCCCGCAGCCAGCTTTCTGTCTGAACGTGTGTTCAGCGCTGCTGGTGGTGTGTAGAGATGAGCGTTGTTCTACTCGAACTGTTCGCCAATCTCAAATTCGATCTGTTTTGGGCGGTGTTCGAGCCGTTCGGCGAACACGAACAATTTGAGAAAAATTCGGCTGTTCGAGGTTATGTTCGATAACTGTTCGTGCACCAAAATCATAACTGGATTTTTTCTCAGTAATGATGAAAATTAATGTTAATACGCAGTTTGAGTGTACAGCGGGGTGGGGGGAGGGGCAGGGGATGGATCTCTGCAGGAACAATGAAGATCTCCATTTTTTTTTTCTCTTTCCCGCATTTACAGTGGGGAGGTGCAATCTGTCAGCCTATCAGCAGCGCACACACGGAGCGAAGTGCTTTTTTTCACACAAGCAAGGGCATGTGTCATTGGCAGTGTATGTCACATGTCCTTGCCCTATAAGACCAAGCAATTTTCCCCGTCGCCACCATTTTCTCACTGCTGCAGCTGCGTGTTAGACGGCACCGCTGTTGCTGTGTGCGCTATACCTTGTTAATTTCAAGCCAATTTTCGCACAAATCTACAGATAGCTTGGGAGTAGGGAATAGTTGTGATTGCAGTCCTTTTAAGGACTAGGTTACAGCATTTCCTACGACTTTTATCAGGCAGGTCTGTGCTCTTAAATAGATAGATTGTGGGAGTAAAGACTAATTGTAATTGGAGTCCTTTTCAGGACTAGGTTACATCAGTTTCTATCAGTTTTTGCCAGGCAGGTCTGTGCCAGTGCTGTGCAAGTTTTTTTCACAGCATTTGGCTGAATCTAGCAAAGCTAATCCTTTTTGGCCTATTGCAGAGTGTGTTAGTCAGTGGAGTAGCCTATCTGTGTTGCAAGATATACCAGCTGTTTATAGAATACCAATTTTTTTACTGCACCTAGTGAAGTAAAATCTTTTGGGCATAGCATCATTCTATTAGTCCATCTATACTGACCTCCATCAGGTTGCAAATTGAATATAATTTTTTTCTGCATCTAGCTCTGAAAAAATATTGGGCTTCTAGCTGTGTGTGGGACTTGTTGTATTAGTCCATCTATACTGACCTCCATCAGGTTGCAAACTGCATATATTTTTTTCTTCATCTACTTCTGAAAAAATATTGGGCTTCTAGCAGTGTGTGGGACTTGTTCTATTAATCCATCTATACAGACCTCCATCAGGTTGCAAACTGAATATATTTTTTTCTGCATCTACCTCTGAAAAAATATTGGGCTTCTAGCTGTGTGTGGGACTTGTTGTATTAGTCCATCTATACTGACCTCCATCAGGTTGCAAACTGAATATACTTTTTTCTGCATCTACCTCTGAAAAAATATTGGGCTTCTAGCTGTGTGTGGGACTTGTTCTATTAATCCATCTATACAGACCTCCATCAGGTTGCAAACTGAATATATTTTTTTCTGCATCTACCTCTGAAAAAATATTGGGCTTCTAGCTGTGTGTGGGACTTGTTGTATTAGTCCATCTATACTGACCTCCATCAGGTTGCAAACTGAATATATTTTTTTCTGCATCTACCTCTGAAAAAATATTGGGCTTCTAGCTGTGTGTGGGACTTGTTCTATTAATCCATCTATACAGACCTCCATCAGGTTGCAAACTGAATATATTTTTTTCTGCATCTAGCTCTGAAAAAATATTTGGCCTTCTAGCAGTGTGTGGGACTTTCTCTATTAGTCCATCTATACTGACCTCCATCAGGTTGCAAATTGAATATAATTTTTTTCTGCATCTAACCCAGCCAATAGTTTGGCCTAATACCACAGTTTGGCCACTCAGCTCTGCTCGGTTCCCATCCATTGTTTTTTTGTGCAAACAACTCCAGAGTTGTTAATTAGTTAACCACCAAAATGAGTGGAAAAAGGCCTGCTGCTGGTGGAAAGGGGAATAGGCGTGTTGGGAAGGGGAAAAAAGGTTGTGTCCGTGGGGTAGGTGTTAAAGCAACAGTAACATCTGCAGAAGAAAGACCATCTTCCAGCCAAACTAAAATGTCTACTTCTTTTAGCGGACAATGTGATAAGATCCCTTTCTTACGGCCACGCCAATCGCTACAAATTCCAGATGAGGCACAAAAACAGCAGGTGCTTCAACGGATATCAAGTGCTCCTTTAAGTGGGCTCTCCTCCACATCAACTTCAACATCACAAATACTCCAGTCCTCAAAGGTGTCACCCCAATCGCACTTGCTTCCTCACAGCTCCCAAATCTCCAGCTGCCCGTCTGAGTATGAGGTAGAACAGATGGTTGAGTCTGCAGAGCTGTTTACTGATACTATAGCCTGGGAATCAGAGGTCGACTCCAGCGCTTCTGTGAATCCAGACGAGGAAATGATCTGCACTGATGCCCAGAATCTTTATGAGTCAGATCCAGGACCAGACGCAGAAGGTTCTGACCATAATGTAGACCCTCATTCCCAAACTGTAACTCCTGTTGGTGGAGACAATGAGGAAGACGATGATGAGACTCAAATACCTGATTGGGGCGACAACTTTAGTTTTTTGTCAGGGCAGGAACAGGTTGGCTCTGAGGACGACGGGTGTGATAACGCACAGGGTGATGATGATGAGGTTGGAGATCCCACTTACTGTCAACCCACAGTCAGCCAAGAGATGAGGTCAGCAGAGGAGGTGGAGGAAGATGCTAGTGACGACGAGGTCAGGTTGCGCCTTCCTGGACAGAGACGTAGTACTGGAAGCACGTCAACAACTGCATCCTCAAACACAACTCTGCCTCTCACCACAAGTCGTGGTGGCTCTTCAGGTCGCATGGGTGCTAAGCCTTGCATAGCCTGGGCATTTTTTCAGATCGATAAAGATGACCCAACTCGTGTTATCTGTAACATTTGTCAGCAAAAGCTAAGTAGAGGCCAAAAAATACATAGTTTGAGTACTTCATGCATGAACCGGCACATGGACATGAAGCATAAGTTGCAGTGGGAAGCTCAGTATGCTACAATGCGGCCTAGCCGGCCGGGCCAACCACCGTCTGCCATATCTTGTGCATCCGCGGCCTCTTCATCCTCTGTGACTGGGGGGACAGCAGTCACACCTGTTTTGGGGCGCAGACCTGCCACCCCTTTACCCGCAACAGCCAGCGTGATTGGCAGGTCATCATTTTCTTTGGAGGTGGTAACACCAGCTGGTGTTGAGCGCTGTCCGACATCGATAGCACCACCTTTGGATCAAGGCAACCTAACATGTCCGCCTGCATCTTCCTCACAGACCGGCAGTTTGCCGGGGACACCCTTATCAACCCCGTCTAAGCACAATAGCCAGCCCTCGGTCCCTCAGATGTGGACAAGTAAAAGACCATTTCCTCCTAGCCATGAGAAAGCTAAGAGGTTGAATTTCACCATCTGCAAGTTCTTGGCTACAGAAATGCTGCCTTTCCGCCTGGTGGACACAGAGGATTTTCGAGACCTTATGTCCGTCGCAGTGCCCCAGTACCAGATGCCCAGTCGGCACTACTTCTCAAAGAAAGGTGTGCCTGCGCTCCACCAGCATGTCGCACACAACATCACCGCTTCTTTGAGAAACTCTGTGTGTGACAGGGTGCATTTCACCACAGACACTTGGACGAGTAGGCATGGACAGGGGCGTTACATGTCGCTGACTGGGCACTGGGTAACTATGGTGACAGCAGGACAAGGGGCTGCTGTCCAAGTCTTGCCGCCCCCACGAGTTGTGCGTCAATACTCTTTATGTCAAAGTTCCTCCACTGCTTCTGCCTCCTCAACCTCCTCTCGGTCTTCCACCTGCACCCAAAGCCTGTCTGGTCATGCCACAAGCTTTCTAACTGCGCAGAAGGGATCCTGCACACATCCTTACTATGCTGGCAGTAGGGCTCAACGTCATCAGGCGGTTTTTACATTGAAATGTCTGGGAAATGTGAGTCACACAGCTGAGGAGTTGTGGTCAGCTCTGGAGAACCAATTTCATGAATGGTTGTCTCCACTGGACCTGAAACCAGGGAAGGCCGTGTGCGACAATGCTGCAAACCTGGGTGCGGCCCTTCGCCGGGGCAATGTCACACACGTGCCTTGTATGGCTCACGTGTTGAACCTGGTTGTCCAGCAATTTTTAGCCCACTATCCCAGACTAGATGGCCTTCTGCAGAGGGCACGGTCGCTGTGTGCTCACTTTCGCCGTTCGCATCCCGCAGCTCAGCGACTTACATCTCTACAGAAGTCGTTGGGCCTGCCACTTCACCGGCTAAATTGCGATGTGCCTACCCGGTGGAATTCAACTCTGCACATGTTGCAGCGACTGTGGCAGCACCGACAAGCCCTGGTGCAATACGTTCTGACGTATAGCCTGGGCCAACGAGATCCAGAGGTGGGGCAAATCACGCTGGAGGAGTGGTCTCAGATCAGGGACCTATGCACCCTTCTGCACAGTTTTGAAATGGCGACGAAGATGTTTAGTGCTGACGATGCCATTATCAGCATGACTATTCCGGTGATTTACATGCTGGAGCACATGTTAAACAGAATTCGGAGTCAGGTGGTGGCACAAGAGGAGGTGGAGGAAGTAGAGGAGGAGGAGTTGTATGCGGAAGGGCTAACATCTGCAAGGTCCAGACGGTCGGCAGCACCAAGGCGGCAGGCATGTGAGGGTGGGGGAGATGATTTTACCAGGGCGCATGGTAGC
This sequence comes from Phyllobates terribilis, assembly GCF_046119375.1. NCBI lineage: Eukaryota > Metazoa > Chordata > Amphibia > Anura > Dendrobatidae > Phyllobates > Phyllobates terribilis. Next base: position 15,930,010 of record NW_027362766.1, read on the forward strand.
AGCCAAACTAGTGAGGAAGGTGCAGGAGCCCAGGAAGAAGTGGAGGACGAACTGATGGAAGACTCATCAGATGAGGGAGACCTTGATCACATTTCTGTTGTGCGAGGTTGGGGGGAGAGGACAGAGGAAGGAAGCATGATTGTTACCTCGCCACCAACACAACAGGGACTTGGTGCTCCTGGATGCGCAACACACATGAGTGCCTTCTTGCTGCACTACCTGCAACATGACCCTCGAATTGTGAGAATTAGAAATAATCCTGACTACTGGGTTGCCACACTGTTAGATCCCCGGTACAAAAGTAAATTTGCAGAAATTATTCCTGCCATAGAAAGGGATGCACGCATGCAGGAGTATCAGCAGAGACTGTTGCAGAATCTTACATGTGCTTTTCCACAAAATACCAGTGGTGCACGTAGTGAATCTCACTGTTCCAACTTGCCAACCGTGGGACCGTCAAGTGTTCAGCACTCAAACCGTAACAGAACCACAGTATCTGCTGGTAACATCAAATTTGCGGAATCATTTCACCACTTTTTTAGCCCATCCTTTGCAAGGCCACAGGAGACAAGAAGTCTGACACATAGTCAACGCCTAGAGACGATGGTACAGGAGTATCTCCAAGTAAACATTGAAGCCACGACTGTGTCACTGGACCCTTGCTCTTTTTGGGCTTCCAATCTGGATAAATGGCCGGAGCTAGCCACTTACGCCTTGGAGATCTTGTCATGCCCCGCAGCCAGCGTTCTGTCTGAACGTGTGTTCAGCGCTGCTGGTGGTGTGCTGACAGATAAGCGCACGCGGCTCTCCACTGATAATGTAGACAGACTCACGTTCATAAAGATGAACAAATCATGGATCCGAAACGACTTTTCTACCCCTGTGTCATCCTGGGGAGAGTAAAAGCTTGATGATTGGTTAAAATCACCCTACCAACCGTTTTAAGCTTTCAAATTACTAATCATGTTTATCTGTATCTTGGCTGGAAAATAATTTGGGCTTTGTAGCAGTGTGCAGCACTGATTCTATTAGGCCATCTATAATAAGCTCCACCAGATTTAAAATTACTAATCATGTTTATCTGTATCTTGACTGGAAAATAATTTGGGCTTTGTAGCAGTCTGCAGCACTGATCCTATTAGGCCATCTATACTAAAGCTTCACCAGATTTAAAATTAATAATAATTTTTAGCTGCATCTAGCCCGGAAAATAATTTTGTGGCTCCGAGATGCGCAAGACACATAAGTGCCTTCTTGCTGCACTACCTGCAGCATGACCCTCATATTGTCAGAATTCGAAGTAATCATGACTACTGGGTTGCCACACTCTTAGATCCCCGAAACTTTTCGATCAACCTTTTCATTTTAATAAAGACCAAAAAAATGGTCATTTTTGAAATTATAAGCATTAGCAGGTTGTTAGAAACTGAAATCAAACAGTTTTCAACTCAAAACTTTATTCTAGGTGATGTTACATTTTCACATAGGACCCCTTGTTCAAAAGGAGCTTCTGAACTCTCTCGTCCATTGAATTTGTCAGGTTTTGGATGGTTTCTGCTTCAATTGTTTTGCATGAGGACAGAATACCCTCCCAGAGCTGTTGCTTAGATGTGAACTGCCTCCCGCCATCATAGACACTCCTTTTAATGATGCTCCAAAGGTTCTGAATGGGGTAGAGGTCAGGGGAGCATGGGGGTCACACCATAAGTTTGTCCCCTTTTATGCCCATATCAGCCAGAGATGCAGATGTTTTATGTGCAGCATGAGATGGTGCATTATCATGCAGAAAAATGATCTTGCTGTGAAATACACGGTTCTTCTTCTTGAACCATGGCAGGAAGTGCTGTTTGAGAAAATCCACATACATTATGGAGTTCATCTTTAGCGCCTTCAGGGATCCTAAAGGGGCCGACAATCTCTCTCCCCATGATTCCAGCCCAAAACATTACTCCACCTCCTCCTTGCTGGCGCTGTAGCCGTGTTTGCGTGGGGTGTCCATCAACCAGCCATCCTCCACTCAATCCATCTGGACCATCGAGCGCTGCACGGCACTCATCCGTGAACAAAACAGTTTTGAAATCAGTCTTCATGTAATGTTTCGCCCACTGGAGCCGTTTCTGCTTGTGTGAAGTGGATAGAGGAGGTCGACAGGATGGCGTATGCACAGCTGCAAACCTCTGAAGGACCCTGCATCTTGTTGTTCGGGGGACGTTGGAGGCACAAGCAGCTTCAAAAACTTGTCTGCTGCTATGACAAGGCTTTTTTGCCGCTGCTCTTTCAACCTGACGTAATTGCCTGTAGGAAAGAGTCCTCAATTTGCCCTTATCAGCACGCACACGTGTGTACTGTGAATCAGCTACATACTTCTTGATTGCCAAGACACTTCATCCTGATCATCGCACAATGTTGATTGTAGTCATGCCTTGACCTAAACACTCCACAATTTGTTGCTTCTCAGCAGCCGACACATCCTTTTTCTTTCCCATTTTGGCAGAAAATGTAGGCTGCTTAATAATGTGAGACAGCCTTCTTAAGTAGTCTTGCCTTTCATTGGACACACCTGCCAAACTAATTAGCACAGGTGTCTGCAATTGCTTACAGTGATATAAAGAGCCCTGACACACATCACCATCAATGAGTTTAACTGACAAACAAACAAATTCTTCCCTTATCACTCCTAAACACTTTTTGCATAATAATTTGGAACACAGTGTACATGTGCTTTTCCACAAAACACCAGTGGTTCACGTAGTGAATCTTACAGTTCTAACTTGCCAACCGTGGTCTGTATGGAGTTGTTCAATAAAGGGCCCAAAATTAAGATAACATAGATGGGAGAGGTCTCTATGAATAGGAATTCCTAAGAATTTGATACCCTGTGAGGGCCAGGCAAAGGGAAAGTTGGACTGGATGGAATCCTATATGGATTTGGGGAGGGAGACATCGAGGACCTCAGACTTCGCTGCATTGATTTTAAAATTTGACCATGAAACAAAGTGATCTATTTCAGCCATAACAGCATGGATGGATATATGTGATTGAGTGATATATACTAGGACATCATCAGCAAATAGAGAGCACTTGTACTCGGTGCCTCCCACCTCAATCCACCCAATATTGGGGTTATGGCGAATTGATGAGAGCAGGTGCTCCGTCACTAGGATGTATAAGAGAGGGGACAGAGAACATCCCTGCCTTGTCCCATTGGTGATTGTGAAAGGTGATGAAAATGTTCTGACGCGCCCCCTCGGCCTTGGGACACCCGGAGCCGGACCCTTTTTGGTGGATGCTGGTGGTTGTAGTCTCCTTGGCGGCAACCTGGTTCCGTGGCTCAGGGCGGTCAAACCAGTGGCGGAACTATTTATGTGGTTTTGATGTTTAAATGTCCGACTACGCCACCCGTGGATTGCGGTCAGAGTGAACCGCCGCTCCAGGGCAGACCGCTGAGGCTGGTGTTGTGGGTGCAGCAGAGCGTAGCATAACTCCCCACGGGAGGAGTATAGCCTCAGGGCAGTGTATGCGAAGTATGGGAGTGATGGTGCAGGGCAGCAGCAGTAATGACACGGAGTCAGTGATGCAGTCCAGGGCCTTTACTCACAGTTCTTATTATCCAGACCACGTCTGCAGGTAATGGCTGCCCACGTCGTACTGTGCTCACCAGGTGAGGGGCTCAGACAACTCCCAGATAACTTTGGAGTGCTTCACAGGACCCCCTTTGTGTGTCCTTTGTCTGGCCTTTCTCACCAACCCTTCTGTCCGGCTGCCTCGGGCCTCCTCTTGGTAAACTTGACGCCAGTTTCCCTGACCCTATGTGGTGCCTTCCTAGCGGGTGTAGCGAGGGGATGCGCCACATAAAATGTCACAGCCTCCTGTTTCTAGCTGAGGGTCGTTTCCTGCCTCCACTAGTTTCGGGGACCGGTCTCCCCCTTTGGCCTGACCCCTCCACGCAGGTGGATTCGGGCGTGCGGTGGCGACTCGCCCGTCCGCACCCCTGAGATCCCTTCGTTCCTCGTTCCTGAAGCCTTCTCCGCTCCTCTTCCTTCCTTCTCCCTCTTCCAGGCCTGGGCCTCTGTTACTAGGCCCGCCTCCGGAGCAGAGCTCATGCAGAGCCCCTGCTCCCTGCCACTTCTGCTCAGACTTCTCTGCACTGAACTAAGATGGTGCCCAACTTTTATACTCCCTTCTCAATGCACCCAGGAACTGCTTCCTCCCTGCTCCTGCACTACAGGGTTCCCCTTCCTCAGTGTTCCCTCCCCCCTCTCCAGCCAGGGACAGGGACTGTCGTGCCCATCTCAGGGGCATATTGGTCGCCCTGCCCCACGGCAATGTGGTGTACTGCATGCAGGTGTCGTGTCCTGATCCACACTACATCATTACCTGAGAGTGAGATATCACACCTCTGGGTGAGGTGCAATACCTCTGTAGCAAACGAGCCCTCAGGGTGCTACAGTTCCATTTATCTTCAGCCTAGGTGACGTATTGCGATACAGGGCCGTGATTTTGGCTATAAAAGGGTCCCCTAGACCCCTACCCCAAGCTTTTTAAGAGAATCATATATGGCGTGCCAGGAGACTCTATGGAATGCTTTCTCAGCATCCAACGAGAGTATCTAATTACAAATTTTTAACTGCATCTAGCCCAGGAAATACTTTGTGCCTAGTAGCAGGGTATGCTAGTCAGCGGATTATCCCGGCTGTTAAGCAAGCTACACCACCTGTAGTTTGGACACTTCATTTTTTCAAAGGAAATGCTTCGGGACCATGGGATACTCAGTGAAGAGCATCAGGAGGCACCCCAAGGCATATGGGCTCGGACTGGCAGTAGGATGCCTTGCGTTGGACAGCCGAGCTCGATCCTTATAAAAGCTTTTTAACTGCAGCAGCTTTAGTGGACGCTACTGGAGCTGGAATTACGCGGCTGCTGGCATGAGACTTGCCCTCCAATAGATCATTGTAAATGGATTTAAAGTGTATTTATTCAAATTAGAGAGACAATTTAAATTAAAAAGCTTAGAGCTGCCTCCACCACAGGGGGGCTCGCTCGATCCACCAGCGGACAGGCACCAGTATTGGGAGAGGGGGGCTGGCCGTCAGGGTTCACCGCGGCTCTGGCACAAACCCGGCGACACGGAGGTGGCACGTGCAGGAGCGGACTGAACGTGTCGGCTTCTCACTTTTTGGATTTTAGAAGGGCATGACATGCCTATATCTGTGTCTCCCCCTCCTTTTACTCCTCCACCTCTTTTCTTTTCGCATGACTATATGTACTTGTCACTTTTCCATGTGTTATTTGTGTCTTCTGAGCAGTTTGTCAGCTTTTGGACACCTTTGAAGGTGTTTTCTATGTGTTTCTATGTGTTTCTGTTTGCCTGCCATTGGTTTTAAAGGTGTTCGAAGGTGTTCGACGAACAGTTTGACGAACAGTTCGGCGAACACACGGGTGTTCGACGAACCAAACCGAACTCGAACACTACGGGGGTGGCTCAACACTAGTGGTGTGCTGACAGATAAGCGCACGCTGCTCTCCACTGATAATGTAGACAGACTCACGTTCATAAAGATGAACAAATCATGGATCCGAAACGACTTTTCTACCCCTGTGTTTTTTTCCTGGGGAGAGTAAAATCTTGATGATTGGTTAAAATCACCTCACTTAGCATTTTAAGCTTTCAAATTACTAATCATGTTTATCTGTATCTTGGCTGGAATATAATTTGGGCTTTGTAGCAGTGTGCAGTACTGATTCTATTAGGCCATCTATACTAAGCTCCACCAGATTTAAAATTACTAATCATGTTTATCTGTATCTTGACTGGAAAATAATTTGGGCTTTGTAGCAGTGTGCAGTACTGATTATATTAGACCGTCTATACTAAGCTCCACCAGATTTAAAATTAATAATAATTTTTAGCTGCATCTAGCCGGGAAAATAATTTTGGAGCTCCTAGATGCGCAAGACACATAAGTGCCTTCTTGCTGCACTACCTGCAACATGACCCTCAGATTGTCAGAATTCGAAGTAATCCTGACTACTGGGTTGCCACACTCTTAGATCCCCCACACTCTTCGATCAACCTTTTCATTTTAATAAAGACAAAAAATGGTCATTTTTGAAATTATAAGCATTAGCAGGTTATTAGAAACTGAAATCAAACAGTTTTCAACTCAAAACTTTATTCTAGGTGATGTTACATTTTCACATAGGACCCCTTGTTCGAAAGGAGCTTCTGAACTCTCTCGTACATTGAATTTGTCAGGTTTTGGATGGTTTCTGCTTCAATTGTTTTGCATGAGGACAGAATACCCTCCCAGAACTGTTGCTTAGATGTGAACTGCCTCCCACCATCATAGACACTCCTTTTGATGATGCTCCAGAGGTTCTGAATGGGGTAGAGGTCAGGGGAGCATGGGGGTCACACCATAAGTTTGTCCCCTTTTATGCCCATATCAGCCAGAGATGCAGATGTGTTATGTGCAGCATGAGACGGTGCATTATCATGCATAAAAATGATCTTGCTGTGGAATACACGGATCTTCTTCTTGATCCATGGCAGGAAGTGCTGTTTGAGAAACGCCACATACATTATGGAGTTCATCTTTACCCCTTCAGGGATCCTAAAGGGGCCGACAATCTCTCTCCCCATGATTCCAGCCCAAAACATTACTCCACCTCCTCCTTGTTGGCACTGTAGCCGTGTTTGCGTGGGGTGTCCATCAACCAGCCATCCTCCACTCCATCCATCTGGACCATCGAGCGTTGCACGGCACTTATCTGTGAACAAAACAGTTTGAAATCAGTCTTCATGTAATGTTTTGCCCACTGGAGCCGTTTCTGCTTGTGTGAAGTGGATAGAGGAGATCGACAGGATGGCGTACGCACAGCTGCAAACCTCTGAAGGACCCTGCATCTTGTTGTTCGGGGGACGTTGGGGGCACCAGCAGCTTCAAAAACTTGTCTGCTGCTATGACAAGGCTTTTTTGCCGCTGCTCTTTTAACCTGACGTAATTGCCTGTAGGAAAGAGTCCTCAATTTGCCATTATCAGCACGCACACGTGTGTACTGTGAATCAGCTACATACTTCTTGATTGCCAAGACACTTCATCCTGATCATCGCACAATGTTGACTGTAGTCATGCCTTGACCTAAACACTCCACAATTTGTTGCTTCTCAGCAGCCAAAACATCCTTTTTCTTTCCCATTTTGGCAGAAAATGTAGGCTGTTTAATAATGTGGGACAGCCTTCTTAAGTAGTCTTGCCTTTCATTGGACACACCTGCCAAACTAATTAGCACAGGTGTCTGCAATTGCTTACAGTGATATAAAGAGCCCTGACACACATCACCATCAATGAGTTTACCTGACAAACAAACAAATTCATCCCTTATCACTCCTAAACACTTTTTGCATAATAATTTGGAACACAGTGTACATGTGCTTTTCCACAAAACACCAGTGGTTCACGTAGTGAATCTTACAGTTCTAACTTGCCAACCGTGGTCTGTATGGAGTTGTTCAATAAAGGGCCCAAAATTAAGATAACATAGACTGAAGAGGTCTCTATGAATAGGAATTCCTAAGTATTTGATACCCTGTGAGGGCCAGGCAAAGGGAAAGTTGGACTGGATGGAATCCTGTATGGGTTTGGGGAGGGAGACATTGAGGGCCTCAGACTTCGCTGCATTGATTTTAAAATTTGACCATGTAATAAAGTGATCTATTTCAGCCATAACAGCAGGGATGGATATATGTGATTGAGCGATATATACTAGGACATCATCAGCAAATAGAGAGCACTTGTACTCGGTGCCTCCCACCTCAATCCACCTAATTTTGGGGTTATGGCAAATTGATGAGAGCAGGTGCTCCGTCACTAGGATGTATGAGAGAGGGGACAGAGGACATCCCTGCCTTGTCCCATTGGTGATTATGAAAGGTGATGAAAATGTTCTGACGCGCCCCCTGGGCCTTGGGACACCCGGAGCCGGACCCTTTTTGGTGGATGCTGGTGGTTGTAGTCTCCGTGGCGGTGACCTGGTTCCGTGGCTCAGGGCGGTTAAACCAGTGGCGGAACTATTTATGTGGTTTTGATGTTTAAATGTCCGACTACGCCACCCGTGGATTGCGGTCAGAGTGAACCGCCGCTGCAGGGCAGACCGCTGAGGCTGGTGTTGTGGGTGCAGCAGAGCGTAGCATAACTCCCCACGGGAGGAGGATAGCCTCAGGGCAGTGTATGCGGAGGATGGGGGTGATGGTGCAGGGCAGCAGCAGTAACGACACGGAGTCAGTGATGCAGTCCAGGGCCTTTACTCACAGTTCTTATTATCCAGACCACTTCTGCAGGTAACGGCTGCCCACGTCGTACTGTGCTCACCAGGTGAGGGGCTCAGACAACTCCCAGATAACTTTGGAGCGCTTCACAGGACTCCCTTTGTGTGTCCTTTGTCTGGCCTTTCTTACCAACCCTTCTGTCCGGCTGCCTCGGGCCTCCTCTTGGTAAACTTGGTGCCAGTTTCCCTGACCCTATGTGGTGCCTTCCTAGCAGGTGTAGCGAGGGGCTGCGCCACATAAAATGTCACAGCCTCCGGATTCTAGCTGAGGATCATTTCCCGCCTCCACTAGTTTCGGGGACCGGTCTCCCCATTTGGCCTGACCCCTCCACGCAGGTGGATTTGGGCGTGCGGTGGCGACTCGCCTGTCCGCACCCCTGGGATCCCTTCGTTCCTCGTTCCTTGAGCCTTCTCCGCTCCTCTTCCTTCCTTCTCCCTCTTCCAGGCCTGGGCCTCTGTTACTAGGCCTGCCTCCGGAGCAGAGCTCATGCAGAGCCCCTGCTCCCTGTCACTTCTGCTCAGACTTCTCTGCAATGAACTAAGATGGTGCCCACCTTTTATACTCCCTTCTCAATGCACCCAGGAACTGATTCCTCCCTGCTCTTGCACTACAGGGTTCCCCTTCCTCAGTGTTCCCTCCCCCAACTCCAGCCAGGGACAGGGACTGTCGTGCCCATCTCAGGGGCATATTGGTCGCCCTGCCCCATGACAATGTGGTGTAATGCATGCAGGTGTCGGGTCCTGATCCACACTCCATCCTTACCTGAGAGTGAGATATCACACCTCTGTGTGAGGTGCAATATCTCTGTAGCAACCGAGCCCTCAGTGTGCTACAATTCCATTTATCTTCAGCCTAGGTGACGTATTGCGATACAGGGATGTGATTTTGGCTATAAAAGGGTCCCCTAGACCCCTACCCCAAGCTTTTTAAGAGAATAATATCTGGCGTGCCAGGAGACTCTATGCAATGCTTTCTCAGCATCCAACGAGAGTATCTAATTACAAATTTTTAACTGCATCTAGCTCAGGAAATACTTTGTGCCTAGTAGCAATGTCTGCTAGTCAGCGGATTATCCCGGCTGTTAAGCAAGCTACACCACCTGTAGTTTGGACACTTAATTTTTTCAAAGGAAATGCTTTGGGACCACGGGATACTCAGTGAAGAGCATCAGGAGGCACCCCAAGGCATAGGGGCTGGGACTGGCGGTAGGATGCCTTGCGGTGGACAGCCGAGCTCGATCCTTATGAAAGCTTTTTAACTGCAGCAGCTTTAGTGGACGCTACTGGAGCTGGAATTACGCGGCTGCTGGCATGAGACTTGCCCTCCAATAGATCCTTGTAAAAGGATTTAAAGTGTATTCATTCAAGTTAGAGAGACAATTTAAGTTAAAAAGCTTAGAGCTGCCTCCACCACAGGGGGGCTCGCTCGACCCACCAGCGGACAGGCACCAGTATTGGGAGAGGGGGGCTGGCCGTCAGGGTCCACCATGGCTCTGGCACAAACCCGGCGACACGGAGGTGGCATGGGCAGGAACGGACTGGCCGTGTCGGCTTCTCACTTTTTGGATTTTAGAAGGGCATGACATGCCTATATCTGTGTCTCCCCCTCCTTTTACTCCCCCACCTCTTTTCTTTTCGTATGACTATATGTACTTGTCACTTTTCCATGTGTTAGTTATGTCTTCTGAGCAGTTTGTCAGCTTTTGGACACCTTTGAAGGTGTTTTCTATGTGTTTCTATGTGTTTTTGTTTGCCTGCCATTGGTTTTAATGGTGTTCGAAGGTGTTCGACGAACAGTTCGTCGAACAGTTCGGCGAACACACGGGTGTTCGACGAACCGAACCGAACTCGAACACTACAGGGGTGGCTCAACACTAATAAAAACCAGACTCGCCAATGTTACCTCTTAATCCTTGCAAGCTTCAACATAATGTTCACAAGGTAGACAGTAGTGATGAGCGAATATTTCAGATTCATCATCGGAAACCCGAGCATTTTTTCTTAAAATCAGCAAAAATCTGTAAATTTCTGTAAAAGTGCATTAAATTATTGCGTTGCAACTAAAGTATTTTTTGCACTATGGCTAGGAAAGTGGTGGTGCATGATGAGCGGGGGACGTGTGTGATAAAGGGAGGCGATGGGGAGAGCTCAGAAGAGCTCAGAGGAGCAGCGCGTGTGTAATCTTTTTTTTTTTTTCCTAATTATGTGTGCAAATCGCGGCTAGCCAATTAGGGCGCAGGAACCATCTACAATGTCCAGATGCAAGGGCTTGCGCCATTGGCTGCTGAAATCACATGTAAAGAGCAGACATGTTGTGTTAGCGCCATTTTGTGATTAAAACAGGTCGCAGAGGCTTCTGCTGAAGGTGCTCCTGCATGCTGAGAAATTTTAGCTAGTTACATAGGCGGCTACATCTAAGTCAGATAGTTTAGGTAGCTAGTGGCATGTGTGGCTGTGAAATCGACCTTCCAGCAGATTTTTTTTTTCTTGTGCTGTTACTGAAATCCACACAAAGACAGCAGGGCACCTGTCATAGAAGTCTGTTGTGCTCTGCTTCTATTGTGCTCCATGCATGAGTACACCTTTAAAAATCATTTTTTTCAGTTGCTACTGTCACACAACAAGCCATAGTAGCCCACCTTGTCATTTTGTGGAGTTGAAATTCAGCTGTATGCAGAGCTCCTGCAAACTAAAAAAAATCTATTTTTTCATTTGCTAATGTGATACAGCAAGCCATAGTAGCCCACCTTGTCATTTTGTGGGGGTGAAATTCAGCTGCCTGCAGAGTAAGAAAATCTATTTTTTTTTCTGTGAGTAACGTGACGCAGCAAGCCATAAGCCACCTTGTCATTTTGTGGCGTTGAAATTCAGCTGTATGCAGAGTGAAAAAAATCTATTTTTTTCTGTGACTAATGTGATACAGCAGGCTTGATCTGAGTTTAAAATTGTTTGGAGCATATATTCTATGTTATACAGGCCTCATCCACAGTCAAAAAATACTTTCTTCTGTGACTAACGTGATACAGTAGGGGACATCTCAGTTTGAAATTGTTTGAAGCATATCTTGTATCTTATACAGGCTTCATCCACACTACAAAAATATTTTATTCTGTTACTAATGAGATACAGTAGGGGACATCTCAGTTTGAAATAGTTTGGAGCATATCTTGTATGTTATACAGGCCTCATCCACACTAAAAAAATATTTTATTTTGTTACTACTAAAGTTATACAATAGTGGACATCTTAGTTTAAAATTGTTTGGAGCATATCAAAGTATGTTATACAGGCCTCATCCACACTAAAAAAAATATTTTCTTCTGTTACTAACGTGATACAGTAGGTGAGATCTCAGTTTGGAATTATTTGGAGCATATCTTGTATGTTATACAGGCCACATCCACACAAAAAAAATATTTTCTTCTGTTACTACTAAAGTTATACAGTAGGGGACATGTCAGTTTGAAATTGTTTGAAGCATAACTTGTATGCCTCATTCACACTAAAAAAATACTTTCTTCTGTGACTAGCAGCTTCCTGACCCTCGTCACCAGACGTTAACCCCCGGGGGGAGGTGAGCCTGATGAGACACAGATACCTGAGGCTCACACGGACTGTGGTGTGCTGTGAGGGCAAGAAGAGGAGAAGAGTGACTCTCAAGGCGAGGAATGGGATAACACATTGGATAATGATGAGGTTGTAGATCGCACTTGGTGTGAACCCAGCGGGATGCAGCTGAGTAGCTCATCTGAGAAGGTGAAGGAGGTGGAAGACGAGGCCGTTACGTTGCACCTTACGGCGCAGAAACTGAGTGATGCAAGCATGAAGAGCACTGCATGTATCCTTTGCCACAACTGGAGCTGTGGTTAGCAGCGGTCATGGGTCTGCAGCTCACAAGTGTGGCAAGAGTTGACTAGCCTGGGCCTTTTTTGACACCACAAAGGATGAGCCAACTCACGTTATCTGCACACTTTGCAAGAAAAAACTCAGTTGAGGGAAAAAGTGTAATAATTTACCATGAACCTTTACATGCGCAATCAACATGCGTTACTCTGGCAATCTCACTGTGATAAAATGCGAACCAGTGGACCTCAACAACCATCAGCCACTCCATCAACCGCATCTGATACTTCTTCCTCCTCCTCTGTTACCATGCCAAGTATTGTCACGCAGGTCTCCGACCGCAGATCCTCCGGTTCTTCACCAGCTCCAGTCAGGATGAGTGAGAGCCCGTCAGCTCTAACGGAAGCAGACATGCCTGCTGCGTTGGTTTCACCAAGCATGCCCCATCATTCTCAATCCACCACAACAGCTCCACTTGCACCTCACTCAGGGTCTAGCAGTTCGTCCGGTTCACCTTACTCCACCCTCTCTCAGCACTGCAGCTAGCCCTCGGTCCCGTAGTTGTGGCCACGAAAAAGATTGTTTCATCCTACAGATGACAAAGCTAAGAGGTTGAACTCCACCATCTCCAATCTGTTGGCCACGAAAATGCTGTCTTTCCGCCTGGTAGATACAGATGGTTTCCGAAAGCTGATGACTGTAGCAATCCCCCAGTACCAGTTGCGCAGTCGCCATTACTTCTCTAAGAAAGCTGTGCCTGCGCTACACCAGCATATCGCAGACAACATCACCCATTCCTTGACTAAATCTATGTCTGCCAGGGTGCATTTCACCATAGACACCTGGACAAGTAAGCATGGCCAAGGGTGTTATATCTCACTGACTGGGCACTGGGTGACCCTGGTGGCTGTGTTGGGCAGGCGGGGAAGGGGCTGCTCCACAAGTCTTGGAATCCCCAAGGCTTACAGAACAAACTGCTGTATTTCACACTTCCTCCACTGCTTCTGCCTCCCCCACCTCCTCTAGGGCCTCCACCTGCGCACTCAACCTCTGCCTTAATGAGACACGCTTTCCAACAGTGCAAAGCGAATCCACACCACCTCCGTACTGTGCAGCCAGGGCTCACCGCAATCAGGCAGTGTTAAAATGAAGAAAAAAACTGGGAGTCTGAACTGAAACGTAAATTGATGTGCATGCAAAATGTAAATGCATGTTCACATAAGGCCACTAAATAGAGAAATCCAAAGACAAGCAAAATACCCAAATACCTGGAAGTAAATGGATAAATCGCACAGTGCATAAAAATAATGATAAATAATAAAGGGTATTTAGTTAACATAAATTTTGATCAAAATAATGTAAAAGCCATCCTGCCACGTCACGTCAACCCTTATGGGACAGTCCTAACTAGTGTTGAGCCACCCCCGTAGTGTTCGGTTCGGTTCGGTTCGTCGAACACCGGGATGTTCGAGGAACTGTTCGTCGAACTGTTCGTCGAACACCTTAGAACACCGTCGAACACCGTTAAAACCAATGGCAGGCAAACAAAAACACATAGAAACACATAGAAAACACCTTCAAAGGTGTCCAAAAGCTGACAAACTGCTCAGAAGACGCTTTCTTTAAAAAAGCCGGCCGGCAATTCAGCAGCGGCATACACCGGTACCCGACAATTTAGACAAGAAGGAATAGAGCCTCACACATAGATTAGATAGATAGAAACATGTCAGTCACATATATGTGAAGTACAGTGACAGTGTTGCTTACTGTACTTGTCATTTAGTGTAAAGGATTTATTAAAAAATATAATAGTGTTTTCATGCACTGTCTCTTTAAAAAAGCCGGCCGGCATTTCATCATCTGTACCCGACAATTTATAACAGACAGAATAGAGCTTCACACATAGATTAGATAGATAGAAACATGTCAGTCACATATATATGAAGTACAGTGATAGTGTTGGTTACTGTACTTGTCATTTAGTATTAAAATAAAGGATTTATTATTAAAAAAAATTGGCGTGGGGTTCCCCTTAATTTTAGTCTCTAGCGGAGGTTAAGCAGACAGCTGGGGCAGATGTTTGAAGCCTGGGAAGGGGGTAATACCCACGGAGCTTCCCAGGCTACTAATATCAGCCCCCAGCTGAATACATAGCCTTTACTAGCTATTAAAATGGGGGACCCCCCCAAAAAAATGACGTGGGGTCCCCCCTAATTTAATAGCTAGCAAAGGCTAGGCAGACAGCTGGGGGCTGATATTAATAGCCCAGGAAGGGAGCCATGAATATTGGCCCCCTCCCAGGCTAGAAACACCAGCCGTCAGCCACCCCAGAAATGGCGCATTCATAGGATGCGCCAATTCTGGCACTTAGCCTCGCTCTTCCACGCTGCCCTGTAGCGGTGGCAGGGGGTAATAGGGTTGGGGTTGATGTCAGCTTATAATGCCAGCTGACATCAAGCCCAGGTTAGTAATGGAGAGGCGTCTATAAGACACCCCCATTACTAACCCCATAGTCAAAGTTAAAAGAAAACACAAACACCCAGAATAAAGTCCTTTAATTGAAATAAAGACACAATCCTTTATTGTTCTAAATTAAACCATACTTACCATCACGCCCATTCCAGCTGAAGCCAACGATCTCCTGCAATAAAAGAAAAATAATAAAGCAACATCATCCTTACCTTTCCAGGGTTCCCACGACAGCTTCAGCTCTGCTACATCGAGATGACAGGCTGGACCGCAGCAGAACGCTGCCATCCAGCCTGTCATCCCGCAGACACTGAGAAGCGCAGGCATGCTTGCGCTCTGCAGTGTCTGGCTGTGACGGCATAAAGATGAGACGAGTTCATGTCCAATGAACTCGGCGCACCTCATGCACGTCACTGACAGCGTGGGAAAATTCTCACGCTGAAGCGCTGAGTGCAGGAGAATTCTCCCACGCTGTCAGTGACGTGCATAAGGTGAGCTCATGTCCAATGAACTCAGCTCACCTCCTGCACGTCACTGACAGCGTGGAAGAATTCTCCTGCACTCAGCGCTTCAGCGTGAGAATTCTCCCACGCTGTCAGTGACGTGCATGAGGTGAGCCGAGTTCATTGGACATTAACTCGGCTCATCTGGATGCCCTCACAGAGAGACACTGTGGAGCGCAAGCAAGCCTGCGCTTCTCAGTGTCTGCGGGATGACAGGCTGGATGGCAGCGTTCTGCTGCGGTCCAGCCTGTCATCTCGATGTAGCAGAGCTGAAGCTGTCATGGGAACCATGAAAAGGTAAGGATGATGTTGTTTTATTATTTTTCTTTTATTTCAGGAGATCGTTGGCTTCAGCTGGAATGGGCGTGACGGTAAGTATGGTTTAATTTAGAACAATAAAGAATTGTGTGTTTATTTCAATTAAAGGACTTTTTTCTGGGTGTTGTGTTTTTTTTAAATACTTTACTAGAAATTCATGGTGGTCATGTCTAATACTGGCGTGACCCCATGAATTTTGGGCTTAGGGCCAGCTGATAATGCCAAGCTGGCCCTAACCCCTTTATTACCCAGTGAGCCACCGCATCAGGGCCCTGGATGAGTTGGGTACAGCGCCAGAAGATGGCGCTTCTATGAACGCGCCATTTTCCGGGGTGGCTGCGGACTGCAATTTGCCGCGGGGGTGGCCCAGAAAGCTTGGGCCTCCCTGCGCTGCGGATTCCAGCCCCCAGCTGCCTAGTTGTACCTGGCTGGACACAAAAACAGGGCGAAGCCCCACGTCAATTTTCTTTAAATTATTTCATGAAATAATTAAGAAAAAAAGGGCTTCCCTATATTGTTGTGTCCGGCCAGGTACAAATAGGCAGCTGGTGGTTGGGGGCAGCCCGTTCCTGCCTGCTGCACCTGACTGGACACAAATATAGTGCGAAGCCCCACGTCAATTTTTTTTTAATTATTTCATGAATTTCCTGAAATAATTAAAAAAAATTGAAGTGGGGCTTCGCACTATATTTGTGTCCAGCCAGGTACAGCAGGCAGGAACGGGCTGCCCCCAACCACCAGCTGACTATTTGTACCTGGCCGGACACAACAATATAGGGAAGCCCTTTTTTTCTTAATTATTTCATGAATTTCATGAAATAATTAAAAAAAAAATAAGTGAGGCTTCGCCCTATTTTTGTGTCCAGCCAGGTACAACTAGGCAGCTGGGGGCTGGAATCTGCAGCGCAGGGAGGCCCAAGCTTTCTGGCCCCCCCCCGCTGCAAATTGCAGTCCGCAGCCACCCCGGAAAATGGCGCGTTCATAGAAGCGCCATCTTCTGGAGCTGTACCCAACTCATCCAGGGCCCTGTTGTGGTGGCTCACTGGGTAATAAAGGGGTTAGGGCCAGCTTGGTATTATCAGCTGGCCCTAAGCCCAAAATTCATGGGGTCACGCCAGTATTAGACATGACCGCCATGAATTTCTAGTAAAGTATTTAAAAAAAACACAACACCCAGAATAAAGTCCTTTAATTGAAATAAACACACAATTCTTTATTGTTCTAAATTAAACTATACTTACCATCACGCCCATTCCAGCTGAAGCCAACGATCTCCTGCAATAAAAGAAAAATAATAAACCAACCTCATCCTTACCTTTCCATGGTTCCCACGACAGCTTCAGCTCTGCTACATCGAGATGACAGGCTGGACCGCAGCAGAACGCCGCCATCCAGCCTGTCATGCCGCAGACACTGAGAAGAGCAGGCATGCTTGCGCTCCTCAGTGTCTCGCTGTGACGGCATCCAGATGAGCCGAGGTCATGTCCAATGAACTCGGCTCACCTCATGCACGTCACTGACAGCGTGGGAAAATTCTCACGCTGAAGTGCTGAGTGCAGGAGAATTCTCCCACGCTGTCAGTGACGTGCATGAGGTGAGCCGAGTTCATTGGACATGACCTCGGCTCATCTTTATGCCGTCACAGAGAGACAATGTGGAGCGCAAGCAAGCCTGCTCTTCTCAGTGTCTGCGGGATGACAGGCTGGATGGCGGCGTTTTGCTGCGGTCCAGCCTGTCATCTCGATGTAGCAGAGCTGAAGCTGTCGTGGGAACCATGGAAAGGTAAGGATGAGGTTGGTTTATTATTTTTCTTTTATTGCAGGAGATCGTTGGCTTCAGCTGGAATGGGCGTGATGGTAAGTATGGTTTAATTTAGAACAATAAAGAATTGTGTCTTTATTTCAATTAAAGGACTTTATTCTGGGTGTTTGTGTTTTTTTTAACTTTGACTATGGGGTTAGTAATGGGGGTGTCTTATAGACGCCTCTCCATTACTAACCTGGGCTTGATGTCAGCTGGCATTATAAGCTGACATCAACCCCAGCCCTATTACCCCCTGCCACCGCACCAGGGCAGCGTGGAAGAGCGAGGCTAAGTGCCAGAATTGGCGCATCCTATGAATGCGCCATTTCTGGGGCGGCTGACGGCTGGTGTTTCTAGCCTGGGAGGGGGCCAATATTCATGGCTCCCTTCCTGGGCTATTAATATCAGCCCCCAGCTGTCTGCCTAGCCTTTGCTAGCTATTAAATTAGGGGGGACCCCACGTCATTTTTTGGGGGGGTCCCCCATTTTAATAGCTAGTAAAGGCTATGTATTCAGCTGGGGGCTGATATTAGTAGCCTGGGAAGCTCCGTGGGTATTACCCCCTTCCCAGGCTTCAAACATCTGCCCCAGCTGTCTGCTTAACCTCCGCTAGAGCCTAAAATTAAGGGGAACCCCACGCCAATTTTTTTAATAATAAATCCTTTATTTTAATACTAAATGACAAGTACAGTAACCAACACTATCACTGTACTTCATATATATGTGACTGACATGTTTCTATCTATCTAATCTATATGTGATGCTCTATTCTGTCTGTTATAAATTGTCGGGTACAGATGCTGAATTGCCGGCCGGCTTTCTTAAAGAGACGGTGCATGAAAACACTATTATTTTTTTTAATAAATCCTTTACACTAAATGACAAGTACAGTAAGCAGCACTTTCACTGTACTTCGTATATATGTGGCTGACATGTTTATATCTATCTAATCTATGTGTGAAGCTCTATTCTTTCGGTTCTAAATTGTCGGGTACCGGTGTATGCCGCTGCTGAATTGCCGTCTTTTCGTGTTTCACTGTGAGCACAGTTCCCATCGATTTGGGCAATCACTGTAATGCCACAACCACCATGGCTGTGGCATTACAGTGAGTGGCAGACAATCCCTGCATGATTGGTGCTCTAAATAGCAACAGACATGCAGGACACGCTTTTGGTGCACGAACAGTTATTGAACATAACCTCGAACAGCCGAATTTTTTGCAAATCGTTCGGGTTCGTCGAACAACTCGAACACCGCCCAAAACAGCTCGAATTTGAGATTGGCGAACAGTTCTAGTCGAACACCGCTCATCTCTAGTCCTAACTCTAATATTAAAACCTTACCATTTGTCAAGTGACATACAGTGGGTACAGAAAGCATTCAGACCCCTTTAAATTTTTCACTCTTTGCTTCACTGCAGCCATTTAGTAATTTCTAAAAAGTTCTTTTCTTATCTCATTAAAGTAAACTCTGCACTCCATTTTGACTGAAAAAAACAGAATTGTAGAAATGTTTGCAAATTTATTAAAAAAGAAAAACTGAAATATCACATGGTCATAAGTATTCAGACCCTTTGCTCAGACACTCATATTTAAGTCACATGCTGTCCATTTCCTTGTGATCCTCCTTGAGATTGTTCTTTTCCTTCATTGGAGTCCAGCTGTGTTTAATTAAATTGATATGACTTGATTTGGAAAGGCACACACCTGTCTGTATAAGACCTCACAGCTCACAGTGCATGTCAGACCAAATGAGAATCATGAGCTCAAAGGAACTGCCCAAGGAGCTCAGAGATAGAATTGTGGCAAGGCACAGATCTGGCCAAGGTTACAAAAGAATTTCTGCATTACTCAAGGTTCCTAAGAGCACAGTAGCCTTCATAATCCTTAAATGGAAGACGTTTGGGACCACCAGAAGTCTTCCTAGACCTGGCCGTCCAGCGAAACTGAGCAATCGTGGGAGAAGAGCCTTGGTGAGAAAGGTAAAGAAGAACCTCAAGATCACTGTGGCTGAGCTCCAGAGATGCAGTAGGGAGATGGAAGAAAGTTCCACAAAGTCAATTATCACTGCAGCCCTCCACCAGTCGGGCCTTTATGGCAGAGTGGCCCGACGGAAGCCTCTCCTCAGTGCAAGACATATGAAAGCCCGCATAGAGTTTGATCAAAAACACATGAAGGACACCCTGACTATGAGAAATAAGATTCTCTGGTCTGATGAGATGAAGATAGAACTTTTTGGTGATAATTCTAAGTGGTATGTGTGGAGAAAACCAGGCACTGCTCATCACCTGCCCAATACAATCCCAACAGTGAAACATAGTGGTGGCAGCATCATGCTATGGGGGTGTTGTTCAGCTGCAGGGACAGGACAACTGGTTGCAATTGAAGGAAACATGAATGCGGCCAAGTACAGAGATATCCTGGATGAAAACCTCTTCTAGAGTGCTCTGGACCTCAGACTTGGCCGAAGGTTCACCTTCCAACAAGACAATGACCCTAAGCACACAGCTAAAATAACAAAAGAGTGGCTTCAGAACAACTCTGTGACCATTCTTGACTGGCCCAGCCAGAGCCCTGACCTAAACCCAATTGAGAATCTCTGGAGAGATCTGAAAATTGCTGTCCACCAACGTTCACCATCCAACCTGACGGAACTGGAGAGGATCTGCAAGGAAGAATGGCAGAGAATCCCCCAATCAAGGTGTGAAAAACTTGTTGCATCATTCCCAAGAAGACTCATGGCTGTGCTAGCTCAAAAAGGTGCTTCTACTCATTACTGAGCAAAGGGTCTGAATACTTATGACCATGTGATATTTCAGTTTTTCTTTTTTAATAAATTTACAAAAATTTCTACATTTCTGTTTTTTTTCAGTCAAGATGGGGTGCAGAGTGTACTTTAATGAGAAAAAAATGAACTTTTTAGAATTTACCAAATGGCTTCAATGAAACAAAGAGTGAAAAATTTAAAGGGGTCTCAATATTTTCCGTACCCACTGTACATATAGATAAGGGCAGAGAGACTGAACCCCTAGTAGAAGCATGGACCTGCGAGGCAGAATGAACCTTTCAGGTGAGACAAAGGGCGGCCACACCCTTATATGCACTTAAGCACACTAAACTACAAAGAAAAAACCTGAGAGTCTGAACTGAAACGTAAATTGATGTGCATGCAAAATGTAAATGCATGTTCACATAAGGCCACTAGACAGAGAAAAACCAAAGACAAGCAAAATACCCAAATACCTGGAAGTAAATGAATAAATCGCACAGCGCATAAAAATAATGATAAATAATAAAGAGTATTTAGTGAACATAAATTTAGATCAAAATAATGTAAAAGCCATCCCGCCACATCACGGCAACCCTTATGGGA
This sequence comes from Phyllobates terribilis, assembly GCF_046119375.1. Lineage (NCBI taxonomy): Eukaryota > Metazoa > Chordata > Amphibia > Anura > Dendrobatidae > Phyllobates > Phyllobates terribilis. Next base: position 15,950,647 of record NW_027362766.1, read on the forward strand.
CAGTCCGAACTCTAATATTAAAACCTTAGCATTTGTCAAGTGACATACAGTACATATGGATAAGGGCAGAGAGACTGAACCCCTAGTAGAAGCATGGACCTGCGAGGCAGAATGAACCTTTCAGCTCAGACAAAGGGCGGCCACACCCTTATATACACTGAATCCATATGTATCCATATCCATATGTATGTCACTTGACAAATGGTAAGGTTTAATATTAGAGTTAGGACTGTCCCATAAGGGTTGCCGTGACGTGGCAGGGTGGCTTTTACATTATTTTGATCAAAATTTATGTTAACTAAATACCTTTTATTATTTATCATTATTTTTATGCACTGTGCGATTTATCCATTTACTTCCAGGTACAGTATTTGGGTACTTTCCTTGTTTTTGGTTTTTCTCTGTCTAGTGTTAAAATGAATATGCATTGGAGATCGTAGCCATACAGCTCAAGAGTTGTGGACAGCGCTTCAGGCCCAGTTTGAGCAATGGCTGTCTCCGCTGAACCTGGAACGAGGGAAGGCCGCGTGCGATAATGATGCAAACCTGGTGGCTGCCCTACATCGAGGCAAGCTCACACAGGTGCCTTGAATGGCTCATGTCCTCAACCTGGTGGTACAGCGACTTCTCTGCCACAATCCTGACCTGGATGAGCTGCTGCAGAAAGCACGGAAGCTGTGTGCTCACTTTGACCATTTGCACTCCACAGACCATCGACTTGCATCGATACAGAGGTCTTTGTCCATGCCAGTTAACAGTTTGATATACGATGTGCCAACACGGTGGAATTCCACTCTGCACATATTGCAACAACTGTGGCAGCAGCAATGAGCCCTGATGCAGTATGTCGTGTTGTATACCCTGGGCTAACGCAGTACGAACATGGGACATGTCACGTTTATGGAGTGGGCACAGATTAAGGACCTCTGCACCCTTCTGCACAGTTTTGAAATGGCTACTAAGATGGTTAGCGCTGATGATGCCATCATCAGCATCTTTATTCCGGTCATTTACATGCTGAAGCAGACTTTGAATAGCTTGCGGCAGAAGGTGGTGGTTCTAGAAAAAGAGGAGTATGCAGAAGGGATAAGAAGGTCCCAATGTTACAGACTGTTGTCACACAGACGGATGCCAAGGGAGGGTGGATTACTGAGATCGAGGGGGGCTGGTGATACCAGACAAACTGTTAGTGAAGGTGCTGGAGCCGAGGAACAAATAGAGGAGGAAGAGGTGATGAGCGAACAACAGTCGGAAGATGAAGAGGATAATCATCCCCTCTCTGTTTTTGAGTAAACAAGCATCAGTGTTGACCAGTCACAAACACAGCATGGGCTTGGACCTCATGAAAGAGCCCAACATATGAGTGTCTTCTTGCTGCACTATCTGCAACATGATCCCCCTATAGTTAGGATTCGAAATATTGCTGATTACTGGGTTGCCACTCTGTTAGATCCACGTTATAAGAGTACATTTTACCAGATACTTCACGCCATGTAAAGGGATCTGCAAATGCTGGAGTATCGAAACACGCTTTAACACAACTTTAAGAGAGGTTTTCACCAAGACAGGAGTGAGGCACATAGTGTGCATCGCGGCTCTACACTTCCAACCTCCTGCACGTCAGTTCGTCAATGCCAAAACATTAGCAGCAGCAGCAGCTTAAGTGGCATAAGCAATGTAGGTGAGTCTGTGTCACCCTGGCCTGGATGCCACAAATATAATAAAGCTGTGTCTGAGAGCAAGGGGGAGGTCTTCTAGTCAAGGACCATTAGCATGCAGCACCTCCTGTCCCAGACCAGTAGGGGGAGCAGGCTGCCCCTATAAAAGCTTGAGCTGGGGGCAGGGTTAGGGAGAACTGGACAACCTGTCTCTGGATTGAGAGGTGTCCCAGAGCAGGGACAGACAGTTGTGTTGCAGCCTAAGAGGACGTGTGGCAGTAGGAGAGCCACAAGCCAGGGACAAGAGGCGAAGTGAGCCTGTCCTGGCAGACAAAGAAACTAATCTACCAGACTTTGGTTGTCTGAGGCAGGGAGGATTCCAAGTCCTACAGCAGATAACCAGTCCGCAGGGGACTGTATGTTCCTTGGCCTAAGAAGCCCGGAGGCTCTGCCACAGCAGAAGGGACCAGCAAAGCCGTACCAGGCCGGGAGTAGAAAGGGACCCAAGTTGCAAGCCATACGGGCGAGAGGACATGGTGAGCTCGGGAACGTGGGCTGTTACACTACAAGGAGAGAAATAGCCAGAAGGAGCACAGAGAACATGGTAGGCCTACACCCTCACCCTGACCAGGGTCAGCTTCCCACTTGTTCTCAGACATCCAGGCCCCCTCCTAGCCGGGCCTTTTTCTGAGTCATTTTACCTGTTCTAATAAAGACCCTGAACTGCTTAAGAGGCCTCCGTTTACTGGCTACCTCGGTCGGAATCATCCCCTCCATCATCCATTATATATACTGCCCTGGGGCCATACTCCTCCCGTGGGGAGTTGAACTATTCAGTGCTGCACATTTATATCAGCCCCAGTGGTCTGCACTGCAGTGGCAGTTAGCCTAGACCGCAATCCACGGGTGGCGTAGTCGGACATTACCTACAGCACATCGTAGACTACCACTGGTCTGACCACCCTGAGCTACGGAACCAGGTCGCCACCACTACCCCCATCGTTTCCTGTTGCCCGGCTCCGAGTGCCCCACGGCCCAGGGGACGAGTCAGCTTTGGCGTAGTCGGCAGGATTGTAACCAACCCGACACCAACGGATATTGCGTGCCTGAAAAAGACTGTACACGTACCTGAAGAAGAGTTTTCCCGACATCCGGAGCCGTTTCCCGCCATTTTCAGCCGTCTCCCGCCATCTTCCGTCAGTTCCCGCCATCTTCAGCCGTTTTCCCGCCATCGGACGCCATCTTCAGGACACCGCGCAGGAAGAAGAGGGGCGTGGACGTCCAAACCGCACGAGACCCAAAGCTCCGCCACAGGCACTGATGCTGCGCAAGGTCCTGGAAGGGAGAGGGAGCGACGCTGACGTCACCAGGACGTGACGCAAGGTCCTCATCCGGAGCAGCACCAGCAGAGCTGCGGCCTACACAAGAGGATCGTCGGAAGGTAGGCCACGCTTAACTAAGGGGGAGGAAGATGACGAACGCGGAGGGACCTTCTACCACCAGCGCCGCTGCAGCAGCGGTGATGCCATCTTCCCTGCCTTACATCCCTGGAGTGGCCTGGCTGCCCAAGTATTCAGGGGAGCCCCATGCACTAACTGACTTTAAGGAAAGGCTGTACAGTTTGTTCCAAGTTTACCCCCTGACAGAGGAACAGAGGATTAGCATACTGACAGGGTAAAGTCTTGGCCCGCTGAGGAGAAAAGGACCGTAAAGGACATTCTGGCCCGGCTGCGGGGTACCTTTGATACACGTACCTCCGCTGAAATTAAAATGCGGTTCTATGAGTGTAAGCAGCGGGCACAGGACAGCATCAGAGACTATGCCCTAAATTTGCAGGAAGCCTTGAGAGCCATCAAACAAGCTGACCCTGGCAGCGTGCAGGATACGGATAAAGCTACTAACAGAACAGTTCATAGAAGGTCTGCTGTCTAGCGCCCACAGGACCCAGCTGCGCCTTATGTTCTTTCAGAACCCTGGTCTGACCTTTGCCCAATTCAAGGACAGGGCCATAAGGGTGCCCCGTGAACCCGCAACAAGTGGCGCTATAAACCCCCGGCGCCCTGCTCTCACCTATCACCAGGAGGCAGCGCCCTCCTCTATGGACTCCGTGGGGGTGGATGCACAGGCCCTGAACCAAGCCCCATCGAAAGATCTGCACCACCAAGTCCAGGAGATGACCAGGAGCATCGTGGCGTTGACCAGGACCGTCCAGGCGTTGCAAGTGGACCCGTCAAGACCCATCGAGTTGGCCTCAAGTCCGGAGGATGTCCCGTGGCGTCGACAGAGGAGGATCCCGTCATTCCGAGGGAGGCCCACAGTTCGCTACGCAGAGGATGGACAGCCCATTTGCCGTCGATGCAACTAGCCCGGACACATCTCCAGGTAAGGTAATTTAAACGGGTCCAACCTGGGGCAGAGGGCCAACCCCCAGGCATAAGATCACCAGGCCCTTATAATTGGCGTGATAAGTACGTTGGGGGGCGCCCGGTTTTACCCGTGGTGCTGGACGGCATCCCCATGAGCGCCTTGTTGGATACCGGGTCGCAAGTAACTACTATCCCTTATGTTCTTTTTAAGCAGTATTGGACTGATGCTGATATAACATGGTATCCGGACAGTGACTTGAGCATCATCGCCAGTAATGGCTTGCCCGTGCCGCAGATGGGGTTCAAGGGGATGACCATTAAAATTGGTAAAGTTGAACTACCGGCACAGGGAGTGATTATTGTGGACATTGACCGTCGTGAAAGTCACCCTAAAATAACTGTGGGTACTAACGTGATTGAGAATTGTTTTTCAGAGGTAATTGTAATTCTACAACAAGTGGTGGTAAATGCTAGTTCCAGCCAACAGAGAATCCTCAACAAGGAGATAAAAGCCCTGATGAGACGGCAGCAGGTAGAACTGTCTGGTGGTGAGATCGGTAGCGTAAGAATGAGTGACCCATTCCCCATTTCCATGCCTCCCAAAAGCGAAATGATGATCTGGTGTCGGACTGCAATCGGGTTGAGAGGTAGAGACTACCAAGCCATGGTAGAACCCGTGTACTCAGACTGCAGGCCCACCATTTTGACAGCCCGGGGGGTGGTTGATGTCTGTCATGGGAGGGTGCCCGTTCGCATTCTCAACATTGGGGAGAGGGAGGTACACTTACCCAGGTACGCTACACTTGCCAAACTGTTTGCTGTCGAACACAAAGCTATCAGGGCCGTGGAGCCTTTGCCTCCATCTCCACAGGCGGAGGGTAATGGCTCCCAGAAACAAAATGAGGCCTAGTGTCAGAAACTCCATGTGGGTGCTGACTCCACTCCCCTGCACCAAAAACAAGGAGTCTACCGGGTGGTCCAGGAGTACGAGAGAATTTTTAGTAAGCACCCGCTAGACTTCGGCAGAGTAAAAGGGATAGAACACCATATCCCCATGGGGAGCCACCCACCAATAAAAGAGAGACACAGGCCTGTACCCCCTGCACATTATCAGAATGCCAAGGGTATGCTGAGGGAAATGAAAGAAGTTGGGGTCATTAGAGATATCTGTAGCCCCTGGGCAGCCCCCTTGGTTCTGGTAAAAAAGAAAGACGGCACCATGAGAATGTGCGTGGACTATAGACAAATCAACCATATCACCCACAAAGACGCATATCCGCTGTCTAGAATAGAGGAGTCTTTAGCCGCACTAAAATCAGCTAACTTCTTTTCTACTTTGGACCTTACAAGCGGGTACTGGCAGGTTCCTGTGGCAGAGGCTGACAAGGAGAAGACCGCCTTCACCACCCCGATGGGACTGAGCGAGTTCAACTGTATGCCCTTCGGGCTCTGCAATGCACCAGGGACCTTCCAGAGGCTGATGGAATGCTGTCTAGGGCACCAAAACTTCGAGACGGTCCTCCTTTACCTGGACGACGTGATCGTCTATTCGAAGACTTACGAGGACCATCTAAAGCACCTGGCCGAGGTGTTCGAAGCCCTGGCAGGCTATGGCCTGAAGGTGAAACCATCAAAGTGTCACCTGTTGAAACCGAAGGTTCAGTACCTAGGGCACGTGGTAAGTGCGGAAGGAGTAGCCCCCGACCCTGACAAGGTCACAGCAATCAAGAGCTGGCCAAGCCCCTCGAACATCAAAGAAGTGAGGCAATTCCTCGGGTTGGTAGGCTACTACCGAAGGTTCATCCCCGGGTTCACTAAGATGGCAGCTCCTATGCAGGACCACCTGATAGGACAGTCTAAGTCCAGAAGCCAAAAGCCACCCTTCAAGTGGGATAAACCGGAAGAGGAGTCCTTCCGCCAGTTGAAGATGGCCCTCACAGGGGATGCGATCCTCGCCTACCCTGATTATGGCCAGCCTTTTATTCTCCACACAGACGCCAGTAATGTGGGACTGGGAGCCGTACTGTCACAAAACCAACAGGGCAGAGAAAGGGTGATCGCGTACGCCAGCCGGAAGCTGAGGCCCACCGAGAGGAACCCGGAGAATTACAGCTCCTTCAAGCTAGAATTCTTGGTGGTGGTGTGGGCCGTAACTGAACGTTTCAAGCATTACCTGGCCTCCGCAAAGTTCACAGTGTACACGGACAACAACCTGTTAACACACCTAGACAGTGGAAGACTTGGTGCCCTGGAACAGCGGTGGATGGCCCATCTCTCCAATTATGACTTCGTGATCAAGTACCGGGCAGGCAAAACCAATGCCAACGCTGATGCCCTGTTGAGAATGCCTCACTTACCTGAAAGTGACGAAGACCCAGAAGAGCTGCAGGAGGTAGAACTCCCCGCGTTTCACCGGTATGGAGCCACTCAATACTCCCACCGCATGAAGGAGGAAGATTTAACAACCGTTATGATCAATCCCCTATCTCACCACAGCTGGGCCGAGACCCAAGATAGTGATCCTGCGATCCGCCTGGTGAAAGATCTGTTGACCCAGGAAGACTCCCGCTCAGATCCGGATGCTCCAGAGGAAGCCAAGCAGCTATGGAAAGAGAAGAGCAAGCTGTTCCTCTATGAAGGCAAGTTGTGCAGAAGACTTGTCAACCACCGGACACATGAGCTGACCTGGCAAGTCGTGGTCCCAAGGCGGGATGCAGCTATGGTCCTGGGGGCTTACCATGACAGAGCGGGGCACTTCGGTTGGAAGAAACTGGAGTTCCTGCTAAGAGGACGGCTCTTTTGGGTCGGCATGAGAGGGGCTGTAGAGAAGTGGTGCAGGGACTGTGGCCCTTGTAACTTAAGGAGAAAAGACCGCACCAGCCAGAAGACACCCTTGAAGCTCATCGTCACCCAGCAGCCTCTTGAGCTGGTAGCTCTGGACCACGTCAAATTGGCTCCAAGCTGGTCAGGATACATCTACGCCCTGACAATCGTGGACCACTATTCCCGTTTTCTAGTGGTGGTCACGGTAAAAGACTTGACAGCCCAAATGGCGGCCAGAGCCTACCAGCAATACTTCTGCCGTCCACGCGGGTATCCGGAACAGGTCCTGACGGACCATGGTCCATCGCTCGAAGCTGAAATCTTCCAAGAGTTCTGCAACCTCTATGGTTGTAAGATTATTCGTACAACGCCTTACCACCTACAAACCAACGGGATGTGTGAGAAAATGAACAATATAGTCATTGATCTCCTGAAGACGTTGCCACTGGAGGAACGCAGCCTGTGGCCAGAAAAACTGCCGGACTTAATAGACCTATACAACCATATTCCGGTGAATGCTACAAACTGCACCCTGGCTTACCTGATGCGAGCCAGACCAGGTAAGCTGCCCATGGACCTGGAGATAGGAGTCCTAACACCTGAGGACACCTCCCTGGATGCGGACTGGGATACGGAAAGGCGACTGCAGTACAAGAAGGTACAGGAGAGTGTGGAGAAGAGCCTGGCCCAGGTGAGAGAAAGGCAAGAAAGACTCTTCAACCAACACACCCCTGCTGGTCCCCTAGAACCTGGTGAGCAGGTCCTGAAGCGAAAGAGAAGGCTACATAAGTTGGACGACCAGTGGGAAAGGGAACCCTACACCGTACTGCAGTCTGATCACGACAACTCGAATGTGTGCGTGATCACCAAGGATGGAGGGGAAACCACTAGTACCATCTCCAGAGACCACCTAAAAAGGTGCCCCGAGCAACTCCGTAGTGCAGAAGAGGATCAAAGTGACCTTGAACCCGCAGAGGACAAGGAAGAAATGATCAGCACCGTTCTCGGAGAGTTCCCTCAGTCCTGGACTCGAATAAACGATGCCATAGTGGTACCCGTCCTGCATTTCCTGCAACCGACTGAGCAACAACCTGCACCAGAACCGGAAGGTGAAGAAGAGCAAGCAGTTCCGGAGGCAGAAGAGCCGGTACCAGCAGCCCAGGAGAATCAACCCTCTGCTGACAGTGAGCCTGCCATGCCTGCGGTAAGCCAGAGGACCCGCAGACAGCGGCCTTCCCTGCCTGTAAGTCTAGCCAGTGACTGTACCCTAAATGGTAGTGAAGAAAACCAGGTTAGACCACCACCAGACAGTGGGTTATGCAGATCTACCAGGAGCACAAAGGGGCAGATACCCGCTCGCTGGAGAATATAGGGTGCACTAAAACTGTAAATAACCCTGTTGCCAAGTGTTGAAATGTTTGCAAAGTTACATGCATGATTAGTAATTGTGTATTTCAGTTTCTTACAGTTACCGTACGGACTCGAAGGTTATGAACTTTTAATAACCGGGACTTTGTATGGACTGCGTTCAGAGCCTAACCAAGGAATGAACTAAGACTGTAAAGGACTAGGGGCTAGGACAGACCCCCACCTGGTTAAGGCTCCCCGTTGTGTTGGTGATATGGACACCCGGTCACAGACCACACTGTGACCTTAAGAACTTAACCTGTGTGTCATTTGTCTACTGATGTTTTATGGTCATGCATATTATCTTTGTTTATTGTTTAGTCCCGGAGTACTAAATTTTACTAGGGGGGGGATGTGTCACCCTGGCCTGGATGCCACAAATATAATAAAGCTGTGTCTGAGAGCAAGGGGGAGGTCCTCTAGTCAAGGACCATTAGCATGCAGCACCTCCTGTCCCAGACCAGTAGGGGGAGCAGGCTGCCCCTATAAAAGCTGGAGCTGGGGGCAGGGTTAGGGAGAACTGGACAACCTGTCTCTGGATTGAGAGGTGTCCCAGAGCAGGGACAGACAGTTGTGTTGCAGCCTAAGAGGACGTGTGGCAGTAGGAGAGCCATGAGCCAGGGACAAGAGGCGAAGAGAGCCTGTCCTGGCAGACAAAGAAACTAATCTACCAGACTTTGGTGTCTGAGGCTGGGAGGATTCCAAGCCCTACAGCAGATAACCAGTCCACAGGGGACTGTATGTTCCTTGGCCTAAGAAGCCCGGAGGCTCTGCCACAGCAGAAGGGACCAGCAAAGCCGTACCAGGCCGGGAGTAGAAAGGGACCCAAGTTGCAAGCCATACGGGCGAGAGGACACGGTGAGCTCGGGAGCATGGGCTGTTACACTACAAGGAGGGAAATAGCCAGAAGGAGCACAGAGAACACGGTAGGCCTACACCCTCACCCTGACCAGGGTCAGTTTCCCACTTTTTCTCAGACATCCAGGCCCCCTCCTAGCCGGGCCTGTTTCTGGGTCATTTTACCTGTTCTAATAAAGACCCTGAACTGCTTAAGAGGCCTCCGTTTACTGGCTATCGCGGTCGGAATCAACCCCTCCATCATCCATTATATATACTGTCCTGGGGCCATACTCCTCCCGTGGGGAGTTGAACTATTCAGTGCTGCACATTTATATCAGCCCCAGCGGTCTGCACTGCAGCGGCGGTTAGCCCTGACCGCAATCCACGGGTGGCGTAGTCGGACATTACCTACAGCACATCGTAGACTACCACTGGTCTGACCACCCTGAGCTACGGAACCGGGTCGCCACCACTACCCCCATCGTTTTCTGTTGCCCGGCTCCGAGTGCCCCATGGCCCAGGGGGCGAGTCAAGTCCTTTCACACATTTTTTACAACAGCTCATGCACCAGCACAACAGACACATGGTGAACAACTGGAGAGGATGGTGTAGAAATGTCTAGAGCTCAATATCAATATCATCAGGGAGGGTTTGGATCCTTTTACATTTTGGTCTTAAAAAATGGATGAATGACCTGAGCTCGCCTTTCATGCCTTGGAGGTTTTATCATGCCTGGCAGCCAATGTTCTCAAAGAAAACATGTCTTCAGCACTGCTGGTGGTATCCTGACGGAAAAGCGCAGCCAGCTGTCCCCTGAAAGTATAGACCACCTAACTTTCATCAAGATTAGCAAGTCATGGATCTCCAAGGACTTTTGCACTCCAATTGCATTCTGTACAGAGTAGGCGACGTTGTAGTTTTTAGTGTGCTGCATTGATCTCGTGTAATTGCCGTCTGTGATATGTTTAGCGAGGCTTCTGTGCCTGCAGTTGCTGCTGCTGCATGTGTTAACACAAATTTTTGGGAATGTCAAGGCTCCTGATTGAGTCTCCATCTGCTTGGTTGTCTGTAGTGGAAGAGGTGTCGATCCTAATTACACTATTACTTTTGTAGTGAAATTGATGCCACTTCAGTGGTGTCTGCCACTGATATTTGTAAATGTGGAGACTCCTGTTGGGTCTCTATCTGCTGGGTTGGCTTTAGTGGAAGAGGTGTCGGTCCCTATTATAATATTTCTACTGTACTTGGGAGTGTTTGTAGGCAAAACAGGAAGCATTTCCATTTAAAAGTCCATTCTGGTTTATTGCGGTGTCATAAAATAGCCATAAGGAAAGGCAAATAAAGAGCCTTCACTTCAGGCAAACAAAGTAAATAATTATTTAGGCAAAGTCTCATGAGAACCAGTCCTAGTCACATTGGCTGGAAAGCATCCAGTACACTGGCTCAGTTTGCAGATACCACAGAGGAGGACCTCATCCTCCTCTCACAGAGACCATGTGTCAAACAATGGACTCCATTTTACCTTGTTAACCACACCCAGAGGGGAGGTATGTAGCTAACCAGATCCACCAATCTCTCCGGCTACCCGTAAAACCTTGGCCTAGATGCACCAAACAAATATCTTAGTGCTTACATGCACTTGAGCAACATTCCTGGATTACATCACAGACGACAGCCATCTCTGTGATACATACCTCCCATTAACTATGTGTCTGTTAGCCACCTTGCACTGCCCAAACATTAGTGGCAGTAGGTGCATGTTTCTCCAGCATGACCTGTTTGTTAGATATCAGAGGGAGAACAGAATTTGGCATTGCCAAGGTGCCAGATTGCATCTTACGTCTTATAGATTGCTGGAGCTAGCCCATAGAAAAAAAGCAGCCATAGAGTGTCTGGGAACTTTCATACAAACTTTTCTTACCCAGGGCTTCTTCTCAGTGGGAGTTGCATTTCACCACAGCCATATTCTTTAGCTCGGTGAAAGGGCTGGCATAGAGGGAAACCATATTTACTCCGGCTGTCATTTCTCCATCACCAGGTTCTGCCCATTGTCACACATGACCATGCCTGGCTGTAGGTTCAGATGTGAGAGCCACAGATATACCTGCACTGTTACAGCTTTCAACAACGCTGTAGTGGTGTGCGGTTTGTTCTGCTCATTGTTATTGGCACCCATGAATTTTAAGTACATAATCTGGAATATCTCCTGAAAAAAATGAATCAAGTGATGATGAGGAGGAGGAGGTGCAGGAGGTGTAGAATGTGGGGGCAACCCTGATTGACCCACGACCCACAATCCTCTGCGTCTGGAGGACGTGTTGCATCCGAGGGTGTGACTGTGTCCCGGCTTCCACAACATTAACCCAGTGTACCGTCAGTGAGATGTACCATACCTGGCCACAAGCACATGTCCATGTGTTTGTGGTTAGGCGGTCCTTCCCAGTAACTTCGTTGGTGAGGGCACGGCTAATGATCTGGGACACGTGCTTGTGTAAGGTGGTGACAACACATCAGGAAAAATAGTGGCGCCTGGGGACCGAGTACCGAGGGACAGCCGCCATGAGGTTGTGGAAAGCTTCCGCCTCCACAAGCTTAAAAAACTAAATTTCTAGTGCAAGCAGTTGAGAAATGTGGCAGTTTAGTATTGTGACCTGTGGGTGGCTGGGTATTTGCGCTTGCTTTCCAAGCACTGGGGTAGGGACAACTGAACCTGTTTATGCAAAATATACAAAAGATTTTATGAAGGGGACAAAACAATATGGCATATACAGTTTCATAAAATAAAAAGGATTAACAAAAGAACTTACTTCGTCGCTCGCAGAGACTAATAAACGTAGCTGAAGGAGAGCGCTTTGCTTGGGGCCATTCAGTAAACGGGATTCTTGCATACATGATTTGTATCTCTCTACACGAACCCAGATCATAATTCGGCTTGATCTTTTATGAGCACCTGAGTTACACCCACATAACCCCATCCCTGTGATGACCTTACATGGGCTGGGTTGTAGGCTGCCCTCAGGCCTTCAGAATTTTCTGAAAATCCCACTTATGTGATAACTTCTCTCCAGATAATTGCAGAAGTTTCAAGATCACCGTCATATTTGACATGGATACTGTTGGTAATTTGCCCATTATCGATTTGAGGCCTATAGGCAGGGGCTACAGTCATGAGAAAATATTCATATTCATCCCCGATTAACCCTGACACTGAAAATGTATGTTCCATCACTATCGAATGTATACAAACTCCAATATTCCGTATTTTGCTTCGAAAACATAGAGTCTAGGCTAGCTATTGTAAATATGATCCCTTCATGAAATCACAGTTTTACTTGAATCTAGCATGCATCTCAGTGGAACAAAAAGGCTTCCACTGCTCTGTTTATGTAAAAACACTAGTACACTTTTGTTGTCCAACTCTTTGAAAAGAGTTCTCCTGTCTATTTTAGATTTCTTTGTCTATGCACCAAAAGACATCCTTGTTGGCACTTGGCTTCAAAAGGACGTCCCACATTTTAATTTACTACTTCTTTATGCCCATTGTAAGTCTGTTTCTAAGAGTGTCAGCTAGATTGCCTGCTCTTGTCTTACTGGAAATCTGTGTGATAACAAAAAGGAGGGGGGGGAGTTGTGAGTGGCTGCAGAGATTTTTAATATTTCCTATGAAGGAACAATAAAAACTAACTTACAAATAAAAACTAAATGAGGATTTCTATTTTTTAATCAAAAACACAATAATAAAGTTTTGAAAAAAAAATATTTCATATTCCCAATTCTTTTTACTACTTAATAAAGAGCAAATAAAAATGGAAAAGAAAAGAATAAGACATCAATTAATGTTACTGGTCTAAAACAGAGTTGTCTTTTATTTGAAACAACAATAATAAACCTTGATCTACATTAAATTAAATGGGTTTTCAACCTACTTTAAAAATGATTGTTTATGGACACAGGAGATTGGTCCATGAGACAATGTTCATGCTACGAGATCGGTGGGGGACACAACAGCCGATGTGTTGGAGCGGCACGGTCTAAGAGGTAAGAGCATCATTTCTTTTTAATTCACTATTCTTTGTCCACTTTTAAGGTACAGAAGATAAATTTACTTATGTTACTTTTACATTTCATTCATTTTATTGATGCAACGTAATCTACTGATGAAAGTTCTCAAAGCATTATCCAAGTTCCGGTTTCCTTTAATTAAACTCCAACTGCCGGCAACTTTAGTTATGCTAAAGATAGGAAATATCACATCAATCCATATTGTTGTAGGTGACATTGAAGTTACTGTGACGAATAAAAATAAAGTAATCAAATTAGCAATGAGAAAAAATATTACAGTCCTCAAGGCCTGCATGTGGGCTGTCATGTTGGGACCTCTAAAACCAACAAAGTTTTGTTGGACCTGATTCATATGTTTAAAAAGAGAGATGATGATGGCCGAGGCTGAGATGGAGAATATCAACATTGCAATCAGGGAGAGAATCATGAAGGATAAAACATCATTGAACTTAGGAGGCAAAAATATGATTCTTTGTTGTATATTTTTAGAGGCGTTGAGTCTTAAATGTGATGAAATTTCTTCTGAAACTTCAATAAGCAATGGAGCACTTAAAATTACCGAACCCGCTATAACCGAAATAAAAAGCCACGGCAAAGCCTTATGGAAGTTCCTCTGCATCGAGATGTATAAAGTGTGCTTCACATTCACAATCTTCAGACAGAAGTAGACACAGAGCAAAGTGGAAAACCAGAAATTCCAAGAATTGACAATATAGAACAAAGCAATATGGATCTTTGTCATCAATAGACTTTTATAAATTATATTCAGATATCTTATTGACTTGATCATCTCGTGCACAAGGTTGCATACGCTTATGCTGGTAATAATATGGTCACCCTGTGGAGCGTTTTTGTCTTTTGCCCAGTTCAGAATATTGGCAATGAAGATAAACATGTTCGTTGGTATCAAAAATAAAAAATTGATAACATCAAAAATGTAAAAATATAATTCAAATAGAATCTTCATCTTTAGGTTAGATCAAAAGAATCCTCAACCGAAAACAACTTGTGCTGCTCTAATTGTTTTCTTCCGCTCAGCCCTCAATTTAACTATAAAATGATGTAAATGCAAATAACATTTGCTTGTAATTGATAGCGATAGGCAAGAGTATAATCCATTATTTCTGAAATACATAATTGAAGTTATGTGCCTTTTAGTGTTGAGCCACCCCCGTAGTGTTCGAGTTCGGTTCGTCGAACACCCGTATGTTCGCCCAACTGTTCGTCGAACTGTTCGTCGAACACCATCGAACACCATTAAAACCAATGGCAGGCAAACAAAAACACATAGAAACACATAGAAAACACCTTTTAAAGGTGTCCAAAAGCTGACAAACTGCTCAGAAGACTCAACTAACACATGGAAAAGTGACAAGTACATATAGTCATGCGAAAAGAAAAGAGGTGGAGGAGATAAAGGAGGGGGAGACACAGATATAGGCATGTCATGCCCTTCTAAAACCAAAAAGTGCGAAGCCGACACGGCCAGTCTGTTCCTGCCCGTGCGACCTCCGTGTCGCCGGGTTTGTGCCAGAGCTGCGGTGGACCCTGACGGCCAGCCCCCCTCTCCCAATACTGGTGCCTGTCCGCTGGTGGGTCGAGCGAGCCCCTCTGTGGTGGAGGCAGGTCTAAGCTTTTTCATTTAAATTGTCTCCCTAATTTGAATGAATACACTTTAAATCCTTTTACAAGGATCTATTGGAGGGCAGTCTCATGCCAGCAGCCGCGTAATTCCAGCTCCAGTAGCGTCCACTAAAGCTGCTGCAGTTAAAAAGCTTTTATAGGGATCGAGCTCGGAGGTCCACCGCAAGGCGTCCTACCGCCAGTCCCAGCCCCTGTGCCTTGGGGTGCCTCCCCGATGTTCTTTACAGAGTATCCCGGGGGCCCGAACCATTTCCTTTGAAAAAATTAAGTGTCCAAACTACAGGTGGTGTAGCTTGCTTAACAGCTGGGATAATCCGCTGACTAGCAGACACTGCTACTAGGCACAAAGTATTTCCTGAGCTAGATGCAGTTAAAAATTTGTAATTAGATACTCTCGTTGGATGCTGAGAAAGCATTCCATAGAGTCTCCTTTCACGCCATATATTATTCCCTTAAAAAGCTTGGGGTAGGGGTCTAGGGGACCCTTTTATAGGCAAAATCACGGCCCTGTATCACAATACGTCACCTAGGCTGAAGATAAATGGAACATTTTCATCACCTTTCATAATCACCAATGGGACAAGGCAGGGATGTCCTCTGTCCCCTCTCTTATACATCCTAGTGACGGAGCACCTGCTCTCATCAATTCGCCATAACCCCAATATTAGGTGGATTGAGGTGGGAGGCACCGAGTACAAGTGCTCTGCATTTGCTGATGATGTCCTAGTATATATCACTCAATCACATATATCCATCCCTGCTGTTATGGCTGAAATAGATCACTTTGTTACATGGTCAAATTTTAAAATCAATGCAGCGAAGTCTGAGGCCCTCGATGTCTCCCTCCCCAAATCCATACAGGATTCCATCCAGTCCAACTTTCCCTTTGCCTGGCCCTCACAGGGTATCAAATACTTAGGAATTCCTATTCATAGAGACATCTCCCGTCTATGTTATCATAATTTTGGGCCCTTTATTGAACAACTCCATACAGACAATGGTTGGCAAGTTAGAACTGTAAGATTCACTATGTGAACCACTGGTGTTTTGTGGAAAAGCACATGTACACTGTGTTCCAAATTATTATGCACAAATTGTTTAGGAGTGATAAGGTAAGAATTTTTTTGTTTGTCAGTTAAACTCATTGATGGTGATGTGTGTCAGGGCTCTTTATATCACTGTAAGCAATTGCAGACACCTGTGCCAATTAGTTTGGCAGGTGTGTCCAATGAAAGGCAAGACTACTTAAGAAGGCTGTCCCACATTATTAAGCAGCCTACATTTTCTGCCAAAATGGGAAAGAAAAAGAATGTGTCGGCTGCTGAGAAGCAACAAATTGTGGAGTGTTTAGGTCAAGGCATGACTACAATCAACATTGCCAAGACACTTCATCCTGATCATCGCACAATCAAGAAGTATGTAGCTGATTCACAGTACACACGTGTGCGTGCTGATAAGGGAAAATTGAGGACTCTTTCCTACAGGCAATTACGTCAAGTTAAAAGAGCAGCGGCAAAAAAGCCTTGTCATAGCAGCAGACAAGTTTTTGAAACTGCTGGTACCTCCAACGTCCCCCGAACAACAAGATGCAGAGTCCTTCAGAGGTTTGCAGCTGTGCGTAAGCCATCCTGTCGACCTCCTCTATCCACTGCACAGAAGCAGAAACGGCTCCAGTGGGCCAAACAATACATGAAGACTGACTTCAAAACTGTTTTGTTCACCGATGAGTGCTGTGCAACGCTCGATGGTCCAGATGGATGGAGTGGAGGATGGCTGGTTGATGGACACCCCATGCAAACACGGCTACGGCGCCAACAAGGAGGAGGTGGAGAAATGTTTTGGGCTGGAATCATGGGGAGAGAGATTGTCGGCCCCTTTAGGATCCCTGAAGTGGGTAAAGATGAACTCCATAATGTATGTGGAGTTTCTCAAACAGCACTTCCTGCCATGGTTCAAGAAGAAGAACCGTGTATTCCACAGCAAGATCATTTTCATGCATGATAATGCACCGTCTCATGCTGCACATAAAACATCTGCATCTCTGGCTGATATGGGCATAAAAGGGGACAAACTTATGGTGTGACCCCCATGCTCCCCTGACCTCAATCCCATTCAGAACCTCTGGAGCATCATCAAAAGGAGTGTCTATGATGGCGGGAGGCAGTTCAAATCTAAGCAACAGCTCTGGGAGGGTATTCTGTCCTCATGCAAAACAATTGAAGCAGAAACCATCCAAAACCTGACAAATTCAATGGACGAGACAGTTCAGAAGCTCCTTTCGAACAAGGGGTCCTTTGTGCAAATGTAACATCACCTAGAATAAAGTTTTGAGTTGAAAACTGTTTGATTTCAGTTTCTAATAACCTGCTAATGCTTATAATTTCAAAAATGACCATTTTTTTGGTCTTTATTAAAATGAAAAGTTTGATCGAAGAGTGTGGGGGATCTAAGAGTGTGGCAACCCAGTAGTCAGGATTACTTCGAATTCTGACAATCTGAGGGTCATGTTGCAGGTAGTGCAGCAAGAAGGCACTCATGTGTCTTGCGCATCTAGGAGCCCAAAAATTATTTTCCAGGCTAGATGTAGCTAAAAATTATTATTAATTTGAAAGCTGGTGGAGCTTAGTATATATGGCCTCATAGAAACAGTACTGCACACTGCTACAAGGCCCAAATTATTTTCCAGCCAAGATACAGATAAACATGATTAGTAATTTTAAATCTGGTGGAGTTTAGTATAGATGGCCTAATAGAATCAGTACTGCACACTGCTACAAGGCCCAAATTATTTTCCAGCCAAGATACAGATAAACATGATTAGTAATTTTAAATCTGGTGGAGTTTAGTATGGATGGCCTAATAGAATCAGTACTGCACACTGCTACAAGGCCCAAATTATTTTCCAGCCAAGATACAGATAAACATGATTAGTAATTTTAAAGCTTAAAACGGTTGGTGAGGTGATTTTAACAAATCATCAAGCTTTTACTCTCCCCACAATGACACAGGGGTAGAAAAGTCTTTTCGGATCCATGATTTGTTCATCTTTATGAACGTGAGTCTGTCTACATTATCAGTGGAGAGCCGCGTGTGCTTATCTGTCAGCACACCACCAGCAGCGCTGAACACACGTTCAGACAGAATGCTGGCTACGGGGCATGACAAGATCACCAAGGCGTAAGTGGCGAGCTCCGGCCATTTATCCAGATTGGAAGCCCAAAAAGAGCAAGGGTCCAGTGACACAGTCATGGCTTCAATGTTTACTTGGAGATACTCCTGTACCATCGTCTCTAGGCGTTGACTATTTGTCAGACTTCTTGTCTCCTGTGGCCTTGCAAAGGATGGCCTAAAAAAGTGGTGAAATGATTCCGCAAAATTGATGTTACCAGCAGATACTGTGTTTCTGTTAAGTTTTTAGAGCTGAACACTCGACGGTCCCACGGTTGGCAAGTTGGAACTGTGAGATTCACTACGTGCACCACTAGTGTTTTGGGGAAAAGCACATGTAAGATTCTGCAACAGTCTCTGCTGATACTCCTGCATGCGTGCATCTCTTTCTATGGCAGGAATAATTTCTGCAAATTTACTTTTGTACCGGGGATCTAACAGTGTGGCAACCCAGTAGTCAGGATTATTTCTAATTCTCACAATTCGAGGATCATTTTGCAGGTAGTGCAGCAAGAAGACACTCATGTGTCTTGCGCATCCAAGAGCACCAAGTCCCTGTTGTGTTGGTGGCAAGGTAACAATCATGCTTCTGACTCGCCCCCTGGGCCGTGGGGCACTCGGATCCGGGCAATAGGGGGAACGATGGGAGTAGTAGTGGCAACCCGGTTCCGTGGCTCAGGGTGGTCAGGCCAGTGGTAGTCCGTTATTTTGATTATGTCCGACTATGCCACCCGTGGATTGCGGTTATTAGGAACCGCCGCTGCATGCAGACCGCTGGGGCTGATGAGGTGTGCAGCTATGGTAGTGTGACTCCCCACGGGAAGAGTGCGGCCCCAGGGCAGTATAGTGGATGGTGGGAGTGATGGTAGTGCTGGAGGAGCAAAGAGCACACAGACAACAGGTTGCAGTCCAGGGTCTTTACTAACAGGTAAACTGACCCACAAACAGTCCCAGCTAGGAGGGGACCTGGATGTCTGAGAGCAACGGGGAAATTGGCCCTGGTCAGGGTGAGGGTGTAGGCCTACCGTGCTTTCTGCGCTCCTTCTGGCTATCTCCTCCTGATAGGGTAACAGCCCACGTTTCCGAGCTTTCCGTGTATTCTCGCCTGTATGGCCTGCGACGTGGGTTCCTTTCTGCTCCCAGCCTTGTACGGCTTTACTGGTCCCTTCGGTTGTGGCAGGGCCTCCAGGCTTCTTAGGCCAAGGAATGTACAGTCCCTTGCGGACTGGTTCTCTGCTGGGGGATGTGGAATCCTTCCAGCCTCAGACACCAAAGTCTGGTAAAGTAAGTCTTTTCTCTGCCAAGACAGGCTCTCTTCGCCTCTTGTCTCTGGCTTGTGGCTCTCTCCTACTGCCACACTTCCTCTTAGGTGCAATCAACTTTCTGTCCCTGCTCCACTCTGGGACACGTCTCAGAGCTGAGACAGGCAATCCAGTTCTCTCTAACCCTGTCCCCAGTACTAGCTTTTATAGGGGCAGCCTGCTCCCCCTACTGGCCTGAGACAGGAGGCATTGCATGCTAATGTTCCCCTAACCAGAGAACCTCCCCCCTGCTCTCAGACACAGCTTTATTTACACTTGTGGCATCCAGGTAGGGTGACACATTCCCCCCTAGTGAAATTTAGTACTCCTGGACTAAACAATAAACAAAGACAATATGCATAACAATAAAACATTATCAGGAAAATGAAGCACAAATTGAGTTCTTTAGGTCACAGTGTGGTCTGTGACCGGGTGTCCATATTACCAACACAACGGGAGCCTTAACCAGGTGGGGGTCTGTCCTACCCCAAGTCCTTTACAGTCTTAGTTCATTCCTGGGTTAGGCTCCGAACGCAGTCCATACAAGGTCCCGGTTATAAAAAAGTCCATAACCTGTGAGTCCTTAAGGTAGCTGCAAGAAACTGAAACAGAGTATTACCAAACATGCATGTAACTTTGCAAACGATTCAACATTTGGCAACAGGGTTATTTACAATTTAGTACACTCTATATTCTCCAGCGAGCGGGTATCTGTCCCTTTGTGCTCCTGGTTGACCTCCTTAACCCACTGTCTGGTGGTGGACTAACCTGGCTTTCCCCACTAGCGTTAGGGGTACAGCTACCAGCTGGGTGTACAGGTATGGCAGGCAGCTGTCTGCGGGTTCTTTGGCTTACCGCAGGCATGGCAGGCTCACTGTCAGCAGAGGGTTGACTCTCCTGGGCTGCTGGAACAGGCTCTTCTGCCTCTGGAACCGCTTGCTCCTCTTCACCTTCCGGCTCTGGTGTTGGTTGTTGCTGGGCCGGTTGCAGGAAATGCAGGACGGGTACCACTATGGCATCATTTATGCGAGTCCAGGACTGAGGGAACTCTCCGAGAACGGTGCTGATCATTTATTCCTTGTCCTCTGCGGGTTCAAGGTCACTCTGATCCTCTTCTGCACTGCGGAGTTGCTCGGGGCACCTTTTGAGGTGGTCTCTGGAGACGACACTAGTGGTTTCTCCTCCGTCCTTGGTGATTACGCACACCTTTGGGTTGTCGTGGTCAGACTGCAGTACGGTGTAGGGTTCCCTTTCCCACTGGTCGTCCAACTTATGTAGTCTTCTCTTTCGCTTTAGGACTTGCTCACCAGGTTCTAGGGGACTAGCAGGGGCGTGTTGATTGAAGAGTCTTTCTTGCTTCTCTCTCACCTGGGCCAGGCTCTTCTCCACACTCTCCTGTACCTTCTTGTACTGCAGTTGCCTTTCCGTATCCCAGTCCGCATCCGGGGAGGTGTCCTCAGGTATTAGGACTCCCATCTCCAGGTCTACGGGCAGCTTACCTGGTCTAGCTCGCATCAGGTAAGCCGGGGTGCAGTTTGTAGCATTCACCGGGATATTGTTGTACATGTCTATCAGGTCCGGCAGTTTTTCTGGCCACAGGCTGCGTTCCTCCAGGGGCAACGTCTTCAGGAGATCAATGACTATATTGTTCATCTTCTCACACATCCAGTTGGTTTGGGGGTGGTAAGGCGTTGTCCGAATCTTCTTACAGCCATAGAGGTTGCATAACTCCTGGAAGATTTCAGCCTCGAACGCTGGACCCTGGTCTGTCAGGACCTGTTCCGGATACCCGTGTGGACGGCAGAAGTATTGCTGGAAGGCTCTGGCCGCTGTTTGGGCTGTCAAGTCCTTTACCGGGACCACCACTAGAAAACGGGAATAGTGGTCCACGATTGTCAGGGCGTAGATGTACCCGGACCGGCTTGGAGCCAATTTGACGTGGTCCAGAGCCACAAGCTCAAGAGGCTGCGTGGTGACGATGGGCCTCAAGGGTGTCTCCTGGCTGGTGCGGTCCTTCCTCCTCAGGTGACAAGGGCCACAGTCTCTGCACCACTTTTCTACTGCTCCTCTCATGCCGACCCAAAAGAATCTTCCTCTTAGCAGGAACTCTAGTTTCTTCCAACCAAAGTGTCCCGCTCTGTCATGGTAAGCCCCCAGGACCATAGCTGCATCCCGCCTTGGGACCACGACTTTCCAGGTCAGCTCGTGCGTCCGGTGGTTGACAATCCTTCTGCACAACTTGCCTTAGTAGAGGAACAGCTTGCTCTTCTCCTTCCACAGCTGCTTGGCTTCCTCTGGGGCATCTGGATCTAAGCGGGCGTCTTCCCGTGTAAGCAGATCTTTCACCAGGCGGACTGCAGGGTCACTATCTTGGGTCTCGGCCCAGCTGTGGTGAGGTAGGGGATTCATCATCACAGTTGTTAGATCCTCCTCCTTCACGCGGTGAGAGTGTTGAGCGGCTCCATACCGGTGAAACGCGGGGAGTTCTACCTCCTCCAGCTCTTCTGGGTCTTCGTCACCTTCAGGTAAGTGAGGCATTCTTGATAGGGCGTCCGCGTTGGCGTTGGTTTTGCCTGCCCGGTACTTGATCACGAAGTCATAGTTGGAGAGAGGGGCCATCCACCGCTGTTCCAGGGCACCCAGTTTTGCATTGTCCAGGTGTGTCAACGGGTTGTTGTCCGTGTACACGGTGAACTTTGCGGAGGCCAGGTAATGCTTGAAGCGTTCCGTCACGGCCCACACCACTGCCAAGAATTCTAGCTTGAAGGAGCTGTAATTCTCCGGGTTCCTCTCAGTGGGCCTCAGCTTCCGACTGGCTTATGCGATCACCCGTTCTCTGCCCTGTTGGTTTTGGGACAGTACGGCTCCCAGTCCCACATTACTGGCATCTGTGTGGAGAATGAAAGGCTGGTCATAATCAGGGTAGGCCAGGATCTCATCCCCTGTGAGGGCCATCTTTAGCTGGCGGAAGGACTCCCCTTCCGGTTTATCCCACTTGAAGGGTGGCTTTTGACTTCGGGACTTAGACTGTCCGATCAGTAGGTCCTGCATAGGAGCTGCCATCTTAGTGAACCCGGGGATGAACCTTCGGTAGTAGCCTACCAACCCGAGAAACTGTCTCACCTCTTTGATGTTCGAGGGGCTTGGCCAGCTCTTGATTGCCGTGACCTTGTCAGGGTCAGGGGCCACTCCTTCCGCGCTTACCACGTGCCCTAGGTACTGGACCTTTGGTTTCAGCAGGTGGCACTTCGATGGTTTCACCTTCAGGCCATAGCCTGCCAGGGCTTTGAACACCTCAGCCATGTGCTTGAGATGGTCCTCGTAGGTCTTCAAATAGACGATCACGTCGTCCAGGTAAAGGAGGACCGTCTCGAAGTTTCGGTGCCCTAGACAGCATTCCATCAGCCGCTGGAAGGTCCCTGGTGCGTTGCAGAGCCCGAAAGGCATACAGTTGAATTCGCTCAGTCCCATCGGGGTGGTGAAGGCGGTCTTCTCCTTGTCAGCCTCTGCCACAGGAACCTGCCAGTACCCGCTAGTAAGGTCCAAAGTAGAAAAGAAGTTAGCAGATTTTAGTGCGGCTAAAGACTCTTCTATTCTAGGCAGCGGATATGCGTCTTTGTGGGTGATACGGTTGATTTGTCTATAGTCCACGCACATTCTCATGGTGCCATCTTTCTTTTTGACCAGAACAAAAGGGGCCGCCCAGGGGCTACAGCTGTCTCTAATAACCCCAGCTTCTTTCATCTCTCTTAGCATGCCCTTTGCGTTCTGATAATGTGCAGGGGGTACAGGTCTGTGCCTCTCTTTTATTGGTGGATGGCTCCCTGTGGGGATGTGGTGTTCTATCCCTTTTACTCTGCTGAAGTCTAGCGGGTGCTTACTAAAGACTCTCTCGTACTCCTGTACCACCCGGTAGACTCCTTGTTTTTGGTGCAGGGGAGTGGAGTCAGCACCCACGTGGAGTTTCTGGCACCAGTCCTCCTTTTGCTTCTGGGAGCCATTACCCTCCGCCGGTGGAGATGGAGGCAAGGGTTCCACGGCCCTGATAGCTTTGTGTTCGACGACAAACAGTTTGGCGAGTGTAGCGTACCTGGGTAAGTGTACTTCCCTCTCCCCAATGTTGAGGATGCGGACAGGCACCCTCCCATGACGGACATCAACCACCCCCCGGGCTGTCAAAATGGTGGGCCTGTTGTCTGAGTACACGGGTTCTACCATGGCTTGGTAGTCTCTACCTCTCAACCCGATTGCAGTCCGACACCAGATCATCATTTCACTTTTGGGAGGCATGGAAATGGGGAATGGGTCACTCAGTCTTACACTACCGATCTCACCACCAGACAGTTCTACCTGCTGCCGTCTCATCAGGGCTTTTATCTCCTTGTTGAGGACTCTCTGTTGGCTGGAACTAGCATTCACCGCCACCAGTTGTAGAATTACAATTACTTCTGAAAGACAATTTTCAATTATGTTAGTACCCACAGTTATTTTAGGGTGACTTTCATGACGGTCAATGTCCACAATAATCACTCCCTGTGCCGGCAGTTCAACTTTACCAATTTTAATGGTCATCTCCTTGAACCCCATCTGCGGCACGGGTAAGCCATTACTGGAGATGATTCTCAAGTTTCTGTCTGGATACCGTGTGATATCAGCATCAGTCCAATACTGCTTAAAAAGTACATAAGGGATTGTGGTTACTTGCGACCCAGTATCCAGCAAGGCGCTCATGGGGATACCGTCCAGCACCACGGGTAAAACCGGGCGCCCCCCAACGTACTTATCACGCCAATTATAAGGGCCTGGTGATCTTATGCCTGGGGGTCGGCCCTCTGCCCCAGGTTGGACCCGTTTAAATTACAGTACCTGGAAATGTGTCCGGGCTGGTTGCATCGACGGCAAATGGGCTGTCCATCCTCTGCATAGCGGTCTGTGGGCCTCCCTCGGAACGACGGGATCCTCCTCTGTCGACTCCACGGGACATCCTCCGGACTTGAAGCCAGCCAGATGGGTCTCGACGGGTCCACTTGCAACGCCTGGACGGTCCTGGTCAACGCCGCGACGCTCCTGGTCAGCTCCTGGACTTGGTGGTGCAGGCCTTTCGACGGGGCTTGGTTCAGGGCCTGTGCATCATCCTCCACGGAGTCCATAGAGGAGGGCGCCGCCTCCTGGTGGTAGGTGATAGCAGGGCGCCGGGGGTTTATAGCACCACTGGTTGCAGATTCACGGAGCACCCTTATGGCCCTGTCCTTAAATTGGGCAAAGGTCAGGTCGGGGTTCTGGAAGAAGATGAGGCGCAGCTGGGCCCTGTGGGCGCTGGACAGCAGACCCTCTATGAATTGTTCTGTTAGCAGCTTATTGGTTTCCTGCACACTGCCAGGGTCAGATTGTTGAATAGCCCTCAAGGCTTCCTGCAGATTTAGGGCATAGTCTCTGATGCTGTCCTGTGCCCGCTGCTTACATCCATAGAACCTCATTTTAATTTCAGCGGAGGTACGTGTATCAAAGGTACCCCGCAGCCGGGCCAGAATACCCTTCACAGTCCCTTTCTCCTCAATGGGCCATGATTTTACCTCCCTTTGGGCTGCGCCAGTTAACTTCCCTGTCAATATGCTGACATTCTGTTCCTCTGTCAGGGGGTAAACTTGGAACAAACTATACAGTCTTTCCTTGAAGTCAGTTAGGGCATGGGGCTCCCCTGAGTATTTGGGCAGCCAGGCCGCTCCAGCGATGTAGGGCAAGGAAAAGGGCATCACCGCTGCTGCAGCTGCGTTGGTGGTAGTGGGCGCCTCTGTGTCCGACATCTTCCTCCCCCCCTAGTGAAGTGTGGCCTACCTTCCGACGATCCTCTTCTGTAGGCCGCGGCTCCGCTGCTGCTCTGGACGAGGACCTGGCGTCGCACTCCGATGACGTCAGCGTCGCTCTCTCTCCCTTCCAGGACCTTGCGCAGCGTCGGTGCGTGGGGCGGAGCTTCGGATCTCGCGCGGTTTTGACGTCCACACCCCTCTTCTTCCCGCGCGGCGTCCTGGAGATGGCGTCCGATGGCGGGAAACAGCTGCAGATGGCGGGAAGACGGCAGAAGAAGGCGGGAAAAGGTCCAAGATGGCGTCTGATGGCGGGAATCCGCTCCGGATGGCGGGAAACGACTCCAGACGGCGGGAAACTTCGCCACAGATAAGTTACAAAAGTCTTTTTCAGGCATGCAGTACCCGGTGGTTGCGGGCACGAAATCCTGCCGACTACGCCAAAGCTGACTCGCCCCCTGGGCCGTGGGGCACTCGGATCCGGGCAATAGGGGGAACGATGGGAGTAGTAGTGGCAACCCGGTTCCGTGGCTCAGGGTGGTCAGGCCAGTGGTAGTCCGTTATATTGATTATGTCCGACTACGCCACCCGTGGATTGCGGTTATTAGGAACCGCCGCTGCATGCAGACCGCTGGGGCTGATGAGGTGTGCAGCTATGGTAGTGTGACTCCCCACGGGAAGAGTGCGGCCCCAGGGCAGTATAGTGGATGGTGGGAGTGATGGTAGTGCTGGAGGAGCAAGGAGCACACAGACAACAGGTTGCAGTCCAGGGTCTTTACTAACAGGTAAATTGACCCACAAACAGTCCCAGCTAGGAGGGGACCTGGATGTCTGAGAGCAACGGGGAAATTGGCCCTGGTCAGGGTGAGGGTGTAGGCCTACCGTGCTTTCTGCGCTCCTTCTGGCTATCTCCTCCTGATAGGTTAACAGCCCACGTTTCCGAGCTTTCCGTGTATTCTCGCCTGTATAGCCTGCGACGTGGGTTCCTTTCTGCTCCCAGCCTTGTACGGCTTTACTGGTCCCTTCGGTTGTGGCAGGGCCTCCAGGCTTCTTAGGCCAAGGAATGTACAGTCCCTTGCGGACTGGTTCTCTGCTGGGGGATGTGGAATCCTTCCAGCCTCAGACACCAAAGTCTGGTAAAGTAAGTCTTTTCTCTGCCAAAACAGGCTCTCTTCGCCTCTTGTCTCTGGCTTGTGGCTCTCTCCTACTGCCACACTTCCTCTTAGGTGCAATCAACTTTCTGTCCCTGCTCCACTCTGGGACACGTCTCAGAGCTGAGACAGGCAATCCAGTTCTCTCTAACCCTGTCCCCAGTACCAGCTTTTATAGGGGCAGCCTGCTCCCCCTACTAGCCTGAGACAGGAGGCATTGCATGCTAATGTTCCCCTAACCAGAGAACCTCCCCCCTGCTCTCACACACAGCTTTATTTACACTTGTGGCATCCAGCTAGGGTGACACTCTTCCTTCCTCTGTCCTCTCCCCCCAACCTCGCACAACAGAAATGTGGTCAAGGTCTCCCTCATCTGATGAGTCTTCCATCAGTTTGTCCTCCACTTCTTCCTGGGCTCCTGCACCTTCCTCACTAGTTTGGCTGCTACCATGCGCCCTGGTAAAACCATCTCCCCCACCCTCACATGCCTACCACCTTGGTGCTGCCGACCATCTGGACCATGCAGATGTTAGCCCTTCCGCATACAACTCCTCCTCCTCTACTTCCTCCATCTCCTCTTGTGCCACTACCTGACTCCGAATTCTGGTTAAGATGTGCTCCAGCATGTAAATCACCGGAATAGTCATGCTGATAATGGCATTGTCAGCACTAAACATCTTCGTCACCATTTCAAAACTGTGCAGAAGGGTGCATAGGTCCCTGATCTGAGACCACTCCTCCAGCGTGATTTGCCCCACCTCGGGATCTCGTTGGCCCAGGCTTTACGTCAGAACGTATTGCACCAGGGCTTGTCGGTGCTGCCACAGTCGCTGCAACATGTGCAGAGTTGAATTCCACCGGGTAGGCACATCGCATTTTAGCCGGTGAAGTGGCAGGCCCAACGACTTCTGTAGAGATGTAAGTCGCTGAGCTGCGGGATGCGAACGTCGGAAGAGTGCACACAGTGACCGTGCCCTCTGCAGAAGGCCATCTAGTCCGGGATAGTGGGCTAAAAATTGCTGGACAACCAGGTTCAACACGTGAGCCATACAAGGCACGTGTGTGACATTGCCCCGGCGAAGGGCAACACCCAGGTTTGCAGCATTGTCGCACATGGCCTTCCCTGGTTTCAGGTCCAGTGGAGACAACCATTCATGAAACTGGTTCTCCAGAGCTGACCCCAACTCCTCAGCTGTGTGACTCACATTTCCCAGACATTTCAAAGTAAAAACCGCCTGATGATGTTGAGCCCTGCTGCCAGCATAGTAAGGAGGTGTGCAGGATCCCTTCTGCGCAATTAGAAAGCTTGTGGCATGACCAGACAGGCTTTGGGTGCAGGTGAAGGACCGAGAGGAGGTTGAGGAGGCAGAAGCAGTGGAGGAACTTCGAGATAAAGAGGATTAACGCACAACTCGTGGGGACGGCAAGACTTGGACAGCAGCCCCTTGTCCTGCTGTCACAATAGTTACCCAGTGCCCAGTCAGCGACATGTAACGCCCCTGTCCATGCCTACTCGTCCAAGTGTCTGTGGTGAAATGCACCCTGTCACACACAGAGTTTCTAAAAGAAGCGGTGATGTTGTGTGCGACATGCTGGTGGAGCGCAGGCACACCATTCTTTGAGAAGTAGTGCCGACTGGGCATCTGGTACTGGGGCACTGCGACGGACATAAGGTCTCGAAAATCCTCTGTGTCCACCAGGCGGAAAGGAAGCATTTCTGTAGCCAAGAGCTTGCAGATGGTGAAATTCAACCTCTTAGCTTTCTCATAGCTAGGAGGAAATGGTCTTTTACTTGTCCACATCTGAGGGACTGGGGGCTGGCTGTTTTGCTTAGACGGGGTTGAGAAGGGTGTCCCCGGCAAACTGCCGGTCTGTGAGGAAGATGCAGGCGGACATGTTAGGTTCAAAACATCTACTATTCCTCCCTTATTAAGTATATAAATATAGCATAAAGTAGTCATGTATATTAATTTCAAGTAAATACTTTATTTAGACACAGCAAGCAAGAAAAACGTATTTAAAATTACATCATTCTGCCCCTAAAAACACCTATGAAAAATTCCAGGCAGTGTGGTATATATATAACCTCATAGCACATAGGTTGCTGTAACTGTTGTTGCATATTCCAATCAAATATCAATAGATTTTCAAGATTACAGGTTAAGGAGTATAGATAACAGAATCAAATTTCTCAGGTCAGGTATTAACACAGTATTTCATTATTATATGTAACATCCAAACATTTCAGATATATATGTTAGAATTCCTCAACCAGATATTAACATAACATATCTTTACTACATATAATACTCCAATGTCTCAGACATCTATATTAGAGTTTCTTAATAAGGACATTAGTGTAACATTACGTTAATATGATCTTCTAATGTCACAGACATATCTTAAGGTGTTATTTTTTATATGTTCTGGTACCAACCATGTGCCATAATAGAGGTCACCACACCGCCCAGCACCCCTACGCACGTTTCACGTGTCTGCTTCCCCCCGAGGAAGCAGAAACATGGTTGAGGAATTCTAACATATATATCTGAAATGTTTGGATGTTACATATAATAATGAAATACTGTGTTAATACCTGACCTGAGAAATTTGATTCTGTTATCTATACTCCTTAACCTGTAATCTTTAAAATCTATTGATATTTGATTATGTTCTATGAGGTTATATATATACCACACTGCCTGGAATTTTTTATAGGTGTTTTTAGGGGCAGAATGATGTAATTTTAAATACTTTTTTCTTGCTTCCTGTGTCTAAATAAAGTATTTACTTGAAATTAATATACATGACTACTTTATGCTATATTTATATACTTAATAAAGGAGGATTAGTAGATGTTTTGTATTTGTTTGGGTAACTCCTTATGCATAATCAATGGATCTATATATCCAAATTTTGCTAATCGGACATGTTAGGTTGCCTTGATCCAAAGGTGGTGCTATCGATGTCGGACAGCGCTGAACACCGGCTGGTGCTTCCACCTCCAAAGAAAATGATGACCTGCCAATCACACTGGCTGTTGTGGGTAAAGAGGTGGCAGGTCTGCGTCCCAAAACAGGTGGGACTGCTGTCCCCCCAGTCACAGAGGATGAAGAGGCCGCGGATGCACAAGATGTGGCAGACGGTGGTTGGCCCGGCCGGCTAGGCCGCATTGTAGCACACTGAGCTTCCCACTGCAACTTATGCTTCATGTCCATGTGCCGGTTCTTGCATGAAGTACTCAAACTATGTATTTTTTGGCCTCTACTTAGCTTTTGCTGACAAATGTTACAGATAACACGAGTTGGGTCATCTTTATCGATCTGAAAAAATGCCCAGGCTATGAAAGGCTTAGCACCCATGCAACCTGAAGAGCCACCACGACTTGTGGTCAGAGGCAGAGTTGTGTTTGAGGATGCAGTTGTTGACGTGCTTTCAGTACTACGTCTCTGTCCAGGAAGGCGCAACCTGACCTCGTCATCACTAGCATCCTCCTCCACCTCCTCTGCTGACCTCATCTCTTGGCTGACTGTGGGTTGACAGTAAGTGGGATCTCCAACCTCGTCATCATCACCCTGTGTGTTATCACACCCGTCGTCCTCAGAACCAACCTCTTCCTGCCCTGACAAAAAACTAAAGTTGTCGCTCCAATCAGGTATTTGAGTCTCATCATCGTCTTCCTCATTGTCTCCACCAACAGGAGTTACAGTTTGGGAACGAGTGTCTACATTATGGTCAGAACCTTCTGTGTCTGGTCCTGGATCCGACTCATAAAGATTCTGGGCATCAGTGCAGATCATTTCCTCGTCTGGATTCACAGAAGCTCTGGAGCCGACCTCTGATTCCCAGGCTATAGTATGAGTAAACAGCTCTGCAGACTCAACCATCTGTTCTACCTCATACTCAGACGGGCAGCTGGAGACTTGGGAGCTGTGAGGAAGCAAGTGCGATTGGGGTGACACCTTTGAGGACTGGAGTATTTGTGATGTTGAAGTTGAGGTGGAGGAGAGCCCACTTGAAGGAGCACTTGATATCCGTTGAAGGACCTGCTGTTTTTGTGCCTCATCTGGAATTTGTAGCGATTGGCGTGGCCGTAAGAAAGGTATCTTATCACATTGTCCGCTAAAAGAAGTAGACATCTTAGTTTGGCTGGAAGATGATCTTTCTTCTGCAGATGTTACTGTTGCTTTAACATCTACCCCACGGACACAACCTTTTTTTCCCTTCCCAACACGCCTATTCCCCTTTCCACCAGCAGCAGGCCTTTTTCCACTCATTTTGGTGGCTAGCTAATTGACAACTCTGAAGTTGTTTGCACAAAAAAAAATGGATGGGAACCGAGCAGAGCTGAGTGGCCAAACTGTGGTATTAGGCCAAAACTATTGGCTGGGTTAGATGCAGAAAAAAAATATTTTGAATTTGTAACCTGCTGGAGGTTAGTATAGACGGACTAATAGAACAAGTCCCACACACTGCTACAAGCCGAAATATTTTTTCAGAGCTAGATGCAGAAAAAACTTACATTGAATTTGCAACCTGATGGAGGTTAGTATAAATGGACTAATAGAACAAGTCCCACACACTGCTACAAGCCAAAATAGTTTTTCAGAGCTAGATGCAGAAAAAAATTATATTGAATTTGCAACCTGATGGAGGTCAGTATAGATGGACTAATAGAACAAGTCCCACACACTGCTAGAAGCCAAAATATTTTTTCAGAGCTAAATGCAGAAAAAAATTATATTGAATTTGCAACCTGATGGAGGTCAGTATAGATGGACTAATAGAACAAGTCCCACACACTGCTACAAGCCGAAATAGTTTTTCAGAGCTAGATGAAGAAAAAAATTAGATTGAATTTGCAACCTGATGGAGGTTAGTAAAGATGGACTAATAGAACAAGTCACACACACGTCGAGAAGCCGAAATATTTTTTCAGAGCTAGATGCAGAAAAAAATTATATTGAATTTTCAACCTGAAGGAGGTTAGTATAGATGGACTAATAGAACAAGTCCCACACACAGCTAGAAGCCGAAATATTTTTTCAGAGCTAGATGCAGAAAAAAATTATATTGAATTTGCTACCTGATGGAGCTTAGTATAGATGGACTAATAGAATGATGCTATGCCCAAAAGGTTTTACTTCACTAGGTGCTGTAAAAAAAATTGTATTCTATACACAGGTGGTGTAGCTTGCAACACAGATAGGCTTCTCTACTGACTAACACACACTGCAAGAGGACAAAATGGATTTGCTTTGCTAGATTTAGCCAAATGCTGTGAAAAAAACTTTCACAGCACTCGCACAGACCTGCCTGGCAAAAAGTGATAGGAACTGTTGTAACCTAGCCCTGAAAAGGACTGCAATTACAATTAGTCTTTACTCCCAACCTATCTATTTAAGAGCACAGACCTGCCTGATAAAAGTCGTATGAAATGCTGTAACCTAGTCCTTAAAAGGACTGCAATCACAACTATTCCCTACTCCCAAGCTATCTGTAGATTTGTGCGAAAATTGGCTTGAAATTAACAAGGTATAGCGCACACAGCAACAGCGGTGCCGTCTAACACGCAGCTGCAGCAGTGAGAAAATGGTGGCGACGGGGAAAATGGCTTGGTCTTGTAGGGCAAGGACATGTGACATACACTGCCAATGACACATGCCCTTGCTTGTGTGAAAAAAAGCACTTCGCTCCGTGTGTGCGCTGCTGATAGGCTGACAGATTGCACCTCCCCACTGCAAATGCGGGAAAGAGAAAAAAAAATGAAGATCTTCATTATTCCTGCAGAGATCCATCCCCTGCCCCTCCCCCCACCCCGCTGTACACTCAAACTGCGTATTAACATTAATTTTCAGCATTACTGAGAAAAAATCCAGTTATGATTTTGATGCACGAACAGCTATCGAACATAACCTCGAACAGCCGAATTTTTTTCAAATCATTCGTGTTCGCCGAACGGCTCAAACACCGCCCAAAACAGCTCGAATTTGAGATTGGCGAACAGTTTGAGTCTAACACCGCTCATCTCTAGTGCCTTTGAGATTTCTAATGGCATGAGACAAGTTTGCCCTCTGTTCCCAACCTACTTACATAAGCATCTGCTTTTTAAAAAAATCTTTTATTCTTCATAATATATAATTTATGGAATACATGTGGTTACAAGAAACAGCCCTCCCTCCATGTAGACAGCTCAAAGTGCCACTTTCTCTCAGATAATGCTTTTCTTGACCCTTTACCATCCCATTTCCGCTCCTTACACTCCACTGAAACTGCCCTCACTGAAGTCTCTAATGATCTACTAACAGATAAATCTAATGGTCACTACTCCCGGCTGATTCTCCTGGATCTCTCAACACTGTGGATCACCAGCTCCTCCTCACTATGCTCCGCACTATCAGGCTCAAGGATACTGTTTTCTCCTGGTTTTCCTCCTACCTCTCTGACTGCTCCTTCACTGAATCTTTTGCTTGATCCTCTTCCTCTCCACTTCGAGGGTTCCTCAGGTTTCAGTTCTAGGTTTTTTTAAAACACATCCAATTGTTGGAAATTATTATTATTCAAAGATCTATTGATTAAAATGTTAGTTAAAATTACCTTTCATGGCAAAACCCCTTTAAACTTATGAACTTGAACCCCTTGAACTTATAGAGACACTGATGTCACGGGTGTATCAGAGGTGACAGTCGCGATGCAGTTGGTTGCAGGAGATCTCAACGTTTCGTATTACACACATCTTCTTAGATGAGAGTTTGTCTTTAGGACCTAGCGGCTAATTAGACCTCTGGCTAATTAGCTCTCTGGCCTGGGTGTATAAATACCTGGTGTGTCTGAGGGGAGGTGCCGGCTATATTCATTACTACTTGTGAGGCTTTAGCAAGAGCATTACTTCGCCATACATGGAGCTTGAGGCTGTGTGTGCATTTGGAGTTGTCTAAAGCTAAGCAACCCCCCCCCCCCGTTTGTCTACCCTTGTTGTCTATAGCGTTTAGTGGAGATCTACTAGTGCTCATCTCCTATCTTCCCTAGACTTAGCCATAAGCCAGGGAAAGTCAGGACGAGGCACGCATGCGGTGCAGAGCCAATATAGGAACGGTAGTTGAGACAAGGTGACACTAGACCAGACTAGGAGGTCTCCACTCCCCCCTTTACCTAGTGTCTGGGCTCCCTTTCCCTTTTCCCTCTGTGTTGCACTAAGTCTTTCCCACACCTTTCATGACAACTGATTGGTGATCAGTTCATGCAGTGTTATTTGAATATCCTATGTATTTTATTGATGGCTGCACCGTACAATACAAGTACTTTCTACCATTTACCTTTTCTGTCTTGCCTGTTTCCTATAGATTGTAACTTGCGAGCAGCAAGACCCTCACTCCTCTTAGTATCTGTTGAATTATGTCTTATTCTGATATGACTTTATGTTTTTATGGTCTGTACAAGTCACCTCTGAAAAGTAAAGTGCTGCAGAAAATGAAGCCAAAGGTCTGGCGCTTCAACCACTGAGGTTGAGATGAGTGGCATATAGCAATATGAAAATCTTCCAAAGAATTTCTTATTTTGGTTAAAGAAGTTGTTCACTACTTTCACATTGATGCCCTATCCGAACAAGTGCTGGCCACTACAACTAGAAGACCAAGTACCGAAGGTAAACACTTCCGGCCGCCGGCACCAGTAACAGCTGATTGGCAAGGGTGCTGTGTGCGGGACCCCAGCCGATCAATGTGAAAGTAGTGGACAACCCCTTTAATTAAAACAGTAAAAACACAGCCTTCTTCCGGTGTCTACAAGTAAAATGTGAGGTCAAACCCTCTGATACTCTCTCCAACTGAAAGAGGGATGGAGTTAATCAGGTAACAAATAGATAATGTTTTAGTCCAATTGTTGGAATTAGTTTAAGGCACTCTCAATACATACTGTATATAATAAACAAAACAATTAAAATAACAGAACAATTGATTCCATAAAGACAAAAGATCAACAAATTAATTGCATCTATAATATAACTGGGGAAGCGTATGACACGCCCCCAGGGCTGTGGGGTGCTCGGCAGCCGGGCCTCCAGTTGATGGGGGATATCACGGTGGCTGGCCCGGTCCGTGGCCCAGGGCGGTCACCCAAAAGGGGGGATATGTATATTTAGGGGGATTTGGGAAAGTTTGTGACGCCACCTGTGGTGTCTGGTGAAGATCACCAGCGCTGCTACAGTCCTCTGAGGCAGATGTTAGGGCAGCTCGAGATGGGACGGCTCCCCACAGGTGGAGCAGGCCTCAGGGCAGTGTAGTAAAAGAGAGTGGGTCGCGCTGGGCGTTGTAGTGCAGGGGGAACGATAGTGCCGATGAAGAATGGACAGAGGCAGTGCAGTGCAGTCATCCAAGATTTTACTCACAGTTCTTTAGACACTTCACAGGTGCACTATACAGGTAAAGGCCTCCCGCGTCGCGCTGCGTTCAACGGGCAGAGGTTCAATCCTTCCTCAGGCAACTTGGGAATACCTGGCAGAACCCCACTTTCTTGTGTTCCTATTTTGACCGCCTTCACTCCGGTCTTTCTCCCTCCTGCTCTGCGCTGCCCACTCTCAATCCCGCTCGGGTGCTCTGAAGTCCTTCCTGTACGTCGGATCCGGGACCTACTTGACCCTCCTGGGGATTAGAATGCCGCAGTGATCCCTCTGTCTTCTGACAGATGCGGGGCGTACGGGTGCTGTCCTGCACACGCCGTACCCCCTGGGATCCTTTCTGTAGAACGGAGCCTACTCCCTGCTCCCCTTCTGGGCCTCTGACATGGCCCTAACTGTGGAGCAGATCTCTTAATGAGAGTGAACAGCTCCCTGGAACTGACCCTTACTCAGAACTGAACTTCCACCCTAAGATGGCTTCCCTATTTATACTCCTACTAAAGTGCTCCCTCTAACTACTTCCTCCACCCACACCCACTACTGGTTCCCCCCTACCTTTGGGTTCCCCCCACTCCAGCCAGGGTCAGGGCTCAGCAGAAGCATACATTGCGTCTTGCCCCTCCAGCCGGCCTGGAGCAGTGTAGTGTTGGATGCAGGTGTTTGGGGTTCCATGCAGTACTCCCTCCTTACCTGAGAGAAGGGAGACACCACAACTCTGGGTGAGGTGCAGTACCTCTGTGGTGACTGAACCCTCAGGGGCGCCACACGTATCTCTGTCTGAAGCCTTTATAGACTGCGCATGCGCACCGCGCAGTCTGGCTTCATA
The DNA here is from genome assembly GCF_046119375.1 of Phyllobates terribilis. NCBI lineage: Eukaryota > Metazoa > Chordata > Amphibia > Anura > Dendrobatidae > Phyllobates > Phyllobates terribilis. The sequence continues at coordinate 15,986,092 of NW_027362766.1, forward strand.
CAGAAGACAGCATCCAGCCGTTACAGGTAAGAGCAGTGTATGGCACCGGAGATCGCAGTATGCGTAGACACTGAACGCATACCGCGATATCCGGTGCCATACTTACATACTTACCTGACCGGGAGGAGCGTTGCCGCGGCGCCACTCTTCGCCCGAGACCAGGGCAGGAGTGAGGCGTCGGATCAGCGCATGCGCATAGCGCTATCCGGCGCCATTTTACTGAAGACACATTTGCAGTGTGTCATCAGCAAAATGGCACAGGACTGCGCGGTGCTCTGGCGCCGCACTCCTCCCCCGACCTCCGGCAGAAAAGGACGCAGCAGCGCTGGAGCACAGAGAAGAAAGGTGAGCATAAGTGTTTATTTTTTTGTATGTGTGTACAGCATGAAAGGGATGAGGGGGACACATACCAGGATTTGGGGTTGAGGGGACCATGCATGCCAGGATTGGGGGGATGAGGGGTACCACACATACCAGGATTGTGGGGTGAGGAGACCATACATACCAGGATTGGGGGTGAGGGGACCATGCATACCAGGATTGTGGGGTGAGGGGTACCACACATACCAGGATTGGGGTGTGAGGGGACCATGCATACCAGGATTGTGGGGTGAGGGTATCATGCATACCAGGATTGGGGGTGAGGGGTACCACACATAACAGGATTGGGGGGTGAGGGGACCATGCATACCAGGATTGCGGGGTGAGGGGACCATGCATACCAGGATTGGGGGGTGAGGGGTACCACACATACCAGGATTGGGGGTGAGGGGACCATGCATACCAGGATGAGGGGTACCACACATAACATTATTGGAGGATGAGGGGACCATGCATAACAGGATTGGGGGGTGAGGGGACCATGCATACCAGGACTGGGGGGTGAGGGGACCAGGCATACTAGGATTCTAGGATTAGGGGGTTAAGGGACCATGCATACCAGGATTGGGGGGTGAGGGTGCCATGCATACCAGAATAGGGATGAGGGGTACCATACATACCAGGATAGGAATGCGGGGTACAAGGCATACCAGGATGAGAGATGGGGTGCCATGCATACCAGGATGAGGGGTACCATGCATACCAGAATAGGGATGAGGGGTACCATGCATACCATGATAAGGATGAGGGGTGCCATGCATACTAGGATGAGGGATTGGGTGCCATGCATACCAGAATTGGGATGAGGGGTGCCATGCAATCCAGTATGAGGGGTACCATACATACCAGAATAGGGATGAGGGGTACCATGCATACCAGGATTGGGGATGAGGGGCCCATGCATACCAGGATGGGGATAAGGGGCCCATGCACACCAGGATAGGGATGAGGAGTGCCATGCATACCAGGATAGGGATGAGGGAGCCAGGCATACTAGGATTGGGGATGAGGGGTGCCATGCATATCAGGATGGGGGTGAGGGAGCCATGTATACCAGGATTGGGGATGACAGAGCCATGCGTACCAGGATTAGGGATGAGGGGTGCCATGCATATCAGGATTGGGGATGAGGGGTACCATACATACCAGGATTGGGGATGAGGGGTACCATGCATACCAGGATTGGGGGTGAAGGGTACCATGTATACCAGGATTGGGGATGAGGGAGCAATGCATACCAGGATTGGGGATGAGGGGTGCCATGCATACCAAGATTGGGGATGAGGGGTGCCATGCATACCCGGATTGGGGGTGAGGGGTGCCATGCATACCAGGATAGGGATGAGGGGTGCCATGTATACCAGGATAGGATAGTGGCAGCAAAAATACCAGAAGGGGGGCAGCACATACCAGCATGGGAGACCATATACCAATAAAAATGCTCGCCTCCCGGGCGTAGAACGGGTTCAAAGCTAGTAATAAATATATAAGAAAAATGAAAAATAAAAAGTATCCTAATCACCTAAAAAACCTTTACTTTAATATGGTCCTAATGTGATGCCAATAACGTCATATTAGGAGCTAACTCTGGAAGCTCAAAATGGTTCCGGCTGCTGTGGAAAGTGTGGTCTGCATGAATATTTCAATGAACAGGGCGATATTCCAGAATGATTCTTTCGAGTTTAATATTTTCGTTCTATTTTATGACTGGATATTAATCTGTTCAAGAGATGTGACACTAACCACATCGAAATTCTTATTATTTTTAATTGCAAGATGTCGTGAAAGGATTTGTTTCAAAAAAACATTCTTAGTGTTATGCCTATGACTAGAGATGGGTGAACCCCTGGATGTTCAGGTCCAATGGGTTCAGATGAACATCTATTAAAAGTTCGGGTGCCAGAACAGTACCCGAACCCAAACCAAAACCCGGCCCCATTCATATGATTGGGGGGCTCGAACATCCGCGGTTTCCCACTCTGTCATCACAGGGGCCCTGATCGGTCAGAAATCTGCGGGTTCACACTATCAGATGTCAGCAAGATCCCACAACTGTCACTGTGACCCAAGGTAAAAAGTTTACCGAGGGTCACAGACTTCTACTCCTATCAGTCGATGCCTGCTGTCACTGCTAACAGCGAGAGCAGGTGCCGCTGATGGGAGTATTCATCAGTAGGCGTCTGTGCTCAAAGTAAAAAAAAAGTAAAATAAATACATATTGAAATAAAAATAGAAAGCACAGTTATACTCACCTACACCTTATCCCTAAAGCCCTTGTCCCCTATAAAAAAACAAACAAAAACACCATAATATTCACCTTAGCACCTAACCCCCGAAGCCCATGTCATTTGTAAAAAATAAAAAATAATAAACCACCATAATACTCACCTATCACATGCCGTAATCCACGTAATCCATAGTGTAGTAGTGGTCTCATTAGCCGACACCTGTTACTCGTGATAAGCTTTTTGCCGCTGGTCACAGTCACAGCTGCGGAATCACGCTGACATCTGACAGCATGATTCCACAGCGCTCTGACAGGCAGTAACAATATTATCGTTGATCAGAGCCCCTGGGAAACAGCCGAACACGAACAGAAACACGACTTTCTGAGGAAGTCCGTGTTCGGGGTCCGTGCCTGAACACTAGATGTTTGGTATGGACCTTCGAACTTTACTGTTAGGGATCACCCATCTTTATGTCCATTCATACGTGACCGTAAGGTTTTTATTGTACAACCAACGTCAAACAGACTATTATTTCCACAGCAGTTCGAACCGTTATGAGCTTCCAGAGTTAGCTCCTAATATGACGTTATTGGCGCTCTGCATTTCCTCCTTGGCTGGTTATAAATAACGTGGGGCCCTGTGCAAAAGCTCAAAATGGGGCCCCAAATGCTGACATACAGTCATATGAAAAAGTTTGGGCACCCCTATTAATCTTAAGCTTAATGTTCTATAAAAATTGGTGTTTTTGCAACAGCTATTTCAGTTTGATATATGTAATAACTGTTGGATACAGTAATGTTTCTGCCTTGAAATGAGGTTCATTGTACTAACAGAAAATGTGCAATCTGCATTCAAACAAAATTTGACAGGTGCATAAGTATGGGCACCTCACCAGAAAAGTGACATTAATAGTTAGTAGATCCTCCTTTTGCAAAAATAACAGCCTCTAGTCGCTTCCTGTAGCTTTTAATGAGTTCCTGGATCCTGGATGAAGGTATTTTTGACCATTCCTCTTTACAAAACAATTCCAGTTCCTGTAAGTTTGATGGTCGCCGAGCATGGACAGCCCTCTTCAAATGATCCCACAGATGTTCAATGATATTCAGGTCTGGGGACTGGGATGGCCATTCCAGAACATTGTAGTTGTTCCTCTGCATGAATGCCTGAGTAGATTTGGAGCGGTGTTTTGGATCATTGTCTTGCTGAAAGATCCATCCACTTTGTAACTTCATATTTATCACTGATTCTTGAACATTATTGTCAAGAATCTGCTGATACTGAGTGGAATCCATGCGTCCCTCAACTTTAACAAGATTCCCAGTGCCAGCATTGACCACACAGCCCCAAAGCATGATTGAACCTCCACCAAATTTTACTGTGGGTAGCAAGTGTTTTTCTTGGAATGCTGTGTTTTTTTGCCACCATGCATAATGCCTTTTTGTATGACCAAATAACTCAATCTTGATTTCATCAGTCCACAGGACCTTCTTCCAAAAAGAAATTGGCTTCTCCAAATGTGCTTTTGCATACCTCAGCCAACTCTGTTTGTGGCGTGCTTGCAGAAACGGCTTCTTTCGCATCACTCTCCCATACAGCTTCTCCTTGTGCAAAGTGCCTTGTATAGTTGACCGATGCACAGTGACAACATCTGCAGCAAGTTGATGCTGCAGCTCTCTGGAGGTGGTCTGAGGATTGTCCTTGACTGATCTCACCATTCTTCTTCTCTGCCTTTCTGATGTTTTTCTTGGCCTGCCACTTCTGGCCTTAACAAGAACTGTCCCTGTGTTCTTCCATTTCCTTACTATGTTCCTCACAGTGGAAACTGACAGCTTAAATCTCTGAGACAGCTTTTTGTATGCTTCCCCTGAACAACTATGTTGAATAATCTTTGTTTTCAGATCATTTGACAGTTGTTTTGAGGAGCACATGATGCCACTCTTCAGAGGAGATTCAAACAGGAGAACAACTTGCAAGTGGCCACTTTAAGTAGCTTTTCTCATGATTGCATACACCTGGCTATAAAGTTCAAAGCTCCATGAGGTTACAAAACCAAAAAAAGTGCTTTAGTAAGTCAGTAAAAAGTAGATAGGAGTATTTAAAACAAGAAAATGATAAGGGTGCCCATACTTATGCACCTGTCAAATTTTGTTTGAATGCAGATTGCACATTTTCTGTTAGTACAATAAACCTCATTTCAAGGCAGAAACATTACTGTGTCCAACAGTTATTACATATATCAAACTGAAATAGCTGCTGCAAAAACACCAATTTTTATAAAACATTAAGCTTAAGATTAATAGGGGTGCCCAAACTTTTTCATATGACTGTATTGCACCATCACACAGTAAACATTTCGGTTGTATTTACTTGTGCTCAGTTCACGCCACTAAACGAACGTGATCGACATTTGTTTCCAAGCCTCTTTACACCAGCTGAGGAAGAATGATGGGGACATAATGATCACTATTAGATTAATCTGTCCACATACAGTATCATGTTATCAGCAGTAGATCTTCAATTTTCACCGAGTGATGTGCTGCTGAGAACAATGATTTTTGTTCCAGCATAAACAATCCAATCACTCGATGAATAGGCAGAATTTTACTTGTTTAGAATAATACACCCCATAGTTCTCCACATAGTATAATGCACTCCCCATAGTCATCCATATAGTATATAGTATAATACACTCCCCAAAGTCCTCCATATAGTATAATACACTCTCCATAGTCCTTCATACTGTATAATGCACTCCCCATAGTCCTCCATACTGTATAATGGACTCCCCATTGTCATCCATATAGTATAATGTACAGCCCATATCCTTCCTATTGCATAATGAACCCCATAGTCCTTAATATGGCATAATGCATTTCCCATAGTTCATGATAGAGTATAATGCAGCCCCCATATAGTATAATGCAGCCCCCATATAGTACTTATAGCATAATGCACCCCATAGTCCTCGACAGAGTATAATGCAGCCCCCTATAGCGTATAATGCAGCCCCCACATAGAGTATAATGTAGCCCCCATGTTGTATAATGCAGCCCCAATATAGTACTTCTAGTCTAGTGCACTCCATAATCCTCAATAGCATATAATGCAGCCCCCATAGTCCTTGATAGAGTATAATGCAGCCCCCATATAGTATAATGCAGCCCCCATATAGTACATATAGTAAAATGCACCCCATAGTCCTTGATAGAGTATAATGCAGCCCCCTATAGAGTATAATGCAGCCCCTCCATAGAGTATAATGCAGCACTATTGTCCTCCAGTATTATGGCCACCGCATACTTACTGATATAAAAAAAATACAATACTTACTTCTCCTCATTCCCCCGCTGCTCCTGTCTTAGCAACTCCACTGCCCGGTAGTGCATGGCGCACAATGAAGTGATGTCATTGCGCCCGATGCATCAGAGGCAGAGAGGGAATAATGGGAGAGGGAGCGTCACCTGATGCTCTCTCCTTCATCATTGCTTTCAACTGTATCGCCATTTATGATGATACAGCTGAATGCGCCACGCGGGAGGATGGCGGCCCTTTTAATTCTTATGCCCTTAAATCAGAGATTATGTCATACAAAATAGCTCATAAATAACATTTTCATCATGTTTACTTTATATCAATACAATTTCTGAAACATATTTTTTTTTTGTTAGGCAGTTATAAGGGTTAAAAGTTGAGCAGCAATTTCTCATTTATCCAACAAAATTTGCAAAACCATTTTATTAAGGACCACATCACATTTGAAGCGACTTTTGGAGGAGTCTATATGACAGAAAATACCCCAAACTGACACCATTCTAAAAACTGCACCCCTCAAAGTTCTCAAAACTAGAGATGGGCGAACCAGAATAGTAATTTTCCGAGTCCGTACTTAACACCTACTGTTTGGGCACATATCCCGAACACGAACTTCCTTAGGAAGTCTATGTTACTGTTCGGGATTTGGGTGTTTCCTGCACTATCATCTGTGTGACAGCGCGGGAAGCAGGGGCTCTAATCGGCATCATTACCGCTGGTCAGAGTGCTGCAGGATCACACTGTCATATGACAGCGTGATCCTGCAGCTGTGACAGTGACCTGCGGTAAAATGCTTACCGGGGGTCATAGGCGCTAGCTGATGGGTCTACTACCCCCATCAACTGTTGTCATTGTAAATAGCGAGCACATGCGCCACTGGATGGGACCAGTGGTCTCTCATCTGCTGGCACCTGTGCTGAAAGCAAAAAAAAAAGTTACTTTTAATAAAAAAAAGTTACATTTAATAAAAGTTACATTTAATAAACAATATAAAAAAATCACATTATACTCACCTACACTTTGTCCCCGATGCACTCGTCCCCTAAAAAAAATAAAAAATAAAAAAACACCATATACTCACCTTTAACGCCTAATGCCCAATGCCCATATCTCCTGAAATAAATAAAAAAATAATAAACCACCATAATCCTCACCTATCCGCTGTAGTTCAGGTAATATCGAATGTCCCACGGTGATCTCATGAATAGGACAGCCACATCCTTAGCTGCCGGCAATACAATGACAGGCACGCGATCGCTCCAGTCAGTATATAGTGCTGAGCTGTGGGGAGTGAGGTAACTGGAGTTCATCAGTTGATGAAGCTCTGGTAAGCACTACTGTTTTGTGAGAAAATTCTCATGCAGCAGCGGTGCCATAAGTGAGGTCACCAGGGTTCATCAGCTGATTGAACACCAGTGACTTCACTCCCGGCAGCTCAGCACTATACACTGACACAGGAGTGATTACACTCCTGGGTCAGTGTATGCTGATGTGACTGTCCTACAAATTATCTGATCGCCTTGGGACCCCCGGGATTATGTCATCACGTCTGACAGGTGAGGGATATGGCTGTTTTTTCTTTTCTTACAAGAGACAATGGATTCAGCGGATTAGGCAGGATAAAAGAAAAAAGGGGACCCCAAAATTTGTTGTTCAATTACTCCTGAGTACTCCTGTACCCCATATCACGTTTGGAGAGCTCCTGATGTGCTTAAACAGTGGAAGCCTCCGACAAATGACCCCATTTTGGAAACCAGACCCCTCAAGGAACTTATCTAGATGTGTGGTGTGCACCTTGAACCCACAGGTGCTTCACAGAAGTTTATAACGCATAGCTGTTAAAATAAAAAAAAATCTCAATTTTTTTCCTCAAAAATATACATTTAGCCCCCAATTTTTTATTTTCACAAGGGTAACCAATACCCCTTATGTGGAGAAAAACTACTGTTTGGGCGCACGGCAGAGCTTGGAAAGAAAGGAGTGACGTTTTGGGACTCAGACTTTGATGGAATGGTGTGCGGGCATCATGTCACGTTTGGAAAGCTCCTGATGTGCCTAAGTAATGGAAATCCCCCACAAGTGACCCCATTTTTGAAAATACACCCACTAAGAATTTTATTCAGGGGTATAGTGAACATTTTGAAACCACAGGTACCACTCAGAATTTGATAACATTAGGACATCATATTGAAAGTTTTCACTTTTTTTCACTAAAATGTTGTTTTAGCATCAAAATTATAATTTACCCAAGGATAATAGGAGAAAATGGACCCCATAATTTGCTATGCAATTTTTACTGAACACAGTGATACCCCTTATGTCATTGTACACTACTGTTTGAGCAGGGGTCGGATGGGAAGGAGCGCTACACTTGTCTTTTAGAACGCAGATTTTGTTTTAATAGATTGTAGGCTCCATTAGCTGAGCCCTTGAGGTGCTAGAACAGCAGAAACCCCCCCCACAGGTGACCCCATATTGGAAACTTTACTGCCTAAGTAATTCATCTAGGGATGCAGTGAGTATTTTGAACCCATAGGTGCCTCACAGAATTTTATAAAATTGAGATGTGGTAATATGTAATTTTTATGGTAAAAATAAAATTTTTAGATTTTCTGAAAATTTGTCAGGTATGCAAGAGTTAATAGGTGAAAATGGACCCCATAATTAATTGTGCAATTTCTCCTGAATGCACTGATGCCCCATATGTTGTCTGAAATTACTGTTAGGCCACACGTCAGGGCAGAGAAGGAAGGAGCGCTATTTGGCCTTTGGAGAACAGATTTTGCTAGATTAGTTTATGGGTGACATTCGCGAAGGCCCGAAGGTGCTAGAACAGGTGAAAAAAAAAGTGACCCCATTGTAGAAATTACACTTCTCAATTAATTAATCTGTGTCTGCAGTGACTATTTTGTAACATCCAAGCGATGCTTTTTTCTGGAGAATTGCAAATATGCCAGTTTAGTGCCCATACATTGGGCCCCCATAAAGTGTAGAGCCACCATATATTGTAGCTCCCTCATACATTGTGCTCAGCTTGTGCTTGTGGCGATACGCACCCTGTAAATTGTTAAGTGCTCTCTCCCCACTACAATAATGACAAACATGTGGCCATTGTGGTTTAGGCACAGTGGTGCTCAGAAGGTGTGGGTACTTGGATTTGGGAGCGCAGATTTCACTGGATTTTATTTGGAAGTGTGAGAGCTGTCGCTTTTCCTGAGTCTTTGTCCTATCAGTTATGTGGGAACCCCCTATAGTTCCTGTGACAGATGACGGACCTGAGTGGGGGCTGGTTTTGTGCAGGATAAATTAGGGGTTTTATTGGGAACATTTTGTGTACATAATATTTTTTGATCGCTTCCAGAATAAGGCTGGGATCACATTCTTGTGTTCTACGCTGAGTTGAGTTTCAATGTAAATCCCACAAAACCGCGATTCAGACAAAATTCGCAACGGAACCACCAACCATAATGGAGCAGGTGGAGACGCTTTGGAGTCCGTTTGGCATCTGCTCTGGTGGTCTCCTTCTTTTTAGATGTACACAGATCTGTGCGCTAAAAAGACGCCTAAAAGGAATTGCGATATTGGGGAATTTACACAGAAATCCCAATGTAAGCGGTCAATGGAGAGAGCAGGATAAATGTGAACTGAGCCTTATTCCATTTTTGGAGGTGGAATGAACATACAGACAGCAGTACAAGAATAGTTCTTATTTTTATATTTGCGTTGTTCACGGTATAAGTGATAAGGCAGATTTATTCTTCGGGTCGGTGCGATTACAGGGATACCAGATTTATATGTTTGGGTTTTTTTAGGTTTTGCTGCTATCAGAGTAAAAATGTTTTTTTATAAAAAATAGTTTTTTTCATCGCCTTATTCTGAGAGCTGTAACTTTTTTATTTTTTGGCAAACAGAGCTGTATGATGGCTTATTCTTTGCAGGACGAGTTGTAGATGTTTGTGGTACCATTTTGGGGCATGTAATTTTTTTTATTGCTTTTTATTTAGATTTTTCAAACACAGACTAAACAAAAAACTGCAATTCAGTTATTGTTTTTATTTTTTGTGCCGTTCACCGTGCGGCCAAAGTGATAAGTCAGATTTGTCCGTCAGGTTGGTATAATTACAGCGATACCAGATTCATATTTTTTATGATTTGCTACTTTTACACACTAAAAGCAATATTTTACAAAAAATAATCTGTTTATTTTCATCACCATATTCTGAGAGCTGAAACTTTTTTTTATTTTTTTACCGAATGAGCCATATTGTGGCTTGTTTTTTGCGGCACGCTTTGTCATTTTCATTTATAAAACTTTTTACATATGACTTTTTTATCGCTTTTTATTCACTTTTTTGTGAGTCAGCATGATGAAACATTTTTGGCGTGTTTTTTTAATTTTTTTTTACAGCGTTCGCCATATGGAATAAATAACATGGCAATTTTGTAGATCAGGTCGTTCCAGACGCAGCGATACCGATTATGTGTACGTTTTTTTGATTCTTTTTGTTTTATCACAAACGCTGTGTTTTGAGTAGAGAAACTGATTTTAGTGATTTGTGCCCTTTTTTATTTTTTTTTACTTTTTTAAACTTTTTTCCCACTGTGGGACATGTATATTTTTTATTTTGATTGCTGGTCTCTTACCCGCAATTCTCATCGAGGGTGTCCGATGGTTACTAAGGGGGGTCTTGTGAACCCCTTTCAACAACTTTAATACCGCTGTAGCGATTGACAGCAGTATATAAGTGATTAATCGGCCCCAATTGGCATCAAAACTAGTCGGGGCCGATACCACAGGATGTCAGCTGTCACATACCCGCGGGAATTCCTCTTATTTATTTCTCTTCACATATACAGTGTCTTCAATAAAATGGCTACGGAGATCGCTGTATGCGCACGCGCTGACTCCGGCGCCATTTTGTTGAAGTAATATGCTACAACATCAGCATAACAGTGTGCATGCGCCGGCCATACGGATAATGGCAATGGGCGGTGCATGCACGCTACTATGATGATGTTGCAGTTCATTACTTCAATAAAATTGCACCGGAGACAGTGCGTGAGCCTACCGCATCTGTCTGACGCCTTTTATTTAAGACACTGTATATGCGAATTCACAGACACAGGGTCTTAAAGAAAATGGCGCTGGATAGCATGGAATGCGCACACGATGAGTCCGGCATCATTTTATTGAAGTAATGTATTACAAAATTAAAGAGAACCTGTCACCAGAAAGAATACTGTTATACTGCAAATATGCAGGGAATCTTCTGATTAAAAGCATTATTCGGCTGCCCGGTGCCTGCATGCAGCCAAATGAAGCGGGTAGAAAATGAACTTCATTCTCCCTGCCAATATTCGATTTCAGTTATGCGGTCAGGGGCGCCGTGGGTTTAGTCATCGCTCTGAGAATACAGAACGTCCATTGTAACTGCTCCTCTGGCCCTGACTGACACAATCTCTGCATTAGGGCTGGGTGGATGGGTCCCCCAACCTGGTATATGCTCCCCCATCCTGCCTGCGCTGCTGCTCCCACCATCCATGCTGCTCATACATGCTGCTCATCCATTCATCCATCTGTGGAGGTTTCACCAATTGAAGATACACTAGGTAACTGCTCTCCTCCAAATTAAAGATGTCCGAGTGCATGCAAAGAAGCTAATCAACCAAATTTGCTAATCTGGTTGAAAAACTTCACTCAGAGACTGAACCACGCAAAATGGCATACTTTATTACGTAGACATGGGGTTATATAGTATTCTACTTCTAGGTGGGATTAGTAAAATTCATTGCTTTTTCTGATAACTCGGCACACTGCAATTTGCTCATCCATGTATCTCTTAGTCTCAGTAACGCCTTAGGAATTCTGATGGGAGGGGTGAAGTTGTCTCTCAGCGCCATCTTTGCCAACTCGACATGAATCTCTCTGTTATCTGCCATGCAAATGCATATGTCATTCCCAGGAAATCATTTATTTGTTCATGTCTACAATAAGAACAGAAACTATTAGTTATATATTCATTAACTATTAACAAAATCCAAGTGCATATACACATTTGCATACATACATGCACATAGATTATTCCATCATCTCTATATTAATTCACACTGATTAGGTAATCTATTAAAAGAAACTAATTGATTTTCTATAATATATATATTTTACCTTGACACATCCATGCTGTTCATTCATCTATGCTGCTCCTCCATCCATGCTGCTCATCCATCCATCCATGCTGCTCATCCATCCATCCATCCATGCTACTCATCCATCCATGCTGATCATCTATCTATCCACCCATCTGGTCTGTGAGCTGATGAGAACACTGGAGGTTATTGACATCAAAATGGTGAGACTGTTCCATTGCTATAGTGACTCTCTAAATTAACCATTATATGTCATACTCAATTTGTTGCTTCTCTCAGCTGGTTTATTTCTATTGACCACCCATCTGTTAGTGAATTCGGTGGGTTAGTTGTTTATTAATATTTACCTGTGTCTTTCAACACTCCTAACACTTAGTGAGGTGTATGTCCTATGACAGGTTGGCAAATAGTTCTTGCACTCATGGTACCTGTGAACTTTATATTAAGTCTCTGAGTTATTTTAGCTGTAATAATAAAAGTTATATTTTAACTTTTCTCACCACTTTCTTGCTGTATTATACTGAACTACAAGTGGTTTCTACAATACCCTATTTCCTTTCCAATATATATATTTTACCTTGACACATCCATGCTGTTCAATCATCTATGCTGCTCCTCCATCCATCCATGCTGCTCATCCATCCATCCATGTTGCTCATCCATGCTGCTCATCCATCCATGCTGCTCATCCATCCATCCATGCTGCTCATCCATGCTGCTCATCCATCCATCCATCCATGCTGCTCATCCATCAATCCATCCATCCATCCATCCATGCTGCTCATCCATCAATCCATCCATGCTATTCATCCATCCATCCATCCATTCATGCTACTCATCCATCAATGCTTATCATCTATCCATCCACCCTGATCATCTATCCATCCACCCATCCATGCTGCTCATCTATCCATCCATCCATGCTGCTCTTCCGACCATCCATTCATCCATCCATCCATCCACAGACACTCCTACTCACCTTTTCCCCACTCTCCTGCAGCACATCATCTGAGTCAGGGGTGAGCAATGAATTTTCCAAAGGGGCTACATAAGAGACCGTGACTGTTGTAGAGGCCATACCAATAAGCTGAAATTAATTCTGCTCAATATTAATGTAAATATATTAATGATAATTATTATATTGTTAATAATTATTAAATATTAATTTTATGATTTAATAGTGAGCAGAATTAAGCATGCTGACATCCCCCTGTATACAATTTGAATCACAATACAGCCCCTTCTATATAAGCCCCTCCACAGCCCCTTATATACCGTAAGAGCCCCAATACAGCCTCCCCACATACAGCATGAGCCACACACAGTCTTCCCATATATATCATGAGCCCCACACAGCAGCCTCATATACAGCATGAGCCCCACACAGCCTCCCCATATACAGCATGAGCCCCACACAGCCTCCCCATATATAGCATTTGCCCCACACTGCCTTCCCATATACAGCATGAGTCCCACACAGCCTTCCCAGATATAGCATGAATCCCCCCCCACAGCCTTCCCATGTCCCGCATGAGAGTCCCACAGCCTTCCCTTGTCCCGCATTAGAGTCCCACAGCCTTCCCATGTCCAGCATGACAGTCCCACAGCCATCCCATGTCAAGCACGAGAGTCCCACAGCCTTCCCATGTCCAGCATGAGAGCCCCACAACCTTTCTATGTCCAGCATGAGAGCCTCACAGCCTTCCCATGTCCAGCATGAGAGCCTCACAGTCTTTCCATGTCCAGCATGAGAGCCCCACAGCCTTCCCATGTCCTGAATGAGAGCCACACAGCCTTCCCATGTCCAGCATGAGACTATCATGCAAGGTGAGAAAAAGACTAAGTGCAACACAATGGGAAGAGGGGGAGGAAGCCCAAACACTAGAGAAAGGGGGAGTGGAGACCCCTAAGTAGATCTGACAACACCCTGTCTCCCCTAACATCCCTAAATAGGTTCCGCACCTATCGCCAAGCAGGAAACCTAATTCCTGACTGCCCCTAGCAATAGGCCCTAGATAGGGACAGGAACCGGGTGAGCACTAGTCTGCCCCCACTGCAACTAAAGACAAACAGGTAAACAGACAAGGGAATACACTTAGCTTGAGAAGACACCAGAAAGATCATGCCAACTATCCTCCAAGGGAACTCCAAGAAGACTCAAGCCAACTACTAGTACTTCAGGCATGGACAGAAGAAAATAGAGCTATCACAGGCGACTCTCTGGTGAGACTTAAGGTATTTAAACATCCAGCAAGGGCGAGTCAATTAGCAGCAGAATGTGGAGGTCACTGCTGGGTCCTAGAGGAAGAAGGATATCACTACACTACAGAGATGAAAAGATCAAGAAGGTGCCTGCAGAGCCAAGCACAATGACCTACTACAGCTGGTTCCAAAACGACGGTCTTTTACACCAGACTGACCCGTGAAAGAGAGCCCCACAGCCTCCCCATGTCCAGCATGAGAGTCCCACAGCCTCCCCATATGCAGCATGAGAGTCCACAGCCTTCCCATGTCAAGCATGAGAGACCCAAAGCCTTGCTATGTGCAGCATGAGAGCCCCACAGCCTTCTCATGTCCTGCATGAGAGCTCCACAGCTTTCCCATGTCCAGCATGAGAGCTCCACAGCCTTCCCATGCCCAGCATGAGAGCCCCACAGCCTTCCCATGTCCAGCATGAGAGTCCCACAGCCTTCCCATGCCCGCATGAAAGACCCACAGCCTTCCCATGTCCAGCATCAGAGCCCCACAGCCTCCCCATGTCCAGTATGAGAGTCCCACTGCCTCCCCATGCCCAGTATGAGAGCCCCACAACCTTCCCAGTCCAGGATGATACCTTCATAGCCTCCACATGTCCAGGATAAGACTTTCATAGCATCCCCATGTCCAGGATGAGACCCCCATAGCCTCCCCATGTCCAGGATGAGAGCCTTATAGCCTCCCATCTGCAGGATGAGACACCCATAACCTCTCCATGTCCAGCATGAAAGCCTTACATGATCCTCATGTTCAGGATGAGACCCCCATAGCCTCCCCATGTTCAGGATGAGAGCCTTATAACGTTCTCATTTCCAGGATGAGACCTCCATAGCCTCCCCATGTCCAGGATGAGAGCCTTATAGCCTCCCCATGTACAGGATGAGACCCTGATAGCCTTCCCATGTCCAGGATGAGACCCCAAAAGCCTCCCCATGTCCAAGATGGGACCCCTATAGCCTCCCCATGTCCAGGATGGGACCCCTATATCCTCCCCATGTCCAGGATGAGACCCCGATATCCTGGACATGGGGAGGCTATAAGGCTCTCATCCTGGACATTGGGAGGCTATCGGGGTCTCAGCCTGGACAAAGGGAGGCTATCAGGATCTCATCCTGGACATGGGGTGGCTATTGGGGTTTCCTCCTGGACATGGGGAGGCTATCGAGGTCTCATCCCGGACATGGCGAGGCTATAAGGCTCTCATCCTGGACATGGTGAAACACGGGTACTTTAGATGCAGCGACACAGAAACAAATCACAGCCAATACAGGGTTAATAAACAGGGGAAGTTTATAATAAGGGAGTATCAAGGGAAAATATGGGGGAAAACAAGGGAAGTAGCAGGTAAAAGTCTTTAACTGACAGTTCACAGTTTAACTAGATATAGCAGAGCCGAACAGGTTATAAACTACAGTTGTTACACTTAGCTGACTCTTTTCCTCCACAAGGCAGTTGCCAGCTGAGGCCAGTGTTGATTTCTTCAGGCTTCCCCGCCCAAACAATGCTCTGTCTTCTGGCAGCAGCGGGCGGTCTCCGGTTTTACCCGCTGAATCCCTAGTCCATAACACGGCACCTCACGTGCCCGGCTCCACCGACCCTGCGTCTCTTCTCTAGTCGGCTTGACTGCTCCAGTCCACTGCACTCGGCTCTTGCTCCCAGTCCTGGAGCCAGGAGCCTGGACCCTCTCACACTGCTCTGCTCAGCAAGACTCAGCTCCGCTTTCCCACGCAAACGTCCTCGTCTCTTCCTCTCTCTACCCACACCACCAGTCTCTCGGTCACCTGACCTCCCAGCTCTCACTCTGGACACGCCCCCAGCTTCCAAGTCACCTGACTCCTGAGCTCGCAGTCTGTCTTCCCCCTGCAACCAGTGGCACGGCCCCGGCAGTTCCGTATCCCTTGCTCTGAAAGTACTTACACGGAAGGCCTCTTCCTGGCTGCTTCCCCACCGAATCGCCTGATTCTTGGAGCCCGCCGACACTCCCTTAAGTAGCTCCAGCAATGGGTTGGTGTAACGGGGCCGGGTGGTGGAACCTCTGTGCCTTGGAACAAGGAGGGACCCCGAGGGGCAGGTGTTAGCCTGGGGACGACCTTGTAATTGAGCAGGTGGCTCCCACTGGTCAGATAGCGGGGACTGACCGATGTAGCGGGTGGACACAACAGGAGGGTAGCAGTCTCTGGGTGAGCAGGCGGGTGGTCAGGGCAAGTGACGGCAGAACGGGTAAGAGTCTCTTGGTAGGCAGGCAGGCGGTCACGGCAAGTGACGACAGAGCAGGTAAGAGTCCCTTGGCTGGCAGGCTGGTGGTCACGGCAAGTGACGGCAGAACGGGTAAGAGTCTCTTGGCAGGCAGGCAGGTGGTCACGGAAAGTGACGGCAGAGCAGGTAAGAGACTCTTGGCTGGCAGGCAGGTGGTCATGGCAAGTGACAGCAGAGCCTCCAGGTAGGCTAGCAGGCGGGTAGCAGGTGAGCGCTCCCAGGTGAGCAGGCTAGCAAGTACGGCAGGTAGCAGGCAGGTAACTGGCAGGTGCTTCCTGGTCCGTAGATGGACTTGCCCATAGACAGACTGGTGGATGCTTGAGACTGACTGTCGGGCTGAAGAGCAGACAAGCAGGCAGACTGGACTGGTAGTCAGGCTGGCAACGGGACCTGAGGGCTGAAGCAGAGGTGAGTATGCTTTGCAACAACTTTGCTTGGGCACCTCCATTTTGGAGGAGGTGCCTTATATATGGGAGGTCCTCTGGCTATTGGCCGGGGACTCCTTAGAATGGCGCGCGCGGTCCCTTTAAGAGAGGGGGAGCGCGCGCGCACCCTAAGCACAGTGCCCGGGAAGGAGCGCGCGCCGGCAGCAGCGAGAGAAGGAGCGCTGGAGGACGCTGTGCCCGGAACAGGAAGGTGAGAGGGACGGCGTCTCTGCCTAGCAGGGGGCAGAGACGCCGATGCTACAGTTGGCTATGTGGGTGAAGTTCTTCACGAATCTTCGGTAGTACCCGGCAAGTCTCAGGAAGGCCCGAACGTCCTTCAATGTCTTCGGGGTAGGCCACTCCTGTACGGCGGCCACCTTTTCTTGGGTGGGCCTGGCTCCTTCACCGGACACAGTATGACCGAGATATTCAATCTGTTTACGGATCAGGTGGCACTTCTGGGGCTTCACCTTTAGGCCATGACTCTGTAGGCGACTCAGTACTTGCTCCAGTCACTGGAGGTGCTCTTCGAAGGTGGCGGCATAGACAATTATGTTGTCAAAGTAAATCAGTGTCGCCTCGAAGTTTAAATCGCCCAGGCACCTCTCCATCAGTCACTGGAACGTCCCGGGGGCGTTAGTCAGGCCGAAGGGCATCCAATTGAATTCGAACAGTCCCATGGGTAATATGAACACCGTCTTCGCACGGTCATGTTCGGCCACGGGCACCTGCCAGTACCCACTGGCCAGATCCAAGGAGGAGAAGTATCTTGCCTTCCCTAAAGCTGACAGGGACTCTTCGATTCGGGGTAGTGGGTAAGAGTCCCGTACTGTACAGGCATTCAGTCGTCTATAGTCCACACAGAACTGCAGGGTCCCACCTTTCTTCTGGACCAGGACAATCGGGGCTGCCCATGGACTCTGACTCTCCCGTATCACACCATTCTGTAACATATCGGCTAGCATCTCCTAAACCTCTTTATACATCTGGGGAGGTATCTGCCGGTATCTCTCCCGCATTGGGGCAGCGCTCCCCGTGGGAATCTCGTGGGTAATGGCTTTGGTGCAACCAAAATCATCCTCATGGCGAGCAAAGACTTCCTGGTACCGCTCCAGCACCTCTTCAACCTGCTGCACCTTTCGAGGTGTAAGTCCCGTAAATTTAGCCCGCATTCGTTCTAGGATTCTACGTCCCCCCTTTGCACTAGCCCGGTGGGATTCTGGTGGCATGGTGACCGCCAGAGTCCAGGGGTCTCCTCGTACAGCAGACAGCTGTACCACATCAGGTCGCACCAACTTCTCTGGCATTCCCAGAATCTGGGCTATTTCCGCCCTGGGAGGGAGTGTGAGATCATCTTCGCCCAGATTAACACACCGCACTATAACATTGCCACCCCGAACGGTGGCCAGTGTCCGAGCCACCAAGAGTCCGGGGGGTACTTTGTCCATCGATGTCGGTTCTATCTGAACTTCAACCCCCTCAAGAGGTGTGCAGGCCCATGCAGATAACGTGAGTACAGTTTGCCCGGGCGGTAATGTGATCACCGTAGCTGCTGGCCCTATTATTTTCTCCAGGATCTTCCCTTCACTCGATGTTTCCTGAGCCCGGGCAGCTCGGATTAGTTGTTGAAAGACCTTCCTTTGGGGGGTTCACGGGTCCCACTGGTCTAGAGGAATCTCCTTCGGCTCACTTATCAGGATTTGCCCGATCTCTTTCAACACATTCATTCCGAGGGTCACCGAGGGTCCACTTCCGGTACCGCCTGCTACCAGAATGACTCCTTTTTTTCCCACATCTTTTCCACACACGCGGATCTTCATCTACACCACCCCTGCGACCGGGATGGATAATTGATTAGCTGCCATGAGTCTAATTACTGGTCCCCTTTCAGGCCGAGCTATCTCTGGAATTCGCTGTTGGAAGTAGGCTTCTGTCATCGTAGTCACCTGGGATTACGTGTCAATCAGGCAGTTAACAGCCCGACCGCTTATTTCGGCCCAGACAGTCAGGCTGGTGGAAACCAGGTCCTTGGGACTTCCTCTTTTTATTTCCCCTTCCTCAAGCTCCGGGCTGTTTCCCCCTGACACGGAGCCCGCTAGTTTAACGGCTGCCGTGACAGGGGCCGCCCTCGGCTAGCACAGCCCCTGGCGTAATATCCTGCGCCTCCACACTTCCAGTAGGTTGTGTATCT
Organism: Phyllobates terribilis; assembly: GCF_046119375.1. NCBI lineage: Eukaryota > Metazoa > Chordata > Amphibia > Anura > Dendrobatidae > Phyllobates > Phyllobates terribilis. Next base: position 16,005,288 of record NW_027362766.1, read on the forward strand.
GTCTGTGTAGGGCTGGCTCGCTCCCCTACAGAACTCTCCTGCAGGGGGGGGTCCTGAATTCAATTCTTTCCATAACTGGAGCAATCAATCTGGGTATCTCTGGTGTCGGGGCAAGGGTCTTCTTGAGACTGGACCATTCATCCCGCATCTCCTGTATCTCCTTTCGCATCTCTCGAACCCATTCCGGTTCAGCTGCAGGCGGGATGGGTACCTCGTTACTCCGGACCATCCCTGCCAGGGCCGTCACAAACTGGTCCCTTAAGATCACGTCAGGGGGGCCCATTCCCAAATTCCCCATGTCGTCTTTTCTAGTGATATAGGCATGCACCCTCTGTAAGGCATTAACATACTGAGTCACAGTCTCCCCCTCCTGCTGCACTTGGAGAAACAGTCGTATCCTCAGCTCTCCTACATTGGTGGGATCCCCATGCATCTCCTCCAGTATCTGCACCACTTTTTCTACAGCATCTCGGTCATGGGGAGGGCGGTACATCACGGATTGTCGGGCCTCGCCATCCAGGGCCAGTAAGGCTATTTCGGCTTGCATAGCTGGGGTCATTGGATGCATACGTAACATACTCCTAACTCTCTCAATCCAGTCCCACAGCATCATATTGTCCCCGGTGAACTTTGGGAGATTGCTGAGTATGGCCCCCAGCGGCAAGCTAAATTTAGGGGCTCCCAGGATGGACTGCTCTGCAGTGTCTGTGTCTAATGACTGCATCCTGCCGACTACGCCAAATGAAACACGGGTACTTTATATGCAGCGACACAGAAACACAGCGCAGCCAATACAGGGTTAATAAACAGGGGAAGTTTATAATAACAGGGTAAATCTCCACGCAGGGAGTATCAGGGAAAATATGGGGGTAAACAAGGGAAGTAGCAGGTAAAAGTCTTTAACTGACAGTTCACAGTTTAACTAGATATAGCAGAGTCGAACCGGTTGTAAACGACAGTTGTTACACTTAGCTGACTCTTTTCCTTCACAAGGCAGTTGCCAGCTGAGGTCGGTGTTGATTTCTTCAGGCTTCCCCGCCAAAGCAATGCTCCGTCTTCTGGCGGCAGCGGGTGGTCTCCGGTTTTATCTGCTGAACCCCTAGTCCATAACACGGCACCTCACGTGCCCGGCTCCACCGACCCTGCGTCTCTTCTCTAGTCGGCTTGACTCCTCCAGTCCACTGTACTCGGCTCTTGCTCCCAGTCCTGGAGCCAGGAGCCTGGACCCTCTCACACTGCTCTGCTCAGCAAGACCCAGCTCCGCTTTCCCTCGCAAACGTCCTCGTCTCTTCCTCTCTCTAACCACACCACCAGTCTCTTGGTCACCTGACCTCCAAGCTCTCACTCTGGACACGCCCCCAGCTTCCCAGTCACCTGACTCCAGAGCTCGCAGTCTGTCTTCCCTGTGCAACTGGAGGCATGGCCCCGGCTGTTCCGTATCCCTTGCTCTGAAAGTACTTACACCTGGGTCTTCCCCCTTACAATGGGGAGACTATAAGGCTCTCATCTTGAACATGGGGAGGCTATGGGGGTTTCATCCTGGAGATGTGGAGGCTATAAGGCTCTCATCCTGGACATGGGGAGGCTATAAGGCTCTCATCCTGGACATGGGTAGACTGAGACCCCAATAGCCCCCCCATGTCCAGGATGAGACCCCGATAGTCTCCCTATGTCCAGGATGAGAGCCATATAGCCTCCCCATGTCCAGGATGAGAACCCCATAGCCTTCCCATGCTCAGCATGAGACCCCCATAGTCTCATATCCATCTGAAAAAAACAAAAACACATAATCACCTCTGTCCCGTTCCCAGGAGCTCAGCCTGTTCCTCTGCTCCTGTCTCATGTGCGCTGACTCTCTGCTCTACACAGCTGACGAGATAAAATGACATCATCACTAGTGATGAGAAAGCATGCTTGCTACTTCTCGGTGCTCACCCGAGCATCTCACTGCTCGAGATGCTCGGCGCTCGCCAAGTATTTCCGGGTTGCTAGGGCGGAAACTCGGGTCCCCTCCCTGCATGTTTGGCGCTTTTAGAGAGCCAATGAACATGCAGGGATTGCCTGCCATGCACTGTAATGCCGTAGCCATGTTGGTTGTGGGCATTACAGTGATTGGCTGGCCGCACAGCGTCATCAGATCTATATAAGGCCTGGCGCCGCAATTCTCGTCACAGTCACTCCGGATCAGACAGTGTAGGGAGAGCTGCTGCTGCGGAAAGGACAGATTTGATTGTGTATTAGGTAGTGTAGGGAGAAAAACCGTACATTACACATATCCATCTTAACAAACAGTCCTTCTTAGGACTAATCCATCTGCAGAGATATCAGGCAGGCAGGGTGTATAGGCAGGCAGGCAGGGTATATAGCAGACTGCAGTGCATATAGCACCAGAGGCTCCATTCCATTTCTGCCTTCTGCTGCTGTTAGATATTTCTAGAAATAGGCCCAGGTCTCAGGGGCCAGGAATAATTTTTCTTTGGATCTTAATCCTCATTATTTGCTTAAAAAGCAATCCAGAGAACACCATTTTTTTGGCGCCATTTGCTTGCTGGCACTGCAGAATACAGCCAGGTCCTTTCCATATTAGAGCGCTAGAAATTCAGCTATTTGAAACTGTTTTTTCTCCATTAAACGGATCACATATACGTTGTCAGAAAATACTGCCATTTCTGGCCTCCATTAAAAATTTTCTTTAGTGTGTCATTGAAGAAATTCACACCAGTTTGCTGTTCAAACTACTTACCTACAGGCCAGGTATTTTAAACTCTGTTTTCTCCATCACACGGATCACATATAAGTTCGCTCCAAACTCAGTCATTTGTAGTGAGCGTGGAAGATACTGTCCTCCATTTAAAATGGGCAAGGCACGTGGCAAGGGATGGGGAACTGGACGTGATGGTAAAGGTGCACGCAGAGGCCGAGGACAAGGCCGTGGGTAAGCCGAAATTGTGCCACAACAAACAACCACATCTTCTCGCCTGACCTTCCTGTCCCAATTTCTAGGGGACCGCAGCCCACCACTATTGAACCCAGAGCAGTGTCAAAAGGTTGTTTGTTGGATAGCGGATAATGCTTCCAGTCACTTAGCCAGCACCACCCTGTCTTCCACATGGTCAAGTCTCAGTAGCCGTGAGTCTGGATCGCATATTCGTCACCCTGATTCTCCTTCCTCCCGCCATGTCGAGTAGCCAGAGACAACTGATCCCACACTTGAACACTCTGAAGAGCTGGTCACTTTTCCATTTATAGATTCCGGCCTCTCACCCAGTCCACTTGAAGTGGGGCAAGAGGAGATCGCGTGTAGCGATGCCCAAATATTTGAGCAGCCACGGTCACACGAAGGCGACGGTGGGATAGTGTCAAAAGAGGTGGGCGATGATGAGACTCAATTGCCAGAAAGTCAGGTGGTGGACTAGGGTGCGGAAGTGGAAGACGATGTGGTGGATAATATAGTAACTGACCTAACCTGGCAGGAGGACATGCAGAGCGAGGACAGCAGCACACAGGGGGAGGGAGGCAGAGCACCCCAACAGGCAGGAAGAAGCAGTGTGGTGGCCGCAGACAGAAGGCAGGCAACCATTCCCCCTAACACCAACACGGAGGAAGTTGCCAGTACAACTATTAGGTCTTTCTGAGTCTGGTTGTTTTTTAAAGAGTCTGCCGATAACCCCAAAAAGGCCATTTGCACCACCTGCCAGGCCAGCATCAGCAGGGGTGGCAAAACAACCAGCCTGACCACCACCAGCATGATCAGGCACATGGCAGCAAAGCACCCTACTTTGTGGGCCGAACCCCAGGGTCCAGGAACAGTGTCTGCGGGTGGCACCATTGCTTCCTCCGCTGTTGTGGATGCAAGCCAATCCCCTGTCCATGGTGCATGCAAAGATGCCTCCTGCCCTGCACGACTCGTTGCACTCTCTCAAGTAGCAACATCAGGAAGCACGTCCATGTCCTTGTCCCAGCGCAGTGTTCAGTTGTCCATACCCTAGTCCTTGGAACACAAGCGCAAATATGCAGCCAACGCCCCACAGGCCACACTACTAAATTCTCACATTTCATGACTGCTTGCGCTCGAAATGTTGCCTTTTAGGCTCGTGGAGATGGAAGCATTCCGCAACCTGACGGCGGCGGCCGTCCCTCGGTACTCAGTCCCCAGTCGCCACTATTTCTCCTGGTGTGCCATCCCTGCATTACACAAGCACGTGTCCCAAAACATTAGCCGTGCTCTCAACAACGAAGTTACTGGTTAAGTCCACCTAACCACGGACACGTGGACAAGTGCTTGTAGGCAGGGATGGTACATCTCGCTGACGGCACACTGGGTTAACATAGTGGAAGCCGGGACTCAGTCGGACCTTGGGACGGAACACGTCCTCCCGACGTCAAGGATTGAAGGCCCTAGGTCAATCAGGGTTGCCCCCATGGTCTACAGCTCCTGCACCTCATCCTGCTCAGCCTTCTCCTCCTCTTCAGCCTCCATCTCCGAAATGACCACATCAGTCACAAGCTGGAAGCACTGCAGCACTGCCTCGGCCAAGCTGCAACAGGCTGTGCTGAAGCTAATATGCTTAGCTGAAAAACCGCACAATGCTGAAGAGTTGTGAACAGCTCTGAAAGAGCAGGCAGATCTGTGGCTCACACCGCTGAATCTACAGCCAGGCATGATCGGGTGTGACAATGGCCGGAAACTGGTGGCGGCTCTGAGGCGAGGCGAGCTCACACACGTACCATGCCTGGCCCATGTGCTTAACCTCGTGGTTCAGTGGTTTCTCAAATCCTACCCGGAGCTGCCGGATCTGCTTGTTAAAGTACGTCGCCTGTGTGCCCATTTTAGAAAGTCAGCTACTGCTTCCGCCGCCCTTGCCGTGCTTCAGCAGCGTTTGAAGCTTCCGGCTGATAGACTTGTGTGTGATGTCCCCACGCGCTGGAACTCTACACTGCAGATGTTGGGAAGGATCTGTGAGCAGAACAGGGCAGTTGTTGAGTACCAGCATCAACAAGGCTGTCGGTATTCAGTTCAGACTCCACACATAAGACCTCAGGAGTGGACATGGATGTCAGACATATGTACCATCCTCCAAAACTTTGAGGACTCCACCAAGATGGTGAGCAGCGATGATGCCATAATTAGCGCCACCATCCTGCTTCTCTGTCTTCTGAAACGCTCTCTGCTCACAATCAATGAGGATGCATTGCAGGCGGAGCACGATGAGATGGAGCAAGGAACCATACAGGGTGAGTACACACAGCCAAGCCTCATCTCATCCCAACGTGCATTGGGTGACAATGAGGAAGAGGAGTGTGGCGCCCCTGAGGGTTCAATCGCCTCAGGGGTACTGCACCTCAGCTCGAGGTGTGGTATCTCCTCTTCCGGGTTAGGATGGAGCACTTCTTGGGACCCTACTTCACCATTCAACACTACACCACTCCTGTCCTGAAGGGGGCCTAAATGCACCAGGGTGCTGCCCCGGCCCGGGATATAGGAGATGGGGGAACCAAAGATAGGGGGAACCATGTAGTGGGTGAGGGTGGAGAACACACTTTTAGGTTACACTTATTCATTCATATTTAATCTACAGCCATCTTAGGTTCAAGGTCTTTGATTGTGATCTTCATCGCTGATTGTGGCCTTCTGCTAGAACCTGCAGCCTATTGAAGATTCACGGTCCTCGTTCTCTGGCCTTGAGACAAGGAGCGGGTCGGAGTTAACCACTGTCTCTACCCGGTCAAGGTCCCTACCTAAGAAAGCCTGGAGGGGAGCAGAGGAGACAAGCTCCACAGGCAAAAGGATCCCAGGGGAATGTGGATGGAGCGGCGCACGCCACCTGTATTTCTTACTCTGGCCTAGTCAGAGGGAGTCCTGCTGCAAGAGGGGTGACCGGCCCCCGATATCTGACTTTGTTACTTCATGTCTCAGTCAGAAAAGCCTGGAGGCTTAGTGGGTCCCAGGAGGGATACGGACGGAGCGGCATACGCCACCTGTACCTCTCTACCTGCGTTTATCCAGTGGGACCCGCCTTACACCTAGTTCTAACCACACATACAGTCAGGAGAAGACTTAGTGGAAGAACTCATCAAGGAGAGGAACACACACCAGAGGGGTCTCGACAGGTGCTCCTGATCTACCTGGAAAGTGCTGGACCCCCTTCCTGGTGGCCGTAGTACGCCGCGAGGAGCAGAGGGAAGCTTTGCGGCTAAAGTACATCTGAATGTGAGTAAAAAAACCCTGGATGACTTCACACCCTGCTTGAGCCTGTTATTTCCTGCGTGGCACTGCACCCACCATTCCTCATCACACTGCCCTGAGGCCTGCTCCGCCTGCGGGGAGCCGTTCCATCTAAGCTGCCCGTAACATCGGCCTCAGTGAACTGAAGCAGCGCTGGTGCTCATCATCGGAAACCGTAGGTGGCGTAGTCGAAAAATACCACTCTTAGTTGAAAGCCCATTAAAAATCTTTTATGTGACAGCCCTGGGCACGGACCGTGTCCGGGCCACGACTGCAACCCCGAGACACCCACACTGACCCGGCTCAGAGTAACCCCATTTCTCAGGGAGGGCCCCACAGGAGGATGAGGCGGAAGGACAGGAGCTAGTTTCATGCACTATTGACGGTACTACCTGCACAGCCGTCATAGGAGGAGGAGGAGAGCATGGTCAGTCATCCTCTTGGTGAGGACATGGAATTCTTGCCTGTTAGTTATCTGGCACGCATGGCTGAGTTTATGTTTCGCTGCCTTTCCCATGACCCTCGCGTTCTCAAAATTTTGGGTGACAGTCATTACTGGTTGGTGACACTTCTAGACCCATGCTGCAAGGAGAACTTTCTATCTCTTATTCCTGAGGCGGACAGGTCTACAAAAATGGGGCTGTACCAGAAGGCCCTTGTTGCAGAACTATTGAAGAAATTCCCATCTGAAAACGCTGGCGGCAGAGGGCACACTTCATTGGACAACCAAGGAGTACAGGCGAGAGAGACACAACTCCAATCCAGCGGAGGCAGGGGAACACTGTCCAAGTTCTGGGAGAGTTTTCTCAGACCCTCCCATTGCACAGGCCCTGAGGCGCAGGGTACTCTTACAAGGAGTGCAAAGTTTGGGAACATGCTGAGGGAGTACCTTGCCGACCGTACCAACATCCTCCGTGATTCCGCTGTGCCTTATAATTATTGGGTATCCAAGCTGGATACATGGAATGAACTGGTTTTCTATGCCTTGGAGGTCCTGGCCTGCCCTGCCGCCAGTGTTTTATCAGAGCAGGTTTTTAGTGCCGCTGGTGGAATTGTAACTGATGAGCGCATTCGCCTGTCAACTAAAAATGCTGACAGGCTGACTCATATAAAAATGAACAAGGGCTGGATTGGGCCAGACTTCTCAACACCACCAAATGATAGCAGCGTAACATAAACTCAAATCCAGTGTTTTTTCTTGCGAGGTGTATTCCCATGCACCTGTTCACACCCAGACATGGGTATACGCTTCCTGATTTGGGCTATTTGCTCTTGTCCTCCTCCTTCTCCTCATCCTCCACCACCATATAACCAGGATGACCATGGTCCGTGATGCAAAACCCACATCATTTTTTTAAAGGGTGTTTATGATGCCCGTAAAAAAAAAAAAATTATACAGTATGTTCATGTATACCCCCCAGGGGTAAATGTTTGTCAGCCCATACACTTAGTGCATGGGCATTACAAGTATAGGAGGCCCGCTCCTTTCTAATGGGAACATTTTTTTAATGAGTCCTTCCTCCACATCTCTTCCAAGGGGCATTGAAGTGCTTCCAAATTTTTGGCAGCCCTTGCATTCACTGCATAGGCCAACACTATGGGAGACTCTCTCCTTTCTAATTTGTCGTTACTGTGGCCCTGCTCTATGTGTCTTTAAATTCTTAGTGGGGTTTTTCCTAAAATTGGTCAGCCGTTGGACTCACTGCATACCCTATAACTGTATAGCAGACCCTCTCCTTTCTAATGGGAATTTGTCGTTACCGTGGCCCTGCTCTATGTGTCTTTAATTTCTTAGTGGCGTATTTCCTAAAATTGGTCAGCCGTTGGACTCACTGCATACCCTATAACTGTATAGCAGACCCTCTCCTTTCTAATGGGAACATGTCGTACTTGTTACTGTGGCCCTGCTCTATGTGTCTTTAAATTCTTAGTGGAGTTTTTCCTAAAATTGGTCAGCCGTTGGACTCACTGCATGCCCTATAACTGTACAGCAGACTATCTCCTTTCTAATGGGAATTTGTCGTTACTGTGGCCCTGCTCTATGTGTCTTTAATTTCTTAGTGGGATTTTTCCTAAAATTGGTCAGCCGTTGGTGTCACTGCACACCCTATAACTGTATAGCAGACCCTCTCCTTTCTAATGGGAATTTGTCGTTACCGTGGCCCTGCTCTATGTGTCTTTAATTTCTTAGTGGCGTATTTCCTAAAATTGGTCAGCCGTTGGACTCACTGCATACCCTATAACTGTATAGCAGACCCTCTCCTTTCTAATGGGAACATGTCGTACTTGTTACTGTGGCCCTGCTCTATGTGTCTTTAAATTCTTAGTGGAGTTTTTCCTAAAATTGGTCAGCCGTTGGACTCACTGCATACCCTATAACTGTATAGCAGACTCTCTCCTTTCTAATGGGACTTTGTCGTTACTGTGGCCCTGCTCTATGTGTCTTTAATTTCTTAGTGGGGTTTTTCCTAAAATTGGTCAGCCGTTGGACTCGCTGCATACCCTATAACTGTATAGCAGACCCTTTCCTTTTTTAATGGGAACATGTCGTACCTTGTTACTGTGGCCCTGCTCTGTGTGTCTTTAAATTCTTAGTGAGGTTTTTCACAAATTTTGGCAGCCCTTGCAGTCACAGCATGGACATTACCACCCGCTCCTTTATAATGGGAACATTTTTTTTACTGAGACCCTCCTCTATTGCACTTCAAAGGGGTATTGGGTTGCGTCCAAATTTTTCGCAGCACTTGCAGTCACTGGATACGCAATAACAGTATAGCAGACCCACTTGTTAATAATGGGAACAACAAAGCATAGCTGGCTGATGGCTCTCTAACAATAGCGAGGGCTGACTGCTGGCTCTTTAAGAATAGTAAGGGCCATCTGATGGCCCTATAAAAATAGGCTTTATGACTTTCAGAGTACCTCCATCATAAATAAAACAGGATGTCTCTGAAGATGTGTCACACACCGCATTGCCAGATAAGGTTGTAAAATGTTAAAATGACATTTCCCGGTGAATGCATTTGTCTTAAAAAATAACGTTAAAAAAAATAAACAATAGGATCTTTCTTTAGTATAAAAAAAGCATCACCAATTTAACCTCAATGTAATGACATTGTTCAGCTCATGCACCTCCTCCTCCATCTCCGAAATGACTACATCAGTCACAAGCTGAATTCACTGCAGCACTGCCTTGGCCAAGTGGCAACAGGCTGTGCTGAAGATAACATGCTTAATGCTTAATTGACAAACCACCCAGCGCTGCAGAGTTGTTGAAAGCTGTAACACAGCAGCCTGATCTGTGGCTCTCACCGCTGAACATACAGCCAGGCATGGTCGTGTGTGACAATGGGTGGAACCTGGTGACGGAGAAATGACAGTCGGGGTAGATACGGTTTCCCTCTATGCCAGTCCTTTCACCGAGCTAAAGAATATGGCTGTGGTGAAATACAACTCCCATTGAGAAGCTGTTTCAGATTGAAAAATATTGTGCCCACCAGAGGATTTGATTCTGAGGGCTCACCTTTCTCACCAGCTGAAGAGCCCCATAGCAGCTGCAAAGTTAGCGCTATCATGAACTCTCCTGAGGTAGAAGACAAGGCACACCAGAGGATTCTCTGGTGGGACCGTTCAACCCTGCCGAGAAGCTGTCCTTGCTAAGAAAAGTGTGTGGGAAGGTTCCCCGACACTCTATTTTTATTGAGGAGGAAACACACGCAAACACGGGGAGAACATACAAAGTCCTTACAGATGTTGTCCTTGATGCGATTTGAACCCAGGATCCCAGCGCTGCAAGGTTTCAGTGCTAACCACTGATCCAATGTGCTGCCATTTGTAATGCAGGTGCCGGAATGCAACGCACAGAGACACAAGGCGAGAACAGTCAGAGATGTTTGTAAACAGTTTTATACAACAGGTATACTGAAGCAAGGGATTAGCAACAAGGGTAATGAACAGTGGTTTGAAATATCAGAAAAAAATACGAAATTTCTCAAAGTAAGGCGCAGTCTCTTAAAATAAGTCGCAGTCTCTTAAAGTAAGGTGATGCCCTTAAGCATGAGAAGCACCACACAAATTCTTTAACCGTGAATTTGGCCCTAGCGGGGGTCACCGGTTATTCCCGCTAGGCCGTCAGTCTCTTTCCGGATGAATTCAATTAAATCACGTTGTGCTACTTTAGCCCCAACCGTCCCCCTCCCAACCTGAGTACTTAAACCCAATTGTCCCCGGTACCGTGGGTGAGCAGTGGAAGTGACGGCCCTGCTCACGTATGCAACTCCTCTCTGCTTGGCTGTTGGGGGCAGTCTCTCGAGCCTTGGATAGGGGGGTCCAGGCCTCGTCTGTCGGCGGCCGACGTCGGGTTCCGCGAACTCACTCAGCACCGCGATCAGGTTCCTAGTATCCTCAGCAGGCACAGCACTCGAGTCACAACTGTGAGGGATCCGGAGCTCTTTTACCGGTGCCCGGCTGGAGCACCTCTCAGGCCTCTGGATTTGGCCTGTCACGCGGGGTTTCTCAGGACGCAGGGAGCACGTCTGCTCCTCTCTGCTGCTTGGCGCCAAAGACCCCTCAGGTTTGGCGCGCTGGCCTCTTATCTCTCTGAACTCCTTCCTGGAAGTCACCTGATCGGGTCCAGCCTCTGAATCTGCCCTCCCTGCAACTTCCTTTGTATATTTTGGTTCCGCTTGACTGTCTCTGGCCAGTAGATGGCAGTCTCGCTCCATCCTTGAAAACTCATGTTGAAGTTCTTTTACAAGCTTTTTTGCTCGTTCTACACATTCACCCTCTAATATCTAACAGGCTAGAGAAACTTGCACCTACTGCCACTCTATCTTCAACTCCTTTGTGAGAAAATGTATTTGGGCAGCCACTCAGTCTACCAAATAAAATTCCTGAGAAGGAAATTGAGGATGGCTTCACCACTGGTATTGGGGGCAGTGCTAATACCATGGCGTTGTACCATAGTTTGCTGGAAATATTTCAGGCTGGTAGAACGCAAGCAGATTCCCACAGAAAAGTACCAGCAGTAATGTTCAGGCCACATTTCAAGTGCAAGCAGCTTTAGAGGACTTCCTGGGAGAAATGACAGGCAGAGTAGATATGGTTTCCCTCTATGCCAGTCCTTTCACCAAGCTAAATGCAACTCTCAGCAAAAAAAGTTGTGGACTGGCTCTGTACCGTCCCTGGCCACATTCACCTGTCCACGTGTTTGTGGTTAGGCGGTACTTCCCAGTAAGTGCACTGGGGAGGGCACAGGTAATGATGTGGGACCCGTGCTTGTTGAAGGCGGAGACGATACCAGGAGAAATAGTGGCTGCTGGGGACCGAGTATGGACACCCGGTCGCCACCGGCATGAGGTTATGAAAAGCTTCTGCCTCCACGAGCCTAAAAGGCCACATTTCAAGTGCACGCAGCTGTCAAAAATTTGGCAGTATAGTATTGCAGCCTGTGGGTGGGTGGGTGGCTGGCTGGCAGAATACTTGCGCTTGCATTCCAAGGAATGGGGTAGGGACAACTGAACGTTGCAGTGGGACAAGGACATGGACGGTGATTGTTGCAAGTCTGCAACGACAGGTGCATGGCGGGAGGCATCTTCGAATGCGCTAAGGATCACTAAAGATGGGCACACTTTTAGGCAGTAACCTGGGAGTCAGAGATGCTTCCAGAGGTCTTCCCCATGCTGTTCCCATGTCTTTTCAGCACTGTATGCATGTGTCTGATGATGTGTCACACACCACATGGACAGATAAGTAGTGTTGAGCCACCCCGGTAGTGTTCGAGTTCGGTTCGGTTTGTCGAACACCCGTGTGTTCGCCGAACTGTTCGTCGAACTGTTCGTCGAACACCGTTAAAACCAATGGCAGGCAAACAAAAACACATAGAAACACATAGAAAACACCTTCAAAGGTGTCCAAAAGCTGACAAACTGCTCAGAAGACATAACTAACACATGGAAAAGTGACAAGTAAATATAGTCATGCGAAAAGGAAAGAGGTGGAGGAGTAAAAGGAGGGGGAGACACAGATATAGGCATGTCATGCACTTCTAAAATCCAAAAAGTGAGAAGCCAACACGGCCAGTCCGTTCCTGCCCGTGCCACCTCCGTTTGTTGCCAGAGCCGCGGTGGACCCTGACGGCCAGCCCCCCTCTCCCAATACTGGTGCCTGTCCGCTGGTGGGTCGAGCGAGCCCCCCTGTGGTGGAGGCAGCTCTAAGCTTTTTAATTTAAATTGTCTCTCTAATTTGAATGAATACACTTTAAATCCTTTTACAAGAATCTATTGAAGGGCAAGTCTCATGCCAGCAGCCGCGTAATTCGAGCTCCAGTAGCGTCCACTAAAGCTGCTGCAGTTAAAAAGCTTTTATAAGGATCGAGCTCGGCTGTCCACCGCAAGGCGTCCTACCGCCAGTCCCAGCCCCTATGCCTTGGGGTGCCTCCTGATACTCTTCACTGAGTATCCCGTGGTCCCGAAGCATTTCCTTTGAAAAAATTAAGTGTCCAAACTACAGGTGGTGTAGCTTGCTTAACAGCCGGGATAATCCGCTGACTAGCAGACACTGCTACTAGGCACAAAGTATTTCCTGGGCTAGATGCAGTTAAAAATTTGTAATTAGATACTCTCGTTGGATGCTGAGAAAGCATTCCATAGAGTCTCCTGGTACGCCATATATTATTCTCTTAAAAAGCTTGGGGTAGGGGTCTAGGGGACCCTTTTATAGCCAAAATCACGGCCCTGTATCACAATGCGTCACCTAGGCAGAAGATAAATGGAACTGTAGCACCCCGAGGGCTCGGTTGCTGCAGAGGTATTGCACCTCACCCAGAGGTGTGATATCTCACTCTCAGGAAAGGATGGAGTGTGAATCAGGACCCCGACACCTGCATGCATTACACCACATTGCCGTGGGGCAGGGCGACCAATATGCCCCTGAGATGGGCATGACAGTCCCTGTCCCTGGCTGGAGTGGGGGGAGGTCACACTGAGGAAGGGGAACCCTGTAGTGCAGGAGCAGGGAGGAAGCAGTTCCTGGGTGCATTGAGAAGGGAGTATAAAAGGTGGGCACCATCTTAGTTCAGTGCAGAGAAGTCTGAGCAGAAGTGACAGGGAGCAGGGGCTCTGCATGAGCTCTGCTCCGGAGGCGGGCCCAGTAACAGAGGCCCAGGCCTGGAAGAAGGAAGGAAGAGGAGCGGAGAAGGCTCCAGGAACGAGGAATAAAGGGATCCCAGGGGTGTGGACGGGCGAGTCGCCACCGCACGCCCGAATCCACCTGCGTGGAGGGGTCAGGCCAAAGGGGGAGACCGGTCCCCAAAACTAGTGGAGGAGGGAAACTACCCTCAGCTAGAAACCGGAGGCTGTGACATTTTATGTGGCGCAGCCCCTCGCTACACCCGCTAGGAGGGCAGCACATAGGGTCAGGGAAACTGGCGCCAAGTTTACCAAGAGGAGGCCCGAGGCAGCCAGACAGAAGGGTTGGTAAGAAAGGCCCGACAAAGGACACACAAAGGGGGTCCTGTGAAGCGCTCCAAAGTTATCTGGGAGTTGTCTGAGCCCCACACCTGGTGAGCACAGTACGACGTGGGCAGCCGTTACCTGCAGAAGTGGTCTGGATAATAAGAACTGTGAGTAAAGGGTCTGGACTGCATCACTGACTCCGTGTCGTTACTGCTGCTGCCCTGCACCATCACCCCCATCCTCCGCATACATTGCCCTGAGGCTATACTCCTCCCGTGGGGAGTTATGCTATGCTCTGCTGCACCCACAACACCAGCCTCAGCGGTCTGCCCTGCAGCGGCGGTTCACTCTGACCGCAATCCACGGGTGGCGTAGTCGGACATTTAAACATCAAAACCACATAAATAGTTCCGCCACTGCTTTGACCGCCCTGAGCCACGGATCCGGGTCGCCGCCACGGACACTACAACAACCAGCATCCACCAAAAAGAGTCCGGCTCCGGATGTCCCAAGGCCCAGGGGGCGCGTCAGAACATTTTCATCACCTTTCATAATCACCAATGGGACAAGGCAGGGATGTCCTCTGTCCCCTCTCTTATACATCCTAGTGACGGAGCACCTGCTCTCATCAATTCGCCATAACCCCAATATTAGGTGGATTGAGGTGGGAGGCACCGAGTACAAGTGCTCTGCATTTGCTGATGATGTCCTAGTATATATCACTCAACCACATATATCCATCCCTGCTGTTATGGCTGAAATAGATCACTTTGTTACATGGTCAAATTTTAAAATCAATACAGCGAAGTCTGAGGCCCTCGATGTCTCCCTCCCCAAATCCATACAGGATTCCATCCAGTCCAACTTTCCCTTTGCCTGGCCCTCACAGGGTATCAAATTCTTAGGAATTCCTATTCATAGAGACCTCTCCCGTCTATGTTATCTTAATTTTGGGCCCTTTATTGAACAACTCCATACAGACCACGGTTGGCAAGTTAGAACTGTAAGATTCACTACGTGAACCACTGGTGTTTTGTGGAAAAGCACATGTACACTGTGTTCCAAATTATTATGCAAAAAGTGTTTAGGAGTGATAAGGGAAGAATTTGTTTGTTTGTCAGTTAAACTCATTGATGGTGATGTGCGTCAGGGCTCTTTATATCGCTGTAAGCAATTGCAGACACCTGTGCTAATTAGTTTGGCAGGTGTGTCCAATGAACGGCAAGACTACTTAAGAAGGCTGTCCCACATTATTAAGCAGCCTACATTTTCTGCCAAAATGGGAAAGAAAAAGGATGTGTCGGCTGCTGAGTAGTGTTGAGCCACCCCCGTAGTGTTCGAGTTCGGTTCAGTTCGTCGAACACCCGTGTGTTCGCCGAACTGTTCGTCGAACTGTTCGTCGAACACCTTCGAACACCGTTAAAACCAATGGCAGGCAAACAAAAACACATAGAAACACATAGAAAACACCTTCAAAGGTGTCCAAAAGATGACAAACTGCTCAGAAGACACAACTAACACATGGAAAAGTGACAAGTACATATAGTAATGCGAAAAGAAAAGAGGTGGAGGAGTAAAAGGAGGGGGAGACACAGATATAGGCATGTCATGCCCTTCTAAAATCCAAAAAGTGAGAAGCCGAGACGGCCAGTCCGCTCCTGCCCGTGCCACCTCCGTGTCGCCGGGTTTGTGCCAGAGCCGCGGTGAACCCTGACGGCCAGCCCCCCTCTCCCAATACTGGTGCCTGTCCGCTGGTGGGTCGAGAGAGCCCCCTTGTGGTGGAGGCAGCTCTAAGCTTTTTAATTTAAATTGTCCCTCTAATTTGAATGAATACACTTTAAATCCATTTACAAGGATCTATTGGAGGGCAAGTCTCATGCCAGCAGCCGCGTAATTCCAGCTCCAGTAGCGTCCACTAAAGCTGCTGCAGTTAAAAAGCTTTTATAAGGATCGAGCTCGGCTGTCCACCGCAAGGCATCCTAGTGCCAGTCCCAGCCCCTATGCCTTGGGGTGCCTCCTGATGCTCTTCACTAAGTATCCCGTGGTCCCGAAGCATTTCCTTTGAAAAAATTAAGTGTCCAAACTACAGGTGGTGTAGCTTGCTTAACAGCCGGGATAATCCGCTGACTAGCAGACACTGCTACTAGGCACAAAGTATTTCCTGGGCTAGATGCAGTTAAAAATTTGTAAGTAGATACTCTCGTTGGATGCTGAGAAAGCATTCCATAGAGTCTCCTGGCACGCCATATATGATTCTCTTAAAAAGCTTGGGGTAGGGGTCTAGGGGACCCTTTTAAAGCCAAAATCACAGCCCTGTATCACAATACGTCACCTAGGCTGAAGATAAATGGAACTGTAGCACCGAGGGCTCGGTTGCTACAGAGGTATTGCACCTCACCCAGAGGTGTGATATCTCACTCTCAGATAAGGATGGAGTGTGGATCAGGACTCGACACCTGCATGCATTACACCACATTGCCGTGGGGCAGGGCGACCAATATGCCCCTGAGATGGGCACGACAGTCCCTGTCCCTGGCTGGAGCGGGGGGAGGGAACACTGAGGAAGGGGAACCCTGCAGTGCAGGAGCAGGGAGGAAGCAGTTCCTGGGTGCATTGAGAAGGGAATATAAAAGGTGGGCACCATCTTAGTTCAGTGCAGAGAAGTCTGAGCAGAAGTGGCAGGGAGCAGGGGCTCTGCATGAGCTCTGCTCCGGAGGCGGGCCTAGTAACAGAGGCCCAGGCCTGCAAGAGGGAGAAGGAAGGAAGAGGAGCGGAGAAGGCTCCAGGAACGAGGAATGAAGGGATCCCAGGGGTGCGGACGGGCGAGTCGCCACCGCACGCCCGAATACACCTGCGTGGAGGGGTCAGGCCAAAGGGGGAGACCGGTCCCCGAACTAGTGGAGGCAGGAAACGACCCTCAGCTAGAAACCGGAGGCTCTGACATTTTATGTGGCGCAGCCCCTTGCTCCACCCGCTAGGAAGGCACCACATAGGGTCAGGGAAACTGGCGCCAAGTTTACCAAGAGGAGGCCCGAGGCAGCCGGACAGAAGTGTTGGTAAGAAAGGCCAGACAAAGGACACACAAAGGGGGTCCTGTGAAGCGCTCCAAAGTTATCTGGGAGTTGTCTGAGCCCCTCACCTGGTGAGCACAGTACGACGTGGGCAGCCGTTACCTGCAGACGTGGTCTGGATAATAAGAACTGTGAGTAAAGGCCCTGAACTGCATCACTGACTCCGTGTCGTTACTGCTGCTGCCCTGCACCATCACCCCCATCCTCCGCATACACTGCCCTGAGGCTATACTCCTCCCGTGGGGAGTTATGCTACGCTCTGCTGCACCCACAACACCAGCCTTAGCGGTCTGCCCTGTAGCGGCGGTTCACTCTGACCGCAATCCACGGGTGGCGTAGTCGGACATTTAAACATCAAAACCACATAAATAGTTCCGCCACTGGTTTGACCGCCCTGAGCCACGGAACCGGATCGCCGCCACGAAGACTACAACCACCAGCATCCACCAAAAAGGGCCCGGCTCCGGGTGTCCCAAGGCCCAGGGGGTGCGTCAGAACATTTTCATCACCTTTCACAATCACCAATGGGACAAGGCAGGGATGTCCTCTGTCCCCTCTCTTATACATCCTAGTGACGGAGCACCTGCTCTCATCAATTCGCCATAACCCCAATATTAGGTGGATTGAGGTGGGAGGCACCGAGTACAAGTGCTCTCTATTTGCTGATGATGTCCTAGTATATATCACTCAATCACATATATCCATCCCTGCTGTTATGGCTGAAATAGATCACTTTGTTACATGGTAAAATTTTAAAATCAATGCAGCGAAGTCTGAGGCCCTCGATGTCTCCCTCCCTAAATCCATATAGGATTCCATCCAGTCCAACTTTCCCTTTGCCTGGCCCTCACAGGGTATCAAATACTTAGGAATTCCTATTCATAGAGACCTCTCCCATCTATGTTATCTTAATTTTGGGCCCTTTATTGAACAATTCCATACAGACCACGGTTGGCAAGTTGGAACTGTGAGATTCACTACGTGCACCACTGGTATTTTGTGGAAAAGCACATGTAAGATTCTGCAACAGTCTCTGCTGATACTCCTGCATGCGTGCATCCCTTTCTATGGCAGGAATAATTTCTGCAAATTTACTTTTGTACCGGGGATCTAACAGTGTGGCAACCCAGTAGTCAGGATTATTTCTAATTCTCACAATTCGAGGGTCATGTTGCAGGTAGTGCAGCAAGAAGGCACTCATGTGTGTTGCGCATCCAGGAGCACCAAGTCCCTGTTGTGTTGGTGGCGAGGTAACAATCATGCTTCCTTCCTCTGTCCTCTCCCCCCAACCTCGCACAACAGAAATGTGATCAAGGTCTCCCTCATCTGATGAGTCTTCCATCAGTTCGTCCTCCACTTCTTCCTGGGCTCCTGCACCTTCCTCACTAGTTTGGCTGCTACCATGCGCCCTGGTAAAATCATCTCCCCCACCCTCACATGCCTGCCGCCTTGGTGCTGCCGACCGTCTGGACCTTGCAGATGTTAGCCCTTCCGCATACAACTCCTCCTCCTCTACTTCCTCCACCTCCTCTTGTGCCACCACCTGACTCCGAATTCTGTTTAACATGTGCTCCAGCATGTAAATCACCGGAATAGTCATGCTGATAATGGCATCGTCAGCACTAAACATCTTCGTCGCCATTTCAAAACTGTGCAGATGGGTGCATAGGTCCCTGATCTGAGACCACTCCTCCAGCGTGATTTGCCCCACCTCTGAATCTCGTTGGCCCAGGCTATACGTCAGAACGTATTGCACCAGGGCTTGTCGGTGCTGCCACAGTCGCTGCAACATGTGCAGAGTTGAATTCCACCGGGTAGGCACATCGCATTTTAGCCGGTGAAGTGGCAGGCCCAACGACTTCTGTAGAGATGTAAGTCGCTGAGCTGCGGGATGCGAACGGCGGAAGTGAGCACACAGCGACCGTGCCCTCTGCAGAAGGCCATCTAGTCTGGGATAGTGGGCTAAAAATTGCTGGACAACCAGGTTCAACACGTGAGCCATACAAGGCACGTGTGTGACATTGCCCCGGCGAAGGGCCGCACCCAGGTTTGCAGCATTGTCGCACACGGCCTTCCCTGGTTTCAGGTCCAGTGGAGACAACCATTCATGAAATTGGTTCTCCAGAGCTGACCACAACTCCTCAGCTGTGTGACTCACATTTCCCAGACATTTCAATGTAAAAACCGCCTGATGACGTTGAGCCCTACTGCCAGCATAGTAAGGAGGTGTGCAGGATCCCTTCTGCGCAGTTAGAAAGCTTGTGGCATGACCAGACAGGCTTTGGGTGCAGGTGGAAGACCGAGAGGAGGTTGAGGAGGCAGAAGCAGTGGAGGAAAAATGACATAAAGAGGATTGACGCACAACTCGTGGGGACGGCAAGACTTGGACAGCAGCCCCTTGTCCTGCTGTCACCATAGTTACCCAGTGCCCAGTCAGCGACATGTAACGCCCCTGTCCATGCCTACTCGTCCAAGTGTCTGTGGTGAAATGCACCCTGTCACACACAGAGTTTCTCAAAGAAGCGGTGATGTTGTGTGTGACATGCTGGTGGAGCGCAGGCACACCTTTCTTTGAGAAGTAGTGCCGACTGGGCATCTGGTACTGGGGCACTGCGACGGACATAAGGTCTCGAAAATCCTCTGTGTCCACCAGGCGGAAAGGCACCATTTCTGTAGCCAAGAGCTTGCAGATGGTGAAATTCAACCTCTTAGCTTTCTCATGGCTAGGAGGAAATGGTCTTTTACTTGTCCACATCTGAGGGACCGAGGGCTGGCTATTGTGCTTAGACGGGGTTGATAAGGGTGTCCCCGGCAAACTGCCGGTCTGTGAGGAAGATGCAGGCGGACATGTTAGGTTGCCTTGATCCAAAGGTGGTGCTATCGATGTCGGACAGCGCTCAAGACCAGCTGGTGTTACCACCTCCAAAGAAAATGATGACCTGCCAATCACGCTGGCTGTTGCGGGTAAAGAGGTGGCAGGTCTGCGCCCCAAAACAGGTGTGACTGCTGTCCCCCCAGTAACAGAGGATGAAGAGGCCGCGGATGCACAAGATATGGCAGACGGTGGTTGGCCCGGCCGGCTAGACCGCATGGTAGCACACTGAGCTTCCCACTGCAACTTATGCTTCATGTCCATGTGCCGGTTCATGCATGAAGTACTCAAACTATGTATTTTTTGGCCTCTACTTAGCTTTTGCTGACAAATGTTACAGATAACACGAGTTGGGTCATCTTTATCGATCTGAAAAAATGCCCAGGCTATGCAAGGCTTAGCACCCATGCGACCTGAAGAGCCACCACGACTTGTGGTGAGAGGCAGAGTTGTGTTTGAGGATGCAGTTGTTGACGTGCTTCCAGTACTACGTCTCTGTCCAGGAAGGCGCAACCTGACCTCGTCGTCACTAGCATCTTCCTCCACCTCCTCTGCTGACCTCATCTCTTGGCTGACTGTGGGTTGACAGTAAGTGGGATCTCCGACCTCATCATCATCACCCTGTGCGTTATCACACCCGTCGTCCTCAGAGCCAACCTGTTCCTGCCCTGACAAAAAACTAAAGTTGTCGCTCCAATCAGGTATTTGAGTCTTATCATCGTCTTCCTCATTGTCTCCACCAACAGGAGTTACAGTTTGGGAATGAGGGTCTACATTATGGTCAGAACCTTCTGCGTCTGGTCCTGGATCCGACTCATAAAGATTCTGGGCATCAGTGCAGATCATTTCCTCGTCTGGATTCACAGAAGCGCTGGAGTCGACCTCTGATTCCCAGGCTATAGTATGAGTAAACAGCTCTGCAGACTCAACCATCTGTTCTACCTCATACTCAGACGGGCAGCTGGAGATTTGGGAGCTGTGAGGAAGCAAGTGCGATTTGGGTGACACCTTTGAGGACTGGAGTATTTGTGATGTTGAAGTTGATGTGGAGGAGAGCCCACTTAAAGGAGCACTTGATATCCGTTGAAGCACCTGCTGTTTTTGTGCCTCATCTGGAATTTGTAGCGATTGGCGTGGCCGTAAGAAAGGGATCTTATCACATTGTCCGCTAAAAGAAGTAGACATTTTAGTTTGGCTGGAAGATGGTCTTTCTTCTGCACCTACCCCACGGACACAACCTTTTTTCCCCTTCCCAACACGCCTATTCCCCTTTCCACCAGCAGCAGGCCTTTTTCCACTCATTTTGGTGGTTAACTAATTCACAACTCTGGAGTTGTTTGCACAAAAAAACAATGGATGGTAACCGAGCAGAGCTGAGTGGCCAAACTGTGGTATTAGGCCAAAACTATTGGCTGGGTTAGATGCAGAAAAAAATTATTTTTAATTTGCAACCTGATGGAGGTCAGTATAAATGGACTAATAGACCAAGTCCCACACACCGCTAGAAGCCCAAATATTTTTTCAGAGCTAGATGCAGAAAATTTTTTTATTCAATTTGCAACCTGATGGAGGTCAGTATAGATGGACTAATAGACCAAGTCCCACACACTGCTAGAAGCCCAAATATTTTTTCAGAGCTAGATGCAGAAAAAAATTATTTTTAATTTGCAACCTGATGGAGGTCAGTATAGATGGACTAATAGACCAAGTCCCACACACCGCTAGAAGCCCAAATATTTTTTCAGAGCTAGATGCAGAAAAAAATTATATTCAATTTGCAACCTGCTGGAGGTCAGTATAGAAGGACTAATAGAACAAGTCCCACACACTGCTAGAAGCCCAAATATTTTTTCAGAGCTAAATGAAGAAAAAAATTATTTTTAATTTGCAACCTGATGGAGGTCAGTATAGATGGACTAATAGACCAAGTCCCACACACTGCTAGAAGCCCAAATATTTTTTCAGAGCTAGATGCAGAAAAAAAATATTTTTAATTTGCAACCTGATGGAGGTCAGTATAGATGGACTAATAGACCAAGTCCCACACACCGCTAGAAGCCCAAATATTTTTTCAGAGCTAGATGCAGAAAATTTTTTTATTCAATTTGCAACCTGATGGAGGTCAGTATAGATGGACTAATAGACCAAGTCCCACACACTGCTAGAAGCCCAAATATTTTTTCAGAGCTAGATGCAGAAAAAAATTATTTTTAATTTGCAACCTGATGGAGGTCAGTATAGATGGACTAATAGACCAAGTCCCACACACTGCTAGAAGCCCAAATATTTTTTCAGAGCTAGATGCAGAAAAAAATTATTTTTAATTTGCAACCTGATGGAGGTCAGTATAGATGGACTAATAGAACAAGTCCCACACGCTGCTAGAAGCCCAAATATTTTTTCAGAGATAAATGAAGAAAAAAATTATTTTTAATTTGCAACCTGATGGAGGTCAGTTTAGATGGACTAATAGACCAAGTCCCACACACTGCTAGAAGCCCAAATATTTTTTCAGAGCTAGATGCAGAAAAAAATTATTTTTAATTTGCAACCTGATGGAGGTCAGTATAGATGGACTAATAGACCAAGTCCCACACACCGCTAGAAGCCCAAATATTTTTTCAGAGCTAGATGCAGAAAAAAATTATATTCAATTTGCAACCTGCTGGAGGTCAGTATAGAAGGACTAATAGAACAAGTCCCACACACTGCTAGAAGCCCAAATATTCTTTCAGAGCTAAATGAAGAAAAAAATTATTTTTAATTTGCAACCTGATGGAGGTCAGTATAGATGGACTAATAGACCAAGTCCCACACACTGCTAGAAGCCCAAATATTTTTTCAGAGCTAGATGCAGAAAAAAATTATATTCAGTTTGCAACCTGATGGAGGTCAGTATAGATGGACTAATAGAATGATGCTATGCCCAAAAGATTTTACTTCACTAGGTGCAGTAAAAAATTGGTATTCTATACACAGGTGGTATATCTTGCAACACAGATAGGCTACTCCACTGACTAACACACTCTGCAATAGGCCAAAAAGGATTAGCTTTGCTAGATTCAGCCAAATTCTGTGAAAAAAACTTGCACAGCACTGGCACAGACCTGCCTGGCAAAAACTGATAGGAACTGATGTAACCTAGTCCTGAAAAGGACTCCAATTACAATTGGTCTTTACTCCCACAATCTATCTATTTAAGAGCACAGACCTGCCTGATAAAAGTCGTAGGAAATGCTGTAACCTAGTCCTTAAAAGGACTGCAATCACAACTATTCCCTACTCCCAAGCTATCTGTATATTTGTGCGAAAATTGGCTTGAAATTAACAAGGTATAGCGCACACAGCAACAGCGGTGCCGTCTAACACGCAGCTGCAGCAGTGAGAAAATGGTGGCGACGGGGAAAATGGCTTGGTCTTATAGGGCAAGGACATGTGACATACACTGCCAATCACACATGCCCTTGCTTGTGTGAAAAAAAGCACTTCGCTCCGTGTGTGCGCTGCTGATAGGCTGACAGATTGCACCTCCCCACTGCAAATGCGGGAAAGAGAAAAAAAAATGGAGATCTTCATTGTTCCTGCAGAGATCCATCCCCTGCCCCTCCCCCCACCCCGCTGTACACTCAAACTGCGTATTAACATTAATTTTCATCATTACTGAGAAAAAATCCAGTTATGATTTTGGTGCACGAACAGTTATCGAACATAACCTCGAACAGCCGAATTTTTCTCAAATTGTTCGTGTTCGTCGACCGGCTCGAACACCGCCCAAAACAGCTCGAATTTGAGATTGGCGAACAGTTCGAGTAGAACAACGCTCATCTCTACTGCTGAGAAGCAACAAATTGTGGAGTGTTTAGGTCAAGGCATGACTACAATCAACATTGTGCGATGATCAGGATGAAGTGTCTTGGCAATCAAGAAGTATGTAGCTGATTCACAGTACACACGTGTGCGTGCTGATAAGGGCAAATTGAGGACTCTTTCCTACAGGCAATTACGTCAGGTTAAAAGAGCAGCGGCAAAAAAGCCTTGTCATAGCAGCAGACAAGTTTTTGAAGCTGCTGGTGCCTCCAACGTCCCCCGAACAACAAGATGCAGGGTCCTTCAGAGGTTTGCAGCTGTGCATACGCCATCCTGTCGACCTCCTCTATCCACTTCACACAAGCAGAAACGGCTCCAGTGGGCCAAACATTACATGAAGACTGATTTCAAAACTGTTTTGTTCACGGATGAGTGCCGTGCAGCGCTCGATGGTCCAGATGGATGGAGTGGAGGATGGCTGGTTGATGGACACCCCACGCAAACACGGCTACAGTGCCAACAAGGAGGAGGTGGAGTAATGTTTTGGGCTGGAATCATGGGGAGAGAGATTGTCGGCCCCTTTAGGATCCCTGAAGGCGCTAAAGATGAACTCCATAATGTATGTGGATTTTCTCAAACAGCACTTCCTGCCATGGTTCAAGAAGAAGAACCGTGTATTTCACAGCAAGATCATTTTTCTGCATGATAATGCACCATCTCATGCTGCACATAAAACATCTGCATCTCTGGCTGATATGGGCATAAAAGGGGACAAACTTATGGTGTGACCCCCATGCTCCCCTGACCTGTACCCCATTCAGAACCTTTGGAGCATCATTAAAAGGAGTGTCTATGATGGCGGGAGGCAGTTCACATCTAAGCAACAGCTCTGGGAGGGTATTCTGTCCTCATGCAAAACAATTGAAGCAAAAACCATCCAAAACCTGACAAATTCAATTGACGAGAGAGTTCAGAAGCTCCTTTCGAACAAGGGGTCCTATGTGAAAATGTAACATCACCTAGAATAAAGTTTTGAGTTGAAAACTGTTTGATTTCAGTTTCTAACAACCTGCTAATGCTTATAATTTCAAAAATGACCATTTTTTTGGTCTTTATTAAAATGAAAAGGTTGATCGAAAAGTTTGGGGGATCTAAGAGTGTGGCAACCCAGTAGTCATGATTACTTCGATTTCTGACAATATGAGGGTCATGCTGCAGGTAGTGCAGCAAGAAGGCACTTATGTGTCTTGCGCATCTCGGAGCCCCAAAATTATTTTCCGGGCTAGATGCAGCTAAAAATTATTATTAATTTTAAATCTGGTGAAGCTTTAGTATAGATGGCCTAATAGGATCAGTGCTGCACACTGCTACAAAGCCCAAATTATTTTCCAGTCAAGATACAGATAAACATGATTAGTAATTTTAAATCTGGTGGAGCTTATTATAGATGGCCTAATAGAATCAGTGCTGCACACTGCTACAAAGCCCAAATTATTTTCCAGCCAAGATACAGATAAACATGATTAGTAATTTGAAAGCTTAAAACGGTTGGTAGGGTGATTTTAACCAATCATCAAGCTTTTACTCTCCCCAGGATGACACAGGGGTAGAAAAGTCGTTTCGGATCCATGATTTGTTCATCTTTATGAACGTGAGTCTGTCTACATTATCAGTGGAGAGCCGCGTGCGCTTATCTGTCAGCACACCACCAGCAGCGCTGAACACACGTTCAGACAGAACGCTGGCTGCGGGGCATGACAAGATCTCCAAGGCGTAAGTGGCTAGCTCCGGCCATTTATCCAGATTGGAAGCCCAAAAAGAGCAAGGGTCCAGTGACACAGTCGTGGCTTCAATGTTTACCTGGAGATACTCCTGTACCATCGTCTCTAGGCGTTGACTATGTGTCAGACTTCTTGTCTCCTGTGGCCTTGCAAAGGATGGGCTAAAAAAGTGGTGAAATGATTCCGCAAAATTGATGTTACCAGCAGATACTGTGGTTCTGTTATGGTTTGAGTGCTGAACACTTGACGGTCCCACGGTTGGCAAGTTGGAACTGTGAGATTCACTACGTGCACCACTGGTATTTTGTGGAAAAGCACATGTAAGATTCTGCAACAGTCTCTGCTGATACTCCTGCATGCGTGCATCCCTTTCTATGGCAGGAATAATTTCTGCAAATTTATTTTTGTACCGGGGATCTAACATTGTGGCAACCCAGTAGTCAGGATTATTTCTAATTCTCACAATTCGAGGGTCATGTTGCAGGTAGTGCAGCAAGAAGGCACTCATGTGTGTTGCGCATCCAGGAGCACCAAGTCCCTGTTGTGTTGGTGGCGAGGTAACAATCATGCTTCCTTCCTCTGTCCTCTCACCCCAACCTCGCACAACAGAAATGTGATCAAGGTCTCTCTCATCTGATGAGTCTTCCATCAGTTCGTCCTCCACTTCTTCCTGGGCTCCTGCACCTTCCTCACTAGTTTGGCTGCTACCATGCGCCCTGGTAAAACCATCTCCCCCACCCTCACATGCCTGCCGCCTTGGTGCTGCCGACCGTCTGGACCTTGCAGATGTTAGCCCTTCTGCATACAACTCCTCCTCCTCTACTTCCTCCACCTCCTCTTGTGCCACCACCTGACTCCGAATTCTGTTTAACATGTGCTCCAGCATGTAAATCACCGGAATAGTCATGCTGATAATGGCATCGTCAGCACTAAACATCTTCGTCGCCATTTCAAAACTGTGCAGATGGGTGCATAGGTCCTTGATCTGAGACCACTCCTCCAGCGTGATTTGCCCCACCTCTGAATCTCGTTGGCCCAGGCTATACGTCAGAACGTATTGCACCAGGGCTTGTCGGTGCTGCCACAGTCGCTGCAACATGTGCAGAGTTGAATTCCACCGGGTAGGCACATCGCATTTTAGCCGGTGAAGTGGCAGGCCTAACGACTTCTGTAGAGATGTAAGTCGTTGAGCTGCGGGATGCGAACGGCGGAAGTGAGCACACAGCGACCGTGCCCTCTTCAGAAGGCCATCTAGTCTGGGATAGTGGGCTAAAAATTGCTGGACAACCAGGTTCAACACGTGAGCCATACAAGGCACGTGTGTGACATTGCCCCGGCGAAGGGCCGCACCCAGGTTTGCAGCATTGTCGCACACGGCCTTCCCTGGTTTCAGGTCCAGTGGAGACAACCATTCATGAAATTGGTTCTCCAGAGCTGACCACAACTCCTCAGCTGTGTGACTCACATTTCCCAGACATTTCAATGTAAAAACCGCCTGATGACGTTGAGCCCTACTGCCAGCATAGTAAGGAGGTGTGCAGGATCCCTTCTGCGCAGTTAGAAAGCTTGTGGCATGACCATACAGGCTTTGGGTGCAGGTGGAAGACCGAGAGGAGGTTGAGGAGGCAGAAGCAGTGGAGGAACTTTGACATAAAGAGGATTGACGCACAACTCGTGGGGACGGCAAGACTTGGACAGCAGCCCCTTGTCCTGCTGTCACCATAGTTACCCAGTGCCCAGTCAGCGACATGTAACGCCCCTGTCCATGCCTACTCGTCCAAGTGTCTGTGGTGAAATGCACCCTGTCACACACAGAGTTTCTCAAAGAAGCGGTGATGTTGTGTGCGACATGCTGGTGGAGCGCAGGCACACCTTTCTTTGAGAAGTAGTGCCGACTGGGCATCTGGTACTGGGGCACTGCGACGGACATAAGGTCTCGAAAATCCTCTGTGTCCACCAGGCGGAAAGGCAGCATTTCTGTAGCCAAGAGCTTGCAGATGGTGAAATTCAACCTCTTAGCTTTCTCATGGCTAGGAGGAAATGGTGTTTTACTTGTCCACATCTGAGGGACCGAGGGCTGGCTATTGTGCTTAGACGGGGTTGATAAGGGTGTCCCCGGCAAACTGCCGGTCTGTGAGGAAGATGCAGGCGGACATGTTAGGTTGCCTTGATCCAAAGGTGGTGCTATCGATGTCGGACAGCGCTCAACACCAGCTGGTGTTACCACCTCCAAAGAAAATGATGACCTGCCAATCACGCTGGCTGTTGCGGGTAAAGAGGTGGCAGGTCTGCGCCCCAAAACAGGTGTGACTGCTTTCCCCCCAGTCACAGAGGATGAAGAGGCCGCGGATGTACAAGATATGGCAGACGGTGGTTGGCCCGGCCGGCTAGGCCGCATTGTAGCACACTGAGCTTCCCACTGCAACTTATGCTTCATGTCCATGTGCCGGTTCATGCATGAAGTACTCAAACTATGTATTTTTTGGCCTCTACTTAGCTTTTGCTGACAAATGTTACAGATAACACGAGTTGGGTCATCTTTATCGATCTGAAAAAATGCCCAGGCTATGCAAGGCTTAGCACCCATGCGACCTGAAGAGCCACCACGACTTGTGGTGAGAGGCAGAGTTGTGTTTGAGGATGCAGTTGTTGAAGTGCTTCCAGTACTACGTCTCTGTCCAGGAAGGCGCAACCTGACCTCATCGTCACTAGCATCTTCCTCCACCTCCTCTGCTGACCTCATCTCTTGGCTGACTGTGGGTTGACAGTAAGTGGGATCTCCAACCTCATCATCATCACCCTGTGCGTTATCACACCCGTCGTCCTCAGAGCCAACCTGTTCCTGCCCTGACAAAAAACTAAAGTTGTCGCTCCAATCAGGTATTTGAGTCTTATCATCGTCTTCCTCATTGTCTCCACCAACAGGAGTTACAGTTTGGGAATGAGGGTCTACATTATGATCAGAACCTTCTGCGTCTGGTCCTGGATCCGACTCATAAAGATTCTGGGCATCAGTGCAGATCATTTCCTCGTCTGGATTCACAGAAGCGCTGGAGTCGACCTCTGAATCCCAGGCTATAGTATGAGTAAACAGCTCTGCAGACTCAACCATCTGTTCTACCTCATACTCAGACGGGCAGCTGGAGATTTGGGAGCTGTGAGGAAGCAAGTGCGATTGGGGTGACACCTTTGAGGACTGGAGTATTTGTGATGTTGAAGCTGATGTGGAGGAGAGCCCACTTAAAGGAGCACTTGATATCCGTTGAAGCACCTGCTGTTTTTGTGCCTCATCTGGAATTTGTAGCGATTGGCGTGGCCGTAAGAAAGGGATCTTATCACATTGTCCGCTAAAAGAAGTAGACATTTTAGTTTGGCTGGAAGATGGTCTTTCTTCTGCAGATGTTACTGTTGCTTTAACACCTACCCCACGGACACAACCTTTTTTCCCCTTCCCAACACGCCTATTCCCCTTTCCACCAGCAGCAGGCCTTTTTCCACTCATTTTGGTGGTTAACTAATTCACAACTCTGGAGTTGTTTGCACAAAAAAAAATGGATGGGAACCGAGCAGAGCTGAGTGGCCAAACTGTGGTATTAGGCCAAAACTATTGGCTGGGTTAGATGCAGAAAAAAATTATATTCAATTTGCAACCTGATGGAGGTCTGTATAGATGGATTAATAGAACAAGTCCCACACACAGCTAGAAGCCCAATATTTTTTCAGAGCTAGATGCAGAAAAAAATATATTCAGTTTGCAACCTGATGGAGGTCTGTATAGATGGATTAATAGAACAAGTCCCACACACAGCTAGAAACCCAATATTTTTTCAGAGGTAGATGCAGAAAAAAATATATTCAGTTTGCAACCTGATGGAGGTCTGTATAGATGGATTAATAGAACAAGTCCCACACACAGCTAGAAGCCCAATATTTTTTCAGAGCTAGATGCAGAAAAAAATATATTCAGTTTGCAACCTGATGGAGGTCTGTATAGATGGATTAATAGAACAAGTCCCACACACAGCTAGAAGCCCAATATTTTTTCAGAGGTAGATGCAGAAAAAAATATATTCAGTTTGCAACCTGATGGAGGTCTGTATAGATGGATTAATAGAACAAGTCCCACACACAGCTAGAAGCCCAATATTTTTTCAGAGCTAGATGCAGAAAAAAATATATTCAGTTTGCAACCTGATGGAGGTCTGTATAGATGGATTAATAGAACAAGTCCCACACACAGCTGGAAGCCCAATATTTTTTCAGAGGTAGATGCAGAAAAAAATATATTCAGTTTGCAACCTGATGGAGGTCAGTATAGATGGACTAATACAACAAGCCCCACACACAGCTAGAAGCCCAATATTTTTTCAGAGGTAGATGCAGAAAAAAATATATTCAGTTTGCAACCTGATGGAGGTCTGTATAGATGGATTAATAGAACAAGTCCCACAAACAGCTAGAAGCCCAATAATTTTTCAGAGGTAGATGCAGAAAAAAATATATTCAGTTTGCAACCTGATGGAGGTCTGTATAGATGGATTAATAGAACAAGTCCCACACACAGCTAGAAGCCCAATATTTTTTCAGAGGTAGATGCAGAAAAAAATTTATTCAGTTTGCAACCTGTTGGAGGTCTGTATAGATGGATTAATAGAACAAGTCCCACACACAGCTAGAAGCCCAATATTTTTTCAGAGGTAGATGCAGAAAAAAATATATTCAGTTTGCAACCTGATGGAGGTCTGTATAGATGGATTAATAGAACAAGTCCCACACACAGCTAGAAGCTCAATATTTTTTCAGAGGTAGATGCAGAAAAAAATATATTCAGTTTGCAACCTGATGGAGGTCTGTATAGATGGATTAATAGAACAAGTCCCACACACAGCTAGAAGCCCAATATTTTTTCAGAGGTAGATGCTGAAAAAAATATATTCAGTTTGCAACCTGATGGAGGTCTGTATAGATGGATTAATAGAACAAGTCCCACACACAGCTAGAAGCCCAATATTTTTTCAGAGCTAGATGCAGAAAAAAATATATTCAGTTTGCAACCTGATGGAGGTCTGTATAGATGGATTAATAGAACAAGTCCCACACACAGCTAGAAGCCCAATATTTTTTCAGAGGTAGATGCAGAAAAAAATATATTCAGTTTGCAACCTGATGGAGGTCTGTATAGATGGATTAATAGAACAAGTCCCACACACAGCTAGAAGCCCAATATTTTTTCACAGGTAGATGCAGAAAAAAAATATATTCAGTTTGCAACCTGATGGAGGTCTGTATAGATGGACTAATACAACAAGTCCCACACACAGCTAGAAGCCCAATATTTTTTCACAGGTAGATGCAGAAAAAAAATATATTCAGTTTGCAACCTGATGGAGGTCTGTATAGATGGATTAATAGAACAAGTCCCACACACAGCTAGAAGCCCAATATTTTTTCAGAGCTAGATGCAGAAAAAAATATATTCAGTTTGCAACCTGATGGAGGTCTGTATAGATGGATTAATAGAACAAGTCCCACACACAGCTAGAAGCCCAATATTTTTTCAGAGGTAGATGCAGAAAAAAATATATTCAGTTTGCAACCTGATGGAGGTCTGTATAGATGGATTAATACAACAAGTCCCACACACAGCTAGAAGCCCAATATTTTTTCAGAGGTAGATGCAGAAAAAAATATATTCAGTTTGCAACCTGATGGAGGTCAGTATAGATGGACTAATACAACTAGTCCCACACACAGCTAGAAGCCCAATATTTTTTCAGAGGTAGATGCAGAAAAAAATATATTCAGTTTGCAACCTGATGGAGGTCTGTATAGATGGACTAATACAACAAGTCCCACACACAGCTAGAAGCCCAATATTTTTTCAGAGGTAGATGCAGAAAAAAATATATTCAGTTTGCAACCTGATGGAGGTCTGTATAGATGGATTATTAGAACAAGTCCCACACACAGCTAGAAGCCCAATATTTTTTCAGAGCTAGATGCAGAAAAAAATTATTTTCAATTTGCAACCTGATGGAGGTCAGTATAGATGGACTAATAAAATGATGCTATGCCCAAAAGATTTTACTTCACTAGGTGCAGTAAAAAAATTGGTATTCTATACACAGGTGGTATATCTTGCAACACAGATAGGCTACTCCACTGACTAACACACTCTGCAATAGGCCAAAAAGGATTAGCTTTGCTAGATTCAGCCAAATGCTGTGAAAAAAACTTGCACAGCACTGGCACAGACCTGCCTGGCAAAAACTGATAGGAACTGATGTAACCTAGTCCTGAAAAGGACTCCAATTACAATTAGTCTTTACTCCCACAATCTATCTATTTAAGAGCACAGACCTGCCTGATGAAAGTCGTAGGAAATGCTGTAACCTAGTCCTTAAAAGGACTGCAATCACAACTATTCCCTACTCCCAAGCTATCTGTAGATTTGTGCGAAAATTGGCTTGAAATTAACAAGGTATAGCGCACACAGCAACAGCGGTGCCGTCTAACACGCAGCTGCAGCAGTGAGAAAATGGTGGCGACGGGGAAAATGGCTTGGTCTTATAGGGCAAGGACATGTGACATACACTGCCAATGACACATGCCCTTGCTTGTGTGAAAAAAAGCACTTCGCTTCGTGTGTGCGCTGCTGATAGGCTGACAGATTGCACCTCCCCACTGCAAATGCGGGAAAGAGAAAAAAAAATGGAGATCTTCATTGTTCCTGCAGAGATCCATCCCCTGCCCCTCCCCCCACCCCGCTGTACACTCAAACTGCGTATTAACATTAATTTTCATCATTACTGAGAAAAAATCCAGTTATGATTTTGGTGCACGAACAGTTATCGAACATAACCTCGAACAGCCGAATTTTTCTCAAATTGTTCGTGTTCGCCGAACGGCTCGAACACCGCCCAAAACAGCTCGAATTTGAGATTGGCGAACAGTTCGAGTAGAACAACGCTCATCTCTACCCAGTAGTCAGGATTAGTTCGAATTCTGACAATCTGAGGGTCATGTTGCAGGTAGTGCAGCAAGAAGGCACTTATGTGTCTTGCGCATCTCTGAGCCCCAAAATTATTTTCCGGGCTAGATGCAGCTAAAAATTATTATTAATTTTAAATCTGGTGGAGCTTAGTATATATGGCCTAATAGAATCAGTACTGCACACTGCTACAAAGCCCAAATTATTTTCCAGCCAAGATACAGATAAACATGATTAGTAATTTGAAAGCTTAAAACTGTTGGTGAGGTGATTTTAACCAATCATCAAGCTTTTACTCTCCCCAGGATGACACAGGGGTAGAAAAGTCGTTTCGGATCCATGATTTGTTCATCTTTATGAACGTGAGTCTGTCTACATTATCAGTGGAGAGCCGCGTGTGCTTATCTGTCAGCACACCACCAGCAGCGCTGAACACACGTTCAGACAGAACGCTGGCTGCGGGGCATGACAAGATCTCCAAGGCGTAAGTGGCGAGCTCCGGCCATTTATCCAGATTGGAAGCCCAAAAAGAGCAAGGGTCCAGTGACACAGTCATGGCTTCAATGTTTACTTGGAGATACTCCTGTACCATCGTCTCTAGGCGTTGACTATGTGTCAGACTTCTTGTCTCCTGTGGCCTTGCAAAGGATGAGCTAAAAAAGTGGTGAAATGATTCCGCAAAATTGATGTTACCAGCAGATACTGTGTTTCTGTTATGGTTTGAGTGCTGAACATTCGACGGTCCCACGGTTGGCAAGTTGGAACTGTGAGATTCACTACGTGCACCACTGATGTTTTGTGGAAAAGCACATGTAAGATTCTGCAACAGTCTCTGCTGATACTCCTGCATGCGTGCATCCCTTTCTATGGCAGGAATTATTTCTGCAAATTTACTTTTTTAGCGGGGATCTAACAGTGTGGCAACCCAGTTGTCAGGATTATTTCTAATTCTCCCAATTCGAGGGTCATGTTGCAGGTAGTGCAGCAAGAAGGCACTCATGTGTTTTGCGCATCCAGGAGCACCAAGTCCCTGATGTGTTGGTGGCGAGGTAACAATCATGCTTCCTTCCTCTGTCCTCTCCCCCCAACCTCGCACAACAGAAATGTGATCAAGGTCTCCCTCATCTGATGAGTCTTCCATCAGTTCGTCCTCCACTACTTCCTGGGCTCCTGCACCTTCCTCACTAGTTTGGCTGCTACCATGCACCCTGGTAAAACCATCTCCCCCACCCTCACATGCCTGCCGCCTTGGTGCTGCCGACCGTCTGGACCTTGCAGATGTTAGCCCTTCTGCATACAACTCCTCCTCCTCTACTTCCTCCACCTCCTCTTGTGCCACCACCTGACTCCGAATTCTGTTTAACATGTGCTCCAGCATGTAAATCACCGGAATAGTCATGCTGATAATGGCATCGTCAGCACTAAACATCTTCGTCGCCATTTCAAAACTGTGCAGAAGGGTGCATAGGTCCCTGATCTGAGACCACTCCTCCAGCGTGATTTGCCCCACCTCTGGATCCCGTTGGCCCAGGCTATACGTCAGAACGTATTGCACCAGGGCTTTTCGGTGCTGCCACAGTCGCTGCAACATGCGCAGTGATGAATTCCACCGGGTAGGCACATCGCATTTTAGCCAGTGAAGTGGCAGGCCCAACGACTTCTGTAGAGATGTAAGTCGCTGAGCTGCGGGATGCGAACGGCGGAAGTGAGCACACAGCTAACGTGCCCTCTGCAGAAGGCCATCTAGTCCGGGATAGTGGGCTAAAAATTGCTGGACAACCAGGTTCAACACGTGAGCCATACAAGGCACGTGTGTGACATTGAACCGGCGAAGGACCGCACCCAGGTTTGCAGCATTGTCGCACACGGCCTTCCCTGGTTTCAGGTCCAGTGGAGACAACCATTCATGAAATTGGTTCTCCAGAGCTGACCACAACTCCTCAGCTGTGTGACTCACATTTCCCAGACATTTCAAAGTAAAAACCGCCTGATGACGTTGAGCCCTACTGCCAGCATAGTAAGGAGGTGTGCAGGTTCCCTTCTGCGCAGTTAGAAAGCTTGTGGCATGACCAGACAGGCTTTGGGTGCAGGTGGAGGACCGAGAGGAGGTTGAGGAGGCAGAAGCAGTGGAGGAACTTTGACATAAAGAGGATTGACGCACAACTCGTGGGGACGGCAAGACTTGGACAGCAGCCCCTTGTCCTGCTGTCACCATAGTTACCCAGTGCCCAGTCAGCGACATGTAACGCCCCTGTCCATGCCTACTCGTCCAAGTGTCTGTGGTGAAATGCACCCTGTCACACACAGAGTTTCTCAAAGAAGCGGTGATGTTGTGTGCGACATGCTGGTGGAGCGCAGGCACACCTTTCTTTGAGAAGTAGTGCCGACTGGGCATCTGGTACTGGGGCACTGCGACGGACATAAGGTCTCGAAAATCCTATGTGTCCACCAGGTGGAAAGGCAGCATTTCTGTAGCCAAGAGCTTGCAGATGGTGAAATTCAACCTCTTAGCTTTCTCATGGCTAGGAAGAAATAGTCTTTTACTTGTCCACATCTGAGGGACTGAGGGCTGGCTGTTGTGCTTAGACGGGGTTGATAAGGATGTCCCCGGCAAACTGCCAGTTTGTGAGGAAGATGCAGGCGGACATGTTAGGTTGCCTTGATCCAAAGGTGGTGCTATCGATGTCGGACAGCACTCAACACCAGCTGGTGTTACCACCTCCAAAGAAAATGATGACCTGCCAATCACGCTGGCTGTTGCGGGTAAAGAGGTGGCAGGTCTGCGTCCCAAAACAGGTGTGACTGCTGTCCCCCCAGTCACAGAGGATGAAGAGGCCGCGGATGCACAAGATGTGGCAGACGGTGGTTGGCCCGGCCGGCTAGGCCGCATTGTAGCACAGTGAGCTTCCCACTGCAACTTATGCTTCATATCCATGTGCCGGTTCATGCATGAAGTACTCAAACTATGTATTTTTTGGCCTCTACTTAGCTTTTGTTGACAAATGTTACAGATAACACGAGTTGGGTCATCTTTATCGATCTGAAAAAATGCCCAGGCTATGCAAGGCTTAGCACCCATGCGACCTGAAGAGCCACCACGACTTGTGGTCAGAGGCAGAGCTGTGTTTGAGGATGCAGTTGTTGACGTGCTTCCAGTACTACGTCTCTGTCCAGGAAGGCGCAACCTTACCTCGTCGTCACTAGCATCCTCCTCCACCTCCTCTGCTGACCTCATCTCTTGGCTGACTGTGTGTTGACAGTAAGTGGGATCTCCAACCTCATCATCATCACCCTGTGTGTTATCACATCCGTCGTCCTCAGAGCCAACCTGTTCCTGCCCTTACAAAAAACTAAAGTTGTCGCTCCAATCAGGTATTTGAGTCTCATCATCATCTTCCTCATTGTCTCCACCAACAGGAGTTACAGTTTGGGAATGAGGGTCTACATTATGGACAGAACCTTCTGTGTCTGGTCCTGGATCCGACTCATAAAGATTCTGGGCATCAGTGCAGATCATTTCCTCGTCTGGATTCAGAGAAGCGCTGGAGCCGACCTCTGATTCCCAGGCAATAGTATGAGTAAACAGCTCTGCAGACTCAACCATCTGTTCTACCTCATACTCAGACGGACAGCTGGAGATTTGGGAGCTGTGAGGAAGCAAGTGCGATTGGGGTGACACCTTTGAGGACTGGAGTATTTGTGATGTTGAAGTTGATGAGGAGGAGAGCCCACTTAATGAAACACTTGATATCCATTGAAGCACCTGCTGTTTTTGTGCCTCATCTGGAATTTGTAGCGATTGGCGTGGCCGTAAGAAAGGGATCTTATCACATTGTTCGCTAAAAGAAGTAGACATTTTAGTTTTGCTGGAAGATGGTCTTTCTTCTGCAGATGTTACTGTTGCTTTAACACCTACTCCACGGATACAACCTTTTTTCCCCTTCCCAACACGCCTATTCCCCTTTCCACCAGAAGCAGGCCTTTTTCCACTCATTTTGGTGGTTAACCAATTCACAACTCTGGAGTTGTTTGCACAAAAAAACAATGGATGGGAACCGAGCAGAGCTGAGTGGCCAAACTGTGGTATTAGGCCAAAACTATTGTCTGGGTTAGATGCAGAAAAAAATTATATTCAGTTTGCAACCTGATGGAGGTCAGTATAGATGGACTAATAGAACAAGTCTCACACACTGCTAGAAAGACAAATATTCTTTCAGAGCTAGATGCAGATAAAAATTATATTCAATTTGCAACCTGATGGAGGTCAGTATAGATGGACTAATAGAGAAAGTCCCACACACTGCTAGAAGGCCAAATATTTTTTCAGAGCTAGATGCAGAAAAAAATTATTTTTAATTTGCAACCTGATGGAGGTCAGTATAGATGGACTAATAGAAAAAGTCCCACACACTGCTAGAAGCCCAAATATTTTTTCAGAGCTAGATGCAGAAAAATATTATATTCAATTTGCAACCTGATGGAGGTCAGTATAGATGGACTAATAGAACAAGTCCCACACACTGCTAGTAGCCCAAATATTTTTTCAGAGGTAGATGCAGAAAAAAATTATATTCAATTTGCAACCTGATGGAGGTCAGTATAGATGGACTAATAGAACAAGTCCAACACACTGCTAGAAGCCCAAATATTTTTTAAGAGCTAGATGCAGAAAACAATTATACTCAGTTTGCAACCTGATGGAGGTCTGTATAGATGGACTAATAGACCAAGTCCCACACACTGCTAGAAGCCCAAATATTTTTTAAGAGCTAGATGCAGAAAAAAATTATACTCAGTTTGCAACCTGATGGAGGTCAGTAGAGATGGACTAATAGAGAAAGTCCCACACACTGCTAGAAGCCCAAATATTTTTTAAGAGCTAGATGCAGAAAAAAATTATACTCAGTTTGCAACCTGATGGAGTTCAGTAGAGATGGACTAAAAGAACAAGTCCCACACACTGCAAGAAGGTCAAATATTTTTTCAGAGCTAGATGCAGAAAAAAATTATATTCAATTTGCAACCTGATGGAGGTCAGTATAGATGGACTAATAGACAAAGTCCCACACACTGCTAGAAGCCCAAATATTTTTTCAGAGGTAGATGCAGAAAAAAATTATATTCAGTTTGCAACCTGTTTGAGGTCAATATAGATGGACTAATAGAACAAGTCCCACACACTGCTAGAAGGCCAAATATTTTTTCAGAGCTAGATGCAGAAAAATATTATATTCAATTTGCAACCTGATGGAGGTCAGTATAGATGGACTAATAGAGAAAGTCCCACACACTGGTAGAAGCCCAAATATTTTTTCAGAGCTAGATGCAGAAAAATATTATATTCAGTTTGCAACCTGATGGAGGTCAGTATAGATGGACTAACAGAGAAAGTCCCACACACTGCTAGAAGGCCAAATATTTTTTCAGAGCTAGATGCAGAAAAATATTATATTCAATTTGCAACCTGATGGAGGTCAGTATAGATGGACTAATAGAACAAGTCCCACACACAGCTAGAAGCCCAAATATTTTTTCAGAGGTAGATGCAGAAAAAAATTATATTCAGTTTGCAACCGGATGGAGGTCAGTATAGATGGACTAATAGAACAAGTCCCACACACTGCTACAAGCCGAAATATTTTTTCAGAGCTA
The DNA here is from genome assembly GCF_046119375.1 of Phyllobates terribilis. Taxonomy (NCBI): domain Eukaryota; kingdom Metazoa; phylum Chordata; class Amphibia; order Anura; family Dendrobatidae; genus Phyllobates; species Phyllobates terribilis. The sequence goes on from NW_027362766.1 coordinate 16,043,142, forward strand.
GATGCAGAAAAATATTATATTCAATTTGCAACCTTATGAAGGTCAGTATAGATGGACTAATAGAATGATGCTATGCCCAAAAGGTTTTACTTCCCTAGGTGCAGTAAAAAAATTGGTATTCTATACACAGGTGGTGTAGCTTGCAACACAGATAGGCTACTCCACTGACTAACACACTCTGCAATAGGCCAAAAAGGATTTGCTTAGCTAGATTTAGCCAAATGCTGTGAAAAAAACTTGCACAGCACTGGCACAGACCTGCCTGGCAAAAACTGATAGGAACTGATGTAACCTAGTCCTGAAAAGGACTCCAATTACAATTAGTCTTTACTCCCACAATCTATCTATTTAAGAGCACAGACCTGCCTGTTAAAAGTCGTAGGAAATGCTGTAACCTAGTCCTTTAAAGGACTGCAATCACAACTATTCCCTACTCCCAAGCTATCTGTAGATTTGTGCGAAAATTGGCTTGAAATTAACAAAGTATAGTGCACACAGCAACAGCGGTGCTGTCTAACACGCAGCTGCAGCAGTGAGAAAATCGTGGCAACCTGGAAAATGGCTGGGTCTTATAGGGCAAGGACATGTGACATACACAGCCAATGACACATGCCCTTGCTTGTGTGAAAAAAAGCACTTCGCTCCGTGTGTGCGCTGCTGATAGGCTGACAGATTGCACCTCCCCACTGTAAATGCGGGAAAGAGAAAAAAAAAATGGAGATCTTCATTATTCCTGCAGAGATCCATCCCCTGCCCCTCCCCCCACCCCGCTGTACACTCAAACTGCGTATTAACATTAATTTTCATCATTACTGAGAAAAAATCCAGTTATGATTTTGGTGCACGAACAGTTATCGAACATAACCTCGAACAGCTGAATTTTTTTCAAATCGTTCGTGTTCGCCGAACGGCTCGAACACCGCCCAAAACAGCTCGAATTTGAGATTGGCGAACAGTTCGAGTCGAACAACGCTCATCTCTGCAGATAAGGTTGTAAAATTTTAAAATGAAATTTCCTGATGAATGCATTTGTCTTGATTGAAAGCAATACAAAAGTGCAAAAACACATCAAAAACGCTACGTGTGAACATAGCCCAAGGTGTGGAGGAGTATTTTTGGTTTTAGTTATTTATTTTGCCTTATATACAAGTCATTACCCTGGAAAGGATGTTCCTTAACATATTTTCCAGGAAAATCCATTTTTGTTTCATTTTTTTATGTTTTATTGTGAGTCCGTAAAAGTGGCATAATACCTCTGACAACGCTGCTGACAGGAGTGATCTGGGAGTCAGAGATGCTTCCAGGGGTCTTCCCCATGCTGTTCCCATGTCATTTGAGCACTGTTCCCATTGATTTGGGCAATTTTTAGGCCCTCTGCAGACCGCCGGGGGGAGCCGCCTGAAAAATGCTTGAGTTTCCCATAGACTTACATTGGGCTCATTGCTCGGGTCGAGCACCCGAGTATTCCAATTTGCTCGACCAGAGCAACGAGCACCCGAACATTTTAGTGCTCGCTCATCACTAGTCATCACATCAGCTGTTTCACACGCTGAGGGGTGGAGGAACGCAGGCAGTGCAAATGGAGACAGCAGGCAGTCGGGTGTGAGACGTCACGGTACGGCTCAAGTCTTGTCCGAGGTAAATATTTAAACAAAATGGCACCAGAATCAGCGTGTGTGCATACTGTGCTATCCGGCACCATTTTGAAGAAGACAATGCAAATTTGTCTTCAACAAAATGGCGCTGGAGATCGCACTATGTGCACAAGTGCTGACTCTGGCACCACACTCCTCCTCCATACTTACTCTCCGGTATGTCCTCATGGCGCCGGAGATCGCACCTACGCATATTGCTATCTCGGGAGCTACACTCCTCCTCCTCCTCCTGAGGAGTTATTCTGTCTCCGGCCACACTACGTAGGGGCAGTGCGCTTGCACAGTTTATAGAGGCTTCGGGCAGAAGGACACATCCCCAATTATATTGTAGATTATAAAGTGCCAGTATAGTGGCGACAAATGATATATCAACATCAGTGTCATGGGCTAAGTGTTGCTGGTTGTGAAAATACCTGGTGACCAACCCCATACAATCTTCAACATAAAACTGTACGGCTATTTTCATGGAAAAATAAAAAAGTTATGGCTCTTGGAAGAAGAGGAGAAAGCAAAATTGCAAAAACGGAAAATCACCAGGAAAGGGTTAAAGAAGCCATTTGCTATGGAGGGGGCATCGGTTGAGACATTTATGACATATTATTCTTTTTATAGAATGAATCTGATTCACAGACAGCACATGCAAATCAGGATGAGATTAGTTACTCTGCTCGGCAGAATTTGCAAAAGATATTGAGGGAGATTTGTTTGCATAAGTACAAGTTGGTATTTATAGGCTGCCAACAATCACAGAATCAGAAGTAGACCAGACCAGGTAAACTGAGAAAAATAATTTCACACTTAACACCTTGAGATCCATGAGGACACATCAATTATTTATTGTTTTTGATTCTGTGTTCCAAGAACTAAAATTGCTTCATTTTTCATTCGATGGAGCCATATAGGGCCTATTTTTGCAGTTTTAGTGTAGTGTATCAATAAAGAGTTGAAAAACTTTTACTAATTTTGTTGTTTCAAATATTTTTTGAGCCTGTTTTATTGCTCCAATAGTCTAATATTAATGTGTACACACGCCACCTGAATATAGCGGCCAGTTATACATGCTTGGTATTGAGATGTGATTCTACCTAGATTTTCTGACCCATTATATTCTGTTAAGGCACTTAGCCGTTTTTGTTTCTTCACCTTTGTCTACTATAAATACCATACAGATCACAACCAAACTGTTATTGTTGCTTTTGTCCGATCAAGAACTTACATCTAACAACATTTTGACCTAGCATTTTAGGTTACATTCAATTACTTTTCAATTTTGTTGAAGAGGAATTGTAATAATTTAATATATATGTATATACATAATAATAATAATAATAATGTATAAGAACAAGCAAAAACAATTAGAGGTTAAGGTTTTAAACTGTTTCACTAGTTGCATTTGGTTGCAACTGACGCGCCCCTGGGCCTGTGTCGCGCTGCGTTGCGCACGCGGAGCTTACCCGGAGCCGGATCTGTTTAGGGTTGTAGTCTCGTGGCGGTGACCCGGTCCGTGCCCAGGGAGTCAAACTGGACGGCAGTCTGTTAGCGGTAGAAAATGGTTGATGACTACGCCACCCGTTGAATGCAGCCAGGGGGCTGCTGCTGCAGGGCAGACCGCTGAGGCCGGTGGAAGGATGGTGCAGCGTGATAGTATAACCCCCAACGGGAGGGGTATGGCCTCAGGGCAGCCGACGTGGATGATGGGGGTAGCAGGAACCACTCAGAGACGGTATGGTAGCGTTCAGGGTCTTTACTGGTAACAACGATAGACCCTCCCGGAGTACTTGCTAGCGAACGGGGCCTGGTCAGTCCTTGAGCAGATGGGATCTCCCCTGGTCAGGCGTAGTTGTAGGCCTCCCAAGCTGACTGTACTCTTCTGGCTACCTTGCTAGAAGCGGATATAAGTAGCCCACGTCCCTGAGTGTACCGTGTGGTGCTCACCCGTATGGCCGGTGACTCGGGGCCTTCTAATGGCTTCCGCTCCACGATGGCGGTGCTGGTCCCACGCGTGTGACCGGGCCTTCGGGCTTCTGGGCCAGGGGACCTGAAATCCCCTGCCTGACGGATTCTGCTGCTGGGTAGAAGTTAGTCCCCACAGCCTCGGACTCCGGGTCCGGTAAAGAATCTTCTTAGTCAGGGCGAGCTCTTTAGCTGCCAGCCCCTGACTCCTTGTGACTCTGCTGCTTCCTATGCTGCTCTTGTCTCTACTCTTCCTGGACTCACTAACCCTGCCTCAGCCCCGGGTTTATACAGGGGAAGTTCTTCCCCTCCCAAGGCTGGGCAGGAGGTGTGGCATGCACAGGATCCCTGACCAAAGGACCTCCCACCTGCTCTCAGACGTAATATCTCTATCACTGTGACAACCAGACCCCTGGGGTGTCATACTCCCCCCTAGTGAAATTTAGTACTCCGGGACTAAACACTTTTTAGAAAAATATAACAAGGTATATCAAAGAACAATAAAATACAATAAGGAAACACAATAAGATGGTCACGGATGTCCGCAACCGGGTGCAGTCTTTGAAGAAAAGCAAAGGTGTCCATTTCACCAACACAGGGAGACGTAACCAGGTAGGGGTCTGTCCTACCCCGAGTCCTTAACAGTCTCTAGTCCATCCTGGGTTACGCTCCAACTATATACAAAGGATTCCCGGTAAATCCACCGAAGACTCCTAAAAACAACTAGAAACACAAAATTACACACAAGCAACAATAAACAGGTAAACATTGTAAAACAACTTAAACATTTAGATCCTCCAACGTGCGGGTAACTGGCCTCTAGTGGCCCTAGTGGACCTACGGAGCTGACTGTCTGGCCCTGAACTACAGGGTGTAGGAGCTGTCAAGGGTAAACTGGGCAGCCGTCTACCGGCTCTTTGTCTCACTAGGGGTACGGCAGGCTCACTATAAGCAGAGGGTGGATTCTCCTGTTCCGCTTGGGTGGAGTCTTCTGCCTCCTGGACCGGCTGCTCTTCCAGCTCTACCCGTTGCTCCGTAGGTTCTTGGGATGATGGTTGGAGGAAGGTGAGTACGGGTACCACAACTGCACCATTGACTTGAGTCCAAGACCGAGGGAAGTCCCCGAGCACGGTACTAACCATATCTTCCCTTTCTTCCACGGGTCGATGGTCTTCCTGTTCCTCCTCAGGGTTCCTCAGTTGTTCGGGGCACTTCTTCAGGTGGTCCCGGGATACAATGGCTGTGGTTTCCCCTCCGTCTTTACTGATGGTACAGACCTTCGGGTTCTCGTGGCTTGAGGGCAGTACGGTGTACGGGTCCTTCTCCCACTGGTCGTCCAACTTGTGGAGCCGTCTCTTCCTCTTCAAGACCTGCTCTCCGGGTACCAGGGGAACAGCGGGAGCATACTGGTTGTAAGTCTTCTCTTGTCTTTCCCTAGCCTGACAGAGACTTCGCTCCACGCTCTCCTGTACTTTCCGGTACTGCTGCTGCCTCTCTGTGTCCCAGTCTGTTTCTGGTGAAGTGTCCTCGGGCGTCAGGACTCCCATTTCCAGGTCAACAGGTAACTTACCAGGTCTTGCCCTCATTAGATAAGCCGGGGTACAGTTGGTGGAACCTACCGGGATGTGGTTGTATAGGTCCACCAGATCGGGCAACTTCTCAGGCCACAGACTGCGTTCTTCCAGGGGCAACGTTTTTAGAAGATCCATTACCACCTGGTTCATTTTCTCACAAAGTCCATTAGTTTGCGGATGGTAGGGTGTCGTCCTTATCTTCCGGCAGCCATACAGATTGCAGAATTCCTGGAAGACCTCCGCTTCAAAGGCAGGTCCCTGGTCCGTCAGCACTTGGTCCGGGTACCCGTGTGGACGGCAAAAGTGCTGCTGGAAGGCTCTAGCTGCTGTTCGAGCCGTTAAGTCCTTGACGGGGACGACAACCAGAAACCGGGAGTAATGATCCACGATGGTTAACGCGTAGACGTAGCCACTTCTGCTGGGGGTCAGTTTTACATGATCCAAGGCTACCAGTTCCAACGGTTGCCGGGTGACGATGGACTGCAGGGGAGTCTTCTGGCTGGCCCGGTCCTTCCTTCTCAGATTGCACGGGCCACAGTCTCTGCACCACTTCTCGATGGTTCCCCTCATGCCTACCCAGTGGAACCGCTCGCGCAGCAGGAACTCCAGCTTTTTCCACCCGAAGTGTCCAGCTCCGTCGTGGTATGCCTCCATCACCATGGCTGCGTCTCTTCGTGGCACCACTACTTGCCAGAGTAGTTCATGCGTCCTGGAGTTAACCATTCTGCGGCACAACTTCCCCTTGTAAAGGAACAGTCGACTCTTCTCTGCCCATAGTTGTTTGGCTTCCTCTGGAGCGTCTGATTCCAGGCTAGCCTCCAAGCGAGTCAGCATCTCCTTCACCAGTCGGACGGCAGGGTCGCTGTCTTGCGTTTCCGCCCAGTTGTAGTGAGGTAAGGGGTTCAACGTAGCAGCCTGCTTACTCCTTACCCGGTGGGAATACTGGATAGTCCCATGACGGTGGAACGCAGGGAGTTCAACTTCTTCCAGTCCCTCCGGATCTTCTCCTCCGTCCGGCAGGTTGGGCATCCTGGACAGGGCGTCCGCGTTGGTATTGGAGCGTCCTGCCCGGTATTTGATTGTGAACTCGTAGTTGGACAGACGGGCCATCCACCTCTGCTCCAGGGCACCGAGTCTTGCCGTGTCCAGGTGTGTCAACGGGTTGTTATCCGTGTATACGGTGAACCGGGAAGAAGCGAGGTAATGCCTAAAGCGCTCGGTGACTGCCCATACCACGGCCAGGAACTCTAGCTTAAATGAGCTGTAATTTTCGGGGTTCCTTTCGGTGGGTCGCAGTTTTCGGCTGGCATAGGAGATTACTCGTTCTCTCCCCTGCTGAATCTGGGACAGTACGGCTCCTAGCCCGATGTTACTGGCGTCGGTGTAGAGGATGAAGGGCTGGCTATAGTCCGGGTACGCCAAGATTTCATCCCCCGTGAGGGCCATCTTCAGCTGGCGGAAGGACTCTTCCTCTAGCTCTTCCCATTTGAAGGGCGGCTTCTGGTTCTTGGCCTTCCGGGACTGGCCTATCAGGAGGTCCTGCATAGGTGCCGCCTTTTTGGTGAAACCGGGAATAAACCTTCGGTAGTAGCCTACCAACCCTAGGAACTGCCGCACTTCTTTTACGCTGGAAGGGCTTGGCCATCCTTTGATTGCGGTGATCTTATCGGGGTCGGGAGCCACTCCGTCAGCGCTCACCACGTGTCCCAGGTATTGCACCTTTGGTTTCAGGAGGTGACACTTGGAGGGTTTCACCTTTAGGCCGTAACTCGCCAGAGCTTCGAACACCTCCGCCAGGTGTTTCAGGTGGTCCTCATAAGTTTTGGAGTATACGATGACATCGTCCAGGTACAACAGGACCGTCTCGAAGTTTCTGTGGCCCAGACAGCACTCCATTAATCGTTGGAAGGTTCCTGGGGCGTTGCAGAGTCCGAACGGCATGCAGGTGAACTCGCTAAGTCCCATCGGGGTGGTGAATGCGGTCTTCTCCCGGTCCGCCTCTGCTACAGGAACCTGCCAGTACCCGCTAGTGAGATCCAAGGTAGAGAAGAAGTTAGCAGATCTTAAAGCAGCCAATGACTCCTCTATCCTTGGTAAGGGGTACGCATCCTTGTGTGTGATACGGTTGATTTTCCGGTAATCTACACACATCCTCATGGTGTTGTCTTTCTTTTTGACTAAAACTAGTGGGGCTGCCCAGGGGCTACAGCTATCCCGGATTACCCCAGCCTCCTTCATGTCTCTAAGCATCCCCTTGGCGTGTTGGTAATGTGCAGGGGGTACGGGTCGATACCTCTCTTTTATGGGAGGATGATCTCCCGTGGGGATGCGGTGTTCTACCCCTTTGACTCGCCCGAAGTCTAACGGGTGTTTACTAAACACTCTCTCATACTCTTGAACCACCCGATAGACTCCTTGTTTCTGGTGTGAGGGAGTGGAGTCAGTACCCAGATGTAGTTGCTGACACCAGTCCTCCATGTCTTTCTTAGAGCCGTTACCTTCCTCCGGGTGAGATGGAGGCAAGGGTTCCACAGATTGTACAGAATTTTGATTAGTGGTATATAATTTGGCTAGCGTGGCATACCGGGGCAGGTACACTTCCCTCTCCCCGATATTTATTATGCGAACGGGCACCCTCCCATGGCGTACATTGCTGTCAAAATGGTGGGCCTACTGTCTGAGTAAACTGGTTCTACCATTGCCTGGTAATCTCTACCTCTCAGACCAATAGCTGCCCGGCACCAAATCATCATTTCACTTTTTGGGGGCATGGCAATAGGAAAAGGGTCACACATTCTTACGCTACCAATCTCACCGCCGGAGAGTTCCACTTGTTGCCGTTGCATCAGTGCCCGGATCTCTTTCTGGAGCACCCGCTGCTCGCCGGAGCTGGCATTCTTGGCAACCTGCTGTAAAAGGAAAATCACCTCTGCAAGACAATTTTCAATTACATTAGTTCCTAGAGTTATTTTTGGGTGACTCTCATGTTTGTCAATATCTACAATGATCAGTCCCTGTGCGGCCAGTTCGACTCTACCAATTTTGATGGTCACCTCTTTAAATCCGATCTGTGGCACGGGCTGACCATTGCTGGCGATGATACTCAAGTCGTCGTCAGGGTAGCGGGTAATATCCGAGTCATTCCAGTACTGCTTGAAGAGCACGTACGGGATGGTGGTGACCTGTGACCCGGTGTCCAGTAGGGCACTCATGGGAATGCCATCCAGTACCACAGGCAAGACTGGACGTCCTCCCACATATCTGTCGCGCCAGTTCGATGGGCCTGGTGATCTTTTTCCTGGGGGTTGGCCCTCTACCCCAGGTTGTGCCCGTTTAAAGAACAGTACCTTTCCATATGTCCGGGTTGATTGCAGCGGCGGCAGATGGGTCGTCCGTCCTCGCTGTATCGGTCACTGGGTCTTCCTCTGGCCGGTGGGGTCCTCCTTGGTCGACGCCACGGGATGTCCTCCGGTCCGGATGCCAGCTGGATCTTCCCTGGAGTGGAAACCTGTAAAGACTGCACAGTTCGGGTTAGCGCAGCAACGCTTTTAGCTAGCTCTTGGACCTGATGGTGTAGGTCTGGAGCCGGGTCATTGTCCAAAGCCTGCGCATCAGCTCCCACAGGCCCTGCTGACAAGGGCGCCGCCTCCTGGTAGTAAGTGGTAGTGGGGCGTCTGTGGGTCACAACGCCACCTGGTGCCGGTTCTCGGAGCACCCGGATGGCTCTGTCCTTGAACTGTGCAAATTCTAGATGAGGGTCCTGTAAGGCCATTGCCCGCAACTGGGTGCGGTGGGAATTGCAATATAAACCCTCTATAAATTGTTCGGTCAACAGCCTGTCCTCGTTTCCCACTCCATTAGGGTCGGTCTGCTTAATGGCCCTCAGGGCCTCTTGTAGGTTGAGTGCATAGTCCCTTATACTCTCATGCGCTCGCTGCTTGCACCCGTAGAATCTAAGTTTAATCTCGGCTGAGGTGCGGGTATCAAAGGTGTCCTTCAGCCGGGTTAGTATCCCTGCGACAGTCTTCCTCCCAGGTGGCCAGGATTTTACTTCCCTTTTGGCTGCCCCAGTTAGTTGGGCCACCAGGATGCTCACTTTTTGCTCTTCTGTGAGGGGGTACACCTGGAAGAGGCTATCCAGCTTTTCTCTAAAGTCATGCAGGGTATGTGACTCCCCTGAGTACTGGGGTAGCCAAGCTGCTCCCGGGATATAGGGCATGGTGAAGGGCATAACTGCAACAGCGGTAGCGCTGGCGGGGGTTGAGGCAGTGGAGCTCTCCTCCGTATCCGACATCTTCCTCCCCCCTAGTGGACCGTGGCCTACCTTGCGATGATCCTGTTCCGTAGGCCGCGGCTCCGCAGTGGATCGTCAGGGTTGAGGACCTTCCGTCGCGCTCCTGTGACGTCGGCGTCTGCTGGGCTCCTTCCAGGACCTTACGCAACGTCCGGACGTGAGGCGGGGCTTCAGTTCTCGCGCGCTTTCGGAGTCCACGCCCCTCTTCTTCCCGCGCGGCGTCCTCAAGATGGCGTCCAATGGCGGGAAAACTCCACGGATGGCGGGAAGAAGGCTGAAGATGGTGCCGGATGGCGGGAAACTTCACCGATGGCGGGAAGAAGGCTGAAGATGGCGCCGGATGGCGGGAATCTTCACCGATGGCGGGAATCTTCACCACTGGTAAGTTTGAACAGTCTTTGCTTTTCAGGCACGCAGTACCCGGTGGTTGCGGGCACGTGATCCTGCCGACTACGCCAAAGTTGACGCGCCCCTGGGCCTGTGTCGCGCTGCGTTGCGCACGCGGAGCTTACCCGGAGCCGGATCTGTTTAGGGTTGTAGTCTCGTGGCGGTGACCCGGTCCGTGCCCAGGGAGTCAAACTGGACGGCAGTCTGTTAGCGGTAGAAAATGGTTGATGACTACGCCACCCGTTGAATGCAGCCAGGGGGCTGCTGCTGCAGGGCAGACCGCTGAGGCCGGTGGAAGGATGGTGCAGCGTGATAGTATAACCCCCAACGGGAGGGGTATGGCCTCAGGGCAGCCGACGTGGATGATGGGGGTAGCAGGAACCACTCAGAGACGGTATGGTAGCGTTCAGGGTCTTTACTGGTAACAACGATAGACCCTCCCGGAGTACTTGCTAGCGAACGGGGCCTGGTCAGTCCTTGAGCAGATGGGATCTCCCCTGGTCAGGCGTAGTTGTAGGCCTCCCAAGCTGACTGTACTCTTCTGGCTACCTTGCTAGAAGCGGATATAAGTAGCCCACGTCCCTGAGTGTACCGTGTGGTGCTCACCCGTATGGCCGGTGACTCGGGGCCTTCTAATGGCTTCCGCTCCACGATGGCGGTGCTGGTCCCACGCGTGTGACCGGGCCTTCGGGCTTCTGGGCCAGGGGACCTGAAATCCCCTGCCTGACGGATTCTGCTGCTGGGTAGAAGTTAGTCCCCACAGCCTCGGACTCCGGGTCCGGTAAAGAATCTTCTTAGTCAGGGCGAGCTCTTTAGCTGCCAGCCCCTGACTCCTTGTGACTCTGCTGCTTCCTATGCTGCTCTTGTCTCTACTCTTCCTGGACTCACTAACCCTGCCTCAGCCCTGGGTTTATACAGGGGAAGTTCTTCCCCTCCCAAGGCTGGGCAGGAGGTGTGGCATGCACAGGATCCCTGACCAAAGGACCTCCCACCTGCTCTCAGACGTAATATCTCTATCACTGTGACAACCAGACCCCTGGGGTGTCACACAACCACCGTATCTTTGTGCGACGCAGAAAAGGTGAACGGATGGACTGTACATGCCTGGTTCCCACCGTGAAGCATGGAGGAGGAGGTGTGATGGTGTGGGGGGGCTTTGCTGGTGACGCTGTTGGGGATTTATTCAAAATTGAAGGCATACTGAACCAGCATGGCTACCACAGCATCTTGCAGTGGCATGCTACTCCATCCGGTTTGCGTTTAGTTGGACCATCATTTATTTTTCAACAGGACAATGACCCCAAACACACCTCCAGGCTGTGTAAGGGCTATTTGACCAAGAAGGAGAGTGATGGGGTGCTACGCCAGATGACCTGGCCTCCACAGTCACCAGACCAGAACCCAATCGAGATGGTTTGGGGTGAGCTGGACCGCAGAGTGAAGGCAAAAGGGCCAAAGAGTGCTAAGCATCTCTGGGAACTCCTTCAAGATTGTTGGAAGACCATTTCTGGTGACTACCTCTTGAAGCTCATCAAGAGAATGCCAAGAGTGTGCAAAGCAGTCATCAAAGCAAAAGGTGGCAACTTTGAAGAACCTAGAATATAAGACATATTTTCAGTTGTTTCACACTTTTTTGTTAAGTATATTGTTAAGCTCGCGCCCGGACTGACTGCCGTCAGCATGATTAGTGATCCCACTGTACCATGAACCGAGGAGTGCCTGGAGGGGCGTAACTAAGTATCAACCCGATCTGACCAAGGTTGCACGGCGGCTCAGTTGACTCCGTGAACCAGGGAGGTACCGAGCAGAGGGACCAGGTGCTACTCCAGGTCAGACCCCAGTCACAACTGTTGACCCACACTGGGAAATGCAGGAACAGGCAGGTTAGACTGGCATGTAGACAGGTGGGTACTGGCAAACACGGATGGTATGCAGACAGGTGGATATTGACAGGCACAGCTGGTATGCAGACAGGTGGGCACTGGCAGGCACGGCTTGCGTACAGACAGGTTGGCACAGGCAGGCACGGCTGACATGCAGAGAGGCGGGTACTTGCAGGTAGAAACACAGGCAGGATAGGGACCAGTACAGACTGGGATACAGGAACGGAGCCGCAGGTGCGGTAGACAAGCAGAGTGGAGCAAAACCCGCAGATGCGGTGAACAAGCAAAGCAGAGCAAAACCACAGATGCGGTGAACAAGCAAAGCAGAGCAAAACCCGCAGATGCAGTGAACAAGCACAGCAGAGCAAAACCCGCAGATGCGGTAGACAAGCAAAGCAGAGCAAAACCGCAGATGCGGTGAACAGCAAAGCAAAGCAAAACCCGCAGATGCGGTGAACAAGCAAAGCAAAGCAAAACCCGCAGATGCGGTGAACAAGCAAAGCAGAGCAAAACCGCAGATGCGGTGAACAAGCAAAGCAGAGCCAAACCCGCAAATGCAGTAGACAAGCAAAGCAGAGCAAAACCCGCAGATGCGGTGAACAAGCAAAGCAGAGCAAAACCGCAGATGCGATGAACAAGCAAAGCAGAGCAAAACCTGCAGATGCGGTGAACAAGCAAAGCAGAGCAAAACCGCAGATGCGGTGAACAAGCAAAGTAGTGCAAAACCCGCAGATGCGGTAGGCAAGCGAAGCAGAGCAATACCCGCAGATGCGGTGAACGAGCAAAGCAGAGCAAAACCGCAGATGCGGTAGACAAGCAAAGCAGAGCAAAACCCGCAGATGCGGTGAACAAGCAAAGCAGAGCAAAACCGCAGATGCGATGAACAAGCAAAGCAGAGCAAAACCTGCAGATGCGGTGAACAAGCAAAGCAGAGCAAAACCGCAGATGCGGTGAACAAGCAAAGCAGTGCAAAACCCGCAGATGCGGTAGGCAAGCGAACCAGAGCAATACCCGCAGATGCAGTGAACGAGCAAAGCAGAGCAAAACCGCAGATGCGGTAGACAAGCAAAGCAGAGCAAAACCCGCAGATGCGATAGACAAGCAAAGCAGAGCAAAACCCGCAGATACGGTGAACAAGCAAAGCAGAGCAAAACCCCAGATGCGGTGTACAAGCAAAGCAGAGAAAAAACGCAGATGCGGTGAACGAGCAAAGCAGACCAAAACCAGAAGATGCGGTAGACAAGCATAGCAGAGCAAAACCCACAGATGCGGTGAACAAGCAAAGCAGAGCAAAACTGCAGATGCGGTGAACAAGCAAAGCAGTGCAAAACCCGCAGATGCGGTAGGCAAGCGAAGCAGAGCAATACCCGCAGATGCGGTGAACGAGCAAAGCAGAGCAAAACCGCAGATGCGGTAGACAAGCAAAGCAGAGCAAAACCCGCAGATGCGATAGACAAGCAAAGCAGAGCAAAACCCGCAGATACGGTGAATAAGCAAAGCAGAGCAAAACCCCAGATGCGGTGAACAAGCAAAGCAGAGAAAAACCGCAGATGCGGTGAACAAGCAAAGCAGACCAAAACCAGAAGATGCGGTAGGCAAGCAAAGCAGAGCAAAACCCGCAGATGCGGTGAACGAGCACAGCAGAGCAAAACCCGCAGATGCGGTAGACAAGCAAAGCAGAGCAAAACCCGCTGATGCGGTGAACAAGCAAAGCAGAGCAAAACCGCAAATGCGGTGAACAAGCAAAGCAGAGCAAAACCCGCAGATGCGGTAGACAAGCAAAGCAGAGCAAAACCCGCAGATGCGGTGAACAAGCAAAGCAGAGCAAAACCCGCAGATGCGGTAGACAAGCAAAGCAGAGCAAAACCGCAGATGCGGTTAACAAGCAAAGCAAAACCCGCAGATGCGGTGAACAAGCAAAGCAGAGCAAAACCGCAAATGCGGTGAACAAGCAAAGCAGAGCAAAACCCGCAGATGCGGTAGACAAGCAAAGCATAGCAAAACCCGCAGATGTGGTGAACAAGCAAAGCAAAGCAAAACCCGCAGATGCAGTGAACAAGCAAAGCAGAGCAATACCTGCAGATGCGGTAGACAAGAAAAGCAGAGCAAAACCCGCAGATGCGGTGAATAAGCAAAGCAGATCAAAACTGCAGATGCGGTGAACAAGCAAAGCAGAGCAAAACCCGCAGATGCGGTAGACAAGCAAAGCAGAGCAAAACCCGCAGATACAGTGAATAAGCAAAGCAGAGCAAAACCCCAGATGCGGTGAACAAGCAAAGCAGAGAAAAACCGCAGATGCGGTGAACAAGCAAAGCAGACCAAAACCAGAAGATGCGGTAGGCAAGCAAAGCAGAGCAAAACCCGCAGATGCGGTGAACGAGCACAGCAGAGCAAAACCCGCAGATGCGGTAGACAAGCAAAGCAGAGCAAAACCCGCTGATGCGGTGAACAAGCAAAGCAGAGCAAAACCGCAAATGCGGTGAACAAGCAAAGCAGAGCAAAACCCGCAGATGCGGTAGACAAGCAAAGCAGAGCAAAACCCGCAGATGCGGTGAACAAGCAAAGCAGAGCAAAACCCGCAGATGCGGTAGACAAGCAAAGCAGAGCAAAACCGCAGATGCGGTTAACAAGCAAAGCAAAACCCGCAGATGCGGTGAACAAGCAAAGCAGAGCAAAACCGCAAATGCGGTGAACAAGCAAAGCAGAGCAAAACCCGCAGATGCGGTAGACAAGCAAAGCATAGCAAAACCCGCAGATGTGGTGAACAAGCAAAGCAAAGCAAAACCCGCAGATGCAGTGAACAAGCAAAGCAGAGCAATACCTGCAGATGCGGTAGACAAGAAAAGCAGAGCAAAACCCGCAGATGCGGTGAACAAGCAAAGCAGATCAAAACTGCAGATGCGGTGAACAAGCAAAGCAGAGCCAAACCCGCAGATGCGGTGAACAAGCAAAGCAGAGCCAAACCCGCAGATGCGGTGAACAAGCAAAGCATAGCAAAACCGCAGATGCGGTAGACAGGACAGGGCTCTGTTCACATGGAACAGACTGGAGAACACAAGAAGATAGCTGGAACACAGGAGTTAGATACAGAGGCAGGGAAACAGAACGAGCAGAACCAGGTACACACAAAGTACTTGCAATGAAGTAGCGAGTGGACACAAAACTCACAAACAGAAGTACAGAGACAACGAGTTGGAGTTAGGTGCAGGTTCAGATACTGCAGGAAAAGGGAAAGGTACAGACATAGAGACAAACAAGTAACGGACTAGGACACTGTTCAGACAGGATCTGAACCAGAAACAAGATACAGGAACGAGCCTGGGAACTCAGCCCCCAGGGTGGCGGAAACTGACTAAAGTCACAAGTACAGGTAACAGGCCTGGGTATACAGCCCCCAGGGTGGCATAAATAGACTAGATACAGGACAGGACCTGGCAACTCAGTTGCAGAGACAAACTGAGTGAAGGTGTTGCTCAGGCACCTCCTACTGGGTGGAGGGGGTTTAAGTATCCAGTGACACACAGCAATAGGCTGGGGATGCATTAGGACTGTGCACACAGTAGCTATAAGAAACAAGCAAAAAGCCACACCGACACCCTAAATAATCAGACAAGAGACATGGACACAGCAGGAACTGAAACAGAGTGCAGCATGGACTGACAGGTAAGATCGCGGTCTTGCATGGTGGGAGGTGGTGCACCATGCAAGCACGCCGCCAGTAATGTTACATATATAATTCCACATGTGTTAATTCATAGTTTTGGTGCCTTCAGTGTGAATGTACAATTTTCATAGTCATGAAAATACAGAAAAATATTTAAATGAGAAGGTCTGTACTGTACATAGCTACATAGGTTGAAAAAGACCTTGATCAATCAAATTCAACCTTTCTCCACCATTTTGTCACTAAATTAGCTATAATCCACAATTTTATGTGTATCAAGGAAATCGCCAGCCCTTTTTTTGAACGCTGTTATAGTATCTGCCTTTACTACCTCTTGTGTTCGGCATTCCACAGTCTGACTGCTCTGAATGTAAAGTACCCTTTCCTGTTTAGGTGCCGGAATCGCCTTTCATCCTCTCCCATTAATGAGCCCCCTGGTCCTTAGTATGGTCTTTTGAAGGAATAAGTCATTTGCCAGTCCTTTGTACTGACCACACATATATTTATACAAGTAAATGAGATCCCCTCTGAGACCTCTTTTTTCTAAGCTATACAAGTCCAACTTTTCCATCTCTCATCATATGAGCGGCCTCCATCCCTTGTAATAATCTAGTTGCCGCCTTTGAACAGACTCTAACTTCCGAATATCCTTTCTACAATGTGGAGCCCAAAACTGGTTCCCTATTTCTAGATGCGGCCTCACAATTAATTTATAAAAGGGTAATAATACATTGGGATTGTGGGATTTTATCTCTTTCTATACACCCTAAAATCGAAATCTTTTCTTACACATTCCTCACATGTATTAAAGCTGTCAAACAGTCGCAAATCATGCACACGGAGTGACTCAAACATAACATCAAAGCAGGCTGAAGATACTCAGCAAGCACCCGAGCATGCTTGCCAAAAGGGTTAACAGAACATGCTTGCTCATCACTAGTAATGACCTCAACCTCCGTTACCTGCATGCAAGCTCACCAGGCAATGGGCCAAAAATCACACCTGAGCAATGTATGTGACAAATTTTTCCATACAGGAAGTGTCTTGAAGCTTCATCATCAACAAAGGCTTTGTATGAAGTGTTAATTACATTTCAGTAAGCATGTTTAGCCCTTGTTCCCTGTGTCATTTCTCCTTATTACACACAACTTATGGACGTCTATGGTTTGATTTCTTTGCTTGTGTGGATTGGATAGATTTTTAATGACATCTGGTGAGAATTTCATGTCAATAGCACCATTAGAAATATATTTATTTAGAAAATTGTTGATGTGTTCAATACTTATTCACTCGCTGTATGTACCATTGCTCATCTCAATCACAGGAAGATGATGAAGTCTCTGTCAGCGACACCATCAGCAAGAATCAGCATTCTGCTGTATAAGCCTCAATATCTGCCATATAACAATTAATGTTGTACATAGTGGAGCTTCCAATCCATTAATGACACGTTTTTAATCTGCTACAAAGTCCCCTAATTCACAGCCCCTGAGGGGTAATTAACATACTGCATCAGAAGGAAATGCACTAAACAATTCTAATCCAATCTGTGTAGGACTTTTTGATCACTTTTTAATACTATATATTTTTGGGTGAGAGGCATGAACAAAAAACAAAAATATCAGATTTTTTTAAATTTAATTTATATCGCGTTTACTATGCAGTATAATTGACGTGTTAGTTTAATTTTGTCAATAAAATTACCCAATTTATATTGTTTATTTAGAATATTTTACCACAGTTTTAAGAAAATGTGTACATTTTTTTGTGGTCATCATCACTATGTGAGAGCCATAACTTATTCATTTTTCTGAAAATAGAACTGAATGAGCTTTTATTTTTTGTTTTTATTCAGAACGAATTGTAGATTTAACCCCTTAGTGACTGAGACATTTTTGACCTTTATGATCAAGCCAATTTTGACCACTGTCATTTTATGAAGTAATAACTCTGGAACCCTTCAACACATCCCAGTGATTCTTAGATTTTTTTTTTCGTGATATATTGTACTTCATGATAATGGTAAAATTTAGCAATTTTCAAACTTTGAATTCTTATGCTTTTAAATCAGATAGTTACTGTATATCACACAAAACAGTTAATAAATAACATTTCCCACATGACTATGTTACCTCAGAACAATTTTTTAAATAATTTTTTTTTGTTAGGGAGTTATAAGGGTTAAAAGTTGACCAGCAATTTCTAATTTTTCCAATAAAATTTATGAATCTATTTTTTAGGGACCACATCACATTTGAAGTGACTTTGAGAAGTCTAAACAACAGAAAATATCCAAAAATGACACCATTCTAAAAAACCTCACCCCTCGAGGTGCTCAAAACCACATTAAAAAAGTTTATTACCCCTTCAGGTGCTTCACAGGAACTAAACAATGTGGAAGGAAAAAATTAACATTTAATTTTTCACCACAAAAATTTTACTTGAGACAATTTTTTTTTTATTTTCACAAGGGTAACCAGAGAAAATGGAACACAAAATTGGCTGGAATCGAGGGTTGACACCATGTCGTGTTTGGAGAGCCCCTGATGTGCCTAAAAAGTGGAAACCCCCTACAAATGGCCCCATTTTGCAAACTATACCCCTCAAGGATGTTATCTTGGGGTAGAGTGAGCATTTTGAGCTCACAGGTACGACACAAAATTTGATAACATTAGATTGTCATATTGAAAAGGTTAATTTTTTTCACAAAAATGTTGCTTTAGCCCCAAATTTTTCACTTTTGCAAGAAATAAAACAAAAAATTGGACCCCACAGCTTGTTTCCCACTTTCTTACAAGCGCAGCAATGCCCTACATGTAGTCAAAAAGTTCTGTTTGGACAAATGGCAGGGCTCTGAGCAGAAGGAGCAATATTTGAATTTTGGAACACAAATTGGCTGAAATAAATTGCGGACACCATGTCTCAATTGCAGGGCCTCAAAGGTGCTTAAAGAGCAGAAACCCCCCACAACTAACCCCATTTTGGAAACTACACCCCTCAATAACTTTATACAGGGGTATAATGAGCATTTTGAACCTAAAGATACTACACATTTGATATCATTAGGTCGTCATTAGTGTTGAGCATTTCGATACTGAAATATCGGGTATCGGCCGATATTCGCGGTATCGGAATTCCAATACTTAATTCCGATACTTTTACAATATCGAATACCGGAATCAGAAGTTCCCATAATGCCTGCGCTCTGCAGTGTCTCTGAAGTATGACAAGCTGGATGGCAGCGCTCAGCTGAGATCCAGCCTGTCATCAGAATGCCATCCCAGCGTGGGAGAATTCTCATGATTGTTTAAAAGCCGGCGGGCGGTAAAAAGCCGCCGGCTTTTAAACAATCACACGGCCCCATACTGCTTCCCGGCAGCCTCCCACCTCGATCCTCCGCTCCTCTCGCCACCTCCAATCCCAATCGTAAGTTAGGACCGGGCGGGGAGCGCAGCACCAAGGAGTGGGGAGCAAAGGACCCGGGCGGGGAAGCCGGCAGTGAAAAGACTTCACCACCGGCTTTCCCGCCGGTTATTTCAAATGAACAGCTGAGGTATCAGGTGATGCTGATCAGCTGTTCATTTGAAGTAGCCGCGGTGCCCTCAGAGGGTTCACGTGAGTTCATGCTTGACTG
Source organism: Phyllobates terribilis (assembly GCF_046119375.1). NCBI lineage: Eukaryota > Metazoa > Chordata > Amphibia > Anura > Dendrobatidae > Phyllobates > Phyllobates terribilis. The sequence goes on from NW_027362766.1 coordinate 16,062,186, forward strand.
CATTGCATGAACTCACATGAACTTTCCCACGGCCACACAGGTCAGCCTCACCTCCCAGACCATCAGCCCGTCATGATTGGTGTGTGTGGGTGTCTGCGAGTGTGTGCGGGGTGTCTGTGTGATGTCTGCGGGTGTGTGCGATGTCTGCGGGTGTGTGTGGTGTCTGTGCGATGTCTGCGGGTGTGCGCGATGTCTGTGCGATGTGTGCGGGTGTGCGCGGTGTCTGTGCGATGTCTGCGAGTGTGTGCGGGTGTGCGCTGTGTCTGTGCGATGTGTGCGGGTGTGTGCGTGTCTGTGCGGGTGTGCGCGGTGTCTGTGCGATGTCTGCGGGTGTGTGCGGTGTCTGTCCGATGTCTGCAGGTGTGCGCGGTGTCTGTGCGATGTCTGCGGGTGTGTGCGTGCAGGCAGACATAGGCCGATGTGACACTACTACTCCCATCGGCCTATGTCTGTCCCCCGTCCACTCGTGCCAGCAGGATCAGCTCGATGGGAGCAGCAGTTCCCATCAGCCTGATCCTGCTATTTAAATTGCCCTACTATGTCCCCAATAAATTTTAAATACATGTCATTGGTGGCCAGTGGTTGCCTACAATAAATTAGTTCATACATTACCTGTCCCCGCCGATCGCCACCTAAAATAAAGTAAAAAATAAAAAACTACACCTATACTCACCTAGACACCTAATTCCCCGAAGCCATCGATCTCCTGTAATAAAATATATAATAATAAACCACAACCTTATCCTTACCCCTCCGTAGTAGTCCACGCGTGTCCCACGAAGATCTCCAGTTTAGAGCAGCCACATAGAATGTGACCGCTCTGAACCGCTGCCGCCGCTAGAATGATGGGGCCGTAAAGCAGCCCCGTCATTGCATAAGCGGGTTCGCCGGAGTTCAGGCAGCGCTGCTCCGGTTAGCTCCTTTACGGCCCTGCTGTATCGTGAGAAATTCCCATGGTACAGCAGTGCTGTAAAGGAGGTCTCCGGAGCTGCGCTGCCTGAATGCACTCCGGTGACCTCTGTCAGTGGCTCCCGCTGCCGGGAGCCGACGTGTTCCCGGCAGTGTGAGCTTACAGCAGCCATGCACAGCTGTCACCATCTCCAGATGTGACAGCTGTGCATGGGAGATCAGCGCAGGAACGTGGACAGGTAACTATTTTTTTTTAGTAAACTAAGAATTAAATAAAATGGTGTGTTTTATTTCAAATAAATTATTTTTTTCTGGGTGTAGTGTGTTTTTTCTTTTTAACACTTTGTAGGTTAGTAATGGGGGTGTCTTATAGACGCCCATCATTACTAACCTGGGCTTCATGGCAGCTGGCGCTGACATGAACCCCAGCCCTATTACCCCCTGCCACCGCACCAGGGCAGCGTGGAAGAGCGAGGCTAAGTGCCAGAGTTGGCGCATCCTATGGATGCGCCATTTCTGGCGCGGCTGACGGCTGGTGTTTCTAGCCTGGGAGGGGGCCAATATTCATGGCACCCTTCCTGGGCTATTAATATCAGTCCCCAGCTGTCTGCCTAGCCTTTGCTAGCTATTAAAATAGGGGGGACCCCACGTAATTTTTTTGGGGGGGTCCCCCATTTTAATAGCTAGTAAAGGCTAGGTATTCAGCTGGGGGCTGATATTAGTAGCCTGGGAAGCTCCGTGGGTATTACCCCCTTCCCAGGCTTCAAACATCTGCCCCAGCTGTCTGCTTAACCTCCGCTAGAGACTAAAATTATGGGGGATCCCACGCCAATTTTTTTTTTTAATAAATCCTTTATTTTAACACTAAATGACATTTGAGGAGTTAATAAAGATGCAGTCCCTAAATTATTATTTATTTTTTAATTAATTTTTCCCAAAAATGTTGACGTGGGCTTTGCCATATTTTTGTATGCCAGCCAGGTACAGCATCCAGCTTCTATGAACGCGCCATTTTCCGGGGTGGCTGCGGACTTCAATTTGCAGCGGGGTGGGCCCAGAAAGCTTGGGCCTCCCTGCGCTGCAGATTCCATCCCCCAGCTGCCTAGTTGTACCTGGCTGGACACAAAAATAGGGAGAAGCCCCACGTATTTTTTTTTTAAATTATTTCATGAAATTCATGAAATAATAAAGAAAAAAAGGGCTTCCCTATATTGTTGTGTCCGGCCAGGTACAAATAGGCAGCTGGTGGTTGGGGGCAGCCCGTTCCCGCCTGCTGTACCTGGCTGGACCCAAATATAGTGCGAAGCCCCACGTCAATTTTTTTTTAATTATTTCAGGAAATTCATGAAATAATAAAAAAAAAATTGATGTGGGGCTTCGCCCTATATTTGTGTCCAGCCAGGTACAGCAGGCAGGAACGGGCTGCCCCTAACCACCAGCTGCCTATTTGTACCTGGCCGGACACAACAATATAGGGAAGCCCTTTTTTTAAAAAAATTTCATGAATTTTTTGATCATTGTTATATCTCAGTGATCAAAATGAACCAATAGAAAAAATGATTTGCTGTTGCCGGCCGGCAGACATCAAAGGATGCACTGCGCATGCGTCCGCAATTTTTTTTTTTAAGAAGATGATGCGAAGGGTTGGGAGACAGATAAGAAGGGCTTGGGGATGACAGAGGTATGGGGGGAGCTCAGGGAACATCATTTCAGAAGAGAGAGAAATGATTGTTACAGAGGCACACTTTTTTTACTTGATCGCAGTTATTTATTGAATAACGGCGATCACGTGATCGGGGTCTAGAAAAGCCGGCCCTGATTGTGTTTTCCTGGGTCTCAGCTACCCTCAATAGTTGAAATTCTAGAGATTTTCCAACCCTGGGGAGTGCTATGCTCTTATTTCTCAGTGCCGTTAAAAAGTTGCACTAGGGAATAAATACCTTTACCTGCTGGCATTAAAAGGCGTATTAGCAATCGTTAGGGGATACAATGTTCATTACTTTGGGATACCTATGATTTTTTTCACTTTTTTTTTATTAGACAAGATGAACAGAAACAGGAATTCTGGTAGAGTTTTTCCAATATTTTTACAACATTCACTGTGTACAAAAATTCATATGATAGTTTTATAAAACAGGTCATTATACACTCAACAAATCCAAATGTCTGGGGTTTTAATATTAATAGTACATGTAAATAATATAGTTAAAATTTGTTTTGAATAATTTTTGGGGTCAATACAGGTATACCTTCTAGAATATGTCTTTCTTTTCTTTTGCATAAAACTATTTTCAGAAATGTTTTGATTACAATTTTTCAGAATTACATTTTATTCTTTTTTCATGTATGTGTGCAATTTGTCAATTGCAGACACAGCTTAACCGAGATAATGTGAATGTTAAGGAAACCCAAAAATGCAATATATTTGTCAGTATTTATGAATATTATGGTTTGTATTTGTGACATATTTGGCTGAGTTGTTGGTATTTTCCCTAATGTCTAATGCAAACGGGAATAGACCCTGCCATCATGAATTTACGGTCAATAGGGGAAGGGGATTATAGGTCAGGGGGTTTGGGAAAGCTTCGATGGCAGTGAGGTGGCAGTGGGGCTATTGCAGGCTGTCGGCTTTCCTGAAGAGATGAGTTGTCAAGTTGTGCCAAAATTGTGGGAGACAATTGGATGTGTTTAAGCACTGATTTTCAGAGATGGATGATTCTCTGGAAAAGGCTCGGAGATAGTTGGGCAAGGAACGTATGAGGGCAGAAGAGAGGAGATATTGTGAGGACCAGAGAGCATGTGTAGGAATGTATGGGGAAATTAGTTTGTCAGTTGTTTCCAACATTGAGGACGATGCGGAGAAAGTATTGGTTCTCTTGGAGAACACCTTTTGAATATGGGGTATTTTTGCCAATGCCAATCCTTTTGGCAATTACAAGACAAAAAAACTAACTTTCAAATACCACCTAGGAGAGGATTTCCATTTGTTAATTAAAAAACACAAAAACAAACTTTTGAAAAAAAAATAATTTCCTATTACCAAACCATTTTACTACTTAATAAAGGGCAAACAAAAGTGAATCAGGAAAGCGTAAGAAATCAAATAATGCAAATTCATCTAGAACACAGTAGACTTCTATGGCACCCAACAATAATAGGTATTGATCAACTTTAAATTAAAGGAGTTTTCAACCTACTTTAAAAATAATTGTTTATGGACAAAGGAGATTGGTCCATGTGGCAAAGTTCATGTCAGGACATCAGTGGGGGACACAACAACCAGTGTGGTGCAGCGGCACAGTAAAGAGGTGAGAACATTGTTCCTTTTTAACTCCTTGTCCTTGGTCCACCTTTAAGGTACAGAAGATAAATTTACTTATATGTTATTTTTACACATCACTCATTTTATTGGTGCAATGTAATTTACTGATGACAGTACTCAAAGCATTATCCAAGTTCCGGTTTCCTTTAATTAAACTCCAACAGCCAGCAGCTTTACTTAAGCTAAAGATAGGATGTATAATATAAATCCATGTTGTTGTAGTTGATAGTAAAGTTGAAGATATTATAATGAGTAAAAATAAAGTAACCGTATAAGTCAAGAAAAAAAATATTACAGTTCTTGAGGCTTGGATGTGGGCTTTCATGTGGGGACCTCTAAAATCACCAAAGTTTTGTTGGACCTGATTCATGTGTTTGAAAAGAGAGATGATGATGGCTGAGGCCGAGATGAAGAATATCAACATTGCAATCAGGGTGAGAATCATAAAGGCTGAAATATCATTGAACTTAGTAGGCAAAAATATGATTCTTTGTTGTATATTTTCAGAGGCGTTGAGTCTTGATTGTGATGAAATTTCTTCTGAAACTTCAATAAGCAATGGAGCACTTATAATTACCGACCCCGCTATAACCGAAATAAAAAGCCACGGCAAAGCCTTATGGAAGTTCCTCTGCAGCGAGATGTATAAAGTGTGCTTCACATTCACGATCTTCAGACAGAAGTAGACACTGAGCAAAGTGGAAAACCAGAAATTGCAAGAATCGACAATATGAAATAAAGCAATAAGGATCTTTGCCATCAATAGACTTTTATAAATTATATTCAGAAATCTTATTGACTTGATCATCTCGTGCACAAGGTTGCATACACTTATGCCGGTAATAATATGGTCACCCTGTGGAGCGTTTTTGTCTTTTGCCCAGTTCAGAATATTGGCAATGAAGATAAACATGTTCGTTGGTATCAAAAATAAAAAATTGATAAAATCAAAAATGTAAAAATATAATTCTAATAGAATCTTCATCTTTAGGTTAGACCAAAAGAATCCTCAATCGAAAACAACCTGTGCTGCTCTAATTGTTTTCTTCCGCTCAGCTTTCCTATTTAACCATAACGCGATGCAAATAAATATAACATTTGCTTGTAACAACAAGGAAGGAGGGGGAGGAACGTAATCCAGCATCACCGGCCAGGTAAAACTTGATTCTTTATTAGTGTGTTTGCTTGTAATGGATAGCGATAGACAAGAGTATAATACATTTTTACTGAAATACAGAATTGAAGTTATCTGCCAAGATAAGGTTGTCCTCTGTTCCTACACTATTTACATTAGCATTAGTGATGAGCGAGCATGTTCGCTACTGCTCGGTGCTCGCCCGAGCATCTCACTGCTCGAGATGCTCTGCGCTCGCCGAGTAATTCCAGGGTTTCTCGACGGGAGCTCAGGTCTCCTCCCTGCATGTTTACAGAGCCAATGAACATGCAGGGATTGCCTGCCACTCACTGTAATGATGCAGCCATGTTGGTTGTGGCATTACAGTGACTGGCTGGCCGCACAGCGTCATCAGGTCTATATCAGACCCGGCGCCGCCATACTCGTCACAGTCACTCTGGAATCAGACTGTGTAGGGAGAGGTGCTGCTGAGCTAGGGAGAGATTTGCTTGTTTCTAGTTAGTGTAGGTGTACCAAACTATATTAGAGATACATATCCATCTCAACAAACAGTCCTTCTGAGGACTAATTCATCTGCAGAGATATCAGGCAGACAGTGTATATAGGCAGGCAGTGTATATAGGCAGGCAGGCAGGGAATATAGCAGACTGCAGTGCACATAGCACAAGAGGCTCCATTCCAGTTTTGTCTTCTGTTGCTGTCAGATATTTCTAGAAATAGGCCCAGGTCTCAGGGAGCCAGGAATAATTTTTTTGGGGATCTTAATCCTCATTATTTTCTTAAAAAGCAATCCAGAGAACACCGTTTTTCTGTGCCATTTGCTTGTTGGCACTGCAGAATACAGCCAGGTCCTATCCATATTACAGCGCTAAAAATCCAGCTGTTTAAAAATTTGGTTTGTCTGTCACATGGATCACATATAATTGCGCTGAAAATACTGCCATTTCTGGCCTCCATTAAAAATTTGTTTCAGTGTGTCAGTGAAGCAATTCACACCAGTTTGCTGTTCAAAATAGTTACCTACAGGCCAGGTATTTAAAACTGTGGTTTGTCCGTCACATGGATCACATATAAGTTTGCTCCAAATTCAGTTATTTGTAGTGAGCGTGGAAGATATTGTCCTCCATTTAAATTGCTCAAGGCACGTGGCAAGGGACGGGGAGCTGGATGTGATGATGATGGTGCATGCAGAGGCCGAGGCCGTGGGTAAACCGGAATTGTGCCACAACAAACATCTTCTCGCTCGACCTTCCTGTCCCAATTAAAATGGGACCGCAGAGCACCACTATTGAACACAGAGCAGTGTGTAAAGATTATTGGTTGGATAGCAGATAATGCTTCCAGTCACTTAGCCAGCACCACCACCTTGTTTTCCACATGGTCAAGTCTCAGTAGCTGTGAGTCTGGACCGCATATTCCTTATCCTGAACCTCCTTCCTCCCACCATGCCAAGTAACCAGAGACAACAGATCCCACACTTGGACACTCTGAAGAGCTGTTCACTTTTCCATTTATAGATACGGGCCTCTCTCCCGGTCCACTTGAAGCGGGGCAAGAGGAGATTGCATGTAGCGATGCCCAAATATTTGATCAGCCACAGTCACATGAAGGTGATGGTGGGAAAGTGTCACAAGAGGTGGACGATGATGAGACACAATTGCCAGAACGTCAGGAGGAGGACCAGAATGCAGAAGTGGAAGACGAGGTGGTGGATGATATAGTAACTGACCCAACCTGGCAGGAGGACATGCAGACTGAGGACAGCAGCACACAGGGGGAGGGAGGCAGAGTACCCCAACAGGCAGGAAGAAGCAGTGTGGTGGCCCAGACAGAAGGCAGGCAACCGTTCACGGTAACACCAACACGAAGGAAGTTGCCAGTACAACTGTTAGGTCTTCCCGAGTCTGGTTGTTTTTTAAAGACTCTGCCGATAACCCCAAAAAGGCCAATTTGCACCACCTGCCAGGCCATCATCAGCAGAGGTGGCAAAATGACCATCCTGACCACCACCAGCATGATCAGGCACATGGCAGCAAAGCACCCGACTTTGTGGGCTGAAACCCAGGGTCCAGGAACAGTGTCTGCGGGTGGAAACACTGCTTCTTCCGCTGTTGTGCATGCAAGCCAATCCCCTGCCCATGGTGCATGCGAAGATGACTCCTGCCCTGCACCTATCATTGGACACTCTCAAGGAGCAGCATCAGGAAGCACGTCCACGTCCTTGTTAGAGCGCAGTGTTCAGTTGTCCATACCGCAGTGCTTGGAAAGCAAGCACAAATACGCAGCCAACACCGCACAGGCCAAACTACTAAATTCCCACATTTCGCTACTGCTTGCACCAGAAATGTTGCCTTTTAGGCTCGTGGAGAGGGAAGCATTTCGCAAGCTGATGGCTGCCACCGTTCCTCGGTTTTCGGTCCCCAGCCGCCACTATTTCTCCTGGTGTGCCATCCCCGCATTACACAAGCACGTGTCCCAAAACATTAGCCATACCCTCAACAATGCAGTTACCGGGAAAGTCCACCTAACCACGGAGACGTGGACAAGTGCTTGTGGGCAGGAATCATACATATCGCTGACGGCACACTGTGTTAACATAGTGGAAGCCGGGACCCAGTTGGACCTTGGGACGGAACATTTCCTCCTGAAGCCAAGGATCACAGGCCCTAGGTCAATCAGGGTTGCCCCCACAGTCTACAACTCCTGCACCTCATCCTCCTCAGCCTCCACCTCCTCTTCAGCCTCCATCTCCGAAATTACCACATCAGTCACAAGCTGGAAGCACTGCAGCATTGCCTCAGCAAAGCGGCAACAGGCAAGGTTGAAGCTAATATGCTTAGGTGACAAACCGCACAATGCTGAAGAGTTGTGGACAGCTCTGAAAGAGCAGGCAGATCTGTGGCTCACACTTTTGAACCTACATTCAGGCATGGTCGTGTGTGAAAATGGCCGGAACCTGTTGGTAGCTCTGAGGCGAGGCGAGCTCACACAAGTACCATGCCTGGCCCGTGTGTGTAACATCGTGGTTCAGCGATTTCTCAAATCCTACCCGGAGCTGCCGGATCAGCTTGTCAAAGTACACCGCCTGTGTGCCCATTTTAGAAAGTCAGATACAGCTTCCGCTGCCCTTGCAGTGTTTCAGCAGCGTTTGCAGCTTCCGGCTCACAGACTGGTGTGTGATGTCCCCATGCGTTGGAACTCTACACTGCAGATGTTGGGAAAGAATTGGTGAGCAGAAGAGGGCAGTTGTTGAGTACCAGCATCAATAAGGCCATTGGTATTCAGTTCAGACTCCACACATAAGACCTCAGAAGTAGACATTAATGTCAGACATATGTACCATCCTCCAAAACTTTGAGGACTCCACCAAGATGGTGAGCAGCGATGATGCAATAATTAGCATCACCATCCCACTTCTCTGACTTCTGAAACGCTCTCTGCTTACAATCAAAGAGGATGCATTGCAGGCGGAGCACGATGAGATGGAGCAAGGAACCATACAGGGTGATTACACACAGCCCAGCCTCATCTCATCCCAACGTGGATTGGGTGACAATGAGGAAGAGAAGGAGGAGGAGGAAGAACAGGAGCTAGTTTCATACTCTATAGATGGTACTACCTACACAACTGTCATACTGTCTGTTCAGCGTGGATGGCCTGAGGACAGAGAGGAGGAGGAGGAGAGCATGGTCACTCATTCTCTTGGTGAGGACATGGAAGTCTTGTCTGTTATCAGTCTGGCACGCATGGCTAAATTTATGTTACGCTGCCTTTCCCATGACCCCCGCGTTCTCAAAATTTTGGGTGACAGTCATTACTGGTTGGTGACACTTCTAGACCCACGCTACAAGGAGAACTTTGTATCTCTTATTCCTGAGGCGGAAAGGTCTACCAAAATGGGCAGTACCAGAACGTCTTTGTTGCGGAACTATTAAAAAAATTCCGATCTGAAAACGCTGACGGCAGAGGTCATAGTTCGTTGGACAACCAAGGACTTCAGGCGATAGAGACACATCTCCAATCCAGCAGAGGTAGGGGAACACTGTCAAAGTTCTGGGAGAATTTTCTCAGCCCCTCCCATCGCACAAGCCCTGAGGTGCAGGGTACTGTCACAAGGAGTGCAAAGTTTGCCGACCGTACCAACATCCTCCGTGATTCCGCTGTGCCTTATAATTATGGGGTATCCAAGCTGGATACGTGGAATGAACTGTCTCTCTATGCCTTGGAGGTCCTGGCCTGCCCTGCCGCCAGCATTTTATCAGAGCGGGTTTTTAGTGCCAATTGTGGAATTATAACTGATAAGCGCATCCGCCTGTCAAGTGAAAATGCTGACAGGCTGACTCTTATAAAAATGAACAAGGGCTGGATTGCACCAGACTTCTCAACACCACCGAATGATAGCAGCGTAACAAACTCAAATCCAGTGTCTTTTTTTGGGAGCTGTAATCCCATGCACCTTTTCACAGCCACACATGGGTGTACGCTTTCTGATTTTGGCTATTTGCTCTTGTTCTCCTCCTTCTCCTCATCCTCATCCTCCACCACCATATCCCCATGGTGACTGTGGTCCGTGATGCAATACCCACATAATTTTTTTAAAGGATGTTCATGTACACCCCCCAGGGGTAAATGTTTGTCAGCCCATACACTTAGTGCATGAGCATTACAAGTATAGGAGACCCTCTCCTTTCTAATGGAACATTTTTTTATGAGGCCCTCTAAGTCTCTTCCAAGGGGCATTGGAGTGCCTCTCAATTTTTGGCAGCCTTTGCATTCACTGCATAGGCCAACACTATGGAAGACCCACTTCCTAATAATGGGAACAATTTTCATGAGGCTCTCTACGTCTCTTCCAAGGGGCATTGGATTTCCTCCCAATTTTTTGCAGCCCTTGCATTCACTGCATAGGCCAACACTATGGGAGACCCTCTCCTTTCTAATGGGAATTTGTCGTTACTGTGCCCATGTTCTATGTGTCTTTAAATTGTTAGTGGTGTTTTCCTAAATTTGGTCAGCCGTTGGACTCACAACATACCCTATAACTGTACAGCAGACTCTTTTCTTTCTAATGGGAACATGTCGTACTCGTTACTGTGGTCCTGCTCTATGTGTCTTTAAATTCTTAGTGGGGTTTTTCCCAAATTTTGGCAGCCCTTGCAGTCACAGCAAGGGCATTACCACTATTGGAGACCCGCTCCTTTATAATGTGAACATTTTTTTTACTGAGACCCTCCTCTATGTCTCTTCAAAGGGGTATTGGGTTGCGTCCAAATTTTTGGCAGCCCTACCAGTCACTGCATACACAATAACAGTATAGGAGACCCACTCTTTAATAATGGGAACAAAGCATAGCCGTTTGATGGCTCTCTAACAATAGCGAGGGCAGACTGCTGGCCTTTTAAGAATAGTAAGGGCCGTCTGATGGCCCTATAAAAATAGGCTTTGTGATTTTCAGAGTCCCTCCATCATAAATAAAACAGGATGTGTCTGATGATGTGTCACACACCACATTGCCAGATAAGGTTGTAAAATGTTAAAATGACATTTCCCTGTGAATGCATTTGTCTTACAAAATAACGTAAAAAAAAAAAAAAGTAGGATCTTTCTTTAGTATAAAAAACAGAGTCGCCAATGTAACCTCAATGTAATCATGTTGTTCAGCTCCTGCACCTCCTCCTCCATCTCCGAAATGACCACATCAGTCACAAGCTGAAAGCACTGCAGCACTGCCTTAGCCAAGCGGAAACAGGCTGTGCTGAAGATAACATGCTTAATGCTTAGGTGACAAACCGCCCAGCGCTGCAGAGTTGTTGAAAGCTGTAACACAGCAGCCTGATCTGTGGCTCTCACCGCTTAGCATACTGCCAGGCATGGTCTTGTGTGACAATGGGCGAAACCTGGTGATGGAGAAATGACAGCCGGAGTAGATATGGTTTCCCTCTATGCCAGTCCTTTCACCGAGCTAAAGAATATGGCTGTGGTGAAATACAACTCCCACTGAGACGCTTTTTCAGATTGAAAAACATTGTGCCCACCAGAGGATTTGATTCTGACGGCTCACCTTTCTCCCCCTGCTCAAGAGCCCCATAGTAGCTGCAAAGTTAGCGCTACTGATGCGCCCCCTGGGGCCGTGGGGTACTGAGTAGCCTGGCCGGTCGGTTCAATTGGGGTAGTAACGGCGGCAGTGACCCGGTCGTGGGCCAGGGTGGTCAATAAATGAAAAGTGTCAATTGGGGAAATAAAGTTTTGGGAAATACAGTTTGTGGCGCCACCCATGGTATGCGGCTATAGATGGCTGCCACTGCTGTTCAGATCCACTGGAGCTGTTGGTGACACAGCAGAGATGGTTTAGCTCTCCACGGGTAGAGCTAAGCTCTAGGGCAGTATATAGGACTTGACGAGGTAGATGTTTTTGGTGTAGTGCAAGGCAGGTGGAGTCGTAATTAAGTCAAGGACACAGCGGGGTGCAGTCTTCAAGTATTTATTTACAGTTGTCAAGATTCTCCAGGTTACAATTACCGGTTTATAACTGCCCACGTCATTCTCTGTCCTCCGTGGAAGTGATCCAGCCAACTCTCAGATAGCTTAGGTGCATTTGATCGGGAACCCCTTCTTATGTACCTTCCCAGGTCATCTCTTTCTGCGCTGTCTCTCTCTCTCTCCTTCCCTACACCTCATACACAGTGTCCCGAGCCAGTGGCCCTGGGCCTTGTTGGGCGACGTCCTGTCTGTCCCCTTTGGTCCTATGTGGCCACCTTTTCAGCGAATGTGTGTGGTTGTTGATTACGGCACTTGAAGATACTGCAACCTCCGGTTTGCTAGCTGAATCTTGCAGTCCTCCACTAGTCTGTCACCAATCCCCTTCTGCGACCTGATCCCTCCACGATCAGCGTGAACTCGGGTGCACGGGTGGCATCCCACACTCGCCGTGCCCATAGGATCCCTTCTGTCTCTGGAGCCCCTCTCATTGCTCCGGTGTTCTCTCCTCACTCTCCTCCTGAGCCTCTCTGACTGGGCCCCACTCCTCATTCAACTCCTCTGGAACTTGACTCGACTCCTTCTAGCTGTTTCTACCCTTATTTTTATACTCTTCTCTCAGTGCTCCCCTAAACTACTTCCTCCACCCACCTCCTCTACTTAGTTCCACCTTCCTAAAAGGAACCAGGCCTCTGCTCTCCCTTAGGAGCTATCTGGAACATCCCTTATGAAGTGGTGTAGTGTTGGATGTGAGTGGTTGGGTCCCAGGTAGTGCTTCCTCCTTACCTGAGAGTGGGGTATCACAACTCTGGCTGAGATGCAGTACCTCTGTGGCAACTGGTCCCGCAGGGGCGCCACACTATCATGAACTCTCCTGATGTAGAAGTGAGGGTACATCAGAGGATTCTCTGGTGGGACTGTCCAACCCTGCCGAGAAGCAGTCCTGGCTAAAGAAAGTGTGTGGGAAGATTCCAGGACACTCTATGGCTGCTTTTTTACTGAGGTGGAGAACACGGGGAGAACATACAAAGTCCTTGCAGATGTTGTCCTTACTGGGTTTTGAACCCAGGTTCCCAGCGCTGCAAGGCTTCAGTGCTAACCACTGATCCAATGTGCTGCCATTCACCCTCTCATATCTAACAGGCTGGAGTAACTTGCACCTACTGCCACTTTATCTTCAGCTCCTTTGTGAGAAATTAATGTATTTTGCCAGCCACTTTGTCTACCAAATAAAATTCCTGAGAAGGAAATTGGGGATGGCTTCACTACTGATACTGGGGGCAGTGCTAATACCATGGCGTCGTACCATAGTTTACTGGAAATATTCCAGGCTGGTAGGAGGCAAGCAGATAGCCACAGAAAAGTACAGCAGTAATGTTCAGGGACCAGCGCTGCATAAGGTAGCTGCATAATTGTGCTTGCATTCCAAGGAATGGGGTAGGGACAACTGAACGCTGCAGTGGGACAAGGATGTGGACGGTGATTGCTGCAAGTCTGCAATGACAGGTGCATGCCGGGAGCCATCTTCGCATGCAACAAGGATCACTTATGATGGGTACTCTTTTAGGCAGTGACCTGGGAGTCAGAGATGCTTCCAGGGGTCTTCCCCATGCTGTTCCCAAGTCTTTTCAGCACTGTATGCATGTGTCTGATGATGAGTCACACACCACATGGCCAGATAAGGTTGTAAAATGTTAAAATGACATTTCCCAGTGAATTCATTTGCCTTGGTTGAAAGCAATGCAAAAGTGCAGAAACGCATCAAAAATGCTACGTGTGAACATAACCCAAGGTGTGGAGGAGTATTTTTGGTTTTCGTTATTTATTTTGCCTTATATAGAAGTCATTACCCTGGAAAGGATGTTCCTTAACATATTTCCCAGGAAAATCCATTTTGGATTTGTTTTTGTATGTTTTATTGTGAGTCCGTAAAAGTGGCGTAATACTCTGACCACGTTGTTGACAGCAGTGACCTGGGAGTCATAAATGCTTCCAGGGATCTTCCCCATGCTGTTCCCACGTCATTTGAGCACTGTTCCCATTGATTTGGGAAATTTTTAGGCCCTCTGCAGACAGCCGGGGAGAGCCACCTAAAAAATGCTTGAGTTTCTCATAGACTTACATTGGGCTCGCTGCTCGGGTCGAGCACCTGAGTATTCCAATTTGCTCGACCCGAGCAACAAGTTCCCGAGCATTTTAGTGCTCGCTCATCACTAGCCATCTGGGAAGCAGGGGGGACCGCTGCTCGTTTGTTCAATAATTAGTAACCCTTTCTACCCCCACCCTTGCCGGTCTTGAGGTGTGTGGGACATTAGGGGGGGAGAGGAGAGGAGAATGTGTGAAAATAGGTGGATACATAAGGGACTTATCAGGTAATAAACTGATAAGAAAAGATAAGGTTTCATCAGAAATCAATGCTCAATAACATAACACGTATTATAGGCAGCTGATATTCATCATTTTGAAACTAAAATCTTATATATAAAAACAAAATACAACATAATTTCATTGCACAATACACATTTTCCTAGAAACCCCTGAGTGCATCATGTATCAATCTACTAGGGCAGCCGACGGCCAAAGCCGCCTTTTCAAAAGATACTTCACTTGATCTTAGCCAAAAGGTCGAGAAGCGATTACTTGAATTTGGTTTTGGCCTATGACTGCACCCTGGCCCCAAGAAGGCACCCATTGTAGGGATAGGGACAAAGACTCCCCTTAGGAAGACCTGTTGTTCATCTATAGACACTTTAAAACCCACAACTATACTGCTTGTTGCAGATGCACACCACACATTTTTAATCTGTATAAGTCCATCTATTTTCACACATTCCCACCCCCCCTTCCAAATGTCCCACGCGCCTAAAGACCGAGGGGGGGTGTATAGAGGATAACTAATTAATGAACAAATGAGCAGCGGTCCACCTTGCTTTCCAGTCTGTAGGCTCCCTACAGACTGAAGCAAGCTGCTGCAGCACTGCGAGGTAAAAGCCAGTAGCCCATTATGATGCATGCAAAGCCTGTTCTATTCTTCCATTCTTGCATTATTCCATTGTCCCATTGTTCCATTGCCCCCTTACAATGGGACAATGGAATAATGCAAGAATGAAAGAATGGAACAGACATTGCACGTGTCATAATAGGCCTGGCTTTTATCTAGCTGTGCTGCAGCAGCTAGCTTCAGTCAGTAGGGAGCCTACAGACTGGGAAGCAAGGGGGACCTCTGTTCGTTTGTTCAATAATTAGTTACCCTCTCTACCCCCAACCTTTCCCGGTCTTGAGGCGCGTGGGACATTTCTGGGAAAGTAGAAGAGAATGTGTGAAAATAGGTGAACATATAGGGGACGTATCAGGTATTAAACTGGTAAGAAAAGATAAGGTTTCATCAGAAGTCAACGCTCGACAACATAAAACATTTTGTAAGCAACTGATATTCATCATCTCGAAACCATGGTAAAAATCAATTATTAATCAATCTAGTATAACATCGAAACCCATGAACATAAGCATAAATCCCATTAATAGAAAAAAAATTAACATATATGCAAAAGTTTCACTTACATTTCCAAAAACAGAAAACTTTCCAATGTTCAACTCCTTATATTTCACGAATGTTCCTTCTCTTTTACTTTCCTTCCATTATAACCCTCTAAAGCAATAACCATCTCATCATGTACCAAAAAAAATAGTCCAAATCTTTTTCCTCTTGCTTCTTCTCCTTTTTCTTATCCTCCAACTTCTTCTTAACACTGTCACTTGTTTTTACAGCACACTTTACCTTCTTAGACTCCAAACATTTTACCTTTTTTTTCCTTGTCCTCCTTTTCACTCACTTCCATATCCAATACTTTATCAATATTTCCCTTTTCAACGTCCTCCAGTCTTACAAAAACATTTCCTCCATCAAAATAAGATTCTTCTTCAATACCTCCATTTCTTCCACCAGTTTCCCAATAACAAAACCCTACTTTACCGTACATTACCACATTGCCCACAGGGAAAGCTTCTCCTTTATTACACCAAACTAAAAACCTCCTCTTCCCATTCCATATACCAGCTCTATTCAAATAATTCTTCTGAAAATTTTTCCATAACCGTTTTCCTTTTCAAATACCGCAAAATTTCCACTTCACTCACAAACAGGTCATTCATAGACACAACTGAACACTTAGGCCTTTCCATTCTCGAAACCAATACACAAATTTCTTCTTTCAGTTCATTTCCACTTTCACTCCACGCTTGAAAAAGCTGAAAACTTTTACCTTCTTTCTTTAACGTAACATCAAACAAATTCCTTTTCCTGCTTTCTTGCATACACTAAATGTCCACCTGAGCACATAGATCAAAGTCCTCTAACAGATGTACCATGAAATTTTCATCCATAATGGTCTTCCTTGCGTTTTCCTTTCAACAGATCCTCACACAATTCCTCTTTGTCCAGAAATCCATTTTCTCTGCCATTTCTTCCGTCCACGATATCCTGTTGCTCTCACAGCTATGAGTGGGAACAGTTGCCCCTCACAAGCAAATGTGATGGCAACGGTGATCGCCTCTCATTGCCCGGGGACTAATCTGACTCCCTATGAGCAGCAGGAGGGTGGAGCCCTGCCAGTAGACAGAGCGATCCCCCCAGGCCAAGGAGCTGGGTACCCCGAGCACCTCTCAGCCTAGACCAAGGCAGCAACCGCTAGATCATTGCACTTGATCTTAGCAAAAAGGCCGAGAAGTGATTACCTGAAATGGTTTTGGTCTATGGCTGCACCCTGGCCCCAAGAAGGCACCCATTGAAGGGATAGGGACAAAGACTCCCCTTAGGAAGACATGTTGTTCATCAATAGACACCTTAAAACCCACAACTATACTGCTTGTTGCAGATGCTCCCCACACATTTTAAATCTGCATAAGTCCACCTATTTTCACACATTCTCCCCCCACCCAATGTCTCACGCGCCTCAAGATCGGGGGGTGTAGACAGGATAACTAATTAATGAACAAATGAGCATCGGTTCCCTCTGCTTCCCAGTCTGTAGGCTCCCAACAGACTGAAGCTGGCTGCTGCATCACTGCCAGATAAAAGCCAGGAGCCTATTATGACACGTGCAGTGTCTGTTCCATTCTTCTCTTCTTGCATTATTCCATTGTCCTATTGTTCCATTACCCCTTAACAATGAGACAATGGAATAATGCAAGAATGGAAGAATGGAACAGACATTGCACGTGTCATAATGAGCTCCTGGCTTTTAACTAGCTGTGCTGCAGCAGCCAGCTTCAGTCTGTAGGGAGCCTACAGACTGGGAAGCAGGGGGGATCGCTGCTCGGTTGTTCATTAATTAGTAACCCTCTCTACCCCCACCCTTGCCGATCTTGAGGCGAGTGGGACATAAGGCTGGAGAGGAGAGGAGAATGTGTGAAGATAGGTGGACATATAAGGGACGTATCAGGTAATAAACTGATAAGAAAACATAAGGCTTCGGCCGAAATCAATGCTCAATAACATAACACGTATTATAGGCAGCTGATATTCATCATTTCGAAACCAAAATGTTATATATAAAAACAAAATACAACATAATTTCATTGCACAATACACATTTTCCTAGAAACCTCAGAGTGCATCATGTATCAATCTACTAGAACAGCCGACGGCCAAAGCCGCCTTTTCGAAAGATACTTCACTTGATCTTAGCCAAAAGGCCGAGAAGCGATTACCTCAATTGGTTTTGGCCCATGGCTGCACTGTGGCCCCAAGAAGGCACCCATTGTAGGGATAGGGACAAAGACTCTCCTTAGGAAGACATGTTGTTCATCAATAGACAACTTAAATCCCACAACTATACTGCTTGTCGCAGATGCACCCCACACATTTTAATCTTTATAAGAAAACCTATTTTCACACATTCCCCTCCCCAATGTCCCACGTGTCTCAAGATTCGGGGGGGGGGGATAGAAAGGATAACTATTTAATGAACAAATGAGCAGCAGCCCACCCTGCTTCCCAGTCTGTAGGCTACCTACAGACTGAAGCTGGCTACTGCAGCACTGCCAGATTAAAGCCAGGTGCCCATTATGACGCATGCAAAGCCTGTTCTATTCTTCCATTCTTGCATTATTCCATTGTCCTATTGTTCCATTGCCCCCTTACAATGGGACAATGGAATAATGCAAGAATGAAAGAATGAACAGACATTGCACTTGTCATAATGGGCTCCTGGCTTTTATCTAGCTGTGCTGCAGCAGCCAGCTTCAGTCAGTAGGGAGCCTACAGACTGGGAAGCAGGGGGGGCCGCTGTTCGTTTGTTCAATAATTAGTTACCCTCTCTACCCCCCACCCTTCCCAGTCTTGAGGCGGGTGGGACATTTGTGGGAAAGTAGAGGAGAATGTGTGAAAATAGTTGGACATATAGGGGACGTATCAGGTATTAAACTGATAAGAAAAGATAAGTTTTCATCAGAAGTCAACGCTCGACAACATAAAACGTTTTGTAAGCAACTGATATTCATCATCTCGAAACCATAGTAAAAATCTATCATCAATCAATCAAGTATAACATCGAAACCCATGAACATAAGCATAAATCCCATTAATAGAAAAAAAATTAACATAAAGGCAGAACAGTTTCACTTACATTTCCAAAAACAGAAAACTTTCCAATTTTCAACTCCTTATTGTTAGGAGGGCGGTTGCAAACAACTTTAATATAATGGAACGCAACCCACCCCAGGGTCCGCGATGCAGCCTTGTGGACTGCTGCCAAACACTTTCTGGGTGAGAAGGAAAGCAAACAACTTAAATGATCAACCCTCCCGTGTTACTGCACACAGGAACGGGTATAGCGGTTCGCTCTATCTCCGTTAAGAGCACGGGAGATGTGCAACCGGAAACTATCTGTAGTCCTGTTACAGCACAGGGACTACACTGGCGGCGCTAGGATGCGTGTGTGACTCACGCCGACGGGTACGTGCCCTCAGGCGGCATGCTACCGGACAGAGGAGTATCTCTCCACGTGGCTAACAGGCGGTGCCAGAGATACGGTGCCCGCAGTCTGCTCGGGGTGTAAAGCAACCCCCTTGCCGGAGCCAGACTGCCAAAAGGAAACTGCCTGCCTAAGCACATCTAAGCCTGCCTAAGCGCCATGTGCTAATTAGCCGAGCGAACTCTGGCATCGGCAGGTCACGGAGAGAACAGCTAGGGAGCACGTGGAACACAGCCGTCCACACAACAGCATCACAGCTCAATGATCAGAGCGCACCGCCATGTTTGTGGGCGGGCCTTTTAAAGACTAAGCCCTGCCCACCGACGCGCCATTGGTGACGCCACCCATGGACCAATCAGGCGGTGCCAGGTCACCGGGTCAGGTGGGTGCCAAACCACCAATCACGATCCGCCAGGTCACGGGCATGCTCAGTGCGGCAAATCCTGGACTTAGACTCCAAAAGCCCTGTCTCCCTCTGCAACCTATGCTTAACATTGCTAGGCACAAATACCCAGGAGACAATCTGTACATCTCGTGGACCAGCTAGGCGTTAGGGCTAATGAAAATGCTGAGCAGTATCAGCCCCAGCTGGACCAAAATGGGAGACCACAGAAGGTTCTGCACTCATTTCGAATCCAGCAACAGACTGACGCCTAACATTATAAGCCCCTATAACATCCCTCTCCACTTGACGCTCATTTTCCTCCATGAGCCGGGGGGCAAGAATATGGTCCACCGGGCCACAGAGAGGATTCACAGAACCGTGACCCCTCCGGTGTACAGGGTACCCTTTTTTAAAGCAGGGGGCAAACTTAGCAGACTCCCAGCGTACTTTAGTAATTCGAGCCGTGAGCCACACTCTGTCGCCAGGATAGAATACGGGGACAGGACGACGAGAAGTGACGACCGACTCTCTATGTGTGGATTCCGCCACGGGTGACAGATTGGGAAGGCCAGGTGGACTTTGGCGGAAAGATTTATCTCTCACACAGACGGGACACACGAGAACAAAGTCCTTGATGTCCTGGCGCCACCGGGGCCACCAATAGGACCGTTGAAGGGACTTAGTGGTACATTTGACCCCCAGGTGGACTCCGATCTTAGGGGCATGAGCCCAGGAGAGCACCATATTCTGTAGATTAGGGGAAACAAACGTCCTCCCTGATGGAACCTGGTTAGAGGACACTGCAGCCATCCTCTCTACCTGAGAGTTCTTTTTGACATAGTCTGACAAGACCCGGGTCCTGGGGACAGACAAAGAGTCTGTACCGGGAGCCACAATGGTAGAGGGATCAGAGACTACCCTCCGGGTGACTTTGAACATACACTGAGATGCACAATTCTCACTCCAGGAAGAAATTCTCCCCGTATTCCAGTCAATGTGTGGAGTATGACAACGTAGTCAGGGGAGACCCAGTAACACCTCGTCTAATCCACCGGCAATAATAAGAAATGAGATGACCTCCCGGTGGCCATGAGGAAATGACATGGTGAGGGGAATCGACTGGTGGGTGATTTGCGCGTCCAGGAGTGAACCATTGACAGCACTAATGTTCATTGGTCTTGAGAGTAACTCTATAGGGATGGCATGCCTCTGGGCAAACGAAGATGATAAAAAATTGCTATCAGCACCAGAGTCCACCCACGCCTTGGCAGTAACTGCAGATGTACCAAAGGACAATGTCACATTATATAATAATTTGGAGGAAGAAGTCCCAGAATCTAATACACCTCCTCCAACGGTGGTAAGACACACTCGTTTTCCCGACTGCTTGGAACCCTTATTTACGGGGTACTTCAAGAGATGTGCAGGTCGGGAACGAGAGGAACTAGACTCAGTCCAGGTTATATCCATAGCCTCAGGCTCCGGGTCGAGAGTCTCGGGTTTGGAAATGGGTCTAGAGAAGGATGGTGCCAACTGATACTGAGGTCTGGCAACCTCCAGCTCTAACTTGTGTTCCGCATGACGCAAGTCTATACGGTCAGCGAGAGATATTAAGTCCTCCAGGGAGGTTGGAATCTCTCTGGTAGACTGAGCATTTTTGATATGCCCAGCCAGACCCTTCCAGAGCACCGGGATAAGCAACCGATCAGACAAATCCAGTTCAGCCGCTAGGGTTCTGAACTGGATGGCATAGTGGCTGGCGGTGGCCGAACCCTGGATCAATGCAAGAAGCTTAAGAGCCGTATCATGCGTGACCTGAGGACCTAGGAATACACTTTTTAGGGTCTTAAGGAAAAGACCCGCATTTACTACAACCGGATCATTCCGCTCCCATAGAGGAGTAGCCCACTCCAGAGCCCTGTGAGAGAGTAATGAGATGATATATCCCACTTTGGCTCTTTCGGAGGGGAACCGTGCCTCCATCATCTCCAAATGAATGGAGCATACATTAATAAAACCCCTGCAGAGTTTACTGTCCCCAGAAAATTTTTCCGGGAGAGCAAAACGTGGTAATGGGGCACTTGCAGTGGTTGCACTATTCACTGCAGCCGAGTTAATAATATTGTCTGCTAGAGTAGCCAACTGGGTAGCTACTGCAGTGATATCAGCGACCGGGACAGCTTGCTCCAGAGATTTAAGTCTGGCCTCAATTCGCTGTATATACTGCAGCAATTGCTGGTTGTCGGCCATGTTCGACAAGACCCTGGCGCTCTGATACTGTTAGGAGGGCGGTTGCAAACAACTTTAATATAATGGAACGCAACCGACCCTGGGTTCCGCGATGCAGCCTGGTGGACTGCTGCCGAACACTTTCCGGGTGAAAAGGAAAGCAACCAACTTAAATGATCAACCCTCCCATGTTACTGCACACAGGAACGGGTATAGCGGTTCGCTCTATCTCCGTTAAGAGCATGGGAGATGTGCAACCGGAAACTATCTGTAGTCCTGTTACAGCACAGGGACTACACTGGCGGTGCTAGGATGCATGAGTGACTCACGCCGACGGGTACGTGCCCTCAGCCGGCGTGCTACCGGACAGAGGAGTATCTCTCCACGTGGCTAACAGGCGGTGCCAGGGATACGGTGCCCGCAGTCTGCTCGGGGTGTAAAGCAACCCCCTTGCCGGAGCCAGACTGCCAAACGGGAACTACCTGCCTAAACAAATCTAAGCCTGCCTAAGCAACCTGTGCTAATTAGCCAAGCGAACTCTGGCATCGGCAGGTCACGGAGAGAACAGCTAGGGAGCACGTGGAACACAGTCCACACAACAGCATCACAGCTCAATGATAAGAGCGCACCGCCATGTTTGTGGGCGGGCCTTTTAAAGACTAAGCCCTGCCCACCGATGCGCCATTGGTGACGCCACCCGTGGACCAATCAGGCGGTGCCAGGTCACCGGGTCAGGTGGGTGCCAAACCACCAATCATGATCCGCCAGGTCACGGGCATGCTCAGTGCGGCGAATCCAGGACTTAGACTCCAAAAGCCCTGTCTCCCTCTGCAACCTATGCTTAACATTGCTAGGCACAAATACCCAGGAGACAATCTGTACATCTCGTGGACCAGCTAGGCGTTGGGGATGATGATGATGCTGAGCAGCATCAGCCCTGGCTGTACCACAATGGGAGACCACAGAAGGTTCTGCACCCATTTTGAATCCAGCAACTGACCGACGCCTAACACTTATATTTCACGAATGTTCCTTCTATTTTACTTTCCTTCCATTATAACCCTCTAAAGAAATAACCATCTCATCACGTACTAGTCCAAAACTATTTCCTCTTGCTTCTTCTCCTTTTTCTTATCCTCCAACTTCTTCTTAACACCGTCACTTGTTTTTACAGCACACTTTACCTACTTAGACTCCAAAAATTTAGCTTTTTTTTTTCCTTGTCCTCCTTTTCACTCACTTCCATATCCAATACTTTATCCATATTTCCCTTTTCAATGTCCTCCAGTCTTACAAAAACATTTACTCCATCAAAATCAGAGTCTTCTTCAATACTTCCATTTCTTCCACCAGTTTCCCAATAACAAAACCCTACTTTACCGTCCATTACCACATTGCCCACAGGGAAAGCTTCTCCTTTATTACACCAAACTAAAAACCTCCTCTTCCCAAACCATATACCAGCTCTATTCAAACAATTCTTTTGAAAATTTTTCCATAACCGTTTTCCTTTTCAAATATCAAAAAATTCCACTTTACTCACAAACGGATCACCCATAGACACAACTAAACACCTAAGCCTTTCCATTCTTGAAACCAATACACAAATTTCTTCTTTCAGTTCATTCCCACTTTCACTCCACGCTTGAAAAAACTGGTCTAAGGGGTAACGTTTCTCCTTATGGAGAGTGACACACCAGCTCTGGCACGTCAAGGTAAGGAGGCTTATTCGCCATGCAATGCTCCTCTGGGAAATTTAATATGCAAATATGCAAAAGTCCTCTTTTTCTCTGAAGAGGCAATTTGCATATTAAATTTCCCAGAGGAGCATTGCATGACGAATAAGCCTCCTTACCTTGACGTGCCAGAGCTGGTGTGTCACTCTCCATAAAGAGAAACGTTACCCCTTAGACCTCACTCCAGAGCCTCTCACCTAGCCAAATCAGATCTCATACTTTGCACTGATGAGGGCCAAAAGCCCGAAACACCGTGTCTGCAAATTGAGATTCTGATTTGGCTTTTATCCTAAGTCATATTGTCCGACTCATTAAAGGGTTGATTGTGACTTGTAGGATTGCTGCTTCCAATAGGTGGCGCTATAGAGTACAAGTCCTCTTTTTCTCTGAAGAGGCAATTTGCATGTTGAAAAAACTGAAAACTTTTACCTTCTTTCTTTAACGTAACATCAAACAAATTCCTTTTCCTGTTTTCTTGCATACACTAAATGTCCACCTTAGCACATAGACCAAAGTCCTCTAACAGATGTACCATGAAATTTTCATCCATAATGGTCTTCCTTGCATTTTCTTTTCAACAGATCCTCACACAATTCCCCTTTGTCCAGAAATCCATTTTCTCTGCCATTTCTTTCGTTCGTGATATCCTGTTGCTCTCATAGCTATGTGTGGGAACAGTTGCCCTTAACAAGCAAATGTGATGGCAACGGTGATTGCCTCTCATTGCCCGGGGACTAATCTGACTCCCTAATAGCAGCAGCGGGGTGGAGCCCTGCCAGTAGACAGAGTGATCCCCCCCAGGCAAAGGAGCTGGGTACCACGAGCACCTCTCAGCCAAGACCAAGACAGCAACCGCTAGATCATTGCACTTGATCTTAGCAAAAAGGCTGAGAAGTGATTACCTGAAATGGTTTTGGCCTATGGCTGCACCCTGGCCCCAAGAAGACAGGGACAAAGACTCCCCTTAGGAAGACATGTTGTTCATCATAAGAACTCTTAAAACCCACAACTATACTGCTTGTTGCAGATGCTCCCCACACATTTTTAATCTGCATAAGTACACGTATTTTCACACATTCTCCCCCCACCCAATGTCTCACGCACCTCAAGACCGGGGGGTGTAGACAGGATAACTAACTAATGAGCAAATGAGCAGCAGTTCCCTCTGCTTCCCAGTCTGTAGGCTCCCAACAGACTGAAGCTGGCTGCTGCATCACTGCCAGATAAAAGCCAGGAGCCTATTATGACTAGTGTTGAGCCACCCCCGTAGTGTTCGAGTTCGGTTCGGTTCGTCGAACACCCGTGTGTTCGCCGAACTGTTCGTCGAACTGTTTGTCGAACACCTTCGAACACCGTTAAAACCAATGGCAGGCAAACAAAAACACATAGAAACACATAGAAAACACCTTCAAAGGTGTCCAAAAGCTGACAAACTGCTCAGAAGACACAACTAACACATGGAAAAGTGACAAGTACATATAGTCATGAGAAAAGAAAAGAGGTGGAGGAGTAAAAGGAGGGGGAGACACAGATATAGGCATGTCATGCCCTTCTAAAATCCAAAAAGTGAGAAGCCGACACGTTCAGTCCGCTCCTGCCCGTGCCACCTCCGTGTCGCCGGGTTTGTGCCAGAGCCGCGGTGAACCCTGACGGCCAGCCCCCCTCTCCCAATACTGGTGCCTGTCCGCTGGTGGGTCGAGCGAGCCCCCCTGTGGTGGAGGCAGCTCTAAGCTTTTTAATTTAAATTGTCTCTCTAATTTGAATGAATACACTTTAAATCCATTTACAAGGATCTATTGGAGGGCAAGTCTCATGCCAGCAGCCGCGTAATTCCAGCTCCAGTAGCGTCCACTAAAGCTGCTGCAGTTAAAAAGCTTTTATAAGGATCGAGCTCGGCTGTCCACCGCAAGGCATCCTACTGCCAGTCCCAGCCCCTATGCCTTGGGGTGCCTCCTGATGCTCTTCACTGAGTATCCCGTGGTCCCGAAGCATTTCCTTTGAAAAAATTAAGTGTCCAAACTACAGGTGGTGTAGCTTGCTTAACAGCCGGGATAATCCGCTGACTAGCAGACACTGCTACTAGGCACAAAGTATTTCCTGGGCAAGATGCAGTTAAAAATTTGTAATTAGATACTCTCGTTGGATGCTGAGAAAGCATTCCATAGAGTCTCCTGCCACGCCATATATGATTCTCTTAAAAAACTTGGGGTAGGGGTCTAGGGGACCCTTTTATAGCCAAAATCACGGCCCTGTATCGCAATACGTCACCTAGGCTGAAGATAAATGGAACTGTAGCACCCTGAGGGCTCGATTGCTACAGAGGTATTGCACCTCACCCAGAGGTGTGATATCTCACTCTCAGGTAAGGATGGAGTGTGGATCAGGACCCGACACCTGCATGCATTACACCACATTGCCGTGGGGCAGGGCGACCAATATGCCCCTGAGATGGGCACGACAGTCCCTGTCCCTGGCTGGAGTGGGGGGAGGGAACACTGAGGAAGGGGAACCCTGTAGTGCAGGAGCAGGGAGGAAGCAGTTCCTGGGTGCATTGAGAAGGGAGAATAAAAGGTGGGCACCATCTTAGTTCAGTGCAGAGAAGTCTGAGCAGAAGTGGCAGGGAGCAGGGGCTCTGCATGAGCTCTGCTCCGGAGGCGGGCCTAGTAACAGAGGCCCAGGCCTGGAAGAGGGAGAAGGAAGGAAGAGGAGCGGAGAAGGCTCCAGGAACGAGGAACGAAGGGATCCCAGGGGTGCGGACGGGCGAGTCACCACCGCACGCCCGAATCCACCTGCATGGAGGGGTCAGGCCAAAGGGGGAGACCGGTCCCCGAAACTAGTGGAGGCAGGAAACGACCCTCAGCTAGAAACCGGAGGCTGTGACATTTTATGTGGCGCAGCCCCTCGCTAAACCCGCTAGGAGGGCAGCACATAGGGTCAGGGAAACTGGCACCAAGTTTACCAAGAGGAGGCCCGAGGCAGCCGGACAGAAGGGTTGGTAAGAAAGGCCAGACAAAGGACACACAAAGGGGGTCCTGTGAAGCGCTCCAAAGTTATCTGGGAGTTGTCTGAGCCCCTCACCTGGTGAGCACAGTACGACGTGGGCAGCCGTTACCTGCAGACGTGGTCTGGATAATAAGAACTGTGAGTAAAGGCCCTGGACTGCATCACTGACTCCGTGTCGTTACTGCTGCTGCCCTGCACCATCACCCCCATCCTCCGCATACACTGCCCTGAGGCTATACTCCTCCCATGGGGAGTTATGCTACGCTCTGCTGCACCCACAACACCAGCCTCAGCGGTCTGCCCTGCAGCGGCGGTTCACTCTGACCGCAATCCACGGGTGGCGTAGTCGGACATTTAAACATCAAAACCACATAAATAGTTCCGCCACTGGTTTGACCACCCTGAGCCACGGAATCGGGTCGCCGCCACGAAGACTACAACCACCAGCATCCACCAAAAATGGTCTGGCTCCGGGTGTCCCAAGGCCCAGGGGGTGCATCAGAACATTTTCATCACCTTTCACAATCACCAATGGGACAAGGCAGGGATGTCCTCTGTCCCCTCTCTTATACATCCTAGTGACGGAGCACCTGCTCTCATCAATTCGCCATAACCCCAATATTAGGTGGATTGAGGTGGGAGGCACCGAGTACAAGTGCTCTCTATTTGCTGATGATGTCCTAGTATATATCACTCAATCACATATATCCATCCCTGCTGTTATGGCTGAAATAGATCACTTTGTTACATGGTAAAATTTTAAAATCAATGCAGCGAAGTCTGAGGCCCTCGATGTCTCCCTCCCCAAATCCATATAGGATTCCATCCAGTCCAACTTTCCCTTTGCCTGGCCCTCACAGGGTATCAAATACTTAGGAATTCCTATTCATAGAGACCTCTCCCATCTATGTTATCTTAATTTTGGGCCCTTTATTGAACAACTACATACAGACCACGGTTGGCAAGTTAGAACTGTAAGATTCACTACGTGAACCACTGGTGTTTTGTGGAAAAGCACATGTACACTGTGTTCCAAATTATTATGCAAAAAGTGTTTAGGAGTGATAAGGGAAGAATTTGTTTGTTTGTCAGTTAAACTCATTGATGGTGATGTGTGTCAGGGCTCTTTATATCACTGTATGCAATTGCAGACACCTGTGCTAATTAGTTTGGCAGGTGTGTCCAATGAAAGGCAATACTACTTAAGAAGGCTGTCTCACATTATTAAGCAGCCTACATTTTCTGCCAAAATGGGAAAGAAAAAGGATGTGTCGGCTGCTGAGAAGCAACAAATTGTGGAGTGTTTAGGTCAAGGCATGACTAAAATCAACATTGTGCGATGATCAGGATGAAGTGTCTTGGAATCAAGAAGTATGTAGCTGATTGACAGTACACACGTGTGCGTGCTGAAAAGGGCAAATTGAGGAATCTTTCCTACAGGCAATTACGTCAGGTTAAAAGAGCAGCGGCAAAAAAGCCTTGTCATAGCAGCAGACAAGTTTATGAAGCTGTTGGTGCCTCCAACGTCCCCCGAACAACAAGATGCAGGGTCCTTCAGAGGTTTGCAGCTGTGCATACGCCATCCTGTCGACCTCCTCTATCCACTTCACACAAGCAGAAACGGCTCCAGTGGGCCAAACATTACATGAAGACTGATTTCAAAACTGCTTTGTTCACGGATGAGTGCCGTGCAGCGCTCGATGGTCCAGATGGATGGAGTGGAGGATGGCTGGTTGATGGACACCCCACGCAAACACGGCTACAGCGCCAACAAGGAGGAGGTGGAGTAATGTTTTGGGCTGGAATCATGGGGAGAGAGGTTGTCGGCCCCTTTAGGATCCCTGAAGGCGCTAAAGATGAACTCCATAATGTATGTGGATTTTCTCAAACAGCACTTCCTGCCATGGTTCAAGAAGAAGAACCATGTATTTCACAGCAAGATCATTTTTTTGCATGATAATGCACCATCTCATGCTGCACATAACACATCTGCATCCCTGGCTGATATGGGCATAAAAGGGGACAAACTTATGGTGTGACCCCCATGCTCCACTGACCTCTACCCCATTCAGAACCTCTGGAGCATCATCAAAAGGAGTGTCTATGATGGCGGGAGGCAGTTCACATCTAAGCAACACCTCTGGGAGGGTATTCTGTCCTCATGCAAAACAATTGAAGCAGAAACCATCCAAAACCTGACAAATTCAATGGACGAGAGAGTTCAGAAGCTCCTTTCGAACAAGGGGTCTTATGTGAAAATGTAACATCACCTAGAATAAAGTTTTGAGTTGAAAACTGTTTGATTTCAGTTTCTAATAACCTGCTAATGCTTATAATTTCAAAAATGACAATTTTTTTGGTCTTTATTAAAATGAAAAGGTTGATCGAAAAGTTTGGGGGATCTAAGAGTGTGGCAACCCATAGTCATGATTACTTCGAATTCTGACAATATGAGGGTCATGTTGCAGGTAGTGCAGCAAGAAGGCACTTATGTGTCTTGCGCATCTCGGAGCCCCAAAATTATTTTCCGGGCTAGATGCAGCTAAAAATTATTATTCATTTTAAATCTGGTGGAGCTTAGTATAGATGGGCTAATAGGATCAGTGCTGCACACTGCTACAAAGCCCAAATTATTTTCCAGTCAAGATACAGATAAACATGATTAGTAATTTGAAAGCTTAAAACGGTTGGTAGGGTGATTTTAACCAATCATCAAGCTTTTACTCTCCCCAGGATGACACAGGGGTAGAAAAGTCGTTTCGGATCCATGATTTGTTCATCTTTATGAACGTGAGTCTGTCTACATTATCAGTGGAGAGCCGCGTGCGCTTATCTGTCAGCACACCACCAGCAACCCTGAACACACGTTCAGACAGAACGCTGGCTGCGGGGCATGACAAGATCTCCAAGGCGTAAGTGGCTAGCTCCGGCCATTTATCCAGATTGGAAGCCCAAAAAGAGCAAGGGTCCAGTGACACAGTCATGGCTTCAATGTTTACTTGGAGATACTCCTGTACCATCGTCTCTAGGCGTTGACTATGTGTCAGACTTCTTGTCTCCTGTGGCCTTGCAAAGGATGGGCTAAAAAAGTGGTGAAATGATTCCGCAAAATTGATGTTACCAGCAGATACTGTGGTTCTGTTATGGTTTGAGTGCTGAACACTTGACGGTCCCACGGTTGGCAAGTTGGAACTGTGAGATTCACTACGTGCACCACTGGTGTTTTGTGGAAAAGCACATGTAAGATTCTGCAACAGTCTCTGCTGATACTCCTGCATGCGTGTATCCCTTTCTATGGCAGGAATAATTTCTGCAAATTTACTTTTGTACCGGGGATCTAACAGTGTGGCAACCCAGTAGTCAGGATTATTTCTAATTCTCACAATTCGAGGGTCATGTTGCAGGTAGTGCAGCAAGAAGGCACTCATCTGTGTTGCGCATCCAGGAGCGCCAAGTCCCTGTTTGTGTTGGTGGCGAGGTAACAATCATGCTTCCTTCCTCTGTCCTCTCTCCCCAACCTCGCACAACAGAAATGTGATCAAGGTCTCCCTCATCTGATGAGTCTACCATGCGCCCTGGTAAAACCATCTCCCCCACCCTCACATGCCTGCCGCCTTGGTGCTGCCGACCGTCTGGACCTTGCAGATGTTAGCCCTTCCGCATACAACTCCTCCTCCTCTACTTCCTCCACCTCCTTTTGTGCCACCACCTGACTCCGAATTCTGTTTAACATGTGCTCCAGCATGTAAATCACCGGAATAGTCATGCTGATAATGGCATCGTCAGCACTAAACATCTTCGTCGCCATTTCAAAACTGTGCAGAAGGGTGCATAGGTCCCTGATCTGAGACCACTCCTCCAGCGTGATTTGCCCCACGTCCGGATCTCGTTGGCCCAGGCTATACGTCAGAACGTAT
This sequence comes from Phyllobates terribilis, assembly GCF_046119375.1. Lineage (NCBI taxonomy): Eukaryota > Metazoa > Chordata > Amphibia > Anura > Dendrobatidae > Phyllobates > Phyllobates terribilis. The sequence goes on from NW_027362766.1 coordinate 16,092,273, forward strand.
TGCACCAGGGCTTGTCGGTGCTGCCACAGTCGCTGCAACATGTGCAGAGTTGAATTCCACCGGGTAGGCACATCGCATTTTAGCCGGTGAAGTGGCAGGCCCAACGACTTCTGTAGAGATGTAAGTCGCTGAGCTGCGGGATGCGAACGGCGGAAGTGAGCACACAGCGACCGTGCCCTCTGCAGAAGGCCATCTAGTCTGGGATAGTGGACTAAAAATTGCTGGACAACCAGGTTCAACTCGTGAGCCATACAAGGCACGTGTGTGACATTGCCCAGGCGAAGGGCCGCACCCAGGTTTGCAGCATTGTCGCACACGGCCTTCCCTGGTTTCAGGTCCAGTGGAGACAACCATTCATGAAATTGGTTCTCCAGAGCTGACCACAACTCCTCAGCTGTGTGAATCACATTTCCCAGACATTTCAAAGTAAAAACCGCCTGATGACGTTGAGCCCTACTGCCAGCATAGTAAGGAGGTGTGCAGGATCCCTTCTGCGCAGTTAGAAAGCTTGTGGCATGACCAGACAGGCTTTGGGTGCAGGTGTAAGACCGAGAGGAAGTTGAGGAGGCAGAAGCAGTGGAAGAACTTTGACATAAAGAGGATTGACGCACAACTCGTGGGGACGGCAAGACTTGGACAGCAGCCCCTTGTCCTGCTGTCACCATAGTTACCCAGTGCCCAGTCAGCGACATGTAACGCCCCTGTCCATGCCTACTCGTCCAAGTGTCTGTGGTGAAATGCACCCTGTCACACACAGAGTTTCTCAAAGAAGCGGTGATGTTGTGTGCGACATGCTGGTGGAGCGCAGGCACACCTTTCTTTGAGAAGTAGTGCCGACTGGGCATCTGGTACTGGGGCACTGCGACGGACATAAGGTCTCGAAAATCCTCTGTGTCCACCAGGCGCAAAGGCAGCATTTCTGTAGCCAAGAGCTTGCAGATGGTGAAATTCAACCTCTTAGCTTTCTCATGGCTAGGAGGAAATGGTCTTTTACTTGTCCACATCTGAGGGACTGAGGGCTGGCTATTGTGCTTAGACGGGGTTGATAAGGGTGTCCCCGGTAAACTGCCGGTCTGTGAGGAAGATGCAGGCGGACATGTTAGGTTGCCTTGATCCAAAGGTGGTGCTATCGATGTCGGACAGTGCTCAACACCAGCTGGTGTTACCACATCCAAAGAAAATGATGACCTGCCAATCACGCTGGCTGTTGCGGGTAAAGAGGTGGCAGGTCTGCGCCCCAAAACAGGTGTGACTGCTGTCCCCCCAGTCACAGAGGATGAAGAGGCCGCGGATGCACAAGATATGGCAGACGGTGGTTGGCCCGGCCGGCTTGGCCGCATTGTAGCACACTGAGCTTCCCACTGCAACTTATGCTTCATGTCCATGTGCCGGTTCATGCATGAAGTACTCAAACTATGTATTTTTTGGCCTCTACTTAGCTTTTGCTGACAAATGTTACAGATAACACGAGTTGGGTCATCTTTTTCGATCTGAAAAAATGCCCAGGCATTGCAAGGCTTAGCACCCATGCGACCTGAAGAGCCACCACGACTTGTGTTTGAGGATGCAGTTGTTGACGTGCTTCCAGTACTACGTCTCTGTCCAGGAAGGCGCAACCTGACCTCGTCGTCACTAGCATCTTCCTCCACCTCCTCTGCTGACCTCATCTCTTGGCTGACTGTGGGTTGACAGTAAGTGGGATCTCCAACCTCATCATCATCACCCTGTGCGTTATCACACCCGTCGTCCTCAGAGCCAACCTGTTCCTGCCCTGACAAAAAACTAAAGTTGTCTCTCCAATCAGGTATTTGAGTCTCATCATCGTCTTCCTCATTGTCTCCACCAACAGGGGTTACAGTTTGGGAATGAGGGTCTACATTATGGTCAGAACCTTCTGCGGCTGGTCCTGGATCCGATTCATAAAGATTCTGGGCATCAGTGCAGATCATTTCCTCGTCTGGATTCACAGAAGCGCTGGAGTCGACCTCTGATTCCCAGGCTATAGTATGAGTAAACAGCTCTGCAGACTCAACCATCTGTTCTACCTCATACTCAGACGGGCAGCTGGAGATTTGGGAGCTGTGAGGAAGCAAGTGCGATTGGGGTGACACCTTTGAGGACTGGAGTATTTGTGATGTTGAAGTTGATGTGGAGGAGAGCCCACTTAAAGGAGCACTTGATATCCGTTGAAGCACCTGCTGTTTTTGTGCCTCATCTGGAATTTGTAGCGATTGGCGTGGCCGTAAGAAAGGGATCTTATCACATTGTCCGCTAAAAGAAGTAGACATTTAAGTTTGGCTGGAAGATGGTCTTTCTTCTGCAGATGTTACTGTTGCTTTAACACCTACCCCACGGACACAACCTTTTTTCCCCTTCCCAACACGCCTATTCCCCTTTCCATCAGCAGCAGGCCTTTTTCCACTCATTTTGGTGGTTAACTAATTCACAACTCTGGAGTTGTTTGCACAAAAAAACAATGGATGGGAACCGAGCAGAGCTGAGTGGCCAAACTGTGGTATTAGGCCAAAACTATTGGCTGGGTTAGATGCAGAAAAAAATTATATTCAATTTGCAACCTGATGGAGGTCAGTATAGATGGACTAATAGAGAAAGTCCCACACACAGCTAGAAGCCCAAATATTTTTTCAGAGGTAGATGCAGAAAAGAAATATATTCAGTTTGCAACCTGATGGAGGTCAGTATAGATGGACTAATAGAAAAAGTCCCACACACTGCTAGAAGGCCAAATATTTTTTCAGAGCTAGATGCAGAAAAAAATTATATTCAGTTTGCAACCTTATGGAGGTCAGTATAAATGGACTAATAGAACAAGTCCCACACACAGCTAGAAGCCCAAATATTTTTTCAGAGGTAGATGCAAAAGAAAATTATATTCAGTTTGCAACCTGATGGAGGTCTGTATAGATAGATTAATAAAACAAGTCCCACACACAGCTAGAAGCCCAATATTTTTTCAGAGGTAGATGCAGAAAAAAAATATATTCAGTTTGCAACCTGATGGAGGTCAGTATAGATGGACTAATAGAGAAAGTCCCACACACTGCTAGAAGGCCAAATATTTTTTCAGAGCTAGATGCAGACAAAAAATTATTTTTAATTTGCAACCTGATGGAGGTCAGTATAGATGGACTAATAGAGAAAGTCCCACACACTGCTAGAAGGCCAAATATTTTTTTCAGAGCTGGATGCAGATAAAAATTATTTTTAATTTGCAACCTGATGGAGGTCAGTATAGGTGGACTTATAGAGAAAGTCCCACACACTGCTAGAAGGCCAAATATTTTTTCAGAGCTGGATGCAGATAAAAATTATTTTTAATTTGCAACCTGATGGAGGTCAGTATAGATGGACTAATAGAGAAAGTCCCACACACTGCTAGAAGGCCAAATATTTTTTCAGAGCTAGATGCAGACAAAAAATTATTTTCAGTTTGCAACCTGATGGAGGTCAGTATAGATGGACTAATAGACCAAGTCCCACACACAGCTAGAAGCCCAAATATTTTTTCAGAGGTAGATGCAGAAAAAAATTATATTCAGTTTGCAACCTGATGGATGTCAGTATAGATGGACTAATAGAACAAGTCCCACACACAGCTAGAAGCCCAATATTTTTTCAGAGGTAGATGCATAAAAAAATATATTCAGTTTGCAACCTGATGGAGGTCAGTATAGATGGACTAATAGAACAAGTCCCACACACTGCTAGAAGCCCAAATATTTTTTCAGAGGTAGATGCAGAAAAAAATTATATTCAGTTTCCAACCTGATGGAGGTCTGTATAGATGGATTAATAGAACAAGTCCCACACACTGCTAGAAGCCCAATATTTTTTCAGAGGTAGATGCAGAAAAAAAATATATTCAGTTTGCAACCTGATGGAGGTCAGTATAGATGGACTAATAGAGAAAGTCCCACACACTGCTAGAAGGCCAAATATTTTTTCAGAGCTAGATGCAGAAAAAAATTATCTTCAGTTTGCAACCTGATGGAGGTCAGTATAGATGGACTAATAGAACAAGTCCCACACACTGCTAGAAGCCCAAATATTTTTTCAGAGCTAGATGCAGAAAAAAATTATATTCAATTTGCAACCTGATGGAGGTCAGTATAGATGGACTAATAGAATGATGCTATGCCCAAAAGATTTTACTTCACTAGGTGCAGTAAAAAAATTGGTATTCTATACACAGGTGGTGTATCTTTCAACACAGATAGGCTACTCCACTGACTAACACACTCTGCAATAGGCCAAAAAGGATTAGCTTTGCTAGATTCAGCCAAATGCTGTGAAAAAAACTTGCACAGCACTGGCACAGACCTGCCTGGCAAAAACTGACAGGAACTGATGTAACCTAGGCCTGAAAAGGACTGCAATTACAATTAGTCTTTACTCCCACAATCTATCTATTTAAGAGCACAGACCTGCCTGATAAAAGTCGTAGGAAATGCTGTAACCTAGTCCTTAAAAGGACTGCAAATGTGACACCCCAGGGGTCTGGTTGCCACAGTGATAGAGATATTACGTCTGAGAGCAGGTGGGAGGTCTCTTGGTCAGGGATCCTATGCATGCCACACCTCCTGCCCAGTCCTGGGAGGGGAAGAACTTCCCCTATATAAACCTAGGGCTGAGGCAGGGTTAGTGAGTAGAGAAGAAGTAGAGACAGAGAAGAGAAGCAGATATAGGAACAGAACATCAGGAGCTCTGTGGGAGCAGTGTTACAAGGAGTCAGGGGCTGGCAGCTGCAGAGCTCGCCCTGACTGAGAAGATTTCTTACCGGACCCGGAGTCCGAGGCTGTGGGGACTAATCTCTACCCAGCAGCAGAAACCGACCGGCAGGGGATTGCAGGTCCTCTGGCCCAGAAACCCGAAGGCACGGTCACACGCGTGGGACCAGCACCGCCATCGTGGAGCGGAAGCCATTAGAAGGCCCCGAGTCACCGGCCATACGGGTGAGCACCACACGGTACACTCAGGGACGTGGGCTACTTTTACCCGCCTCTAGCAAGGTAGCCAGAAGAGTACAGTTAGTTGGGAAGGCCTACAACTCCGCCTGGCCAGGGGAGATCCCATCTGCTCAAGGACTGACCAGGCCCCGATTGCTAGCAAGTACTCCGGGAGGGTCTATCTTTGTCACCAGTAAAGACCCTGAACTACACCGCATCGTCTCTGAGTGGTTCCTGCTACCCCCATCATCCACGTCGGCTGCCCTGAGGCCATACCCCTCCCGTTGGGGGTTATACCATCCACACTGCAACATCCTTCCACCGGCCTCAGCGGTCTGCCCTGCAGCGGCAGCTCCATAGCTGCATTCAACGGGTGGCGTAGTCATCCACCATCTACTGCTAATAGACTGCCACTTAGTCTGACTCCCTGGGCACGGACCGGGTCATCGCCACGAGACTACTACCCCCATCTGATCCGGCTCCGGGTTGGCTCCCGCGTGCGCAACGCAGCGCGACTCAGGCCCAGGGGCGCGTCAACTTTTGGCGTAGTCGGCAGGATCTCGTGCCCGCAACCACCGGGTACTGCGTGCCTGAAAAAGACTGTTCAAACTTACCAGTGGTGAAGATTCCCGCCATCCGGCGCCATCTTCTGTCTTCTTCCCGCCATCCGCGAAGTTTTCCCGCCATCCGGCGCCATCTTCTGCCTTCTTCCCGCCATCCGTGGAGTTTTCCCGCCGTTGGACGCCATCTTGAAGACGCCGCGCGGGAAGAAGAGGGGCGTGGACTGCGAAAGCGCGCGAGAACTGAAGCCCCGCCTCACGCCCGGACGTTGCGTAAGGTCCTGGAAGGAGCCCAGCAGACGCCGACGTCACAGGAGCGCGACGGAAGGTCCTCAACCCTGACGATCCACTGCGGAGCCGCGGCCTACGGAAGAGGATCATCGCAAGGTAGGCCACGGTCCACTAGGGGGGAAAAGGATGTCGGATACGGAGGAGAGCTTCACCGCTTCAACCCCCGCCAGCGCCACCGCCGTTGCGGTCATGCCTTTCACCATGCCCTATATCCCGGGGGCAGCCTGGCTACCCCAGTACTCAGGGGAGTCACATACCCTGCAGGACTTTAGAGAAAAACTGGATAGCCTCTTCCAGGTGTACCCCCTCACAGAAGAGCAAAAAGTAAGCATCCTGGTGGCCCAATTAACCGGGGCAGCCCAAAGGGAGGTAAAGTCCTGGCCACCTGGGGGGAGGACTGTCGCAGGGATACTAACCCGGCTGAGGGACACCTTTGATACCCGCACCTCAGCCGAGATCAAGCTCAGATTCTACGGGTGCAAACAGCGGGCACATGAGAGTATAAGGGACTATGCATTAAACCTACAAGAAGCCCTGAGAGCCATTAAGCAGACCGACCCTGACGGCGTGGGAGACGAGGACAGGCTGTTAACTGAACAATTTATAGAGGGTTTATATTGCAATGCCCACCGAACCCAGTTGCGGGCAATGGCCTTACAGGACCCTCATCTGGGATTTGCACAGTTCAAGGACAGAGCCATCCGGGTGCTCCGAGAACCGGCACCAGGTGGCGTTGTGACCCACAGACGCCCCACTACCACTTACCACCAGGAGGCGGCGCCCTTGTCGGCAGGGCCTGTGGGAGCTGATGCGCAGGCTTTGAACAATGACTCGGCTCCAGGCCTGCACCATCAGGTCCAAGAGCTAGCTAAAAGCGTTGCTGCGCTAACCCGAACTGTGCAGTCTTTACAGGTTTCCACTCCAGGGAAGCTCCAGCTGGCATCCGGACCGGGGGACATCCCGTGGCGTCGACCAAGGAGGACCCCACCGGCCAGAGGAAGACCCAGCGACCGATACAACGAGGACGGACGACCCATCTGCCGCCGCTGTAATCAACCCGGACATATGGCAAGGTACTGTCCTTTAAACTGGCACAACCTAGGGTAGAGGGCCAACCCCTAGGAAAAAGATCATCAGGCCCATCGAACTGGCGCGACAAATACGTGGGAGGACGTCCAGTCTTGCCTGTGGTACTGGATGGCATTCCTATGAGTGCCCTACTGGACACCGGGTCACAGGTCACCACCATCCCGTACGTGCTCTTCAAGCAGTACTGGAATGACTCGGATATTACCCGCTACCCTGACGACGACTTGAATATCATCGCCAGCAATGGTCAGCCCGTGCCACAGATCGGATTTAAAGAGGTGACCATTAAAATTGGTAGAGTTGAACTGGCAGCACAGGGACTGATCATTGTAGACATTGACAAACACAAGAGTCACCCAAAGATAACTCTAGGAACTAATGTAATTGAAAATTGTCTTGCAGAGGTGATTTTCCTTTTACAGCAGGTTGCCAAGAACGCCAGCTCCGGCGAGCAGCGAGTGCTCCAAAAAGAGATCCGGGCACTGATGCGACGGCAACAGGTGGAACTCTCCGGCGGTGAGATTGGTAGCGTGAGAATGTGTGACCCTTTCCCTATTGCCATGCCCCCATAAAGTGAAATGATGATTTGGTGCCGGGCAGCTATTGGTCTGAGAGGTAGAGATTACCAGGCAATGGTAGAACCAGTTTACTCAGACAGTAGGCCCACCATCTTGACAGCACGGGGGGTGGTTAATGTACGCCATGGGAGGGTGCCCGTTCGCATAATCAATATCGGGAAGAGGGAAGTGTACCTGCCCCGGTATGCCACGCTAGCCAAATTATATACCATTAACCAAAATGCTATACAATCTGTGGAACCCTTGCCTCCATCTCACCCGGAGGAAGGTAACGGCTCTAAGAAAACAATGGAGGACTGGTGTCAGCAACTACATTTGGGTACTGACTCCACTCCCTCACACCAGAAACAGGGAGTCTATCGGGTGGTTCAAGAGTACGAGAGAGTGTTTAGTAAACACCCGTTAGACTTCGGGCGAGTCAAGGGGGTAGAACACCACATCCCCACGGGAGACCATCTTCCTATAAAAGAGAGGTATCGACCCGTACCCCCTGCACACTACCAACACGCCAAGGGGATGCTTAGGGACATGAAGGAGGCTGGGGTGATCAGGGATAGCTGTAGCCCCTGGGCAGCTCCACTAGTCTTAGTCAAAAAGAAAGACAACACCATGAGGATGTGTGTAGATTACCGGAAAATCAACCGTATCACACACAAGGATGCGTACCCCTTACCAAGGATAGAGGAGTCTTTGGCTGCTTTAAGATCTGCTAACTTCTTCTCTACCTTGGATCTCACTAGTGGGTACTGGCAGGTTCCTGTAGCAGAGGCGGACCGGGAAAAGACCGCATTCACCACCCCGATGGGACTTAGCGAGTTTACCTGTATGCCGTTCGGACTCTGCAACGCACCAGGAACCTTCCAACGATTAATGGAGTGCTGTCTGGGCCACAGAAACTTCGAGACGGTCCTGTTGTACCTGGACGATGTCATCGTATATTCTAAGACTTATGAGGACCACCTAAAACACCTGGCGGAAGTGTTCGAAGCTCTGGCAAGCTACGGCCTAAAGGTGAAACCCTCCAAGTGTCACCTCCTGAAACCAAAGGTGCAGTACCTGGGACACGTGGTGAGCGCTGACGGAGTGGCTCCCGACCCTGATAAGATCACCGCAATTAAGGAATGGCCAAGTCCCTCCAGTGTAAAGGAAGTGCCGCAGTTCCTCGGGTTGGTAGGCTACTACCGCAGGTTCATCCCCGGTTTCACCAAAAAGGCAGCTCCTATGCAAGACCTCCTGATAGGCCAGTCCCGGAAGGCCAAGAACCAGAAGCCGCCCTTCAAATGGGAGAAGTTGGAAGAAGAGTCCTTCCGCCAGCTGAAGATGGCCCTCACGGGGGATGAAATCCTGGCGTACCCGGATTACAGCCAGCCCTTTATCCTCTACACCGACGCAAGTAACATCGGGCTAGGAGCCGTGCTGTCCCAGATCCAGCAGGGGAAAGAGCGAGTAATCGCTTACGCCAGCCGAAAACTGCGACCCACCGAAAGAAACCCTAAGAATTACAGCTCATTTAAGCTAGAGTTCCTGGCAGTGGTGTGGGCAGTCACCGAACGCTTTAAGCACTACCTCGCTTCTTCCCGGTTCGTCGTGTACACGGATAACAACCCGTTGACACACCTGGACACGGCAAGACTCGGTGCCCTAGAGCAGAGATGGATGGCCCGCCTGTCCAACTACGAGTTCACCATCAAATACCGGGCAGGACGCTCCAATACCAACGCGGACGCCCTGTCCAGGATGCCAAACCTACCGGACGTAGGAGAAGATCCAGAGGGACTGGAAGAAGTCGAACTCCCCACGTTTCACCGTCATGGGACTATCCAGTATTCCCATCGGGTAAGGAGTAAGCAAGGCGCTACGCTTAACCCCTTACCTCACTACAACTGGGCGGAAACGCAGGACAGTGACCCTGCCGTCCGGCTGGTGAAGGAGATGCTGACTCGGCCAGAGGCTCGCCTTGATCCAGACGCTCCGGAGGAAGCCAAGCAACTGTGGGCAGAAAAGAGTAGACTGTTCCTTTACAAGGGGAAGTTGTGCCGCAGAATGGTTAACTCCCGGACGCATGAACTAATCTGGCAAGTAGTGGTGCCACGAAGAGACGCAGCCATGGTGATGGAGGCATACCACGACGGGGCTGGACACTTCGGATGGAAGAAGCTGGAGTTCCTGCTGCGCGAGCGGTTCCACTGGGTAGGCATGAGGGGAACCATCGAGAGGTGGTGCAGAGACTGTGGCCCGTGCAACCTAAGAAGGAAGGACCATGCCAGCCAGAAGACTCCCCTGCAGTCCATCGTCACCCGGCAGCCGTTGGAACTGGTAGCCTTGGATCATGTAAAACTGACCCCAAGCAGAAGTGGCTACGTCTACGCACTAACCATCGTGGATCACTATTCCCGGTTCTTGGTTGTCGTCCCCGTCAAGGACTTAACAGCTCGAACAGCAGCTAGAGCCTTCCAGCAGCATTTCTGCCGTCCACACGGGTACCCGGACCAAGTGTTGACAGACCAGGGACCTGCCTTTGAAGCGGAGGTCTTCCAAGAATTCTGCACTCTGTATGGCTGCCGGAAGATAAGGACGACACCCTATCATCCGCAAACTAATGGACTTTGTGAGAAAATGAAACAGGTGGTAATGGATCTTCTGAAAATGTTGCCCCTGGAAGAACGCGGTCTGTGGCCTGAGAAGCTGCCCGATCTGGTGGACCTATACAACCACATCCCGGTAGGTTCCACCAACTGTACCCCGGCTTACCTAATGAGGGCGAGACCTGGTAAGTTACCTGTTGACCTGGAAATGGGAGTCCTGACACCCGAGGACACTTCACCAGAAGCAGACTGGGACACAGAGAGGCAGCAGCAGTACCGGAGAGTACAGGAGAGCGTGGAGCGAAGTCTCTGTCAGGCTAGGGAAAGACAAGAGAAAACTTACAACCAGTATGCTCCCGCTGTTCCCCTGGTACCCGGAGAGCAGGTCTTGAAGAGAAAAAGACGGCTCCACAAGTTGGACGACCAGTGGGAGAAGGACCCGTACACCGTACTGCCCTCAAGCCACGACAACCCAAAGGTCTGTACCATCAGTAAAGACGGAGGGGAGACCATAGCCATTGTATCCCGGGATCACCTGAAGAAGTGTCCTGAACAGCTACGGAACCCTGAAGAGGAACAAGAAGACCATCGACCCGTAGAGGAAAGGGAAGATATGGTTAGTACTGTGCTCGGAGACTTCCCTCGGTCCTGGACTCAAGTCAATGGTGCAGTTGTGGTACCCGTCCTCACGTTCCTCCAACCAGCATCCCAAGTGCCTACGGAGCAACAGGTAGAGCTGGAAGAGCAGCCGGTCCAGGAGGCAGAAGACTCCACACAAGCAGAACAGGAGGATCAACCCTCTGCTTATAGTGAGCCTGCCGTACCCCTAGTGAGCCAAAGAGCCGGTAGACAGCTGCCCAGTTTACCCTTGACAGCTCCTACACCCTGTAGTTCAGGGCTAGACAGTCAGCTCCGTAGGTCCACTAGGGCCACTAGAGGCCAGTTACCCGCACGTTGGAGGATTTGAAATGTATAAATTGTTTTATTTGTGGTTACCTGTTTTTCTTGTTGCTTGTGTATAATTTTGTGTTTCTAGTTATTTGTAGGAGTCTTTGGTGGATTTACCGGGAATCCTTTGTACATAGTTGGAGCGTAACCCAGGACGGACTAAAGACTGTTAAGGACTCGGGGCAGGACAGACCCCTACCTGGTTACGTCTCCCTGTTTTGGTGAAATGGACACCTTGCTTTCTTCAAAGACTGCACCCGGTTACGGACATGCCGTGACCACCTTTATGTGTTTCTTTATTGTATTGTTATTGTTATACCTTGTTATGTTTTTCCAAAAATATGTTTCGTCCCGGAGTACTAAATTTCACTAGGGGGGAATGTGACACCCCAGGGGTCCGGTTGCCACAGTGATAGAGATATTACATCTGAGAGCAGGTGGGAGGTCTCTTGGTCAGGGATCCTATGCATGCCACACCTCCTGCCCAGTCCTGGGAGGGGAAGAACTTCCCCTATATAAACCTAGGGCTGAGGCAGGGTTAGTGAGTAGAGAAGAAGTAGAGACAGAGAAGAGAAGCAGATATAGGAACAGAACATCAGGAGCTCTGTGGGAGCAGTGTTACAAGGAGTCAGGGGCTGGCAGCTGCAGAGCTCGCCCTGACTGAGAAGATTTCTTACCGGACCCGGAGGCCGAGGCTGTGGGGACTAACCTCTACCCAGCAGCAGAAACCGACCGGCAGGGGATTGCAGGTCCTCTGGCCCAGAAACCCGAAGGCACGGTCACACGCGTGGGACCAGCACCGCCATCGTGGAGCGGAAGCCATTAGAAGGCCCCGAGTCACCGGCCATACGGGTGAGCACCACACGGTACACTCAGGGACGTGGGCTACTTTTACCCGCCTCTAGCAAGGTAGCCAGAAGAGTACAGTTAGTTGGGAAGGCCTACAACTCCGCCTGGCCAGGGGAGATCCCATCTGCTCAAGGACTGACCAGGCCCCGATTGCTAGCAAGTACTCCGGGAGGGTCTATCTTTGTCACCAGTAAAGACCCTGAACTACACCGCATCGTCTCTGAGTGGTTCCTGCTACCCCCATCATCCACGTCGGCTGCCCTGAGGCCATACCCCTCCCGTTGGGGGTTATACCATCCACGCTGCACCATCCTTCCACCGGCCTCAGCGGTCTGCCCTGCAGCGGCAGCTCCATAGCTGCATTCAACGGGTGGCGTAGTCATCCACCATCTACTGCTAATAGACTGCCACTTAGTCTGACTCCCTGGGCACGGACCGGGTCATCGCCACGAGACTACTACCCCCATCTGATCCGGCTCCGGGTTGGCTCCCGCGTGCGCAACGCAGCGCGACTCAGGCCCAGGGGCGCGTCACAATCACAACTATTCCCTACTCCCAAGCTATCTGTAGATTTGTGCGAAAATTGGCTTGAAATTAACAAGGTATAGCGCACACAGCAACAGCGGTGCCGTCTAACACGCAGCTGCAGCAGTGAGAAAATGGTGGCGACGGGGAAAATGGCTTGGTCTTATAGGGCAAGGACATGTGACATACACTGCCAATGACACATGCCCTTGCTTGTGTGAAAAAAGCACTTCGCTCCATGTGTGCGCTGCTGATAGGCTGACAGATTGCACCTCCCCACTGTAAATGCAGGAAAGAGAAAAAAAAATGGAGATCTTCATTATTCCTGCAGAGATCCATCCCCTGCCCCTCCCCCCACCCCGCTGTACACTCAAACTGCGTATTAACATTAATTTTCATGATTACTGAGAAAAAATCCAGTTATGATTTTGGTGCACGAACAGTTATCGAACATAACCTCGAACAGACGAATTTTTCTCAAATCGTTCGTGTTCGCCGAACGGCTCGAACACCGCCCAAAACAGCTCGAATTTGAGATTGGCGAACAGTTCGAGTAGAACAACGCTCATCTCTAATTATGACACGTGCAATGTCTGTTCCATTCTTCTCTTCTTGCATTCTTGCATTATTCCATTGTCCTATTGTTCCATTGCCCCCTAACAATGAGACAATGGAATAATGCAAGAATGGAAGAATGGAACAGACATTGCACGTGTCATAATGGGCTCCTGGCTTTTATCTAGCTGTGCTGCAGCAGCCAGCTTCAGTCTGTAGGGAGCCTACAGACTGGGAAGGAGGGGGTACTGCTGCCCGTTTGTTCATTAATTAGTAACCCTCTCTACCCCTACCCTTGCCGGTCTAGAGGCGAGAGGGGCATAAGGGAGGAGAGGAGAGGAGAATGTGTGAAGATAGGTGGACATATAAGGGAAGTATCAGGTAATAAACTGATAAGAAAACATAAGGCTTCATCAGAAATCAATGCTCAATAACATAACACGTATTATAGGCAGCTGATATTCATTATTTTGAAACCAAAATCTTATATATAAAAACAAAATACAACATAATTTCTGTGCACAATACACATTTTCCTAGAAACCCCAGAGTGTATCATGTATCAATCTACTAGGGCAGCCGACGGCCAAAGCCGCCTTTTCGAAAGATACTTCACTTGATCTTAGCCAAAAGGCCGAGAATCGATTTCCTGAATTGGTTTTGGCCCATGACTGCACTGTGGCCCCAAGAAGGCACCCATTGTAGGGATAGGGACAAAGACTCTCCTTAGGAAGACGTGTTGTTCATCAATAGACACCTTAAAGCCCACAACTATACTGCTTGTTGCAGACGCACCCCACACATTTTAATCTTTATAAGAAAACCTATTTTCACACATTCCCCCCCCAATGTCCCACGCGTCTCAAGACCCGTGGGGGGGGGGATAGAAAGGATAACTAGTTAATGAACAAACGAGCAGCAGCCCACCCTGCTTCCCAGTCTGTAGGCTTCCTACAGACTGAAGCTGGCTGCTGCAGCACTGCCAGATTAAAGCCAGGTGCCCATTATGACACGTGCAATGTCTGTTCCATTCTTCCATACTGCATTATTCCATTGTCCCATTGTTCCATTGTCCTCTAACAATGGGACAATGGAATAATGCAAGAATGGAAGAATGGAACAGACATTGCACGTGTCATAATGGGCTCTTTGCTTTTATCTAGCTGTGCTGCAGCAGCCAGCTTCAGTCTGTAAGGAGCCTACAGAGTGGGAAGCAGGGGGGACCGCTGCTCGTTTGTTCAATAATTAGTTACCCTCTCTACCCCCCACCCTTCCTGGTCTTGAGGTGCATGAGACATTAAGAGGGAGAGGAGAATAGAATGTGTGAAAATAGGTGGACGTATAGGGGACGTATCAGGTATTAAACTGATAAGAAAAGATACTACACTTGATCTTAGCCAAAAGGCCGAGAAGTGATTACCTGAATTGCTTTGGCCTAAGACTACACCCTGGCCCCAAGAAGGCGCCCATTGTAGGGATAGGGACAAAGACTCCCCTTAGGAAGACATGTTGTTCATCAATAGTCACCTTAAAACCCCAAACTATACTGCTTCTTGCAGATGTGACACGCCCCCTGGGGCCGTGGGGTACTTGGTAGCTGGGCCGGTCCTTTTTGGGGTAGTCAAAATGGCAGTGACCCGATCCGTGACCCAGGGCGGTCAATAAGAAAAGTCAATTGGGGGATAAACGTTCGTGACGCCACCCGTGGTATGCAGCTATAGATGGCCGCCTCTGCTGTTCAGATCCACTAGGGCTGTTGGCAGCAAAGATGGTTCAGCTCTCCTCGGGTAGAGCTAGGCCTCAGGGCAGTTAAATAAGAGATTTAAGATGTTGGTGTTGAGGTTCAAGGCAGGTGACGCAGCAATTAAGTCAAGGACACAATAGGGTGCAGTCTTCAAGTTTTTACTCACAGTTCTTATGGTGTTCCAGGTAACAACTGCCAGATTATAACAGCCCATCGAGTCCTGTGTCCTCCGGGGAAGTGATCCAGCCAACTCTCAGATATCTTGGATGAATTTGAACAGGACCCTCCTTTTGTGTACTGTAACATCCCTGGCGGCGTGCTTGCATGGTGCACCACCTCCCACCATGCAAGACGCCAATCTTACCTGTCAGTCCAGGCTGCACACTTTGCTCCAGTACCTGCTGTGTCCATGTCTCTTTTGTCTGATTGCTTAGGGCGTTGGCGTGGCTTTCTGCTTGTTTCTTATAGCTACTGTGTGCACAGTCCTAATGTGTCCCCAGCCTATTGCTGTGAGTCACTGGATACTTAAACCCCCTCCACCCAGTAGGAGGCGCCTGAGCAACACTTTCACTCAGTTTGTTCCTTGCAACTGAGTTGCCAGGTCCTGTCTTGAATTTTGTCTGTTTCTTCCACCCTGGGGGCTGAGTACCCAGGCCTGTTGCCTGTACCTTCCTTTGACTCTTAGTCTGTTTCCGCCACCCTGGGGACTGTATACCCAGGTCTGTTATCTGTATCAGTATCTGTGACTTCTAGTCTGTTTCCGCCACCCTGGTGGCTGAGTTCCCAGGCTTGCTCCTGTATCTCGTTCCTGGTTCAGTTTCTGTCTGAACTGTGTCCCAGCCCGTTACCTGTTTGTTTCTATGTCCGAACCTTCCCTTTTCCTGCAGTGTCTGAACCTGCACCTAACTCCAACTCGTTGTCTCTGTACTTCTGTTTGTGAGTTTTGTGTCCACTCTCTACTTCAATCTAAGTACCTTGTGTGTATCTGGTTCTGCTCGTTCTTTTTCCCTGCCTCCGTATTTACCTCCTGTGTTCTAGCTATCTTCCTGTATTTTCCAGTCTGTTCCATGCGAACAGAGCCCTGTCCTGTCTGCCTTCACCTTCTGCTCTGTTCTGCTCTGCTTGTTCACCGCTCCAGCGGTTCTGCTCTGCTCCGCTTGGTTACCGCACCTGCGGTTCCGCTCTGCTCTGCTTGTTTACCGCACCTGCGGTTCCGCTCTGCTTGTTCACCGCTCTGGCGATTCCACTCTGCTCCGCTTGTTTATCGCACCTGCGGTTCCGCTCTGCTCTGCTTGTTTACTGCATCTGCGGTTCCGCTCTGCTCTGCTTGTTCACAGCTCCTGCAGTTCCGCTCTGCTCTGCTTGTTTAGCGCACCTGCGGTTCCGCTCTGCTTGTTTACCACGCCTGCGGTTCCGCTCCGCTCTGCTTGTTCACCGCACCTGCGGTTTTGCTCGCTCTGCTTGTTCACCACATCTGCAGTTTTGCTCTGCTCTGCTTGTTCACCGCACCTGCGGTTTTGCTCCGCTCTCCTTGTTCACCGCACCTGCGGTTTTGCTCCGCTCTGCTTGTTCACCGCACCTGCGGTTTTGCTCTGCTCTGCTTGTTCAACCCTCCTGTGGTTTTGCTCTGCTAGTCCTCTGCACCTGCAGCTCTGTTCCTGTATCCCAGTCTGTACTGGTCCCTATCCAGCCTGCGTTCATACCTGCCAGTATCTGCCTGTCTGCATTCCAGCCGTGCCAGTCAGCACCCACCTGCCTTCATACCAGCCATGCCTGCCAGTACCCACCTGCCTTCATACCAGCCGTGCCTGCTAGTACCCACCTGCCTTCATACCAGCCGTGCCTGCCACTGCCCACATGTCTGCATACCAGCTAACCTGCTTGTTCCTGCATTCCCCGGTGTGGGTCAACAGCTGTGACCGGGGTCTGACCTGGAGTAGAACCTGGTCCCTCTGCTCGGTTCCTCCCTGGTTCACGGAGTCGAATGAGCCGCCGTGCGACCTTGGTTGGACCGGGTTGATACTTAGTTACGCCCCTCCAGGCACTTCCCAGTTCATGGTCCAGTGGGATCACTAATCACGCTCATGCCAGTCAGTCCGGACACGAGCGTAACATGTACCTTTCCATGTCGTCTCTCTGTGCTGGCCCTTGCCCAGTGGCCGCAGGCTTTGTTGGGTGATGTCCTGTCTGTCCCCTTTGTCCTATAAGGCTACTTTTTCAGCAAATGTGTGTGGTTTTTGGCTACGGCACTTGAAGATACCGCAACCTCCAGTTTGCTAGCTGAGTCTTGCAGTCCTCCACTAGTCTGGGGCCGGTCCCCAACTGCGGCCTGATCCCTTCACGGTAAGCATAAACTCGAGCGCACAGGTGGTCTCTGCACTTCCCGTACCCCTAGTATGCTTTCTCTCTCTGGAGCCTTTCTCACTGCTCCGGTGTTCTCTCCTCACTCTTTTACTGAGACTCCCTGACGGGGCCCCCATTAAGTCTGGACGCTACTCCTCCACAGTCCTCACTTACTGAACTGAACTGAACCACAGGGGCACCACAGATGCACCCCACATGTTTTTAATCTACATAAGTCCATCTATTTTCACACAATCTCACACCCCCACAATGTCCCACCCACCTAAAGACCAGGGGGAGGGAGTTAGGAGGATAACTAATTAATGAACAAACGAACAGTGGTCCCCCCTGCTTCCCAGTCTGCAGGCTCCCTACAGACTGAAGCGGGCTGCTGCAGCAAAGCTAGATAAAAGCCAGGAGCCCATTATGACACATGCAATGTCTGTTCCATTCTTCCATTCTTGCATTATTCCATTGTCCCATTGTTAGGCGGCAATGGAACAATGCAATATTGCAAGAATGGAACTGGGAAGTAGACTGGGAAGCAGGTGGGATCGCTGCTCGTTTGTTCATTAATTATTTATCTTCTCCCCCCCCCACGGGTCTTGAGGCACGTGGAAATGGGGGGAGGTGAATGTGTGAATATAGGTGGACTTATGCAGAAAAAAAACGTGTGGTGTGTATCTGCAACAAGCAGTATAGTTGTGGGTTTTAACCCCTTAAGCCCCGGAGCATTTTTCGTTTTTGCATTTTCGTTTTTGCTCCCCTTGTTCCCAGAGCCATAGCGTTTTTATTTTTTGGTCAATATGGCCATGTGAGGGCTTATTTTTTGCGGGACGAGTTGTACTTTTCAACGCCATTACTAGTTTTATCATATCCTGTACGGGAAAACAGGAAAAAAATTCCAAGTGCGGTAAAATTGCAAAAAAAGTGCAATACCCCAGTTGTTTTTTATTTATTTTTTTTACCATGTTCACTGAATGCTAAAACTGACCTGCCCTTCTTATTCTACAGGTCATTACGAGTTCATAGACACCAAACATGTATAGGTTCTTTTATATTTAAGTGGTGAAAAAAATTTCCAAAATTTGGTTAAAAAAAAAATAAAAAAATAGCGCCATTTTCTAAGACCCGTAGCGTCTCCATTTTTCGTGATCTGGGGCTGGTTGATGGCTTATTTTTTGCGTACCAGGCTGACGTTTTTATTGATAACATTTGGGGTAGATCCGATGTTTTGATCGCCCGTTATTGCATTTTATTGCAATTTTGCGGCGACCAAAAAACGTAATTCTGGCGTTTAGAATTTTTTTCTCGCTACGCCGTTTACCAATCGGAATAATTCTTTTTTTATTTTGATAGATCGGGCGATTCTGAACGCGGCGATACCAAATATGTGTATGTGGGGTTTTTTTTTATATATTTTATTTTGAATGGGGCGAAAGGGGGGTGATTTAAACTTTTATATTTTTTTATTTTTTTTTATATTTTTAAAAACTTTTTTTTTTTACTTTTTGCATGCTTCTATAGTCTCCATAGGAGACTAGAAGCAGCAACTGTCCGATCGCCTCTGCTACATACAGGGGACCAGCAGATCCCCTGCATGCAGCAGAAATGGTCCTGTGCTATGAGCGCCGACCACTAGGTGGCGCTCATAGCGACAAGATCATGACAACCACAGGCGTCTGCTGCAGACCCTGGGTTGTCATGCACGCCCATCGGCGACCCGCGATCATGTGACGGGGTCGCCGGTGGGCGGGGCTTATGACGCGCTACCCGGAAGCGCGCGTTAAATGCTGCTGTCGGAGATTGACAGCAGCATTTAACTGGTTAACAGCCGCGGGTGGATCGCGATTCCACCCGCGGCTGTTGCGGGCACATGTCAGCTGTAAGAATCAGCTGACATGTGCTCGGTTCAGTGAGGGCTCAGCGCCGGAGCCCTCACTGAACCGGCGGTACGCACATATGCGTACTAATACGTCCCCGGTATGTAAGGGGTTAAAGTGTCTATTGAACAACATGTCTTCCTAAGGGGAGTCTTTGTCCCTATCCCTACAATGGGTGCCTTCTTGGGGCCAGGGTGCAGCCATAGGCCAAAACCTATTCAGGTAATCGCTTCTCGGCCTTTTGGCTAAGATAAAGTGTAGTATGTTTTATCAGTTTAATACCTGATACATCCCCTATTCGTACACCTATTTTCACACATTCTCCTCTCCTCTCCCCCCTAATCTCCCACGCACCTCAAGACCGTGAAGTGTGGGGAGTAGAGAGGATAACTCAATAATGAGCAAACGAGCAGCGGTCCCCACTGCTTCCCAGTCTGTAGGCTCCCTACAGACTGAAGCTGGATGCTGCAGCACTGCTACATAAAGGCCAGGAGCCCATTATGACACGTGCAAGGTCTGTTCCATTCTTCCAATCTTGCATTATTCCATTGTCCTATTGTTCCATTGACCCCTAACAATGTGACAATGGAATAATGCAAGAATGGAAGAATGGAACAGACATTGCACGTGTCATAATGGGCTCCTGGCTTTTAACTAGCTGTGCTGCAGCAGCCAGCTTCAGTCTGTAGGGAGCCTACAGACTGGGAAGCAGGGGGGACCACTGCTCTTTTGTTCATTAATTAGTAACCCTCTCTACCCCCACCCTTGCCGGTCTTGAGGCAAGTGGGACATAAGGGGGGAGAGGACAATGTGTGAAAATAGGTGGACATTTAGGGTACGTATCAAGTATTAAATTGATAAGAAAAGAAACTACACTTGATCTTAGCCAAAAGGCAGAGAAGCGATTACCTGAATTGGTTTTGGCCTATGGCTGGACCCTTGCCCCCAGAAGGCACCCATTATAGGGATAGAGACAATGACTCTCCTTAGGAAGACATGTTGTTCATCAATAGACACTTTAAAACCCACAACTATACTGCTTGTTGCAGATACACCCCACTTGTTTTTAACCCCTTTACGACCTAGGGTGTATTAGTACGTATCTGTGCCCTGGGCCTTATGGACCTGATACGTATTAGTACGCCCTGGCGATTTCGCCCGAACACAGGCTGTGCGGGTGTGATCGCCGCCGCCGGGTGTCAGCTGATTGTGATAGCTGACACCCAGGGCTTTGTGCAGGGAGCGGTCCCGCACCGCTCCCAGCACATTAACCCCCGCAATGCTGCGATCGAAGTCGATCGCAGTCGATCGCAGCATTGCGGTGGCAAGGGGAGGTGATCGCCAATACTCATCTCCTCTTCCGGCATCTAGCGATGTCTGCCGCGGGTTCCAGTATGTTAATGTAGCACCCTGAGGATTCGGCTGCTACAGGGGTATTGCACCTCAACCCAGAGGTGTGATATTCCACTCCCGGGTAAGGAAGGAGTGTGGAACTGAGCTCAGATAGACTGCATGCACTACATACATCCCATTCCAGAGGAGCAGGCCGACGGTACTCCCACTTAGAAATGTGCAGGTACAACCGAGCCTGTTCCTGGCTGGAGTGGGAGGGGGGTGGTACATCCCATGTAGTGTAGGGGCAGATAGGGGGAGCAGTCTGGGTAGTGTTAGGAGCTCATTGGGTGCTGGTCACCTGAGCTCACACATAGAGGGATATATAAGGAGGGCACCAACTTAGATCAGGGTCAGACGCTGAGAACAAGTCAGTAGGAGAGAGAAGAAAACAGCAGCCCTGGAGAGAGAGAGAGGAGAAAGAAAGAGAAAGACCCAGAGGGGGAAGACTGAAGGGACCCAAGAACCCAAATTAGAGCACCGGGTGAGGAGTCAGCACAAGGGTACCGGAACCCAAGCTGGCGGGGGCAAAAACATCCCTAGCCAGAGACCGGAGGCTGTGGGCAGCATCTGCCACGGCCACCCACTACATCCACCCTGAAGGCATACCACATGGAGGGTCAGGGAACCTAAGGCCAAGGGTTGCCCAACAGAAGGCCCGAGGGAGCTGGACCTAGGTGGATCACTGGTGGGGACGGCTGAAGAAAGGACAGAGGGAGAGCTCAGGGCCACGCTCCGGACTTGTTTGGGGGTTGGCTGGATCCAGGACCTGGTGGACGCAGCACGGCTCGGGTGGTCACTAGCAGCTGGAGTGACCAGTACAACATCTGCAGTAAGTAAACACCCTTAACTGCACAACCCGAGTCTGTCTTCATTGCCGGCTGCACCGCACCACCACAACCCCCATCCTCTGCGCCTGTCCCCTCTGAGGCTATACCCCTCCCGTTGGGGGTTATCCCACCAAGCTGCGCATCCACCATCAGCCTCAGCGGACCCTGCTGCAGCGGCGGCCACAGTGACCGCATCACAACGGGTGGCGTAGTCGACACAAAAGAACTTTAGTAACATCTGTAAAGCTGCCACATAACACTGAGCTTGACGCCCTGGGCACGGGGCCGGGTCGCAGCCGCTCGGAGACTACAACCCCCCATCTGATCCGGTGCCGGGTATTCCCCTCAAAAAGGAATATGTCCCAGGGGGCGCGTCAACTTTGGCGTAGTCGGCAGGATTACGTGCCCGCAACACCCGGGTACTGCGTGCCTGAAGAAAAGTGCAAGTTTACCTCAGAAAGAAGTCTCCCGCCGGTTCCGGAGGGTCCACGCCATCGGACTCCATCACCAGTCGTTTCCCGCCGATTGTCCGCCATTTCCAGCTTGTTCCCGCCATCTGCAGAGTTTCCCGCCACTGGGAAGCGATTCCCGCCAAAACCGCAGATTTCCCGCCTTGGAAGAGCAGCGGACGCCATTATGGGCGTGCCAAAGGAGGGCAGGAGGCCACCTCCCATCGTGGGCCAGGACAGAAAATGGCGCCAAAAGTGGAAACTGCCCCCACCAACAGAGACTGTGATGCTGGAGGTGTCTGTCAGCGTGAAAGAACTCCCCCTGGAGCTGACAGTCACCGAGTTGCCCCGGGACCGCCCTCTAAGTGGGAGGAGACGAAAGAAAAGAGAAAAGATGGGTGTCGCTTGGAGCAGTCTAGAACGAGCGCACCCGGAGGCAAGGTGTCCAGAGCGAGAGCACCCGGAGTCGAGGAGAGGAAGAGTAGACCCGGGAATGGAGCGGCAGCAGCGCAGCACCGGCCCGCTGGCCAGGAGCCTGCAAAAAGAAGAAAGAGGAGAGCAGAGCAGCACCGACCCGATGGTCAGGAGCCTGCTGGAGTCAACAACCCCGCTAGGCTTAGCGGAGATCCTGGCGCAGCTTCCCCGAGATCGGGAGTGCGCGCGGAGTGCCCTGGAGGGCCTCGCGGGAAGGATGGCCCGAGTGCAGAGGGAGATCCTGGCGGAGTGGGGCCGGGAGATGGCCCAGCAAGCTGGAACCCGTCCACGGAACCCGCTCCCTTGGAAGAAGACACCGACTGCCTCTGCGGATGACGCGGGAGGACCCAAGGCCGGAGACGGCGCAGAAGAGGGAGCGAGACGCATGGCAGCAGGTAAGGGGGACGCCTATGCCCCATACCGGAAGACCGCTTATCTGCCCCAGCTCCCCGTCGCAGAGCCCGAAGGTCCCCCGGCCGTACCCGAGACCGCCATGACACCGCCACCGACTAGGCCCCGACCGGAAGCCGCCGTCGCGACCCCGGTGACGTCACGCGTCGTGACCCGGAGCGTGGCGAAGGAAGAGGAGCCTCCGGCCTGGTCGCAGGGCCTAGCGTTTCCGG
This sequence comes from Phyllobates terribilis, assembly GCF_046119375.1. Lineage (NCBI taxonomy): Eukaryota > Metazoa > Chordata > Amphibia > Anura > Dendrobatidae > Phyllobates > Phyllobates terribilis. The sequence goes on from NW_027362766.1 coordinate 16,114,958, forward strand.
GCGCCGCATCCCCAGCAGAGCCATCTACCTCCGCGGAGCCTCCGGCCTGGTCGCAAGGCCAGGTAGCCCAGGGCGCCGCCGTGTTAACAGTTCCATTTACCTTCCAGATGCCCCCGGCCTGGCCGCAAGGCCTGGGTAACCTGGGCGCCCCCACCATCACGCCCGCACCCGAAACACCAAGGGTGCCATATCTGGGAGAGGACCCCTTCAGCCAGCTGGCGTGGCCGGACGGGCGGCCTTTCATCTGGCCCGAAGAATTCTTGGAACTGGAGCGACAAAAGAAGTTAGGTCCCCTGTGTGAGCCCCTGATCCCGGCTCCAAAGCCCGTGACTCGGGTCTCGCCTCCACTAGAAGAAGCCCAATTCGTGTGGGACCCCACGGGAGAAGATTTGATGGGGTTCACCGGAGAGACTCGGGCAGCTGCAGCTGAACGCACAGAGTGTTGCCGTCAACAGCTGGCAGAGTTTAAGAGAGAACGGGAGGAGAGGCGGGTCAGAGAGCAATGGGCCCAGACCCGCAGCGCGGAGCAAAAGAGTCGGACCAGAAGGGACCCCTATGCAGCAAATCGTCCCCGTACCATCGGGACGGTAATAAAGTTTAATGCGCAGCATGGGTGGGGCTTCATAAAGGACCGGAACACCATGGGTGACGTCTTCGTTACCCGACGGGACGTCGAGTCCCACCTGCCAGAGGGTCACAAAGGCCGTGACCTCTACGTCGGTGACGAGGTAACGTTCACCCGGCACAAGTGTGCCAAGGGACCTTACGCCCTCCACGTGCATCGCCTGACAGAGGAGGAGTTGCGGTGTAGGGAGGAGGAGCCAGAAGACCCGGACGGGTTCAAGGCTAGAAGGTACTATGACTGAGATAGTACAAAGGACTGTATATAGTTACCTGTCGGGGTACCCAAGTAACCGTGGCTGCTTTAAAGTTTAGTCCCCGTTGGGACCAGTGAACAGTTTAACCCGTGTGTCCCCTACCCAAACCAGGCTGAGGACTGTGAGCAGCCATCCCTTTCCCTTTACTTGGCCGGGGACTGAGAACGGCCAAATTCCCCTGTATATAGTTGCGCTTCCTAAAGCGCCCCCTACCGGTTTTATAGGAGAAACCATTTTTCTAGAAAGACTGTCGCACTTTTCCCGGACACACGTTGCACAGTGTCCGGAGGAGGAACCTGAAACCAGAGACGACGAGAATGTTTATATGAAAAAGTTTTATATATATATAAAGTTTTACATGTTTTATATGTTGATATAAAAATTTTGTATGTTTTTGGTGTTTTATGTCTTACAGCCCGAGGACGTGCTGTGATTTACCAGGGGGGAATGTAGCACCCTGAGGATTCGGCTGCTACAGGGGTATTGCACCTCAACCCAGAGGTGTGATATTCCACTCCCGGGTAAGGAAGGAGTGTGGAACTGAGCTCAGATAGACTGCATGCACTACATACATCCCATTCCAGAGGAGCAGGCCGACGGTACTCCCACTTAGAAATGTGCAGGTACAACCGAGCCTGTTCCTGGCTGGAGTGGGAGGGGGGTGGTACATCCCATGTAGTGTAGGGGCAGATAGGGGGAGCAGTCTGGGTAGTGTTAGGAGCTCATTGGGTGCTGGTCACCTGAGCTCACACATAGAGGGATATATAAGGAGGGCACCAACTTAGATCAGGGTCAGACGCTGAGAACAAGTCAGTAGGAGAGAGAAGAAAACAGCAGCCCTGGAGAGAGAGAGAGGAGAAAGAAAGAGAAAGACCCAGAGGGGGAAGACTGAAGGGACCCAAGAACCCAAATTAGAGCACCGGGTGAGGAGTCAGCACAAGGGTACCGGAACCCAAGCTGGCGGGGGCAAAAACATCCCTAGCCAGAGACCGGAGGCTGTGGGCAGCATCTGCCACGGCCACCCACTACATCCACCCTGAAGGCATACCACATGGAGGGTCAGGGAACCTAAGGCCAAGGGTTGCCCAACAGAAGGCCCGAGGGAGCTGGACCTAGGTGGATCACTGGTGGGGACGGCTGAAGAAAGGACAGAGGGAGAGCTCAGGGCCACGCTCCGGACTTGTTTGGGGGTTGGCTGGATCCAGGACCTGGTGGACGCAGCACGGCTCGGGTGGTCACTAGCAGCTGGAGTGACCAGTACAACATCTGCAGTAAGTAAACACCCTTAACTGCACAACCCGAGTCTGTCTTCATTGCCGGCTGCACCGCACCACCACAACCCCCATCCTCTGCGCCTGTCCCCTCTGAGGCTATACCCCTCCCGTTGGGGGTTATCCCACCAAGCTGCGCATCCACCATCAGCCTCAGCGGACCCTGCTGCAGCGGCGGCCACAGTGACCGCATCACAACGGGTGGCGTAGTCGACACAAAAGAACTTTAGTAACATCTGTAAAGCTGCCACATAACACTGAGCTTGACGCCCTGGGCACGGGGCCGGGTCGAAGCCGCTCGGAGACTACAACCCCCCATCTGATCCGGTGCCGGGTATTCCCCTCAAAAAGGAATATGTCCCAGGGGGCGCGTCATTTCCATGATGACCCGATGTCGTCATGACAACATCCGGGTCACCAGACATCAGGAAGATTTTTTGGACATGCGCAGTGCATCTCCAAACTATCTTCTCCCTCTCCAGCGCTGACAGCTTGCATGGCACAGGGATGGTGCTGCATTCCTGTGCCATGCAGCCGATCAGAGAAAAAAAGGTGAAAGTCCCTTAGTGGGACAAAGTAAAAAAGTGTAAAAAGTGTCATAAAGTGAAAAAAAAAAAAAAAATTGTAAAAATATAAAAAAAAAATAATAAAAATAATCCACCAAAACTAAAAATATAATGTACCCATCAATAAATATTATAAAAAAAAAAAAAAAAAAAAAAAACAATAAAAGTACACATATTTGGTATCGCCGCGTCCGGAACGACCTGACCTATAAAACTGTCCCACTAGTTAACCCCTTCAGTGAACACGGTAAAAATAAAAAATAAAAAACGAAGCAAAAAACAATGCTTTATCACCATACCGCCAAACAAAAGATGGAATAACACGCGATCAAAAAGACGAATATAAATAAAAATGGTACTGCTGAAAACGTCATCTTGTCCCGCAAAAAACAAGCTGCCACACAGCTCCATCAGCCGAAAAATAAAAAAGTTATAGCTCTCAGAATAAAGCGATGCTAAAAAATAATTTTTTCTATAAAATTGCTTTTATTATGTAAAAGTGCAAAACATAGAAAAACTATATAAATGTGGTACCACTATAAACGTACTGACCCAAAGAATAAAGCTACCTTATCAATTTTACCACACGCGGAACAGAATAAAAAAAAAACAAAAAAAACAATTCCTGAATTGTTGGTTTTTGTTTATTCTGCCTCCCAAAAATTGGAATAGAAAGCGATAAAAAAATGTCACGTGCCTGAAAATGGCACCAATAAAAACGTCAACTCATTCCGCAAAAAACAAGCCATCACATGACTCTGTCTGCCAAAATCTGGAAAAATTATAGCTCTCAAAATATGGCGATGCAAAAACTAAATTTTACAAAAAATGTGTCTTTTAGTGTGTGACAGCTGTCAATCATAAAGCCCCATATGATTCTGGCATCGCTGTGGTCGCACCGACCCGAAGAATTAGGTCATCTAATCACTTATACCGCACTAGGAACGGCGTAAAAAATAAATTCTCGGGTTAGGGTTGTGCTAGGTTTAGGGTTGGGCTAGGGTTAGGGCTGGGGTTGTGGTTAGGTTTGGAGTTAGGGTTGTGATGGGGTTGGGATTTTTTTCAAAAGTAAGAAAAAAAGATGACGATATGGCGACTAGTGTTGAGCGCAAGTGCTCGCTATTTGAGTTTGCATCGGGTGCTCTGGTATGCCTTGAGTATCGTGAGTATTTGAGTGACATGCTCGAGTCTCTGCCCCATATGCTTCGCGGCCAAAAAAACTTTGCGGGGATTGCCTGCCATGCACGAGCGATCCCCGCATGTTTTTTTTGGGTGTCTAATAACCGTGAAAAATGCGGGGCAGGGACTCGAGCATGTCACTCGAGCACACACAGTACATGGTGCATACCTGAGTACCCGATGCAAACTCAAGTAGCGAGCTCTTGCGCTCAAGACTAATGACAACTTATTCAATATGATGACCTAATGTTACCAAATTCTGTGTGTACCTCTGGGTTCAAAATGTTCACTATACCCCTTAATAAAATCCTTGAGGGGTCTAGTTTCCAAAATGGGGTCACTTGTGGGGGAGCTCCAATGTTTAGGCACACAGGGGCTCTCCAAACGCGACATGGTGTCCGCTAACAAACTGAATGGAAAATCGGCTCAAATTGTTAGCGGATGGCATGTTGCGTTTGGAGAGCCCCTGTGTGGCTAAACATTGGAAATCCCCCACAAGTGACCCCATTTTGGAAACTAGACCACCCAAGGCACCTATCTAGATGCATAGTGAGCACTTGGAACCCCCAGGTGCTTCACAAATTGATTCGTAAAAATGAAAAAGTGAAAAAAAAAACACTTTTTCATTATTACGAATCAATTTGTGAAGCACCTGGGGGTTCCAAGTGCTCACTATGCATCTAGATAGGTGCCTTGGGGGGTCTAGTTTCCAAAATGGGGTCACTTGTGGGGGAGCTCCAATGTTTAGGCAGACAGGGGCTCTTCAAACGCAACATGGTGTCCGCTAAGAAAATTGAATGGAAAATCGGCGCAATTTGTTAGCAGACACCATGTTGCGTTTGGAGAGCCCCTGTGTGCCTAAACATTGGATATCCCCCACAAGTGACCCCATTTTGGAAACTATACCCCCTAAGGCACCTATCGAGATGCATAGTGAGCATTTGGAACCCCCAGGTGCTTCACAAATTGATTCGCAAAAATGAAAAAGTGGAAGAAAAAACACTTTTCATTTTTACGAATCAAATTGTGAAGCACCTAGGGGTTCCAAGTGCTCACTATGCATCTAGATAGGTGCCTTGGGTGGTCTAGTTTCCAAAATGGGGTCACTTGTGGGGGAGCTCCAATGTTTAGGCACACAGGAGCTCTCCAAACGCAACATGGTGTCCGCTAATTATTCAAGCAAATTTTACAACCAAAAAGTCAACTGGCGCTCCTTCCCTTCTGAGCCCTGCCGTGCACCCAAACAGTGGTTTTTCCCCACATATGGGGTATATGCATGCCCAGGGGAAATTGCACAACAAATTTTGGGGTCTATTTTTTCTTGTTCCCCCTGTGAAAATAAAAAAAATTGGGTCTAAAATAACATTTTTGTGAAAAAAAGCGAAATGTTCATTTTTTATTCCACATTCCAAAAATTCCTGTGAAGCACCTGAAGGGTTAATAAAGTTCTTGAATGTGGTTTTGAGCACCTTGAGGGGTGCAGTTTTTAGAATGGTGTCACTTTTGGGTATTTTCTGTCATAAAGACCTCTCAAAGTGACTTCAAATGTGATGTGGTCCCTAAAAAATGGTTTTGTAAATTTTGTTAGAAAAATGAGAAATCGCTTGTCAATTTTAACCCTTATAGCTCCCTAACAAAAAAAAATTTTGGTTCCAAAATTATGCTGATGTAAAGTAGACATGTGGGAAATGTTATTTATTAACTATTTTGTGTAACAAATCTCTCTGATTTAAGGGCATAAAAATTCAAATTTTGAAAATTGCAAAATTTTAAAAATTTTCACCAAATTTCCATTTTTTTCACAAATAAACGCAAGTGATATCGAAGAAGTTTTACCATAATCATGAAGTACAATATGTCATGAAAAAATAATCTCAGAATCAGGGGGATTCATTGAAGCATTCCAGAGTAATTACCTCATAAAATGACAGTGGTCAGAATTGTAAAAATTGGCTTGGTCATAAACGTGTAAACCACCCTCGGGGGTAAAGGGGTTAATCTGCATAAGTGCACCTATTTTCACACATTCACACCCCCCCCCAATGTCTCAAGCATCTCAAGACCGGGGTGGGGTGGAGAGGATAACTAATTAATGAACAAACGAGCAGCGGGCCCGCCTGCTTCCCAGTCTGTAGGATCCCTACAGACTGAAGCTGGCTGCTGCAGCACTGCCAGGTAAAAGCTAGGAGCCCGTTATGACACGAGCAAAGTCTGTACTATTCTACCATTCTTGCATTATTCCATTGTCCCATTGTTTCATTTCCCCCTAACAAAGGGACAATTCAATAATGCAAGAATTGAAGAATGGAACAGACGCTGCATGGATCATAATGGACTCTTGGCTTTTATCTAGCTGTGCTGCAACAGCCAGCTTCAGTCTGTAGGGAGCCTACAGACTGGGAAGCAGGGGGACCGCTGTTCTTTTGTTCAATAATTAGTTACCCTCTTTACCCCCCACCCTTCCCGTTTTTGAGGCGCATGGGACATTAGGGGGAAGAGGAGAGGAGAATGTGTGAAAATAGGTGGACATATAGGGGACGTATCAGGTATTAAACTGATAAGAAAATATTTTTTTTCCACTCAGAAATACAAGTACCATCTTGAAACCAAAATTCTGGAAACAATGATGGACCAAATCCATCATCGTGTTATTTAATTTATATTATTATATATTTTTTTATATGATAAATTTTTCCTAATTTACATATATGCAAAACAAACACATAATAGTTACTTCACTTATCCAAACTCATCTTCCTCTATCTCATACACCAACTGAGGCACACAATTGTACCTACACTCCATCTTTTTTTCTTCTCAAACATAGTTCTTTTCCTCGATTTCTTCTTTTCCTCCATTTCCAGTTTCTTCCAACTCGAATCATACTCCACCATTAACTCCTCCTTTCCAACAGAATTATCTTCACTATTTTCTAGTTTCTCCAAAAACAACTTTTTCCCAACATTCTTATTAGCTTCTTTATTTTCCACCACCTTTGAATGCACATTTAATGTCTCCACTTTTATTCCCTTTTTCCCAACGCAATTTACAGCACCTGTCTTTTTACTTTCCGGTTTTATCATCTCATTGACTTTATCAACAAAAGGTTCCTTTACAATTACTGGCTTAAATAACTTTCCCAAAGTTTCTTCCTCTTTTTTAACTTCAGTTTCTTCCACTAAAGTTCTTTTCTCATTTTCCAAATAACAAAAACCACTCTTCCCGTTAATAAAAAATGTTCCTCTAATTATATCCTCCTCTTTTCCCAACACAAGAGACCTCCTTTTACCCTTCCAAACTCCGATCTTGTTCACAAAGTTTTTCTGGAACTTAACCCACAAAAACCGAGACTTCAAATAAACCAACATCTCCTCTATCTCCATGAAAGGGTCATCCATATGTATCACTATCCTCTTGGGTCTGCCCATAAATCATGCATCCACTCCAACACTTAGCATATCTTCTTCTCTCCAATTCTTAATGAATAAAACACATTTTTCTTCTGACCTCAGCGTTACATCAAATATCTTCTTATATCTTATCTCCTGCATACACAGGATTTCTTCTCTTCCAAAAGGTCCAAACTTCTCCAACAACTCCAATATCTTCAACTCGTCCAATAAAAAGTCCTCAAAGTCCATCTTCACGAAGAAGCGCAAACAGCTCCTCTTCTTCCAGAAATCCATCTTGATTGGTCCTTATAAACTGCCCCCCACAGCTATGTGTGGTGACAGGGGGTGATCGCCTCTCGTTGCCCAGGGACTAATCTGACTCCCCAATAGCAGCAGGGGGGTGAAGCCTCACTTTTAAGTGAAGCAATCACCCCAGGCCAAGGAACAGGTTACACTGGGCACCTCCAGCCAAGACCAAGGCAGCAACCGCTAGATCACTGCACCTGATCTTAGCAAAAAGCCCGAGAAGCGATTACCTGAATTGGTTTTGGCCTATGACTGCACCCTGGCCCCAAGAAGGCACACATTGTAGGATTGTAGGGATAGGGACAAACACTCCAATTAGGAAGACATGTTGTTCATCAATAGACACCTTAAAACTAGTGATGAGCGAGCACTAAAATGCTCGGGTGCTCAAAGCTCGGGTCGAGCACATTGGAATACTCGGGTGCTCGACCCGAGCACCCGAGCAACGAGCCCAATGTAAGTCTATGGGAAACTCGAGCATTGTAGGGATAGGGACAAAGACTCCCCTTAGGAAGACATGTTGTTCATCAATAGACACCTTAAAACCCACAACTATACTTCTTGTTGGAGATGCATCAAACACATTTTTAATCTGCATAAGTCCACCTATTTTCACACATCCCCACCCCCCAATGTCCCACACAACTCAAGAACGGGGGGGAGGAGAGAGGATAACTATTTAATGAACAAATGAGCAGGGGTGCCCCCTGCTTCCCAGCCTGAAGGCTCCCTACATACTGGAGCAGGCTGCTGCAGCACTGCCAGATAAAAGCAAGAAGCCCATTATGACACGTGCAATGTCTGTTCCATTCTTGCATTATTCCATTGTCCTATTGTTCCATTGCCCCCTAACAATGAGACAACGGAATAATGCAAGAATGGAAGAATGGGACAGACATTGCACGTGTCATAATGGGCTTCTGGCTTTTATCTAACTGTGCTGCAGCAGCCAGCTTCAGTCTGTAGGGAACCTGGGAAGCAGGGGGAACCACTGCTTGTTTGTTCAATAATTAGTTGCCCTCTCTACCCTCCACCCTTCCCGGTTTTGAGGCGTGAGGGTTATTAGGAGGGAGAGGAGAATGTGTGAAAATGGCTGGACGTATAGGGGACGTATCAGGTATTAAACTGATAACAAAAGATACTACATTTGATCTTAGCCAAAAGGCCAAGAAGTGATTACCTGAATTGGTTTTGGCCTATGGCTGCACCCTGGCCCCAAGAAGGCACCCATTGTAGGGATAGGGACAAAGACTCCAATTAGAAAGACATGTTGTTCATCAATAGACACCTTAAAACTAGTGATGAGCGAGCACAATTAAACGTGTCAGGCAGGCAGGCAGAATATATAGGCAGACAGGCAGGCAGGGTATTCAGGAGGGTGCATGAAAAACATAGCAGGGCACTCGGAACACACAGGTGCCCTCCGATTTTCACGCACCCGTCTCTTTAAAAAAGCCGGCAATTCAGCAGCCGCACACAGTTATAACATCGGTACCCGACAATTTAGAACAGAAAAAATAGAGCATCACACGTGGATTAGGTAGATAGAAACATGTCAGTCACATATATAATAAGTACAGTGACAGTGTTGGTTACTGTACTTGTCATTTAGTGTTAAAATAAAGGATTTATTAAAAAAAAAATTGGCGTGGGGTCCCCCGTAATTTTAGTCTCTAGCATAGGTGAAGCAGATGGCTGGGGCAGATGTTTGAAGCCTGGGAAGGGGGTAATACCCACGGAGCTTCCCAGGCTACTAATATCAGCCCCCAGCTGAATACCTAGCCTTTACTAGCTATTAAAATGGGAGACCCAAAAAAAATGACGTGGGGTCCCCGTATTTTAATAGCTAGCAAAGGCTAGGCAGACAGCTTGGGGCTGATATTAATAAGAGCCGAGCCCACCAGCCTGCCTACCTAGAGCACCTGCCAGTTACCTGCCGTGCCCACCAGCCTGCCTACCCAGAGCACCTGCCAGTTACCTGCCGTGCCCGTCAGCCTGCCTACCTGGAGCACCTGCCAGTTACCTGCTGTACCCGCCAGCCTGCCTACCCGAAGCATCTGCCAAGTTACCTGCCATACCCATCTATTCATTTACCCAGAGTACCCGTCTGCCTACCTGCAGTGCTCATCCGGTGTACCGGTCAGCTCCTATCATCTGACCCGTGAGTGTCACCTGCTTTCACACAAGGTCGGTTCCAGAGTGGCACCTGGTTTACCTGTCCGGTCCCTCCCTGGTTCACAGAGTCGACTAGGCCGCCGTGTGACTTGGGTCAGTCTGAGTAGGCACTTATTTATGCCCCTCTGGTCCCTCCTTGCAGCAAAGCACAGAGGTTCCACCACCCGGATCCATAACACATTGTCTGTTCCATGCTTCCATTCTTTCATTATTTCATTGTCCCATTGTTAGGGTGCAATGGAACAATGGAACAATGGAATAATACAAGAATGCAAGAGTGGAAGAATGGAACAGACATTGCACGTGTCATATTGGGATGCTGGCTTTTATTTGGCAGTGCTGCAGCAGCCAGCTTCAGTCTGTAGGGAGCCTGCAGACTGGGAAACAGGGGGGACTGCTGCTCGTTTGTTTTTATTAATTAGATATCCTCTCTAACCCCCCCCCGGTCTTGAGGCGCATGAGATATTGGGGGGTGAAGGTATGAAAATAGGTGGACTTATGCAGATTAAAAACGTGTGGGGTGCATCTGCAACAAGCAGTATAGTTGTGGGTTTTAGAGTGTCTATTGATGAACAACATGTTTTTAATCTGCATAGGAAGAAGAATGGAACAGACATTGCACGTGTCATAATTAGTGTTGAGCGATACCTTCCGATATCGGGAAATATCGGATCGTATTGGATAGGGCCGATGCCCAAAAAATATCGGAAATCGCCGATTCCAATACCGGAAACCAATGCAAGTCAATGGGACACAAATATCGGAATGAAAATAAACCCTTTCTTTCCTTGTAGGTTAATTCTGCATGAAGGAAAACAACTAAGAATAATGTAGAGACGTTAATGCCACAGCCATGGTGGTTGTGGCATTACAGTGATTGCCCAAATCGATGGGAATAGTGCTCACAGTGAAACATGAAAAGCCGGCAATTCAGCAGTGGCATACACCAGTACCCGACAATTTAAGAATAGAGCCTTACACATAGATTAGATAGATAGAAACTAGTGTTGAGCGAACATGCTCGACACTGCTCGGTACTCGCCCGAGCATCACGCTACTCGGGATGTTCGGTGAGCACCGAGCATTTCCGGGTTACTCGGGCGGGAGCTCGGGTCTCCGCCCTGCATGTTTGGCGCTCTTTACAGAGCCAATGAACATGCAGGGATTCCCAGCCAGTCACTGTAATGCTGCAGCCATGTTGTTTGTGGGCATTACAGTGATTGGCTGGCCGCACAGCGTCACCTCGAGTATTTAAAACCGGGCGCCGCCATCTTGGACACAGTCGCTCCGGATCAGACAGTGTAGGGACAGCGCTGCTGATTTAGGGAGAGATATATCCTGCAAAATAGCTAGTGTAGGGTCTGTAAAGGCTGCCAGATCAAACAAATAGTCCTTCTCATGACTAATATCCATCCCAGGTATATCAGGCAGGCAGGCAGGCTGTATAGGAGACGCAGTGGTTATACCAGCAAATGCTGCATTACAGTCCTGTGTGCTGCTTCTGTTGCTGAAATTGCTGGACTTAGCTCCAGGTCCCGGGGGCCAGGAAAAATCCTTTTTTTTTATTGAAATCCTCTTTTTTTTTTCCTCCTTCACAATCTACAAATACCCATCTTATTAACCTTTTGGTGCCCCCCCCAAAAAAAGTGTGCCTCTGATTTTTCAGACACAAATATATCTGTTGAAAATAGTCTAGTGTAGGCCAGAGAAATAGAAGTGTGGTTTTGCAGTTCTATGGGCCATTTGTATCTAAAAAAAACAGTTTGAGTGTGTCGCTCACTGTTCAGCCACAAATATATATATATTTTAAAAAGCCTGGTATACACCAGTAAATTATTACTGTGGTTTTGATGTTCCACAGTCAAACATCTCTATTATCCTGTTTTTGGCATTTTTTGCTGTATAAAAATAATAATAGTGTCTCCCTGATTTTTCAGACACAAATATATCTGTTGAAAATAGTCTGGTGTAGGCCAGAGAGACAGAAGTGTGCTTTTGCTGTTCCACGGTAAAAAATCTCTATTATCCTGCTTTTTGCATTTTTTGCTGTAAAAAAAAAAAAAAATAGTGTCTCCCTGATTTTTCAGACACAAATATATCTGTTGAAAATAGTCTGGTGTAGGCCCGAGAAATACAAGTGTGGTTTTGCAGTTCCACGGTACAAACCTCTGTATTATCCACTTTTGGGCCATTTGTATCTAAAAAAAACAGTTTGAGTGTGTCGCTCACTGTTCAGCCGCAAATATATATATATTTTAAAAAGCCTGGTATACACCAGTAAATTATTACTGTGGTTTTGATGTTCCACGGTAAAACATCTCTATTATCCTGTTTTTGGCATTTTTTGCTGTATAAAAATAATAATAGTGTCTCCCTGATTTTTCAGACACAAATATATCTGTTGAAAATAGTCTGGTGTAGGCCAGAGAGACAGAAGTGTGCTTTTGCTGTTCCACGGTAAAAAATCTCTATTATCCTGCTTTTTGCATTTTTTGCTGTAAAAAAAAAAAAATAGTGTCTCCCTGATTTTTCAGACACAAATATATCTGTTGAAAATAGTCTGGTGTAGGCCAGAAAGACAGAAGTGTGCTTTTGCTGTTCCACAGTAAAAAATGTCTATTATCCTGCTTTTTGCATTTTTTGCTGTAAAAAAAAAAAAAATAGTGTCTCCCTGATTTTTCAGACACAAATATATCTGTTGAAAATAGTCTGGTGTAGGCACGAGAAATACAAGTGTGGTTTTGCAGTTCCACGGTACAAACCTCTGTATTATCCACTTTTGGGCCATTTGTATCTAAAAAAAACAGTTTGAGTGTGTCGCTCACTGTTCAGCCGCAAATATATATATATTTTAAAAAGCCTGGTATACACCAGTAAATTATTACTGTGGTTTTGATGTTCCATGGTAAAACATCTCTATTATCCTGTTTTTGGCATTTTTTGCTGTATAAAAATAATAATAGTGTCTCCCTGATTTTTCAGACACAAATATATCTGTTGAAAATAGTCTGGTGTAGGCCAGAGAGACAGAAGTGTGCTTTTGCTGTTCCATGGTAAAAAATCTCTATTATCCTGCTTTTTGCATTTTTTGCTGTAAAAAAAAAATAGTGTCTCCCTGATTTTTCAGACACAAATATATCTGTTGAAAATAGTCTGGTGTAGGCCAGAGAGACAGAAGTGTGCTTTTGCTGTTTCACAGTAAAAAATCTCTATTATCCTGCTTTTTGCATTTTTTGCTGTAAAAAAATAAAAAAACAGTGTCTCCCTGATTTTTCAGACACAAATATATCTGTTGAAAATAGTCTGGTGTAGGCCCGAGAAATACAAGTGTGGTTTTGCAGTTCCACGGTACAAACCTCTGTATTTTCCACTTTTGGGCCATTTGTATCTAAAAAAAACAGTTGGAGTGTGTCGCTCACTGTTCAGCTGCAAATATATATATATTTTAAAAAGCCTGGTATACACCAGTAAATTATAACTGTGGTTTTGCTGTTCCACTGTAAAAAATCTCTATTATTCAGGTTTTGGTAGTTTTTTCCGTAAAGAAAAACAGTAGTGTCTCCTGACTGTTGTGACACAAAAATATATCTGTTGAAAATAGTCTTGTGTAGGCCCGACATCCCAGTGTGGTTTCGCAGTTCCACGGGTCAAATCGCTGTACTATCCAATTTTGGGCCTTTGGTATCTAAAAAAAAAGCAGTTTGAGTGTGTCGCTCACTGTTCAGCCGCAAATATCTCTATTTAAAAAAGTGTGGTATACCCCAGTAAACAATAACTGTGGTTTTCCTCTTCCACGGTTCTAATCTACTCTTTATTACCCTTTTTCCATTGATAGTGCAAGTGTAAGCTATTTTACTTCATTTACAATGGGCAAGGCGCGTGGCAAGGGACATGGAAGTGGACGTTCTGGTGATGGTTCGTGCAGAGGACGGGGCCGTGGCCAAGGTGAAAATGTGCCACAACCAACAGCCACATCTTCTCGCTCCCACTTCTTGACCGAATTACTAGGGAAGCACATAACAACACCAGTATTGAGAACTGATCAGTGTGAACAGGTTATTAATTGGATAGCAGACAATACTTCCAGTTACCTGGGCACCACCACCTCCGGTCTGTCTTCCACACGGTCAACTCTTAGTAGCCGTGAGTCTCGACCGCATACTCCTCCTCACCCTGATGCTCCTTCCTCCCACCATACCGAGTGTCGTCAGACAGCAAGTGATCCCACACTTGGACACTCTGAAGAGCTGTTCACTGGTCCATTTCCATATTTGGGCCCTCGCCTGATACGCTTGAAGTGGTGGAAGAGGAGATCCCATGTTGCGATGCAAAATATTTTAAAAACAGCCACGGCCACAGGAAGTCGACGTTAGCAATCTGTCACAAGAGGTGAACGATGACGAGACACAATTGCTAGGAAGTGAGGAGGAGGATCGTGGTGCGCAAGTGGAAGAGGAGGAGGTGGTGGATGATCTAGTAACTGACCCAACGTGGAAGGAGGACATGCAGAGTGAGGCCAGCAGCACACAGGGGGAGGGAGGCAGAGTACCCCAACAGGCAGGAAGAAGCAGTGTGGTGGCCGCAGACAGAAGGCAGGCAACCGATCCCCGTAACACCAACACGAGGGACGTTGCCAGTACAAGCGGTAGGTCTTCCAGAGTCTGGAATTTTTTTAAAGACTCTGCTGATAACCCCAAAAAGGCCACATGTTCCACCTGCCATGCCAGCATCAGCAGGGGTGACAAAACTACCAGCCTGACCACCACCAGCATGATCAGGCACATGGCAGCAAAGCACCCGACTTTGTGGGGCGAAACCCAGGGTCCACGACCAGTGTCAGCAGATGTCACCACTGCGTCTTCCACTGTTGTGCGTGCAATAGAACCCCCTGTTGTGTGTGCAAGGCAATCCCCTGTCCATACTGCATGTAAAGATTAGAGATGAGCGTTGTTCTACTCGAACTGTTCGCCAATCTCAAATTCGAGCTGTTTTGGGCGGTGTTCGAGCCGTTCGGCGAACACGAACAATTTGAGAAAAATTCGGCTGTTCGAGGTTATGTTCGATAACTGTTCGTGCACCAAAATCATAACTGGATTTTTTCTCAGTAATGATGAAAATTAATGTTAATACGCAGTTTGAGTGTACAGCGGGGTGGGGGGAGGGGCAGGGGATGGATCTCTGCAGGAACAATGAAGATCTCCATTTTTTTTTCTCTTTCCCGCATTTGCAGTGGGGAGGTGCAATCTGTCAGCCTATCAGCAGCGCACACACGGAGCGAAGTGCTTTTTTTCACACAAGCAAGGGCATGTGTCATTGGCAGTGTATGTCACATGTCCTTGCCCTATAAGACCAAGCCATTTTCCCCGTCGCCACCATTTTCTCACTGCTGCAGCTGCGTGTTAGACGCCACCGCTGTTGCTGTGTGCGCTATACCTTGTTAATTTCAAGCCAATTTTCGCACAAATATACAGATAGCTTGGGAGTAGGGAATAGTTGTGATTGCAGTCCTTTTAAGGACTAGGTTACAGCATTTCCTACGACTTTTATCAGGGAGGTCTGTGCTCTTAAATAGATAGGTTGTGGGAGTAAAGACTAATTGTAATTGGAGTCCTTTTCAGGACTAGGTTACATCAGTTCCTATCAGTTTTTGCCAGGCAGGTCTGTGCCAGTGCTGTGCAAGTTTTTTTCACAGCATTTGGCTGAATCTAGCAAAGCTAATCCTTTTTGGCCTATTGCAGAGTGTGTTAGTCAGTGGAGTAGCCTATCTGTGTTGCAAGATATACCACCTGTGTAAAGAATACCAATTTTTTTACTGCACCTAGTGAAGTAAAATCTTTTGGGCATAGCATCATTCTATTAGTCCATCTATACTGACCTCCATCAGGTTGCAAATTAAAACTAATTTTTATCTGCATCTACAGTACCTCTGAAAAAATATTTGGGCTTCTACCTGTGTGTGGGACTTGTTGTATTAGTCCATCTATACTGACCTCCATCAGGTTGCAAACTGAATATATTTTTTTCCTGCATCTACCTCTGAAAAAATATTGGGCTTCTAGCTGTGTGTGGGTCTTTTTCTATTAATCCATCTATACTGACCTCCATCAGGTTGCAAACTGAATACAATTTTTTTCTGCATCTAGCTCTGAAAAAATATTTGGCCTTCTAGTAGTGTGTCGGACTTTCTCTATTAGTCCATCTATACTGACCTCCATCAGGTTGCAAACTGAATATAATTTTTTTCTGCATCTAGCTCTGAAAAAATATTTGTCCTTCTAGTAGTGTGTCGGACTTTCTCTATTAGTCCATCTATATTGACCTCCATCAGGTTGCAAATTAAAACTAATTTTTATCTGCATCTACAGTACCTCTGAAAAAATATTTGGGCTTCTAGCTGTGTGTGGGACTTGTTGTATAAGTCCATCTATACTGACCTCCATCAGGTTGCAAACTGAATATTTTTTTTTTCTGCATCTACCTCTGAAAAAATATTGGGCTTCTAGCTGTGTGTGGGACTTGTTGTATTAGTCCATCTATACTGACCTCCATCAGGTTGCAAACTGAATATATTTTTTTCTGCATCTACCTCTGAAAAAATATTGGGCTTCTAGCTGTGTGTGGGTCTTGTTCTATTAATCCATCTATACTGACCTCCATCAGGTTGCAAACTGAATATAACTTTTTTCTGCATCTAGCTCTGAAAAAATATTTGGCCTTCTAGTAGTGTGTCGGACTTTCTCTATTAGTCCATCTATACTGACCTCCATCAGGTTGCAAACTGAATATTTTTTTTTTCTGCATCTACCTCTGAAAAAATATTGGGCTTCTAGCTGTGTGTGGGACTTGTTGTATTAGTCCATCTATACTGACCTCCATCAGGTTGCAAACTGAATATATTTTTTTCTACATCTACCTCTGAAAAAATATTGGGCTTCTAGCTGTGTGTGGGTCTTGTTCTATTAATCCACTATACTGACCTCCATCAGGTTGCAAACTGAATATAATTTTTTTCTGCATCTAGCTCTGAAAAAATATTTGGCCTTCTAGTAGTGTGTCGGACTTTCTCTATTAGTCCATCTATACTGACCTCCATCAGGTTGCAAATTGAAACTAATTTTTATCTGCATCTACAGTACCTCTGAAAAAATATTTGGGCTTCTACCTGTGTGTGGGACTTGTTGTATTAGTCCATCTATACTGACCTCCATCAGGTTGCAAACTGAATATATTTTTTTCCTGCATCTACCTCTGAAAAAATATTGGGCTTCTAGCAGTTTGTGGGACTTGTTCTATTAGTCCATCTATACTGACCTCCATCAGGTTGCAAACTGAATATAGTTTTTTCTGCATCTACCTCTGAAAAAATATTGGGCTTCTAGCTGTGTGTGGGTCTTGTTCTATTAATCCATCTATACTGACCTCCATCAGGTTGCAAATTCAAAATAATTTTTTTCTGCATCTAACCCAGCCAATAGTTTTGGCCTAATACCACAGTTTGGCCACTCAGCTCTGCTCGGTTACCAGCCATTGTTTTTTTGTGCAAACAACTCCAGAGTTGTGAATTAGTTAACCACCAAAATGAGTGGAAAAAGGCCTGCTGCTGGTGGAAAGGGGAATAGGCGTGTTGGGAAGGGGAAAAAAGGTTGTGTCCGTGGGGTAGGTGTTAAAGCAACAGTAACATCTGCAGAAGAAAGACCATCTTCCAGCCAAACTAAAATGTCTACTTCTTTTAGCGGACAATGTGATAAGATCCCTTTCTTACGGCCACGCCAATCGCTACAAATTCCAGATGAGGCACAAAAACAGCAGGTGCTTCAACGGATATCAAGTGCTCCATTAAGTGGGCTCTCCTCCACATCAACTTCAACATCACAAATACTCCAGTCCTCAAAGGTGTCACCCAAATCGCACTTGCTTCCTCACAGCTCCCAAATCTCCAGCTGCCCGTCTGAGTATGAGGTAGAACAGATGGTTGAGTCTGCAGAGCTGTTTACTCATACTATAGCCTGGGAATCAGAGGTCGACTCCAGCGCTTCTGTGAATACAGACGAGGAAATGATCTGCACTGATGCCCAGAATCTTTATGAGTCGGATCCAGGACCAGACGCAGAAGGTTCTGACCATAATGTAGACCCTCATTCCCAAACTGTAACTCCTGTTGGTGGAGACAATGAGGAAGACAATGATAAGACTCAAATACCTGATTGGAGCGACAACTTTAGTTTTTTGTCAGGGCAGGAACAGGTTGGCTCTGAGGACGACGGGTGTGATAACGCACAGGGTGATGATGATGAGGTCGGAGATCCCACTTACTGTCAACCCACAGTCAGCCAAGAGATGAGGTCAGCAGAGGAGGTGGAGGAAGATGCTAGTGACGACGAGGTCAGGTTGCGCCTTCCTGGACAGAGACGTAGTACTGGAAGCACGTCAACAACTGCATCCTCAAACACAACTCTGCCTCTCACCACAAGTCGTGGTGGCTCTTCAGGTCGCATGGGTGCTAAGCCTTGCATAGCCTGGGCATTTTTTCAGATCGATAAAGATGACCCAACTCGTGTTATCTGTATCATTTGTCAGCAAAAGCTAAGTAGAGGCCAAAAAATACATAGTTTGAGTACTTCATGCATGAACCGGCACATGGACATGAAGCATAAGTTGCAGTGGGAAGCTCAGTGTGCTACAATGCGGCCTAGCCGGCCGGGCCAACCACCGTCTGCCATATCTTGTGCATCCGCGGCCTCTTCATCCTCTGTGACTGGGGGGACAGCTGTCACACCTGTTTTGGGGCGCAGACCTGCCACCTCTTTACCCGCAACAGCCAGCGTGATTGGCAGGTCATGATTTTCTTTGGAGGTGGTAACACCAGCTGGTGTTGAGCGCTGTCCGACATCGATAGCACCACCTTTGGATCAAGGCAACCTAACATGTCCGCCTGCATCTTCCTCACAGACCGGCAGTTTGCCGGGGACACCCTTATCAACCCCGTCTAAGCACAATAGCCAGCCCTCGGTCCCTCAGATTTGGACAAGTAAAAGACCATTTCCTCCTAGCCATGAGAAAGCTAAGAGGTTGAATTTCACCATCTGCAAGCTCTTGGCTACAGAAATGCTGCCTTTCCGCCTGCTGGACACAGAGGATTTTCGAGACCTTATGTCCGTCGCAGTGCCCCAGTACCAGATGCCCAGTCGGCACTACTTCTCAAAGAAAGGTGTGCCTGCGCTCCACCAGCATGTCGCACATAACATCACCGCTTCTTTGAGAAACTCTGTGTGTGACAGGGTGCATTTCACCACAGACACTTGGACGAGTAGGCATGGACAGGGGCGTTACATGTCGCTGACTGGGCACTGGGTAACTATGGTGACAGCAGGACAAGGGGCTGCTGTCCAAGTCTTGCCGTCCCCACGAGTTGTGCGTCAATCCTCTTTATGTCAAAGTTCCTCCACTGCTTCTGCCTCCTCAACCTCCTCTCGGTCTTCCACCTGCACCCAAAGCCTGTCTGGTCATGCCACAAGCTTTCTAACTGCGCAGAAGGGATCCTGCACACCTCCTTACTATGCTGGCAGTAGGGCTCAACGTCATCAGGCGGTTTTTACATTGAAATGTCTGGGAAATGTGAGTCACACAGCTGAGGAGTTGTGGTCAGCTCTGGAGAACCAATTTCATGAATGGTTGTCTCCACTGGACCTGAAACCAGGGAAGGCCGTGTGCGACCATGCTGCAAACCTGGGTGCGGCCCTTCGCCGGGGCAATGTCACACACGTGCCTTGTATGGCTCACGTGTTGAACCTGGTTGTCCAGCAATTTTTAGCCCACTATCCCAGACTAGATGGCCTTCTGCAGAGGGCACGGTCGCTGTGTGCTCACTTCCGCCGTTCGCATCCCGCAGCTCAGCGACTTACATCTCTACAGAAGTCGTTGGGCCTGCCACTTCACCGGCTAAAATGCGATGTGCCTACCCGGTGGAATTCAACTCTGCACATGTTGCAGCGACTGTGGCAGCACCGACAAGCCCTGGTGCAATACGTTCTGACGTATAGCCTGGGCCAACGAGATTCAGAGGTGGGGCAAATCACGCTGGAGGAGTGGTCTCAGATCAGGGACCTATGCACCCTTCTGCACAGTTTTGAAATGGCGACGAAGATGTTTAGTGCTGACGATGCCATTATCAGCATGACTATTCCGGTGATTTACATGCTGGAGCACATGTTAAACAGAATTCGGAGTCAGGTGGTGGCACAAGAGGAGGTGGAGGAAGTAGAGGAGGAGGAGTTGTATGCGGAAGGGCTAACATCTGCAAGGTCCAGACGGTCGGCAGCACCAAGGCGGCAGGCATGTGAGGGTGGGGGAGATGGTTTTACCAGGGCGCATGGTAGCAGCCAAACTAGTGAGGAAGGTGCAGGAGCCCAGGAAGAAGTGGAGGACGAACTGATGGAAGACTCATCAGATGAGGGAGACCTTGATCACATTTCTGTTGTGCGAGGTTGGGGGGAGAGGACAGAGGAAGGAAGCATGATTGTTACCTCGCCACCAACACAACAGGGACTTGGTGCTCCTGGATGCGCAACACACATGAGTGCCTTCTTGCTGCACTACCTGCAACATGACCCTCGAATTGTGAGAATTAGAAATAATCCTGACTACTGGGTTGCCACACTGTTAGATCCCCGGTACAAAAGTAAATTTGCAGAAATTATTCCTGCCATAGAAAGGGATGCACGCATGCAGGAGTATCAGCAGAGACTGTTGCAGAATCTTACATGTGCTTTTCCACAAAATACCAGTGGTGCACGTAGTGAATCTCACAGTTCCAACTTGCCAACCGTGGGACCGTCAAGTGTTCAGCACTCAAACCGTAACAGAACCACAGTATCTGCTGGTAACATCAATTTTGCGGAATCATTTCACCACTTTTTTAGCCCATCCTTTGCAAGGCCACAGGAGACAAGAAGTCTGACACATAGTCAATGCCTAGAGACGATGGTACAGGAGTATCTCCAAGTAAACATTGAAGCCATGACTGTGTCACTGGATTCTTGCTCTTTTTGGGCTTCCAATCTGGATAAATGGCCGGAGCTAGCCACTTACGCCTTGGAGATCTTGTCATGCCCCGCAGCCAGCGTTCTGTCTGAACGTGTGTTCAGCGCTGCTGGTGGTGTGCTGACAGATAAGTGCACGCGGCTCTCCACTGATAATGTAGACAGACTCACGTTCATAAAGATGAACAAATCATGGATCCGAAACGACTTTTCTACCCCTGTGTCATCCTGGGGAGAGTAAAAGCTTGATGATTGGTTAAAATCACCCTACCAACCGTTTTAAGCTTTCAAATTACTAATCATGTTTATCTGTATCTTGGCTGGAAAATAATTTGGGCTTTGTAGCAGTGTGCAGCACTGATTCTATTAGGCGATCTATAATAAGCTCCACCAGATTTAAAATTACTAATCATGTTTATCTGTATCTTGACTGGAAAATAATTTGGGCTTTGTAGCAGTGTGCAGCACTGATCCTATTAGGCCATCTATACTAAGCTCCACCAGATTTAAAATTAATAATAATTTTTAGCTGCATCTAGCCCGGAAAATAATTTTGGGGCTCCAAGATGCGCAAGACACATAAGTGCCTTCTTGCTGCACTACCTGCAGCATGACCCTCATATTGTCAGAATTCGAAGTAATCATGACTACTGGGTTGCCACACTCTTAGATCCCCCAAACTTTTCGATCAACCTTTTCATTTTAATAAAGACCAAAAAAATGGTCATTTTTGAAATTATAAGCATTAGCAGGTTGTTAGAAACTGAAATCAAACAGTTTTCAACTGAAAACTTTATTCTAGGTGATGTTACATTTTCACATAGGACCCCTTGTTCGAAAGGAGCTTCGGAACTCTCTGGTCCATTGAATTTGTCAGGTTTTGGATGGTTTCTGCTTCAATTGTTTTGCATGAGGACAGAATACCCTCCCAGAGCTGTTGCTTAGATGTGAACTGCCTCCCGCCATCATAGACACTCCTTTTAATGATGCTCCAAAGGTTCTGAATGGGGTAGAGGTCAGGGGAGCATGGGGGTCACACCATAAGTTTGTCCCCTTTTATGCCCATATCAGCCAGAGATGCAGATGTTTTATGTGCAGCATGAGATGGTGCATTATCATGCAAAAAAATGATCTTGCTGTGAAATACACGGTTCTTCTTCTTGAACCATGGCAGGAAGTGCTGTTTGAGAAAATCCACATACATTATGGAGTTCATCTTTAGCGCCTTCAGGGATCCTAAAGGGGCCGACAATCTCTCTCCCCATGATTCCAGCCCAAAACATTACTCCACCTCTTCCTTGCTGGCGCTGTAGCCGTGTTTGCGTGGGGTGTCCATCAACCAGCCATCCTCCACTCCATCCATCTGGACCATCGAGCGCTGCACGGCACTCATCCGTGAACAAAACAGTTTTGAAATCAGTCTTCATGTAATGTTTGGCCCACTGGAGCTGTTTCTGCTTGTGTGAAGTGGATAGAGGAGGTCGACAGGATGGCGTATGCACAGCTGCAAACCTCTGAAGGACCCTGCATCTTGTTGTTCGGGGGACGTTGGAGGCACCAGCAGCTTCAAAAACTTGTCTGCTGCTATGACAAGGCTTTTTTGCCGCTGCTCTTTCAACCTGACGTAATTGCCTGTAGGAAAGAGTCCTCAATTTGCCCTTATCAGCACGCACACGTGTGTACTGTGAATCAGCTACATACTTCTTGATTGCCAAGACACTTCATCCTGATCATCGCACAATGTTGATTGTAGTCATGCCTTGACCTAAACACTCCACAATTTGTTGCTTCTCAGCAGCCGACACATCCTTTTTCTTTCCCATTTTGGCAGAAAATGTAGGCTGCTTAATAATGTGAGACAGCCTTCTTAAGTAGTCTTGCCTTTCATTGGACACACCTGCCAAACTAATTAGCACAGGTTTCTGCAATTGCTTACAGTGATATAAAGAGCCCTGACACACATCACCATCAATGAGTTTAACTGACAAACAAACAAATTCTTCCCTTATCACTCCTAAACACTTTTTGCATAATAATTTGGAAAACAGTGTACATGTGCTTTTCCACAAAACACCAGTGGTTCACGTAGTGAATCTTACAGTTCTAACTTGCCAACCGTGGTCTGTATGGAGTTGTTCAATAAAGGGCCCAAAATTAAGATAACATAGATGGGAGAGGTCTCTATGAATAGGAATTCCTAAGTATTTGATACCCTGTGAGGGCCAGGCAAAGGGAAAGTTGGACTGGATGGAATCCTAAATGGATTTGGGGAGGGAGACATCGAGGGCCTCAGACTTCGCTGCATTGATTTTAAAATTTGACCATGTAACAAAGTGATCTATTTCAGCCATAACAGCATGGATGGATATATGTGATTGAGTGATATATACTAGGACATCATCAGCAAATAGAGAGCACTTGTACTCGGTGCCTCCCACCTCAATCCACCTAATATTGGGGTTATGGCGAATTGATGAGAGCAGGTGCTCCGTCACTAGGATGTATAAGAGAGGGGACAGAGAACATCCCTGCCTTGTCCCATTGGTGATTGTGAAAGGTGATGAAAATGTTCTGACGCGCCCCCTGGGCACACCCGGAGCCGGACCCTTTTTGGTGGATGCTGGTGGTTGTAGTCTCCGTGGCGGCGACCCGGTTCCGTGGCTCAGGGCGGTCAAACCAGTGGCGGAACTATTTATGTGGTTTTGATGTTTAAATGTCCGACTACGCCACCCGTGGATTGCGGTCAGAGTGAACCGCCGCTCCAGGGCAGACCGCTGAGGCTGGTGTTGTGGGTGCAGCAGAGCGTAGCATAACTCCCCACGGGAGGAGTATAGCCTCAGGGCAGTGTATGCGGAGGATGGGGGTGATGGTGCAGTGCAGCAGCAGTAACGACACGGAGTCAGTGATGCAGTCCAGGGCCTTTACTCACAGTTCTTATTATCCAGACCACGTCTGCAGGTAACGGCTGCCCACGTCGTACTGTGCTCACCAGGTGAGGGGCTCAGACAACTCCCAGATAACTTTGGAGCACTTCACAGGACCCCCTTTGTGTGTCCTTTGTCTGGCCTTTCTTACCAACCCTTCTGTCCGGCTGCCTCGGGCCTCCTCTTGGTAAACTCGGCGCCAGTTTCCCTGACCCTATGTGGTGCCTTCCTAGCGGGTGTAGCGAGGGGCTGCGCCACATAAAATGTCACAACCTCCTGTTTCTAGCTGAGGGTCGTTTCCTGCCTCCACTAGTTTCAGGGACCGGTCTCCCCCTTTGGCCTGACCCCTCCACGCAGGTGGATTCGGGCGTACGGTGGCGACTCGCCCGTCCGCACCCCTGGGATCCCTTCGTTCCTCGTTCCTGGAGCCTTCTCCGCTCCTCTTCCTTCCTTCTCCCTCTTCCAGGCCTGGGCCTCTGTTACTAGGCCCGCCTCCGGAGCAGAGCTCATGCAGAGCCCCTGCTCCCTGCCACTTCTGCTCAGACTTCTCTGCACTGAACTAAGATGGTGCCCACCTTTTATACTCCCTTCTCAATGCACCCAGGAACTGCTTCCTCCCTGCTCCTGCACTACAGGGTTCCCCTTCCTCAGTGTTCCCTCCCCCCACTCCAGCCAGGGACAGGGACTGTCGTGCCCATCTCAGGGGCACATTGGTCGCCCTGCCCCACGGCAATGTGGTGTAATGCATGCAGGTGTCGGGTCCTGATCCACACTACATCCTTACCTGAGAGTGAGATATCACACCTCTGGGTGAGGTGCAATACCTCTGTAGCAACCGAGCCCTCAGGGTGCTACAGTTCCATTTATCTTCAGCCTAGGTGACGTATTGCGATACAGGGCCGTGATTTTGGCTATAAAAGGGTCCCCTAGACCCCTACCCCAAGCTTTTCAAGAGAATCATATATGGCGTGCCAGGAGACTCTATGGAATGCTTTCTCAGCATCCAACGAGAGTATCTAATCACAAATTTTTAACTGCATCTAGCCCAGGAAATACTTTGTGCCTAGTAGCAGTGTCTGCTAGTCAGCGGATTATCCCGGCTGTTAAGCAAGCTACACCACCTGTAGTTTGGACACTTAATTTTTTCAAAGGAAATGCTTCGGGACCACGGGATACTCAGTGAAGAGCATCAGGAGGCACCACAAGGCATAGGGGCTGGGACTGGCAGTAGGATGCCTTGCGGTGGACAGCCGAGCTCGATCCTTATAAAAGCTTTTTAACTGCAGCAGCTTTAGTGAACGCTACTGGAGCTGGAATTACGCGGCTGCTGGCATGAGACTTGCCCTCCAATAGATCCTTGTAAATGGATTTAAAGTGTATTCATTCAAATTAGAGAGACAATTTAAATTAAAAAGCTTAGAGCTGCCTCCACCACAGGGGGGCTCGCTCGAC
Organism: Phyllobates terribilis; assembly: GCF_046119375.1. NCBI lineage: Eukaryota > Metazoa > Chordata > Amphibia > Anura > Dendrobatidae > Phyllobates > Phyllobates terribilis. The sequence continues at coordinate 16,140,140 of NW_027362766.1, forward strand.
CCACCAGCGGACAGGCACCAGTATTGGGAGAGGGGGGCTGGCCGTCAGGGTTCACCGCGGCTCTGGCACAAACCCGGCGACGCGCAGGTGGCACGGGCAGGAGCGGACTGAACGTGTCGGCTTCTCACTTTTTGGATTTTAGAAGGGCATGACATGCCTATATCTGTGTCTCCCCCTCCTTTTACTCCTCCACCTCTTTTCTTTTCGCATGACTATATGTACTTGTCACTTTTCCATGTGTTAGTTGTGTCTTCTGAGCAGTTTGTCAGCTTTTGGACACCTTTGAAGGTGTTTTCTATGTGTTTCTATGTGTTTTTGTTTGCCTGCCATTGGTTTTAACGGTGTTCGAAGGTGTTCGACGAACAGTTCGACGAACAGTTCGGCGAACACACGGGTGTTCGACGAACCGAACCGAACTCGAACACTACGGGGGTGGCTCAACACTAGTCGTGTGTGACAATGGCCGTAACCTGGTGGCGGCTCTGAGGCGAGGTGAGATCACACGTACCATGCCTGGCTCATGTGCTTAACCTCGTGGTTCAGCGGTTTCTTAAATCATACCCCGAGTTGCCAGATCTGCTCGTGAAAGTACGCCGCCTGTCAGCTCATTTTCGCAAGTCGGCTACATCTTCCGCTGCCCTTGCTGTGTTGCAGCAGCGTTTGCAGCTTCCGGCACACCGACTGGTGTGTGATGTCCCCCCACGTTGGAACTCTACCCTCCACATGTTGCAAAGGATTTGTGAGCAGAAGAGAGCAGTTGTGGAGTACCAGCTGCAACAAGGCCGTCGATATTCAGGTCAGACTCCACACATAAGACCTCAGGAGTGGACCTGGATGTCTGACATATGTACCATCCTGACAAACTTTGAGGAAGCCACCAAGATGGTGAGTGGCGATGACATCATCATTAGTGTCAGCATCGCACTTGTCTGTCTTTTGCAACGCTCTCTGCAGAGAATTAAAGAGGAGGCATTGCAGCCAGAGTATGATGAGATGGATCAAGAAGCCATAGCGAGCGATTACACACAGCCCAGCCTCATCTCATCCCAACGTGCATTGGGGGACAATGAGGGAGAGGAGGAGGAGGAGGAGGAGGAAAAACAGGAGCTGCTATCATGCGTTGTAGACGGTAGTACCTGTACAAGTGTCATACCGTCGGTTCAGCGTGGGTGGCCTGAGGACAGGGGGGAGGAGGAAGAGGAGGAGGAGGAGGAGAGCATGGTCAGTCGTCATCTTGGTGAGGACACGGAAATCTTGCCCGTTACCAGTCTGGCACGCATGGCTGACTTTATGTTCCGCTGCCTTAACCGTGACCCTCGCGTTGTCAAAATGTTGGGTGACAGTCATTACTGGTTGGTGAAACTTGTAGACCCCCGCTACAAGGAGAACTTTCACTCTCTTATTCCTGAGGTGGAGAGGTCTACAAAAATGGGGCAATACCAGAAGGCCCTTGCTGCAGAACTCTTAAAAAAATTCCCATCTGAACATGCTAGCGGCAGAGGTCACAGTTCGTTGCCCAACCAAGGCGTACAGGCGAGAGAGATGCAACTCCAATCCAGCAGAGGCAGGGGAACACTGTCAATGTTCTGGGACAGTTTTCTGACACCCGCCCAGCTTACAGGCCCTGAGGCACGGGGTACTCTCACAAGGAGTGGAAAGTTTCAAAAGATGGTGAGGGAGTACCTTGCCGATCGTACCAGCGTCCTCCGTGATTCCTCTGTGCCTTTTAATTATTGGGTATCCAAGCTGGACACTTGGAATGAACTCGCTCTGTATGCCTTGGAGGTCCTGGCCTGCCCGGCCGCTAGCGTGTTATCGGAGCGTGTTTTTAGTGCCGCTGGGGGAATTATAACTGATAAGCGCACTCGCCTGTCAACTGACAATGCTGACAAGCTGACCCTTATCAAAATGAACAAGGGCTGGATTGGGCCAGACTTCTCATCACCACCAAATGACAGCAGAGTAACATAAAGTCAAATCCACTGTGTTATTTCGGGAGGTGTATTCACATGCACCGCTTCACACCCACACATGGGTATACGCTTCCTCGTTTCGGCTGTTTAATCTTCTTCTCCTTATCCTCAGCCTCCACCACCACTATACCACCAGGGTGCCAGCATTGCAAGTTCCTCTGTCCTAATTTTTGGCAGCTTTTGCTGGGAAAGCATAAGCAAATACCATGGGACACCCACTCCCCAATAATGGGACTTATGTTTGTAATATGCTGTACTGCATGGCTCTTGTAAGGGGCATTGCAAGTTGCTCCGTCCTAATTTTTGGCAGCCTTTGCTGGGAAAGCATAAGCAAATACTATGGGAGACCCACTCCCCAATAATGGGACTTATGTTTGTAATATGCTGTACTGCATGGCTCTTGTAAGGGGCATTGCAAGTTGCTCCGTCCTAATTTTTGGCAGCTTTTGCTGGGAAAGCATAAGCAAATACTATGGGAGACCCACTCCCCAATAATGGGACTTATGTTTGTAATATGCTGTACTGCATGGCTCTTGTAAGGGGCATTGCAAGTTGCTCCGTCCTAATTTTTGGCAGCTTTTGCTGGGAAAGCATAAGCAAATACTATGGGAGACCCACTCCCCAATAATGGGACTTATGTTAAAAGCATAAGCAAATACTATGGGAGACCCACTCCCCAATAATGGGACTTATGTTAGTAATATGCTGTACTGCATGGCTCTTGTAAGGGGCATTGCAAGTTGCTCCGTCCTAATTTTTTGCAGCTTTTGCTTGCAAGGCATAAGCAAATACTATGGGACACCCACTCCCCAATATTGGGACTTATGTTTGTAATATGCTGTACTGCATGTGACGCGCCCCCTGGGCCGTGTGTACACGTGTGTGGGATACCCGGTGCCGGGTCTCTTGGGTCTGTAGTCTCCGTGGCGGTGACCCGGTCCCGTGGCTCAGGCTGGTCAAACCAGTGGCAATCTTTCTTAGGTTTTGAGGTTAATTGTCCGACTGCGCCACCCGTGGATTTCGGTCAGGGAGTACCACCGCTGCGAGGCAGACCGCTGAGGCTGGTGTTGTGTGCGCAGAATAAAATGGGATAACTCCCCTCGGGAGGAGTATAGCCTCAGGGCAGTGAGTGTGGATGATGGGGGTGATGGTGCACGAGCGCAGCAGGAATGACTCAGAGTCTTTGCAGTGCAGTTCAGGGTCTTTACTGATGATTATAAGGTAGACCCTCCCGGGAGTACTGGCTAGCATAAGAGGCCTGGTCAATCTGTGAGCAAGCAGGAGTTCCCCTGGCCAGGTGGAGTTGTAGGCCTCCCCGTCTGTCTGCACTCTTCCTGGCTACCTTGCTGTAAGCGGGTAGAAGTAGCCCACGTCCCTGAGTGTACCGTGTAGTGCTCACCCGTATGGCTGGTGACTTGGGGCCTTCTGTTAGCCTCAGCTCCACGACTGCGGTGCTGGTCCCTTGCTTGTGACTGAGCCTCCGGGCTTCTATGGCCAGAGGACCTGAAATCCCCTGCCGGCTGGTTTCTGCTGCTGGATATATAAGTCCTCACAGCTTCGGACTCCTGTGTCCGGTTCCTATTGTCTTCTGCCAGGGCGAGCTCTGCTCAGCTTCCATCCCCTCGTCTTTAGCTCCTAGCTCCTACAGAGCTCCTTGCTGTTACTTTCCCTTGCTCTCACTCTGACTCTGACTGTTCTCTGTTCTCTGACTCACTCAACCCCACCCCAGATCCAGTTTATAAGGGCAGAATTCTCCCCTCCCAGGACTGGGGCAGGAGGATGTTGCATGTTTAAGGGATCCTGACCAGGAAACCTCCCACTTGCTCTCCGACGTAATCTCTATTACTGTGGTGACCAGACCCCTGGGGTGCCACACATGGCTCTTTTAAGGGGCATTGCAGTACCTCATAATTTTTGGAACGCATTCCATTCACTGCTTAGGCCAACAGTGCACAGGAGACCCAGTTGCTATAAATGGAAAAAAAGGTTTAGTTAACGCCCTCTGACCTCCATGTCATTTCCAAGGGGCATTGGAGTGCCTCGAAATTTTTGGTAGGCATTGCACTCACTGTATGCCCTATAACTGTGTAGCCGAACCGCTCCTTTTGTTACAGAAACATATCCTACAAGGCATATCTGGTTGACTGGCCTGATATTGATGTGAATGGTCCCTGTTCCTCCTGCTCTTTCTCCTTTGCCACTACCTCATCCATCATTTATCACCTGAAGCTTTGTTTTAACGGGAGTCATAGAACTTGGATAGTAGCAGGAAAACATCCAGCAATCCTCGGAGGAGGTAGGATATGCGCCAAAACGTTGACCTCCTCAGGCCTAGCCGCTACTACATACATGCGCTTGCATTACAACAAAACAAAGCAGATGCTAACTTCTATCATCCTCATCATGCTCCTCACCTTGGCACTCTCAACTCCCCTGATGGAGAAGCCAGGGCCCACCGGAGGAGTCTGATAGTCCGGTGGGCTCGGCCAATGCTGCCCTAACGCAGGCCAGGCTAAGAAAAGTGTGGGAAAGGTTACCGGTACAAATAGGGGTGGCTGGGGACCGAGTATGGACACCCGGCCACCCCCTGGAGGCTGGGGAGCAAGCGGGGACACCCGGCCACCAGGCGGCTGGGGACTGAGTATGGATACCAGGCCGCCGACACAGCCATGGCGTGGTGGCCAGATTCCGCCTCCACATGCCTAAAAGGCCCAATTTAAAGTGCAAGCAAGCAAGCAGTATGGTATTGCAGCCTGGGGGTGGGTGGGTGGCAGGCTGCATACTTGCGCTTGCATTGCAAGGCATACGAGAGGTACAATTGAACACTGCCCTGGGACAAGGACTTGAACGGGGATAGTTGCAAGTCTGCAACGACAGGTGCAAGGTGGGAGGCATCTTCACGTGTACCATGAACAGGGGTTTGGCATGCACACACTACAGCGGAATAGGCTCTCCTTCCCACTAAATGCACTGGGGAGGGCACAGGTAATGTTTTGGTATACGCACTAAATCTTATGTATAAGGCACACCAGGACAAATAGGGGCGGTGTAGCATCGGCGTCTCTGCCCCGTACTAGGCAGAGACGCCGTCCCTCTCACCTCCCCGCTCCTGGCGCGGCGTCCTCTAGCGCTTCTCTCCCCGCTGCTTCCGGCACGCGCTCCTTCCCCGGCAGTGTGCTTAGGGTGCGCGCGCGCACTCCTCCTCTCTTAAGGGACCGCGCGCGCCGTCCTAAGGAGTCCCCGGCCAATTGCCGGAGGACCTCCCATATTTAAGGCACCTCCTCCAAAATGGAGGTGCCCGAGCAATGTTGTTGCAAAGCCTTCACTCTGCTTCAGCCCTCAGGTCCCGTTACCAGTTACCTGCCAGTCACCTGCCAGATTCCTGCCTGTTTCCTGCCAGTCACCTGCCAGATTCCTGCTTGATACCCGCCTGATATCCGTTTACCTGCTTGCAAGCCTGCGGTCCGACGGTCTGCCTTCTGACACCTGTCAGTCTGTCTATGGACCAGCCTGCCCGCTCACCTGGGAGCGCTCATCTGCTACCTGCCTGCTAGCCTACCTGGAGGCTCTACCGTCACTTGCCGTGACCACCTGCCTGTCCAAAGACTCTCGCCCGCTCACCTGGGAGCGCTCACCAGCCACCTGCCTGCTGTCCTTCTACCCAGAGACTGTCCCTGTCACTTGCCGTGAGTACCCGTCCTTCTACTCAGAGACTATCCCTGTCACTTGCCGTGACTACCTGCCCTTCTACCCAGAGACTGTCCCTGTCACTTGCCGTGACTACCTGCCCTTCTACCCAGAGACTGTCCCTGTCACTTGCCGTGACTACCTGCCCGTCTTCCCTGGGAGTCACCTGCTTCCTTACAAGGACCGCCCCCTTGTATAGTTGATCAGAGGTTCCGCCTCCCAGACCCGTTACAGTTTGCTCGGGCCATGGAACCCGGTGGCCCCCAGATCTCCGATCTGCACCAGGAAGTCTTACGTCAGAAAACTCAGCAGGAGGTGGTACTGTCCTATCTACGGTCCGTTAACTCTCGTCTAGGCGCATTGTGTGACTTGTCTATGTCTACCTCTGGTCCAGCCGTGCCCATTCCTGCGGTACCGCAATCCAGTCCCTTCATGGTACCCGACTATGGACCTCGGCTTCTGGCACCTCCACGCTTTACCGGCGAACCTACTTTAGCTCGGGGTTTCATAAACCAGTGCACCCTGCACTTTGAGCTATTGGCATACCAATTCATCTCCGACCGGGCCAAGGTGGCCTTCATCATGTCCCATCTTACTGGGGAGGCACTGGCATGGCTAAATCCCCTGTGGGAGAGAGAGGATCCCCTGGTGTCCGACCTGCCGTCTTTCCTCGCTGCTTTCCGGAAAGTCTTCGATGAACCTGGACGGAAAACCTCTTCTGCCTCCTCTCTGCTACATCTCCGCCAAGGGAGTCTCACCGTGGGCCAATATGCCATATGGTTCCGCACCCTCGCTTCTGAGCTTGCCTGGGAAAATGAGGCTCTGGTATCCGTCTTCTGGGAGGGTCTTTCCGGTCGGATTAAGGACGAGTTATCTGGTCGGGACATTCCTACCACTCTGGATGACCTGGTGTCACTAGCTACCCGGATTGGAATCCGGTTCCAAGAACGTGCCAAAGAGACTACCTGGGAGAAAGACTTTTCTTGCTCTGCTCCTACTTCCCTGAGACCTGCCTCTCAATCAGTCACTCCGCGGGCGCTCTCGCCTGAACCTATGCAGATCGACCAGACCAAGATGGTCAGATCTTGCCAAGAATCTCGCCGAGCCGAGGGAAGCTGTTTCTATTGTGGCAGTATGGAGCACTTCATCCGTTCCTGCCCGGAGAAGCCGGGAAACGCCAGTGTCTAGGACCGCTCGGAGAGGTCATCCTAGACAAAAGTAAGCCCTCTCCGTCTCTGACTTTACCGGTCTCTATTGCTTGGGGAGAAAACCGTCACTTTGAACTTGCCCACCTGGATTCTGGAGCTGCTGGAAACCTCATCTCCCAGTCTCTGGTAGAGAGATACCGTATTCCCACCAAGTCCCTGGCTGAACCATTATCAGTCACCTCCGTGGATGGAAGACTTCTCTCGGAGACCATCCTGCTCGTCACTGAACCCATAACCCTACAGGTGGGAATGATGCACTCTGAGGAAATCTCATTGCATGTGTTGTCCGGACTTTCTCACTCCCTGTTGCTAGGTCTACCGTGGCTCCAGACACACGAACCCGTATTGAACTGGCGATCCAGTGAAGTACTCCGATGGGGTCCAGACTGCCATAGGACCTGCCTGGTTCCGGTCCGCCCAGCTCGCCCTCCGCCTACTCCAGCTAATTTGCCAGGTCTCCCGGCTCCTTACTGGCCCTATGCGGACGTCTTCGGTAAGAAGGAAGCAGAGAATTTGCCACCCCATAGGCCATATGACTGCCCGATCGACCTGGTACCTGGCACCACTCCTCCCCGTGGGCGTATCTACCCGTTGTCTGCAGCCGAGACGCGGGCCATGTCTGAATACATTGAAGAGAATCTGGCTAGGGGATTTATCCGAAAATCTACCTCCCCGGCTAGAGCCGGATTCTTCTTTGTCAAAAAGAAAGACGGCTCGCTACGCCCCTGTATTGACTATAGAGGACTCAATCAGATCACGGTTAAAAATAAATACCCCCTTCCGCTCATCTCTGAGTTATTTGATCGTCTTAAAGGCGCCAGGATCTTCTCCAAGCTGGATCTACGTGGAGCGTATAACCTGGTCCGTATCCGTCAGGGAGACGAGTGGAAAACAGCATTTAATACCCGGGACGCACACTATGAGTACCGTGTGATGCCCTTCGGTCTCTGCAATGCTCCCGCCGTCTTCCAAGAACTGGTCAACGACATCTTCCGTGACCTTCTTTACTCCTGCGTGGTGGTATACCTGGACGACATCTTGGTCTTCTCTCCGGATCTTCCCACACACCGGAGGGATGTTCGTCAGGTCCTGCTTAGGCTCAGGCAGAACCACCTCTATGCTAAATACGAGAAGTGCCTTTTTGAGCAGACCTCTCTTCCTTTCCTGGGCTATGTTATCTCCCAGACAGGCTTGCGAACGGATCCCGAGAAGCTCTCTGCTGTCCTAAAGTGGCCCCATCCGGAGGGCTTGAAGGCGATACAGCGATTCCTGGGCTTCGCTAATTACTATCGTCTCTTCATTCCTCACTTCTCGTCACGGACTGCGCCCATATCTGCGCTCACCCGTAAGGGAGCAAATCCCAAGGTATGGTCATCCGAAGCTGAGGAGGCCTTCTTTTCCCTGAAACAAGCCTTCTCCTCTGCCCCTGCGCTGCACCGTCCGGACTGCAACAAACAGTTCTACCTGGAGGTTGATGCCTCCTCCTCTGGAGCCAGAGCGGTGCTCACCCAGAAGTCTTCCTCCGGGAGAATGGTAACCTGCGGCTTTTTCTCTAAGATCTTCTCCTCCTCTGAGCGCAATTACTCCATAGGAGACCGAGAACTGCTTGCCATTAAATTGGCGCTGGAGGAGTGGCGTTACCTGCTTGAAGGGGCTCTATACTTGGTGATCATCTATACGGATCACAAGAACCTGGCATATCTCCAAAATGCCCGGAGACTTAATCCACGTCAAGCCCAGTGGTCTTTGTTCTTTGCCCGCTTCGATTTCATCCTTCATTTCCGCCCGGCGGACAAAAATGTCAAAGCTGATGCCTTGTCCCAATCCTTCCTGTCCTCCGACCAAGAGGAGGAGCCTATGCACATTATCGACCCTTCCAAGGTGATGAATGTGGCCCCCTTGGATTTGACTCGTCTTCCACCCGGCAAGTCGTTCGTGGCGCCTCCAGACCGTGAGAGGGTTCTTCGCTGGGATCATTCTTCTAAACTAGCTGGCCATGCCGGCCAAAAGAAGACCTTCCTACTCATTTCCCGGCATTACTGGTGGTCTACCCTGCGTAAGGATGTGGTAGACTTCGTCTCTGCCTGTTCATCTTGTGGCCGCAACAAAATTCCCAGACACTTACCAGCTGGTCATCTCCTGCCGCTTCCCATACCTGTTGCCCCGTGGCAACACATCGCTATGGACTTCATTACCGACCTTCCTGTCTCTGCCGGGAGTACTGTCATTTGGGTGGTCGCGGACCGCTTCTCTAAAATCGCCCACTTCATTCCCCTGCCTGGTCTTCCGTCTGCACCTGAGCTGGCTAAGGACTTTATTCGCCATATCTTCCGTCTCCATGGCCTACCCCTCAACATCGTGTTGGATCGAGGGGTTCAGTTTACCTCACGCTTCTGGAGAGCCACATGTAAACTGCTGGACGTCACCCTGGACTTCTCCTCCGCTTACCACCCTCAGTCCAATGGTCAAGTGGAGCGGATAAATCAGATCCTTACCAGCTATCTCCGGCACTTTGTTAATGCCCACCATTCTGATTGGGTGGACCTCCTTTCTTGGGCCGAGTTCTCTTATAATAACCACGAGAGCGAATCCTCTTCCAAGTCCCCGTTCTTTATTGTCTATGGCCAGCACCTCCGGATTCCGCTTCCTGTCTCCGTTTCTGTGGACAACCCTGCTGCGGAGTCTCTTGTCAGCGAATTTTCTACTATTTGGGAGAGTACCAGGTCCGTTCTTCTTCTGTCCTCTGAGCGGATGAAGAGATATGCTGATAAGAGACGTCTGGATCCGCCTCAATTCCGTCCGGGAGACAAGGTTTGGCTCTCGTCCAAACATGTGCGGCTCAAAGTACCCTCCTTCAAGTTGGGCCCTCGATTCATCAGTCCCTTCGAAGTCCTCAGGCAAATTAACCCTGTGGCCTACAAATTAAAACTCCCGGCCACCCTACGGATTCCCAACTCCTTCCACGTATCTCTCCTCAAACCCGTTGTCTTTAACTCTTTTTCCAATAATCCAGGTGCCCCTCCTGCTCCGGTTTCCGCTGATGACGTCTTTGAGGTAGAGAGTATTCTGGCCTCCAAGAGGGTAAGAGGAAAGACCTTTTTTCTGGTAGATTGGAGGGGGTTTGGTCCTGAGGAGAGAACTTGGGAACCCAGGGAGAACATCAACGCCCCGCTTCTCCTTGAAAAATTTCTTTCTGGCCAAAAAAAGAGGGGGCCTAAAGGGGGGGGTACTGTAGCATCGGCGTCTCTGCCCCATACTAGGCAGAGACGCCGTCCCTCTCACCTCCCCGCTCCTGGCGCGGCATCCTCCAGCGCTTCTCTCCCCGCTGCTTCCGGCACGCGCTCCTTCCCCGGCATTGTGCTTAGAGCGCGCGCTCCCCCTCTCTTAAAGGGACTGCGCGCGCCGTCCTAAGGAGTCCCCGGCCAATTGCCGGAGGACCTCCCATACTTAAGGCACCTCCTCCAAAATGGAGGTGCCCGAGCAATGTTGTTGCAAAGCCTTCAATCTGCTTCAGCCCTCAGGTCCCGTTACCAGTTACCTGCCAGTCACCTGCCAGATTCCTGCCTGTTTCCTGCCAGTCACCTGCCAGATTCCTGCTTGATACCCGCCTGATATCCGTTTACCTGCTTGCAAGCCTGCGGTCCGACGGTCTGCCTTCTGACACCTGTCAGTCTGTCTATGGACCAGCCTGCCCGCTCACCTGGGAGCGCTCATCTGCTACCTGCCTGCTAGCCTACCTGGAGGCTCCACCGTCACTTGCCGTGACCACCTGCATGTCCAGAGACTCTTGTTCGCTCACCTGGGAGCGCTCACCTGCTACCTGCCTGCTAGCCTACCTGGAGGCTCTACCGTCACTTGCCGTGACCACCTGCCTGTCCAAAGACTCTCGCCCGCTCACCTGGGAGCGCTCACCAGCCACCTGCCTGCTGTCCTTCTACCCAGAGACTGTCCCTGTCACTTGCCGTGAGTACCCGTCCTTCTACTCAGAGACTGTCCCTGTCACTTGCCGTGACTACCTGCCCTTCTACCCAGAGACTGTCCCTGTCACTTGCCGTGACTACCTGCCCTTCTACCCAGAGACTGTCCCTGTCACTTGCCGTGACTACCTGCCCGTCTTCCCTGGGAGTCACCCGCTTCCTTACAAGGACCGCCCCCTTGTATAGTTGCTCAGAGGTTCTGCCTCCCAGACCCGTTACAGGCGGCTGGGGACTGAGTATGGATACCTCGCTGCCGAAGCAGCCATGAGGTAGTGGCCAGCTTCGGCCTCCTCTAAACTAAAAGGCCCCATTTCAAGTGCAAGCTAGCAGTATGAATTGCAGTCTGGGGGTGGGTGGGTGTCAGGCTGCACACTTACACTTGCATTAAAAGAAAACATAGCAGATGCTAACTTCTGTCATCATCATCATGCTCCTCACCTTGGCACTCTCAACTCCACCGATGGAGAAGTCAGGGCCCACTGGAGGAGTCTGGTTCTCTGGTGGGCTCGTCCAATGCTGCCTAAAGCAGGCCGGGCTAAGAAAAGTGTGTGGGGGGATGTTCCAAGGAGAAATGGGGGCGGCTGGGGACCGTTTATGGACACCCGACTGCCCCTAGGCGGCTGGGGACCGTGTGGACACTCGGCCGCGGGGCGGCTGGGGACTGAGTATGGACACCCGGCCGCCGGGTGGCTGAGGACTGAGTATGGATTCCAGGCCGCCAACACAGCCATGACGTGGTGGCCAGATTCCGCCTCCACATGCCTAAAAGGCCCAATTTCAAGTTCAAGCAAGCAAGCAGTATGGTATTGCAGCCTGGGGGTGGGTGGGTGGCAGGCTGCATACTTGCACATACTTGCGCTTGTATTGCAAGGAATGGGGGAGGTACAATTGAACACTGCCCTGGGACTAGAACTTGCATGGGGATAGTTCAAGTCTGCATCTTCTGATGCGGCAAGGATCACTTATGATGGGCACACTTTTAGACAGTGACCTGGGAGTCAGAGATGCTTCCAGGGGTCTTCCCCATGCTGTTCCCATGTCTTTTCAGCACTTTATGCATGTGTCACACAGCACATGGCCAGATAAGGTTGTAAAATGTTAAAATGACATTTCCCGGTGAATGCATTTGTCATAGTTGAAAGCAATACAAAAGTGCAAAAACGCATAAAAAATGCTACTTGTGAACATAGCCGAAGGTGTGGAGGAGTATTTTTGTTTTTGGTTATTTATTTTAACTTATACACAAGTCTTTTCCCTGGAAAGGATGTTCCTTAACATATTTCACAGGAAAAAAGTTTCACTTTCGTTTTATTGTGAGCCTGTAAAAGTGGCTTAATACCTCTGACCACTTTGTTGACAGCAGTGACCTGGGGATCAGAAATGCTTCCTGGGGCGATCCCCATGCTGTCCCCATGTCATTTGAGCACTGTCACTATCGTTTTGGGCACTTGTTAGGCTTTTAAAAGACTGCCGGGGGTGCCACCGCAAAAATGCTCGAGTCTCCCATAGACTAACATTGGGCTCGTTGCTCGGGTCGAGCACCTGAGTATCACGGCGAGCTCGGCCCGAGCTTCGAGCACCCGAGCATTTTAGTGCTCGCTCAACACTAATAGAAACATGTCAGTCACATATATAAGAAGTACAGTGACAGTGTTGCTTACTGTACTTGTCATTTAGTGTTAAAGGATTTATTAAAAAAAATAATAGTGTTTTCATGCACCGTCTCTTTAAAAAAGCCGGCCAGCAATTCAGCATTGGTACCCGATAATTTAGAACAGAAAGAATAGAGCATCACACATAGATTAGATAGATAGAAACATGTCAGTCACATATATAATAAGTACAGTGACAGTGTTGCTTACTGTACTTGTCATTTAGTGTTAAAATAAAGGATTTATTAAAAAAAAAAATTGGCGTGGGGTTCCCCGTAATTTTAGTCTCTAGTGGAGGTTAAGCAGACGGCTGGGGCAGATGTTTGAAACCTGGGAAGGGGGTAATACCCACGGAGCTTCCCAGGCTACTAATATCAGCCCCCAGCTGAATAGCTAGCCTTTACTAGCTATTAAAATGGGGGACCCCAAAAAAAATGACGTGGGGTCCCCCCTATTTTAATAGCTAGCAAAGACTAGGCAGACAGCTGGCGGCTGATATTAATAGACCAGGAAGGGTGCCATGAATATTGGCCCCCCTCCCAGGCTAGAAACACCAGCCGTCAGCCGCCCCAGAAATGGCGCATCCATAGGATTCGCCAATTCTGACACTTAGCCTTGCTCTTCCCACTGCCCTGTAGCGGTGGCAGTGGGGTAATAGGACTGAGGTTGATGTCAGCTTATAATGCCAGCTGACATCAAGCCCAGGTTAGTAATGGAGAGGCGTCTATTAGAGATGAGCGGTGTTCGCCTCGAACTCTTCGCCAATCTCAAATTCGAGCTGTTTTGAGCGGTATTCGAGCTGTTCGGCGAACACGAACGATTTGAAAAAAATCCAGCTGTTCGAGGTTATGTTCGATAACTGTTCGTGCACCAAAATCATAACTAGATTTTTTCACAGTAATGCTGATAATCAATGTTAATATGCAGTTTGAGTGTACAGCGGGGCGGGGGGAGGGGCAGGGGATGGATCTCTGCATAAATAATGAAGATCTCCATTTTTTTTTCTCTTTCCCGCATTTACAGTGGGGAGGTGCAATCTGTCAGCCTATCAGCAGCGCACACACGGAGCGAAGTGCTTTTTTTACACACAAGCAAGGGCATGTGTCATTGGCAGTGTATGTCACATGTCCTTGCCCTATAAGACCCAGCCATTTTCCCAGTTGTTGCTGTGTACGCTATACTTTCAGTGTTAATTTCAAGCCAATTTTCTCAGAAATCTACAGATAGCTTGGGAGTAGGGAATAGTTGTGATTGCAGTCCTTTTGAGGACTAGGTTACAGCATTTCCTATGACTTTTATCAGGCAGGTCTGTGCTCTTAAATAGAAAGGTTATGGGAGTAAAGACTAATTGTAATTGCAGTCCTTTTGAGGACTAGGTTACAGCATTTCCTATCACTTTTTGCCAGGCCGGTCTGTGCCAGTGCTGTGCAAGTGTGTTTCACAGCATTTGGCTAAATCTAGCTAAGCAAATCCTTTTTGGCCTCTTGCAGTGAGTGTTAGTCAGTGGAGTAGCGTATCTGTGTTGCAAGCTACACCACCTGTGTATAGAATACAATTTTATTTACTGCACCTAGCCAAGTAAAACCTTTTGGGCATAGCATCATTCTATTAGGCCATCTATACTAAGCTCCACCAGCTTGCAAATTACTAATAATTTTTATCTGCATCTAGCTCGGAAAATAATTTGGGCTTGTAGCAGTGTGTGGGACTTATTCTAAGTCCATCTATACTAAGCTACACCAGGTTGAAAATGACAAATAATTTTTAACTGCATCTAGCTCGGAAAATAATTTTGGGCTTGTAGCAGTGTGTGGGACTTGTTCTTAGTCCATCTATACTAAGCTCCACTAGCTTGCAAATTACAAATACTTTTTATCTGCATCTAGCTCGGAAAATAATTTTGGGCTTGTAGCAGTGTGTGGGACTTATTCTTAGTCCATCTATACTAAGCTCCACCAGCTTGCAAATTACAAATAATTTTTTGCTGCATCTAGCTCAGAAAATAATTTTGGGCTTGTAGCAGTGTGTGGGACTTATTCTTAGTCCATCTATACTAAGCTCCACCAGCTTGCAAATTACAAATAATTTTTATCAGCATCTAGCTCCGAAAATAATTTTGGGCTTGTAGCAGTGTGTGGGACTTATTCTTAGTCCATCTATACTAAGCTCCACCAGCTTGCAAATTACAAATAATTTTTATCTGCATCTAGCTAGGAAAATAATTTTGGGCTTGTAGCAGTGTGTGGGACTTATTCTTAGTCCATCTATACTAAGCTCCACCAGCTTGCAAATTACAAATAATTTTTAGCTGCATCTAGCTCAGAAAATAATTTTGGGCTTGTAGCAGTATGTGGGACTTATTCTTAGTCCATCTATACTAAGCTCCACCAGCTTGCAAATTACAAATAATTTTTAGCTGCATCTTGTCTGGAAAATAATTTTGGGCATATTAGCAGTGTGTGGTACTCTTTCTATTAGGCCATCTATACTAAGCTCCACCAGCTTGCAAATTACTAATAATTTTTATCTGCATCTAGCTCGGAAAATAATTTTGGGCTTGTAGCAGTGTGTGGAACTCATTGCATTAGGCCATCTATACCAAGCTCCACCAGCTTTGAAACTAATAATTATTTTTAGCTGCATCTAGCCCGGAAAATAATTTTTCTTTCCAATAGTGGTAGCAATAGAAATATGGGGCGCGCGCCTGGCTAACAAAAATATACGCTTCATAACAAAAAACACCAGCCTAGCACACTGAATTAATAAGATGGCATCATCGTCTCTCCCAGTGCTAGGCCTACTACGCCGGCTAGCATTCCTGTGCCTAAAACACAATGTATGGGTCCACCCTCACCACGATGCTGAGGGGTCTAAAGCTGCTGCTAACGCTTTATCACAATTCAATTGGCAGATTTTCACAGAGCTCTTCCCCAACGCCCACCCATCGGGCAAAAGTTGCCCACCCTCCCTATGGGATCTAGTGGCGAATAGTTGATGCCATTAATCAGAGCGTCAGTTGCCCCGTCGACGTGGCAAGCATACGGTAGGGCATGGGAAGAGTGGACACGACTAGTAGCAGGCAGACGGGTTGACCAATGTGAACAAGCCAGATTACAAGTCACCATAGAATTTCTCCACCAGCTAATGATGAGGGGCATATCAGGGGCGTCAGTGCAGCGGTGTCTGACCGGAGTAGCATTTCACTTCCAACTACTGAATTGGGGAGATGTGATTAAGAGATTCATCATCAGACAATCTATAAAAGGGTGGAAAAGGGGTCAGCCAAGTCAGGAGTGTAGACGTCCCGTGTCACTAAAACTGATTTCTCACATCATATCCCTAACACCATTAACACGACACTCACAATTTGAAGCAACACTACTGTCTACTGCATTTGCGATCGCCTTCTTTGGGGCGCTATGCATAAGCGAATTAGTCCCTAAATCAAAAATTACCACCAGTGGAGGTTTATTACACCAGGACGTAGTCATACCCAAAAATGCAATACGTCTATGCATACGCCAATCGAAAACGGTTCCAGCGGGCAGGGGCACTTGGGTACTTCTACAATTCACAAATGGTACACTGAGTCGGGTAGCAATAGTAAAAACATATATAACCATCAGATCACAAAGTAATTTCTTCCTATCACACATTGATGAAATGCCATTATCAAGCTATATTTAATAAATGCATAACATCGGCAGGGAACCACCCCAAAGATTATGGGACACACTCATTGCGCATAGGCGCGGCCACGGAAGCAGCAAGAGCAGGACTGTCAGAAACGGAAGTTCAGAGGATAGGGAGATGGCGATCCACGTGTTTGGCGAGATACATAAGACCGGACTTGTTATTCTAATGTGGTTTGTTTCTTTTACAGGTGACGCTAAGCCAACAGTGTGGGTGATAGGCCACTCGTATATATATTGGGCAGAAAAAAGGGCGAAAGTCCGCCCAGGCGGGAGGAAATTAGAGTTTCATAACACATATTTCAACTGGAGAGGTTTTAGAGGCCTGCTATGGCCACAGGTTCTAATGGAGGTAATCAAGGTAGGGAGAGAGGCAAGAGGTCCGGTCATCTTAGTTATACAGGCCGGGGGAAACGACCTAGGTCATCACAAGAGCGCATAACTAATGGCAATAAAGAAACTAGACACTGAGAGCTTCAGAGAATTTTTCACAAAACTAACTATAGTATGGTCAGAGATTGTGACGATAGCGGTATGGCAAGGTGCGCGAGACATCACGGCCATCGAACGGACAAGGTGGGTAATAAATATTCGGATGGCAACATTTAGAAGAGACAGAGGCGGTGTAGTGATACAGCACCGATAACTGGAAGGAGATAAAGCAGGCCTCACCCGACGGTGTTCACTTAATGGATATTGGACTGGACATATTCCTGTCAGGACTCCAGGACGGAGTGGAAGAAGCGTTAAGAGTGATGGATGGGGGTCAGAGTCCTGCATACGAGTACGCAGGCTCCTCTGTGGCCTGGAAATAGAAAGGACATGTTGGAGAGTTACACTTGTTGGCCAACTTGCCGGTGTGGAGACCCAGGGCATGCTGCAACAAGCTGAATTATTTTAGAAATAAAATGCCTTTCCAATGGAATGAGTATAAAGAGTTAATAAAGCTGTGACCGATCCTCACCCATCCAGTTGTAAGAGTTACATTATTGTATTGTCAATGAAATGGGGGCGGTAGGGGGGCTGAGCGTCTGGGTTTGGTTGGGGGTCCCCACAGTCTGCCTAGGCTAGATGCATTTAAAAATTCTTATTAGATACACAGGCGGTGCAGCTTGCTTCGCAGCTGGGCTACTACTCCCAAAGTATTGCCTAGGCTAGATGCAGTTAAAAATTCTACGCTGACTAGCAGACACTGAAGCTTTGGAGCAGACCTCTGAGTAAACAGCTCTTCAGACCCAACCATCTGTGTTACCCCAAGCCATAGTGTATGTAGTTTCTTACAGTTAAAAGGGGGGTGGCGACCTAACCCACCTGGAATTGACGATGCCAACGTCACGTAAAACACAGCAAGGGGACTCCAAAAAGAGTCTCCATTTTTTCCAAAAATTGTGGCACAGACACCACTTAAGTGGCATCAATTGCCCCAGAGTTGCTTAAAACGGTTGGTGAGGTGATTTTACCAAATCCTCAAGCTTTTAGTCTCCCCAGGATGACACAGGGGTAGAAAAGTCCTTGCAGATCCATGATTTGCTCATCTTTATGAAAGTGAGTCTGTCTACATTCTCAGTGGACAGCCGCGTGCGCTTATCTGTCAGCACACCACCAGCAGCGCTGAACACACATTCAAAGAGAACGCTGGCTGCAGGGCATGACAAGATGTCCAAAGCGTGAGTGGCTAGCTCTGGACATTTTTCAAGATTGGAATCCCAAAATGAGCAAGGGTCCAGTGACACAGTCATGGCTTCGATGTTCACTTGGAGATACTCCTGTACCATCCTCTCTAGGCGTTGACTATGTGTCAGACTTCTTGTCTCCTGTGGCCTTGCAAAGGATGGTCTAAAAAAGTGGTGAAACGATTCCACAAAATTGCTGTTACCAGCAGATACTGTGTTACTGTTACGGTTTGAGTGATGAAGACTCGACAGTCCCACGGTTTGCAAGTTAGAACTGTGAGATTCACTACGTGTACCACTGGTGTTTTGTGGAAAAGCACATGTAAGATTCTGCAACAGCCTCTGCTGATACTCCTGCATGGGTGAATCCCTTTCTATGGCAGGAATTATTTCGGCAAATTTACTTTTGTACCGGGGATCTAAGAGTGTGGCACTGGCAACCCAGTAGTCGGGATTACTTCGAATTCTGACAATCCAAAGGTCATGTTGCAGGTAGTGCAGCAAGAAGGCATTCATGTGTCTTGCGCATCCAGGAGGACCAAATCCTTGTTGTGTTGGTAGCGAGTTAAGAATCATGCTTCCTTCCTCCGCCCTCTCCCCCCAACCTCACACAACAGAAATGTGATCAAGGTCTCCCTCATCTGATGAGTCTTACATGCCCATTGCCAGTTCGTCCTCCACTTCTTCCTCGGCTCCTGCACCTTCCTCACTAGTTTCGCTGCTACCATGCGCCCTGGTTAATCCCTCTCCTCCACCCTCCCATGCCTGCCGCCTTGCTGCTGCCGAGCGTCTGGACCTTGGAGATGTTATCCCTTCCGCATACGTCTCCTCCTCTACTTCCTCCACCTCCCCTTGTCCCACCACCTGACTCTGAATTCTGTTTAACATGTGCTCCAGCATGTAAATCACCGGAATAGTCATGCTGATAATGGCATCGTCATCACTAAACATCTTCGTCGCCATTTCAAAATTGTGCAGAAGGGTGTGTTTCGCCCCTGAGGGTTCAGTCGCCACAGAGGTACTTGATCTCACCCAGAGGTGTGGTATCTCACACTCAGGTAAGGAAGGAGTATGGCTCAGGACCCTAACACCTGCATCCAACACATACCCCCAGTGGGGGTAGGGCAAGATTGCTCCTAAGGGAGAGCACAGTCCCAGGTTCCTAGCTGGCGGGAGGGTCCAATGTAGTGGGTGTGGGTGGAGAAAGCAGCTTAGGGGAGGACATGACAGGGAGAGTATAAATAGGAAGCCATCTTAGAAAGAGCAAGCCAGTCAGAGGAGGAGAAGTGACAGGAGCAGAGTCATGAGCTCTGCTCCGGAGGCGGGCCTAGCCTGGGAGGCCCAGGACTGAAGGAGAGAAGAGAGGAGTGGGAGCAGGAAGGCTCCAGGAACCGAAGGGACCCTAGGGGTACGGGCCGTGCAGAAGGCCACCCGTACGCCCGCTGCTACCAGGAGATAGAGGGGTCAGGCCAGATAAGGGGAACCTGTCACTCAACTAGCGGAGAAACAGCAAGGCTCAACTAGAAACCGGAGGCTGCAGCATTTCATGTACTGCAGGCCAAAGTCCACACCAGTCTCACTAAGATGGTAGCCACTTAGGACCCAGGGAACGGAACACACATCGCCCGCCAAGGCCCGAGGATACCGGATAGAAGTGTCACTGGGTGTGAGGTGCAGGGAGAAGGCCAGAGAAAGGACACACAGAAGGGGGTCCTGCTAAGTACTCCGGAGCTATCTGGGGGTGGACTGAGCCCCTCACTGAGTACGCACATCACGACGGGGGAGATTGCTCTGGTACCTGTAATCTGGACTGCAACAACTGTGAGTAAAGATCTTGGGACTGCATCACACGGACTCTGTGTTCATTACTGACTCCTTGCACTACAACCACCATCATCCACCCACACTGCCCTGAAGCTACACTCTTCCTGTGGGGAGTAATAATACCATTGCTGCAAAACCACCAGCTTCAGAGGACTGTTCCGCAGCGGCGGCCCCTTTGGCCGCACTCCACAGGTGGCGTAGTCGGACATAATAAAATCCATATATACAAATTACCCTTGGATTGACCGCCCTGGGTCACGGACCGGGTCACCGCCACAGTGACTACAACCGCCAGCGTCTACCGGCCAAGCTCCAGGTACCCCACGGCCCAGGAGGCACGTCAACTTCATAGGTCCCTGATCTGAGACCACTCCTGCAGCGTGATTTGCCCCACCTCTGGATCTCGTTGGCCCAGGCTATACGTCAGAACGTATTGCACCAGGGCTTGTTGGTGCTGCCACAGTCGCTGCAACATGTGCAGAGTTGAATTCCACCGTGTCGGCACATCACATTTCAGCCGGTGAACTGGCAGGCCCAATGACTTCTGTAGAGATGTTAGTCGTTGAGCTGCGGGATGCGAATGGCAGAAGTGAGCACACAGCGACCGTGCCCTCTGCAGAAGGCCATCTAGTCCGGGATAGTGGGCTAAAAATTGCTGGACAACCAGGTTCAACAAGTGAACCATACAAGGCACGTGTGTGACATTGCCCTGGCGAAGGGCCGCACCCAGGTTTGCAGCATTGTCGCACACGGCCTTCCCTGGTTGCAGGTCCAGTGGAGACAACCATTCATGAAACTGGGTCTCCAGAGCTGACCACAACTCCTCAGCTGTGTGACTCACATTTCCCAGACATTTCAAAGTAAACACTGCCTGATGCCGTTGAGCCCTGCTGCTAGCATAGTAAGGAGGTGTGCAGGAATCCTTCTGCGCAGTTAGAAAGTGGGTGGCATTACCAGACAGGCTTTGCGTGCAGGTGGAGGACCGAGAGGAGGTTGAGGAGGCAGAAGCAGTGGAGGAACTTTCAGATAAATAGGATTGACGCACAACTCATGGGGACGGCAAGACTTGGACAGCAGCCCCTTGTCCTGCAGTCACCATAGTTACCCAGTGCCCAGTCAGCGACATGTAACGCCCCTGTCCATGCCTACTCGTCCAAGTGTCTGTGGTGAAATGCACCCTGTCACACACAGTTTCTCAAAGAAGCGGTGATGTTGTGTGTGACATGCTGGTGGAGCGCAGGCACACCTTTCTTTGAGAAGTAGTGCCGACTGGGCATCTGGTACTGGGCACTGTGATGGACATAAGGTCTCGAAAATCCTCTGTGTCCACCAGGCGGAAAGGCAACATTTCTGTAGCCAACAGCTTGCAGATGGTGAATTTCAACCTCTTAGATTTCTCATGGCTAGGAGGAAATGGTCTTTTACTTGTCCACATCTGAGGGACCGAGGGCTGGCTGTTGTGCTTAGACGGGGTTGAGTAGGGTGTCCCCGGCAAACTGCTGGTCTGTGAGGAAGATGCAGGCGGAAAAGTTAGGTTGCCTTGATCCAAAGGTGGTGCTCTCGATGTCGGAGAGCGCTCAACACCAGCTGGTTTTTCCACTTCCAAATGAAATGATGACCTGCCAATCACGCTGGCTGTTGCGGGTAAAGAGGTGGCAGGTCTGCTTCCAAAAACATGTGTGACTGCTGTCCCCCCAGTCACAGAGGATGAAGACGCCGTGGATGCACAAGATGGGGCAGACGGTGGTTGGCCCGGCCCGCTAGGCCACATTGTAGCACAGTGAGCTTCCCACTGCAACTTATACTTCATATCCATGTGACGGTTCATGCATGAAGTACTCAAACTATGAATTTTTTGGCCTCTACTTAGCTTTGGGTGACAAATATTACAGATAACACGAGATGGGTCATCCTTATCGATCTGAAAAAATGCCCAGGCTATGCAAGGCTTAAAGCCCATGCGACCTGAAGAGCCACTACGACTTCTGGTCAGAGTTAGAGTTGTGGTCGAGGATGCAGTTGTTGACGTGCTTCCAGTACTCCGTCTCTGTCCAGGAAGGCGCAACCTAACCTCGTCGTCAATAGCATCTGTGACGCCCAGCTGCGCTTGGTATCACAGATCCTAGAAGAGTGCATTGATGGAATCCTCCACAAGAGGCCCCCATAAACATTCACACATCTCCACCTTCCACCTCAGACCAGCAGAGGGAGCCCGTTAGGGATATAAATAGGGAAGGTGGAGCTAGGCAGTTCAGTTCCTCTGAAGAGTTCCTGCAGTAGAGAAGCCTAAGAGAGGTCAGTCTGCAGTGGAGCTCAGTCTAGTCTAGAGAACTCAGTTAATAGTTCAGCAGTGGAGCACGAGGCTCCTGCTAGCTAGATTCAGGGAGCCCAGTTAGAGCTTAAGGTGTGCCGGCGCCATAAGATCGGTGAAGCGCGGCAAGCTGCCGTTAATGTGTATAGCCTAGTGAGGGCCCGAGTAGGCCGAAGGCGAGTGGAGAGTTAGTACATAGGGGGCAGAGGAGCTTAACCAGCTCACCCCGAAGCATTTACCAGACACTGGATCCGAGCTTACCGGGATCTCTATGACTCAGTAAGGCATAACCGGAACACCTGGAGAACTACAAGTCCCAGGATCGCTAAGGTGCTGATACGTAACAGAGCCAGGAGACGCTTAGGCCCCGCATACTGGGAGCGTGAGCTCCAAGACAAGGCACTACGACAAGGTCTGCCAGCGCAGGACAGAGACAAAGTTAGGCCTAGCTCCAGGCAGGTCAGAAACTTACTACGCAGAGGCAAGAAACAGGAGGCCCTACACTCGCTCATTGGGGAGGATCCTGATATGCACCCTTCACCCTACAGTGCTCTGGGATGTGCCTGGATTTCCACCAGTAAAAGGTACTGAAGTGACTACCGTGTCCGTTCCCGTTCTTGCTCTGACCCAGCTGAGTCTCGCCTGTCCTGCATTCCCCTTGCATATGCTTTTCAGAGGCCTAGCTCCACCTGTGGGGAGCTATACCATCAAGCTGCCTTATCACCGGCCTCAGTGGACTGATGCAGCGCTGGTGCTTCTCACCAGATACCACAGGTGGCGTCACAAACTCTTATAAAATTAACAATTATCCACCCTTTTAAAGAGTGACCCCAGGGTACAGGCCCAAGAGCCGACCACCGCGACATCCCCAAGGCCAGGCAAAGGCCCGGGTACCGAGTCATCCCCATCCCCTGGGCTAGTCACATCCTCCTCCACCTCCTCTGCTGACCTCATCAACTGGCTGACTGTGGGTTGACAGTAAGTGGGATCTCCAACCTCGTCATCATCACCCTGTGTTCTCACACCCGTCGTCCTCAGAGCCAACCTCTTCCTGCCCTGACCGAAAAGTCAAGTTGTCACTCCAATCAGGTATTTGAGTCTCATCATCGTCTTCATCATTGTCTCCACCATAGGAGTTACAGTTTGGGAACGAGGGTCTACATTATGCTCAGAACCTTCTTCATCTGGTCCTGGATCCGACGCATAAAGATTCTGGGCATCAGTGCAGATCATTTCCTCGTCTGGATTAACAGAAGCTCTGGAGCAGAACTCCGTTTCCCAGGCTATAGTATGAGTAAACAGCTGTGCAGACTCAACCATCTGTGTTACCCCATACTCAGATGGGCAGCTGGAGACTTGGGAGCTGTGAGGAAGCAAGTGCGATTGGGGTGACACCTCTGAGGACTGGAGTATTTGCGATGTTGAAGTTGAGGTGGAGGAGAGCCCACTTGAAGGAGCACTTGATATCCGTTGAAGCACCTTCTGTTTTTGTGCCTCATCTGGAATTTGTAGTGATGGGCGTGTCCGTAAGAAAGGGATCGTATCACATTGTGCATGAAAAAAAGTAGACATCTTAGTTTAGCTGGAAGATGGTTTATCTTCTGCAGATGTTACCCCCCCCCCACCGCAGGGGGGCTCGACCCACCAGCGGACAGGCACCAGTATTGGGAAAGGGGGGCTGGCCGCCAGGGTCCACCGCGGCTCTGGCACAAACCCGGCGACACGGAGGTCGCACGGGCAGGAACGGACTGGCAGTGTCAGCTTCGCACTCCAGCGTAGTCCCTTTGCCCGCTCGCGTCCGTAACCTCAAAGGGATGCGCAAGCGGCTTTTCTTCCCAGGGCTGTTCCCCGCCTAGCAGGAACGTGGGAGAGCTCAGGTCGGCCTTCCACTGTACTCCCTTACCTCCCTCGCCCTCTTTCCTTCTTCCGTTCTCCATCTAACCCCTCAGCTCTGTGGTGTCCGCTCTCCCTCCAGCTCTCTCCTTCTCACAGGTGGACTACCGCGTGTATTCACACTGTGGCGAATCGTTTGGGCCCAGGCATAAGAAGTTATCAAGGTAATGAATAATATGTGCCCCCTTAGAAACGTCCATTTTCTTGTCTTGTCATGTCTTGTCAGCTTGGCAGCTTTCGGCTGTGATCCAGCCTGTCATGTGAATGTAGCAGAGCTGGAGCTGTCCTGGGAACCATGGAAAGGTAAGGATGATGTTGGTTTATTAATTTACTTTTATTGCAGAAGACATTGGCTTCAGCTGGAATGGGCGTGACGGTAAGTATGGTTTAATTTAGAACAATAAAGAATTGTGTGTTTATTTCAATTAAAGGACTTTATTCTGGGTGTTTGTGTTTTTTTTTAACTTTGACAATGGGGTTAGTAATGGGGGTGTCTTATAGACGCCTCTCCATTACTAACCTGGGATTGATGTCAGCTGGCATTATAAGCTGACATCAACCCCAGCCCTATTACCCCACTGCCACCGCTACAGGGCAGTGGGAGGAGCGAGGCTAAGTGCCAGAATTGGCACATCCTATGGATGGGCCATTTCTGGGGCGACTGAGGGCTGGTGTTTGTAGCCTGGGAGGGGGCCAATATTCATGGCACCCTTCCTGGGCTATTAATATCAGCCCCCAGCTGTCTGCCTAGCCTTTGCTAGCTATTAAAATAGGGGGGACCCCACGTCATTTTTTTTGGGGTCCCCCATTTTAATAGCTAGTAAAGGCTAGGTATTCAGCTGGGGGCTGATATTAGTAGCCTGGGAAGCTCCGTGGGTATTACCCCCTTCCCAGGCTTCAAACATCTGCCCCAGCCATCTGCTTAACCTCCACTAGAGACTAAAATTACGGGGAACCCCACGCCAATTTTTTTTTTAATAAATCCTTTATTTTAATACTAAATGACAAGTACAGTAAGCAACACTGTCACTGTACTTATTATATATGTGACTGACATGTTTCTATCTATCTAATCTATGTGTGATGCTCTATTCTTTCTGCTCTAAATTGTCGGGTACCGAAGCTGAATTGCCAGCCACCTTTTTTAAAGAGACGGTGCATGAAAACACTATTATTTTTTTTAATAAATCCTTTAACACTAAATGACAAGTACAGTAAGCAACACTGTCACTGTACTTATTATATATGTGACTGACATGTTTCTTTCTATCTAATCTATGTGTGATGCTCTATTCTTTCTGTTCTAAATTGTCGGGTACCGGTGTATGCCGCTAATGAATTGCCGGCTTTTCATGTTTCACTGTGAGCACTGTTCCCATCGATTTGGGAAACCACTGTAATGCCACAACCACCATGGCTGTGGCATTAACGTCTTAAAAAAAATATTAATTCCTGCTATTCCATTTGATTGTAATGTAAGGGAGATAATGTAATGTCAGCGCTTGAGCAGGAGAATTCTTCCACGCTGGGATGGCATTCTGATGACAGGCTGGATCGCAGCTGAGCGCTGCCATCCAGCTTGTCATGCTTCAGAGACACTGCAGAGCGCAGGCATTATGGGAACTTCCGATTCCGGTATTCGATATTCTAAAAGTATCGGAACTCAGTATCGGAACTCCGATACCGCGAATATCGGTCGATACCCGATATTTCAGTATCGGAATGCTCGACACTAGTCATAATGGGCTCCTGGCTTTTATCTGACAGTGCAGCAGCGCCAGCTTCAGTCTGTAGGGAGCCTACAGACTGGGAAGCAGGGGGGACCGCTGGTCATTTGTTCATTAATTAGTTATCCTCTCTACCTTCCCCCCGGTCTTGAGGTGCATGGAACATTGGGGGGGGGACAATGAGAGAAAATAGGTGGACTTATGCAGATTAAAAACGTGTGGGTTCTATCTGCAACAAGCAGTATAGTTGTGGGTTTTAAAGTGTCTATAGATGAACAACTTGTCTTCCTAAGGGGAGTCTTTGTCCCTATCCCTGCAATGGGTGCTTTCTTGGGGCCAGGGTGCAGCCATAGGCCAAAATTAATTCAGGCAATCTCTTCTCGGCTTTTTGGCTTCGATCTTACAGCTTGTCTGTTTGGTTGTTGCCTATCTGGGTGCTCTCTGTACCCTCTCTCTCGACCTGGGGGGATCATTCCTCTTTGGAGAACTTCACCCCCCTGTTGCTATAGGGAGATAAGCTTAGTCCGGGGGCAACGGGAAGGGATCCCCTAAAAAGCCCTATGAAGGCATCTGCCTTTCTTTTTGTTTGTTTCCGTAGTTGGCGTTTTCTTTTTTTGGAAGAGATCCTGGCTGTGCTAACCTATGTATCGGGTGAACCCCGGATGAGGAAAGCGGTTCGAATTGATGGTTTGGAGAAGTTTCGGAGAGAGAAGAGCATCCAGTACGTTTGTAACACCATCCTGCTTGGACTCTTGGAATTCAGCAGAGAGGACATCTACTGCTTTCAGGATAATGAATCGAAAGGTTCTTTCACCATCACTTTTAGAAGCCAAGAGTGCTGCAACAATTGGTTCAGAAGGTAAATGAAAATGTCCACATGGACGAGATAGAAGGTTTGTTTTTTTCTTTATTATTTGTTTCTGAAGAAGTCCAGATTGTGGCTCATTTCCCTAACCCCTTTGTGGAAGTGCTAGACATTTTGACCTTCTTACATCGCTATTGCGATGAAGTGACTTTTACAGGAAACATTAAAAATGCGGTTAATTTCTGGTGTGGGAAACAGAGGTTACTGGCAAGATTGAAGAACGATCCAACAAGAGTCGGAGGAACGCAGCACCGTCCCTCCACCTTACAAATCGGGAAGAGCCAAGGATACCTCTTCTATCAAGGTATGCCCTTGTATTGTAGAAACTGTGGCACAATGGGACATATCCAAGACACTTGCCAGGAGAGGAGGACTGCCCGTTGCAATAATTGCAGCCAGTATGGACACCTGATGAAAGACTGTCCTCACAAGAAACAGTGTAATCTGTGTGGGGAGGATGGACACGTGTTCCGGAGTTGCCCCCAGAGAACTAAGGTACAGATGTGGCACCCCAGGGGTCTGGTCTCCACAGTAATAGCAATGTTATGTCTGAGAGCAGGTGGGAGGTCTCTTGGTCAGGAATCCTATGCATGCCACACCTCCTGCCCAGTCCTGGGAGGGGAAGAACTTCCCCTATATAAAACTGGGGCTGAGGCAGGGTTAGAGAAGAGAAGAAGAGGAGCAGCTTAGGAAAGAAAGATCAGGAGCTCAGTGGGAGCAGTGCTAAACGGAATCAGGGGCTGGCAGCTGAAGAGCTCGCCCTGATTGAAGAGTTACCACCGGACCCGGAGTCCGAGGCTGTGGGGATTAACCCAGACCCAGCAGCAGAAACCGCCCGGCAGGGAATTTCAGGTCCTCTGGCCAAGAAACCCGAAGGCACGGTCACACGCGTGGGACCAGCACCGCCGTCGTGGAGCGGAAGCCACTAGAAGGCCCCGAGTCACCGGCCATACGGGTGAGCACCACACGGTACACTCAGGGACGTGGGCTACCTTTACCCGCCTCTAGCAAGGAAGCCAGAAGAGTACAATTAGTTGGGGAGGCCTACAACTCCGCCTGGCCAAGGGGGATCCCATCTGCTCAAGGACTGACCAAGCCCCGACCGCTAGCCAGTACTCCGGGAGGGTCTATCTTTGTCACCAGTAAAGACCCTGAACTACACCGCATCGTCTCTGAATGGTTCCTGCTACCCCCATTATCCACGTCGGCTGCCCTGAGGCCATACCCCTCCCGTTGGGGGTTATACCATCCACGCTGCACCATCCTTCCACCGGCCTCAGCGGTCTGCCCTGCAGCGGCAGCTCCATAGCGGCATTCAACGGGTGGCGTAGTCGTCCTACATCTACTGCTAATATACCGCCACTTAGTCTGACACCCTGGGCACGGACCGGGTCACCGCCACAAGGACTACTACCCCTATCCAGATCCGGCTCCGGGTATCCCTTGAACATGGCCCAGGGGGCGCGTCACAGACATATGCAGATGCAACTGGGGGACCCTGGCGAAGACAATTTCTAGCCCGCCCCGCGGTGTCCACCAGGGAGGATCCCCAAGACAGGACCGAGCAAAGCCCTACTGCACCCTCTGCAGTGGAGCTGGCAAAGAAGAAGCCCCCACAAAAAGGGGATGTTGGGCGGTCCACTCAGGGACTGGAGCAGAAGCGCTCTCCCGTTCGGGAGGGTGTCTCTGTATCGATGGTCCCTAGCGATGTGTGCGTTTCTGGTGTGCTGGAGCAGGGAGCCCCGAGTATGTTGGCACTGGTGGGCCCTGCAACGAAGGCCCCATATGCTATCCAAGTGTCAAGCCAGCAGGACACAGTGTGTTTTTCCTTAGGTGACGACTTCGAGAAGAGAGACCATGAGGCAGTAGCGGGAGAAGATTGCACTAGTAACCTACCTGAACTCAGCGGGAAGAAGATGTGTGCAGATGTCTGTCCAGATTCACCGGATGTTTCCTTGGGTATCGGGGATTTGTGGCTGCAAGGAGCAGGAGCAGGATACCCAGTCACAGCCTTGGATCCACGGAACATTTCCCTTTCCCCGGAGTCAGAAAGCTTGGAGGCATTATTGGATCATAGTCCTGAGCAAGTCAAGATGATTCTGGATGATTCTCTCCCACCTTGATCTAAATGCGGTCCATAAAATGCCTCTCACTGAATGTGAGATCTTTAAAGAGCCCTGTTCGCAGGGCTGCTCTTTTTCAATATTTAGAGACTTTAGACTTTTATGTGTGTTTATTACAGGAATGTGGACTGCAACATGCAATCAATTATGACGAACTTAAAAAGGATTGGAAGTCGGGACCGTCAGTGTGGTCCGGCTCAAATGTGAATAAGACTGCTGGAGTGGGTTTGCTCTGTCGTGGTAATAACATTGTGATTTCCTCTGTTACAGAGATTACCCCTGGCAGGGCAATGTTAGTACATTTGCATATTAATAATTTCAGCTTTTGCATAATTAATGTGTAAGCAAGAGCGCATCCAATTGTTTGAAATGTTGCCTGTGTTTTGTGTAGGGTCTTCTCCCCTCCTGATAGGTGGGGATTTTAACTGCCTCAGTGTCAGCGAACGACGAGATGGAGGGGACCCTCTCCGTAAGTTGGATAAATCATGTTTTCTGCTAAAAAACATTCAAACTGATTTTAAGTTATGTGATGCCTGGAGGTCTCTTTCACCGATGGACCCTGGATTTACATGGTCCGGTCAGGGAGTGGCCTCTAGGATCGATTTCATGTTTTTATCTGTGGATTTTAAGCCGGTGATGTTCAATCTAATGTCTAATTTATTTTCCGATCACAAAATGTTAAAATTGCAGTTAGAATACCAAGCAGAGCAGAGAATAAACAAAGACTGTGGCGTTTGGGGACACATCTGCTGGAGGATCCTCAGATAAGGTTGGATTTTTGTAGGGTCTACCAGGAATGGAGACAACATAGGCCTCGTTATATAAAAATGTCTTGGTGGGAAAGGTTAAAAATAAAATTAGGCTTTTTATCATGGCAGGGAGGAAGAAATCAAGACAGAAAATTTTTTTTTTTTCAAATTTAAACACAAGGCTGCAGACACTTTCTAAATTGAAAGAGATTGGGTTGGAGGTGGAGGAAGACATTGTCAGCCTAAAAGCAGAAATACATTCACTTTTGGAGAAGAAAGGGAGAGAAGTAATTTTTAATTCAAAGGTAAAACAGTTAGAAGAAGATGAAAAATGTTCACGTTTCTTCTTTAAAAAAGCAATGGAGAGCAAAAATATGTTTACTTGTTTTGGTGAAGAGTCCACTATACAGGGTATGAAGAAGGTGGCTTTTGATTTTTACCGACTCCTTTTAAGTGAGAAAAGTGTGGATGATTCCTTTTTACAAGATGCTCTTAATGTCCTAGATTTTAAGTTGAATCAGTCAGATCAGGAGTTTTTAGTACAGGATTTTAGTTTAGAAGAACTTTTTAACATTTTTAAAAGTTTTTCAAAAGGCAAAGCTCCAGGAGAAGACGGTCTCCCCGTCAAATTTTATCTGACTTTCTGGGATATTTTAAAGGATGATCTTTTAGCACTTTTTAAGGAGGTTTTTAAGTGTAAACTGTTGCCCAAGGAATGGAGGAGGGGGATAGTGTCCTGATTTTTTTTAAAAAAAGGTGCTCGTGAGGACCTCGCAAATTGGAGGCCTATCACCCTCCTCAATATGGACTATAAAGTTTTAGCCAAATTTATTGCATGCTGGCTTAAAATGATAATAGATAAGTTGATACAACCAGAACAAGTGTGTGGTGTACCGGGAAGGAGTATTGCGGAGGTGTTAAATGTCATAAGGGATACAATATGGTATACTAGAGATCGTGGTCAGAATCTAGCCCTGTTGGTGCTGGACTTTGAGAAGGCTTTCGAATGGGTATCACACAAATACCTTTTTAGTGTTTTAAAAAAGATGGCGATCCCGGATTTTCTGATGTCTCTAATTAAGATTTTGTATAAAGATTCATATTGTGAAATCTCTGTTAATGGCTTCTTAACAGGTGAAATACCATTGGAATCCGGAGTGAAGCAGGGCTGTCCATTGTCACCGATCCTGTTTATTTGTGCTATGGAGCCATTATTATGCCAAATTAGGAAAGATAAAGTGATCCAAGGGGTCCCTGTTCCGGGTGGAGGGGGCACCCAAATTAAAGTCTTCGGGTATATGGACGATGTTCCTACCATCTGCACGGATCCTGTTTCCCTCCAGAGGGTGGTGAGGTGTACCAGTTTCTTTAGTCAAGCTTCAGGTTTTAAGTTAAATTTTAATAAAACTGAGTGTTTGACAATTGGTTCCTGGGCTATAGTTGACCTACCAGCGATCAAAATGTAGTGTGATAAAGTTAAAATTTTGAGTATTACTTTTAATAAAGAAAATGACGGGGTTGTGAGTTGGGGGGGGGGGGGTTCAGGAAAAAATAGTGAAGAAACTATCCTTTTGGAATTTGCGAGTTTTGTCAATTGAAGGGAAAGTTCTAATTATTAAGTCTGTATTATTGCCAATAATGTTATATGTTGCAATGGTGTACCCTCCCTCTGACGTAATGCTCAAAAAACTGACCCGTTTTATGTTTATGTTTATTTGAGGCTTGAAAATGGTAAAAAATTAAAACGCACAGAAATCTATAAAAGACATCAAAATGGTGGAAAGGATGTTCCGGGTTTGACCATGTTTTTGTATATAAATTTCTTCTGTTTCTGTTTTAAGCTTCTTAATTCTAACAGTGTTTTTAGCCTGTTTTTAAAATATACTTGTGGTTATGTTTTTAAGAGATGGCTACAGCCATCTCTCTCTTTGCCTGTTTTATTATGTCCCCCAAAGCGAGAATTGGATGTTTTGCCCCCAGCAATTCGCCCCCAGCAATTCACCCCCAGGTGCATTTCGCCCCCACACATTTCGTCCCCAGCATTTAGCCCCCAGGATGTTTTGCCCCCGCACATCTCACTCCCGCACATATCGCCCCTCAGTTTGAAACGTTCAGTGGCGAAACGTGCAGGGGCAAAATGTGTGGGGGCAAATCTTCTGGGGGCAAAATGATAGGGGTGAAATGTGTGGGGGCGAAATGTACCTGGGGGCGAACAGATGGGGGAGAAATATAAATTAAGAGACTTGGATACTGATATTCTTCAAGACCGAAGGAAATTGATAATTCATCTGAGAAGAGAAGAAAGAGTATCGGAGGTAATCAACTTTTCCTGGAACAGACCCAAGCAAGTCTGGAGGAATGTGTTTGGAAAGTTTCTCGCAAATATTCATAAAGACCTTGCCTGGATGTCCGTCCACCAGTGCCTCCCAACTAGTGACTTTCAACACAGGAGAGGCCTGGTGGCGCGGGCAAAATGTCCAAGAGACTCTTGTGGAAGTAATGAGACGGTTTTACATCTGTTTTGGAACTGTTTTTATGCGCAAGAACTTTGGCGGAAACTAGGGGTGCTTTTTAAATGGGTTTGTGGTCTGAGAGACTTTTGCTATGATTATGCTTTATAAGGACTTTTTAATTGCCCAACTTTACATCAATCCAAAATATGCTAGTGTATAATAAATTGTGCAAAAAGCGCAATGTGGAAAGTGAGGAATATTTTGTTGTTCAAACGTGACTGTATTTCCATCAATGATTGTATTAGAATGGTTTTTAGCGAAATGTATATTTATTATTTGAAAGATGTCAAAGATGTGGGTAAACAAAAGGCGAATCGAAGATGGTGCTTTTACATGTGGAATACTGTTTTATACTAATAATGTCTGTGGAAAGAGCTCCATTCACGCTGTAAATAAGAATAATGTGTTTTGTACTTGTTTTATGACTGAATAAACTTATGTTGAAACCTGATCTAGCGGTTGCTGCCTTGGTTTTGGCTGGAGGTGTCTGGGGTACCCGTCCTGTTGGCCTTGGGGATCATCCTTTTTGCGAGGGACTTCACCTCCTTGCTGCTGTGGGCAGGCGGATTAGTCCCCAGACAACGAGAGGCGATCACTTACCTGACACTTCGGTGTTGAAGAGTTCCTTTTTGTTGAAGGAATGTTTTTTCGCTGGAGAGGAGGATGGCTGCTTTATCTCAGGATGGAGATATGGATCAAGTTCCACAGTTTGCCAAGGTCCAGAATGCTATTCGTTTATCGGTACGTGAGGACTTTTGTGTGGTTAAGGACTTCCGGTACATGATGCGGGAGATCATCTTGAACCTTTTTGAGGTAAAAAAGGAAGATGTTATTGCTATCATGGATTACCCCAAGAGGGGGTGACGCGCCCCCTGGACCGTGGGGTACTCAGTGCCGGGCCGGTCGCTGCTAGGGGAGATGTCACAGTGGCGGTGACCCGGTCCGTGACCCAGGGCGGTCAGTAAAAAGGGGATATTTACAGGGGAATTAAAGTTCTTATATACAGAGCAGGTCCTCTGGAGCTGTTGTTAATGCAGCAGAGTTGGTTTAGCTCTCCACAGGTAGAGCCTAGCTTCAGGGCAGTGTAGACGTTGCTGTTATGGTGTAGTGCAGAGGATGGCGCAGTTAATAATCAGTCCACAACTTAATGGCAGTTTCCTCTTATCTTTACTAGGGGTGGTTAGGCAGACCGGGGCACGGGTACTAGCTGGTAGTAGAGGTCTGGGCGGCCTGGAAGCAAGTTGGGAATCCACCTCGTCAGGTGAAGTTGGAGGCCTTCCCTTTTGCGCTACCTCTTTGGCCCTGCTGCGTATAGCTATGCTGCGGCTCTCGTCCCTAAGTAAAACGTCTTTGTGCTCACCCGTATGGCAGGCAGCTCAGGCCTTCCTGGAGTGTCGCTCCCATGTGGCGGTGCTGGGCCCTATTGTGCTGCTGAGTGTCTTTTTCTGGATAATTGAAATTTGGCTGGTGGGAACCGCATCAACCCACTTTGTGTATAGTCCCTGGGCGTGGCTTTAGGGCACACTGTTGTTGGGCCTGGTCTTCAGCCACGCCTGCGGTTTATTTTCTAGGCCAATTAGTAACTATATCCAACATTTTTCTGACCACACCTAGTTCTGTGG
Source organism: Phyllobates terribilis (assembly GCF_046119375.1). Classification (NCBI taxonomy): domain Eukaryota; kingdom Metazoa; phylum Chordata; class Amphibia; order Anura; family Dendrobatidae; genus Phyllobates; species Phyllobates terribilis. The sequence goes on from NW_027362766.1 coordinate 16,173,629, forward strand.
TCCAATTGTCCATAAATTTAACAAATATATATATCTAGCATTATTTAATGATTACAAATATTTATAACATACTCTTTAGTTCTCTTACACTTTAGTTCCTCCAGCGGGCAGGGAGCTGACCTTTAGTACTCTGGGTCAATCTACATAGTACATTTGTTGTCACTGACCTACCCTGGTTCCTAGTGTCTACCCCTGGTGTCGTGGGTTCAGTGTGAACTACACTACAGGTAGTCTGAGGTAACACCGGTAGGCTGGGTAATCTCCTACGAATTCTTTGACTCACCCTGGGTACGACAGGTTCACTGCTAGCAGAGGGTAGATTCTCTTGATCTGCTGCTCATGAACCATCTGTTTCTGAGGCCAATTGGTCTCTCTGCTGTTCTGGAGCCTCTGCAGCTTCGGGTGAGTCCGCTTGGAGAAAGGTCAGGACCGGTACCGCAATTGCTCTGTTCACCTGCATCCAAGACTGGGGAAATGCTACAAGGACTGTCTGGACCATTTCCTCCACCTCTTCTGTGGGCTGAGGGCTATCTTGGTCTTCTTCTTTGTGTTTCAACTGTTCAGGACATATCTTCAAGTGGTCTCTTGAGACTGCTGCTGAAGTTTCCCCTCCATCTTTACTGATGAGGCACACTTTTGTGTTATCATAATTTGAGGGTAGGACGGTGTATGGCTCAACCTCCCACTGGTCATCTAATTTGTGGACTCGTCTCTTCCTTTTGAGTACTTGTTCTCCAGGTGACAAGGTAACTGCAGGTGCGTGCTGATTGTAAGTTTTCTCCTGCTTCTGTCTCGCCTGGGACAAACTTCTCTCCACACATTCTTGCACCTTGCAGTATTGTTGCTGCCGCTCTGTATCCCAATCTGTATCTGGTGATGTTGTCTCTGTTGTTAAAACTCCCATGTCTAAGTTAATGGGTAGCTTACCAGGTCTTGCTCTCATCAGGTAATTGGGTGTACAGTTGGTGGAGTTCACCGTGATGTGGTTATACAGGTCCACCAAATCTGGTAACTTCTCTGGCCACAGGCTACGTTCTTCAAGGGGCAACATCTTCAACAGGTCTATTACCACCTGGTTCATCTTCTCACACAACCCTTTGGTCTGGGGATGATACGGTGTCGTCCTTATTTTCTTGCAGCCGTACAAGTTACAGAATTCCTGGAACACCTCTGCTTCAAAGGCTGGACCTTGGTCGGTAAGCACTCGTTCAGGGTAACCGTGCGGATGACAAAAGTGTTGTTGAAATGCTTTGGCTGCCGTCTGAGCCGTCTGATCTTTCACTGGCACTACTACCAAGAACCTGGAGTAGTGGTCTACTATGGTGAGAACGTAGACATAGCCTGACCGGCTTGGGGCTAGCTTCACGTGGTCCAAGGCTAACAGTTCAAGTGGTTGTTTGGTGATTATGGGCTGCAGGGGAGCCCTCTGGCTATCACGGTCTTTCCGTCTCAGGTTGCATGGACCTCATTCTCGACACCATCTCTCGATTGCTTTCCTCATGCCAACCCGTAGAATTGCTCACATAGCAGGACTTCCAACTTCTTCCACCCGAAGTGTCCTGCTCCATTGTGGTATGCTTCTAAGACCATTGGCGCATCCAGCCTTGGGACTACCACCTGCCAGACCAGTTCGTGTGTCCAGGAGTTGATACTTCTTCGACACAGCTTTCCCTCATAGAAGAACAGTTTGCCCTTCTCCTTCCACAACTGTTGGGTCTCCTGTGGAGCATCTGGATGAGGGGGCAAGTCACCTTGTGTCAGCAACTCCTTTACCAGACGGACTGCCGGTTCGCTATCCTGCGTCTCTGCCCATCCATGGTGGGGCAATGGGTTGAACGTGGCCTCTCTGTTGGCGGAGCGCTTGTCCCTCACACAGTGGGAGCACTGGGTCACCCAGTGACGATGGAAAGCGGGTAGCTCTATCTCCTCCAGCTCTTCCGGGTCTTCCCCCCATCTGGAAAGTTGGGCATCCTGGACAGCGCATCAGCATTTGTGTTTTTATGCCCCGTCCGATACTTGATGGTAAACTCGTAGTTAGACAGTCGGGCCATTCATCGTTGCTCTAGGGCACCAAGATTCGCAGTCTCCAGGTGCGTCAGCAGGTTGTTGTCCATGAAGACTGTAAATCTGGAGGAGGCGAGGTAGTGTTTGAAGCGCTCTGTTACAGCCCAGACTATGGATAAAAACTCCAACTTGAAGGAACTATAGTTGTCGGGGTTCCTTTCCGTGGGCCGGAGCTTCCTGCTGGCGTAGGCAATCACTCTCTCTGTGCCTTGCTGTACCTGGGAAAGCACTGCTCCCAATCCCACGTTGCTGGCATCCGTATGAAGTATAAAGGGTTGGTCATAGTCGGGGTAGGCCAGGACTTCGTCTCCAGTAAGAGCCATTTTCAGTCGAAAGATTCGTCTTCTGGTTTACCCCATTTGAACAGAGGATTCGGGTTCTTGGCCTTCTTGGACTGGCCCACTAAGAGGTCCTGCATGGGTGCCGCTATCTTGGTGAAACCCTTGAATCTCCTGTAGTATCCTACCAACCCGAGGAACTACCGCACTTCCTTGATAGTGGAAGGTCTTGGCCAGTCCTTCATCATGGTGACTTTTTCAGGGTCTGGTGCTACACCTTCGGCGCTTACCACATGACCTAGGTACTGCACCTTGGGCTTCAACAGGTGGCACTTGGATGGCTTTACCTTCAGGCCATAACCAGATAGGGCTTCGAACACTTCGACCAGGTGCTCCAGGTGGTCTTCATATGTCTTTGAGTAGACGATTACGTCGTCTAGGTACAGCAAGACGGTTTCAAAGTTTTTGTGTCCTAGGCAACACTCCATTAACTGCTGGAAGGTTCCTGGGGCATTGCAGAACACGAATGGCATGCAGTTGAACTCGATGAGGCCCATTGGTGTTGTAAAAGCGGTCTTTTCTCTGTCCGCCTCTGCCAGAGAAACCTGCCAGTACCCACTGGTGAGATCCAAAGTGGAGAAATAGTTAGCTGATCTCAATGCTGCTAATGATTCCTCAATTCTGGGTAATGGGTAGGCGTCCTTATGTGTAATGCGGTTCATCTGCCTGTAATCAACACACATCCTCATTGTACCATCCTTCTTTCTAACGAGAACTAATGGAGCTGCCCAGGGGCTACAACTATGTCTGATCACCCCAGCCTCCTGCATCTCCCGTAACATTCCTTTAGCACATTGACAGTGAGCTGGGGGTACAGGCCGGTACCTCTCTTTGATGGGCGGATGATCTCCCGTGGGGATATGATGTTGGACCCCTTTTACCAGCCCAAAGTCTAGTGGGTGTTTGCTGAAGACTCGCTCATATTCTTGGACCACCCGGTATACTCCACGCTTTTTGTGCAAAGGGGTGGAGTCAGTGCCCACTTGTAGCTTCTGACATCAATCCTCCATCTGCCCCTTGGAGCCATTATCCTCCATCGGCTTGGACGGAGGCAAGGGTTCCACTGCCTTTATTGCGTTGTTACTGACAGTGAACAGCTTAGCAAGGGTAGCATACTGGGGTAAATGGACCTCTTTCTCCCCACAATTCAGGATGCTTATCGGTAATCTCCCCTTGCGGACATCGACTACCCCCCTTTGCATCAAGATGGTGGGCCTACTATCAGAGTACACGGGTTCTGCCAGGGCCTGATAATCTTGACCCCTGAGACCAATTGTTGCCCGACACCATATTAACATTTCACTCCTAGAGATCATTGCAATGGGGAATGGATCACTCATTCTGACACTGCCGATTTCTCCACCAGACAGCTCTACCTGTTGTCTTTTCATCAGGGCTCTGATTTCCTTCTGCAGAACTCGCTGCTGACTGGAACTGGCAGTCTCTGCGACCTGCTGCAACAAAAGAATAATTTCCCCAAGACAATTCTCTATCACATTGGTGCCTATAGTTATCATAGGATGACTTTCTCGGTGATCAATATCAACAATAATCATTCCTTGTGATGGCAGTTCTACTCGGCCAACTTTTATGGTCACCTCTTTATACCCCACCTGAGGCAAGGGCTGACCATTGCTGGCATAGATACTAAGATGTTCATCTGGACGGCGGGTAATGTCTGAATCAGTCCAGTATTGTTTATAAAGGATATATGGTATCGTTGTCACCTGGGACCCAGTGTCCAGCAGTGTGTTCATCGGGATGCCATCAAGCACGACAGGTAGGACCGGCGGTCCTCCCACGTACTTGTCTCGTCAGCTTTGTGGGCCTGGCCGTCTTACTCCTGGGGGTTGGCACCTCTGCCCCAGGGGTTGCTCATTTAACCCCTTTAAAGCCCATGACGTACTAATACGCGTCAGTGCCATGGGCTTTAAGAGCCTGACCCGTATTAGTACGTCATCGCGATCGTGCGCGCACACAGGCTGTGCGGGCGCGATCGCCACCGGGTGTCAGTTGATTGTCACAGCTGACACCCGGTACTATGTGCAGGGAGCGGTCCCGCACTGCTCCCAGCACATTAACCACCGCAATGCTGCGATCGAAGTCGATCGCAGCATTGCGGTGGCAAGGGGAGGTGATCGGTATAATCACCTCCTCTTCCGGCCTCCAGCGCTGTCTGCCGCGGCTTCCCGGGTGTTGCCATGATGACCCGATGTCGTCATGACAACATCCGGGTCACCAGACAGCAGGAAGATTGTTTGGACATGCGCATTGCATCTCCAAACTATCTTCTCCCTGTCCAGCGCTGACTGCCTGCATGGCACAGGGATGGTGCTGCATTCCTGTGCCATGCAGGCGATCAGAATAAAAAAAGTGAAAGTCCCATAGTGGGACAAAGTAAAAAAGTAAAAAAACTCCCAAAAAGTGAAAAAAATATAAAAAAAAAAGTTGCAAAAATATAAAAAAAAATAAAATAAAATAATCCACTAAAAATAAAAATATAATGTACCCATCAATAAATATTATTATGAAAAAAACAAACAAACAATAAAAGTACACATATTTGGTATCGCCGCGTCCGTAACGACCTGGCCTATAAAACTGTTCCACTAGTTAACCCCTTCAGTGAACACGGTAAAAAAAAAAAGGCAAAAAACAATGCTTTATCATCATACCGCCAAACAAAAAATGGAATAACACGCGATCAAAAAGACGAATATAAATAAAAATGGTACCGGTGAAAACATAATCTCGTCCCGCAAAAAAAAAAGCCGCCATACAGCTCCATCATCCGAAAAATCAAAAAGTTACAGCTCTCAGAATAAAGTGATGCAAAAGAATATTTTTTTCTATAAAATAGCTTTTACTGTGTAAAAGCGCCAAAACATAAAAAACTATATAAATGAGGTACCGCTGTAAACGTACTGACCCGAAGAATAAAGCTGCCTTATCAATTTTACCACAGGCGGAACAGAATAAAAAAATGTAAAAAAACAATTCCTGAATTGTTGGTTTTTGTTTATTCTGCCTCCCAAAAATAGGAATAGAAAACGATCAAAAAATGTCACGTGCCTGAAAATGGCACCAATAAAAACGTCAACTCATCCCGCAAAAAACAAGCCGTCACATGACTCTGTCGGCCAAAATATGGTGATGCAAAAACTAGATTTTACAAAATATGTGTCTTTTAGTGTGTGACAGCTGTCAATCAAAAAACCCCGATATGATTCTGGTATCGCTGTAATCGCACCGACCCGAAGAATAAAGTAATCTCATCACTTATACCGCACGAGGAACGGCGTAAAAAATAAACGCTAGGGCTGGGGTTGGGGTTGTGCTAATCTTAGGGTTGGGGTTGTTTTTTTTTTCAAAAGTAAAAAAAATAAATAAATAAAAAGATGACGATATGGCGACTAGTGTTGAGCGCAAGTGCTCGCTACTTGAGTTTGCATCGGGTGCTCGGGTATGCACTGAGTATCGCAGGTGCTCGGGTCTCCGCTCCATATGCTTCGCGCCCAAAAAAACCTAGCATGGACTGCCTGCCATGCACGAGCGATCCCCCCATGGTTTTTTTGGGGTGTCTAATAACCGTGAAACATGCAGGCGGGGACTCGAGCATTTCACTTGAGCACCCGTGATACATGGTGCATACCTGAGTACCCGATGCAAACTCAAGTAGCGAGCACTTGCGCTCAAGAGTAATGACAACTTATTCAATATGATGACCTAATGTTATCAAATTCTGTGTCGTACCTCTGGGTTCAAAATGTTCACTATACCCCTTAATAAAATCCTTGAGGGGTATAGTTTCCAAAATGGGGTCACTTGTGGGGGAGCTCCACTGTTTAGGCACATCAGGGGCTCTCCAAACGCGACATGGTGTCCGCTAACAAATTGAATGGAACATCGGCTCAAATTGTTAGCGGACGCCATGTTGCGTTTGGAGAGCCCCTGTGTGCCTAAACATTGGAGCTCCCCCACAAGTGACCCCATTTTGGAAACTAGACCCCCCCAAGGCACCTATCTAGATGCATAGTGAGCACTTGGAACCCTCAGGTGCTTCACAAATTGATTTGTAAAATTGAAAAAGTGGAAAAAAAAATACTTTTTCATTTTTACGAATCAATTTGTGAAGCACCTGGGGGTTCCAAGTGCTCACTATGCATCTAGATAGGTGCCTTGGGGAGTCTAGTTTCCAAAATGGGGTCACTTGTGGGGGATCTCCAATGTTTAGGCACACAGGGGCTCTCCAAACGCAACATGGCGTCCGCTAACAATTTGAGCCGATTTTCCATTCAATTTGTTAGCGGACGCCATGTCGCGTTTGGAGAGCCCCTGATGTGCCTAAAAAGTGGAGCTCCCCCACAAGTGACCCCATTTTGGAAACTAGAGCCCCCCAAGGCACCAATCTAGATGCATAGTGAGCACTTGGAACCCCTAGGTGCTTCACAAATTGATTCGTAAAAATGAAAAAGTGGAAAAAAAAATACTTTTTCATTTTTACGAATCAATTTGTGAAGCACCTAGGGGTTCCAAGTTCTCACTATGCATCTAGATAGGTGCCGTGGGGGGTCTAGTTTCCAAAATGGGGTCACTTGTGGGGGAGCTCCACTTTTTAGGCACATCAGGGGCTCTCCAAATGCAACATTTTACCATGAAAAAGTCAAATGGCGCTCCTTCCCTTCCGAGCTCTGCCGTGCGCCCAAACAGTGGTTTTTCCCCACATATGGGGTATCTGCGTGCCCAGGGGAAGTTTCACAACAAATTTTGGGGTCCATTTTTTCCTGTTACCCCTGCAAAAATAAAAAAAATTGGGTCTAAAGTAACATTTTTATGAAAAAAGTTAAATGTTCATTTTTTTCTTCCACATTCCAAAAATTCCTGTGACGCACCTGAAGGCTTAATAAAGTTCTTGAATGTGGTTTTGAGCACCTTGAGGGGTGCAGTTTTTAGAATGGTGTCACTTTTGGGTATTTTCTGTCATAAAGACCTCTCAAAGTCACTTCAAATGTGATGTGGTCCCTAAAAAAATGGTTTTGTAAATTTGTTAGAAAAATGAGAAATTGCTGGTCAAATTTTAACCCTTATAGCTCCCTAACAAAAAAAAAATTGGTTCCAAAATTGTGCTGATGTAAAGTAGACATGTGGGAAATGTTATTTATTAACTCTTTTGTGTGACATATCTCTCTGATTTAAGGGCATAAAAATTCAAATTTTGAAAATTGCAAAATTTTCAAAATTTTTGCCAAATTTCCATTTTTTTCACAAATAAACGCAAGTGATATAGAAGAAATTTTACCACAACCATGAAGTAAAATATGTCACGAAAAAATAATCTCAGAATCAGGGGGATCCGTTGAAGCGTTCCAGAGTAATTACCTCATAATTGTAAAAATTGGCCTGGTCATTAACGTGCAAACCACCCTCGGGGGTAAAGGGGTTAAATTACAGAATCTTGCATAGTGCCCTGCCTTTTGACAGCGGCAGCTGATGGGTTGTCTGACCTGGTCGTAGAGATCACTGTTCCTACCTCTGGTCGGTGGAATTCTTCTCTGTCGTCACCACAGGACGTCATCTGGACTTGAAGCCAGCTGGATCTTTTCCTTTGGGGACACTTGCATGGCCTGTATGGTTTTAGTTAGTGTAGCCACACTTTTGGTCAGCTCCTAGACCTGAAGGCGTAGGTCTGCAGATGGGTCATTGCCTAGAGTCTGTGCATCAGCCTCAACAGGTGCTGGGGGAAAGGACGCCACCTCCTGGTGGTATGTGATAGCTGGACGCCGGAGGGATGCAGTGCCGCCCGGATGGCTCGGTTTTTAAATTGCGCAAAGTCCAGATCAGGGTTTTGCAGAGCCATAATGCGCAGCTGTGCCCGGTGAGCGTTAGACAGGAGCCCCCTCAATAAACTGCTCAGTTAGCAATCTGTCCTCATCTCGCACACTGTCGGGGTCCACCTGTTTAATGGCCCACAGCACCTCCTGCAGATTTAGAGCATAGACCCGTACACTGTCCTGCACCCTTTGTTTGCACCCGTAGAACTTAATTTTAATTTCTGCTGCTGTGCGGGTGTCAAAGGTATCCTTCAATCGGGCCAGTATTTCCTTGACAGTGCCTTTGTCCCTGCCCGGCCAGGACTTCACCTCTCTGTGGGCTGCACCGATTAGCTGGCCTATGAGGATGCTGACTTTTTGCTCTTCAGACAGGGGGTACACTTTAAACAAACTGTGCAGTCTCTCCTCAAACTCGTTCAGGGTGTGCGACTCCCCTGAGTACTGGGGCAACCACGCCGCCCCCGGTATATACAGCATTGATAACGGCATTACAGTGGCGGCGGGCACGGCTGAATCCTCTCCTCGGTTACGCATCCTCCTCCCCCCTAGTGAACCTCAGCCAGGTCCTAGGTTTCTGCTGACGTACCAGTATGCTGCTCTGCAGGCGGAAGGATCTCTTACCCGGCGGTTCCGGATCGGGGCCTCCTGCTTCCCCTCGGCATAGTTTTTCAGGATAAAAATCGTTTCTATACATTTTAGGACTATGAGGAATAATAAGGACAAAAGGATGGAGGGGATTAAGGTTATCCCGCACTTCCCTCCAAAGGAAAAATGGGTAGTGGTTAAGATGTACTCCCCTTTGTTGAGGAGGAGGATATTGTGACTTTTTTGTTGCGTTTTTGTGATTCAGTGATATCTAAAGGGAAAATCCTGAGTGAATTAGGGTTTTGGACTTGTAAGTGGAGACTTTTAGTTCAACTTAAAGAAGATTGTCATGGCTGTGCCCCCAGCAATGTTTAGAATGGGGAACATAAATGATTTTTTTTTTTTCGATGGGATGCCTGTTTTTTGTCGAATTTGTTGGCGATATGGACAAAAGAAGGAGAAATGCTCGGGAGATGTTTGAGGTTTCTGCAAGAGTAAGAATCATGCTTCTAAAGACTGTTCCCAGCCTAAAAGATGCAATTTGTATTGTGATTCGGCTCATATATTTAAGAACTGTACCAAAAGGAAGAAGCCTAAAACGGAGAGTGAGGTAGGGTCAAATATAGAAGATATGATTTCTTTCAGTGATTGGGAGGGTGATCCAGATGGAACTATGGAGGAAGTGGAAGATGAAGGCAGAGGTGAAGAAATGTAAAAGCTAGGGAGTTGGTGAAGGCCAATTCCCTTTGGACAGCTTATGGGTGATTCATTTTTTGGTGTGGTGTATTATTGTAATGTGAATTTATATTGTATTTGTTATTTTACGTTTTTTTTGGTTTCGATATGATGATCAGCCTTAACAATACATTTTACGTTACTAAGTCTTTGATATTCTTATGAAACCTGATCTTTTCTTATCAGTTTAATACCTGATACGTCCCCTATACGTCCACCTATTTTCGCACATTCTCCTCTCCTCTCCCCCTCAATGTCCCACATGCCTCAAGACCGGGAAGGTTGGGGGGTAAAGAGAGTAACTAATTATTGGACAAAACGAGCAGCAGTCCCCCCTGCTTCCCAGTCTGCTGCAGCACAGCTAGATAAAAGCCAGGAGCCCATTATGACACATGCAATGTCTGTTCCATTCTTGCATTGTTCCATTGTCCCATTGTTAGGGAGCAATGGAAAAATGGGACAATGAAATAATGCAACATTGCTCGTGTCATAATGGGCTCCTGGCTTTTATCTGGCAGTGCTGCAGTAGCCTGCTTCCGTCTGTAGGCAGTCTACAGACAGGGAAGCAGGGGGGACTGCTGTTCGTTTGTTCATTAATTTGTTATCCTCTAAGGTCTTGAAGCCTGTGGGACATTGGGAAGGGGGGAGAATGTGTGAAAATAGGTGGACTTATGCAGATTTAAAATGTGTGGGTGCATCTGCAACAAGAAGTATAATTGTGGTTTTAAGGTGTCTATTGATGAACAACATGTCTTCCTAAGTGGAGTCTTTGTCCCTATCCCTACAATGGGCGCCTTCTTGGGGCCAAGGTGCAGCCTCAGGCCAAAACCAATTCAGGTAATCGCTTCTCGGCCTTTTGGCTAAGATCAAGTGTAGTATCTTTTCTTATCAGTTTAACACCTGATACGTTCCCTATACGTCCACCTATTTTGACACATTCTCCTCTCCTCTCCCCTCTAATGCCTCACGCGCCTCAAGACCAGGAAGGGTAAGAGGTAGAGAGGGTAACTAATTATTGAACAAACGAGCAGAAGTCTCCTTGTTTCCCAGTCTGTAGGCTCTCTACAGACTGAAGCTGGCTGCTGCAGTACAGCTAGATAAATGCCAGGAGCCCATTATGACAAGTGCAATGTCTGTTCCATTCTTCCATTCTTGCATTATTCCATTGTCCCATTGATAAGGGGCAATGGAACAATGGGACAATGGAATAATGCAAGAATGGAAGAATTGAACAGACATTGAATGTGTCATAATGAAGGGGGCCTACAAACTGGGAACCGGGGGGACCTCTAATCGTTCGTTCATTAACTAGTTTTTAGAGATGAGCGGTGTTCGACTCGAACTGTTCGCCAATCTCAAATTCGAGCTGTTTTGGGCGGTATTCGAGCAGTTCGGCGAACACGAACAATATGAAAAAATTCGGCTGTTCGAGGTTATGTTCGATAACTGTTCATGCACCAAAATCATAACTGGATTTTTTCTCAGTAATGCTGAAAATTAATGTTAAAACGCAGTTTGAGTGTACAGCGGGGTGGGGGGAGGGGCAGGGGATGGATCTCTGCAGAAATAATGAAGATCTCCATTTTTTTTTCTCTTTCCCGCATTTACAGTGGGGAGGTGCAATCTGTCAGCCTATCAGCAGCGCACACACGGAGCAAACTGCTTTTTTTCACACAAGTAAGGGCATGTGTCATTGGCAGTGTATGTCACATGTCCTTGTGACGCGCCCCCTGGGCCGTGTGTGCAAGTGTGTGGATACCCGGAGCCAGGTCTCTGGGGGTTGTAGTCTCCGTGGCGGCGACCCGGTCCCGTGGCTCAGGGTGGTCAACCAGTGGCAGTCTTTATAGGGTTTTTGTGGTTTAATGTCCGACTACGCCACCCATGGATTGCGATCAGGGTGTACCGCCGCTGCGAGGCAGTCCGCTGAGGCCAGTGTGGTGTGCACAGCTAAAGATGGGATAACTCCCCACGGGAAGAGTATGGCCTCAGGGCAGGAAATGTGGATGATGGGAGTGATGGTGCGCGGGCGTCCCAGTACTAGTAGTGCTGTATGCGGTGAGAAAGCAGGAACGACTCAGAGTCGTTGCAGTGCAGTTCTGGGTCTTTACTGATGATATTAAGGCAGACCCTACCGGGAGTACTGGCTAGCATACGGGGCCTGGTCAGTCTGCGAGCAAGCAGGAGTTCCCCTGGCCAGGTGGAGTTGTAGGCCTCCCCGTCTATCTGCACTCTTCCTGGCTACCTTGCTGTAAGCGAGTGGAAGTAGCCCACGTCCCTGAGTATACCGTGTGGTGCTCACCCGTATGGCTGGTGACTTGGGGCCTTCTGATAGACTCCGCTCCTCGATGGCGGTGCTGGTCCCTTCCTTGTGACTGAGCCTCCGGGCTTCTATGGCCAGAGGACCTGGAATCCCCTGCCGGCTGGTTTCTGCTGCTGGCCTTAGAGGTTCCCACAGCCTCGGACTCCGGTGTCCGGTACTTGGATTCTTCTGCCAGGGCGAGCTCTGCTCAGCTCCAGCCCCTGGTCTTCGGCTCCTGCTCCTACAGAGCTCCTGCTGTAACTCTCCCTGTGTCTGGAACTGTCTCCAGGCTCTGACTCCCTAATCCCGCCCCAGATCCAGTTTATAAGGGCAGATTCCTCCCCTCCCAGGTCTGGGCAGGAAGTGTTGCATGCTTAAGGGCTCCTGACCAGAGAAACTTCCCACCTGCTCTCAGACGTAATATTTCTATTACTGTGGTAACCAGACCCCTGGGGTGCCACATTCCCCCCCTAGTAAATTTTAGTACTCCGGGACTAAACACATTTTTAAGAAAACACAAACACAGGGTATAAACAATAATACAACAATATATATACAAGAAGCTTTAGTCTTTAGAGATTACGGCATGTCCGTAACCGGGTGTCCATGTCACCCAACAAGGTGAAGTCTTGGCACAGAGTAGGGGACCTGTCCAAAGCAAACCCCAAGCGTTGGCCCTGGGCATGGCTGCAAGGCTGAGACTAGCTACTTTGGGCCACAAGGAGGCCACGCCAGACAGGTTTTCTCTTCCGCGGCCATCTTCCCAAGAGGCACCAAGGTGCAACTATCTACAATGTAGTTCCGGTTACTCAGCGTCCATAACCTGTCAGTCCAAATAAACCTGAAGGGTAACTAGAAAAATATAATTAGTAACCAGGTAACAAAAACATAAACCTTTTTCAACATTGGCAATTTGCAAGCAAATTCACATTACATTTTAGATTCTCCAGCGAGCGGGCATCTGTCCTCTAGTGCTCCTGGTGGACCTACGTAACCCAGTATCTGGTTCTGCACTACAGGGTGTAGAAGGTGTTGCGGGTAGGTCTGGCAGCTTTCTGCGTACTCTTTGGCTTACTAGGGGCACGGCAGGCTCACTACTAGCAGAGGGTTGATTCTCCTGGGCTGCTGGTATGGATTCTTCTGCCTCCTGGGCCGGCTGCTCTTCTGACACTACCTGTTCTTCTGTAGGCCCTTGAGGGGCTGGCTGGAGAAAGGTGAGGACTGGTACCATTACTGCGTTGTTGATTTGAGTCCAGGACCGGGGAAAGTCTCCGAGTACGGTACTGATCATTTCTTCCCTTTCCTCTGCGGGTTGAGGGTTCTCTTGATCTTCGTCAGGGCTTTGCAGCCGCTCGGGACACTTTTTCAGGTGGTCTCTGGAAACAATGGCTGTGGTCTCTCCTCCATCCTTACTGATTATGCAGACTTTTGGATTGTCATAGCTTGAGGGCAGTACGGTGTACGGGTCCTTCTCCCACTGGTCGTCCAACTTGTGGAGCCGCCTCTTTCTCTTCAAGACCTGCTCTCCAGGTACCAGGGGAATAGTGGGAGCATACTGGTTATAAGTCTTCTATTGCCTTTCTCTTGCTTGAGACAGACTTCGCTCGACGCTCTCCTGTACTTTCCGATACTGCTGCTGCCGCTCTGTATCCCAGTCTGCCTCTGGCGAGGTGTCCTCAGGTGTCAGGACTCCCATATCCAGGTCAATAGGCAGCTTACCAGGTCTTGCTCTCATTAGGTAAGCCGGAGTACAGTTGGTGGAACCTACGGGGATGTGATTATGTAAGTCCACCAGATCAGGCAGTTTTTCAGGCCAGAGACTGCGTTCTTCCAGGGGCAACGTTTTTAGCAAGTCTATCACCACCTGGTTCATTTTCTCACATAGTCCGTTGGTCTGAGGGTGATAGGGCGTTGTTCTTATCTTCCTGCAGCCATACAGACTGCAGAACTCTTGGAAGACCTCCGCTTCGAAGGCTGGTCATTGGTCTGTCAGCACTTGCTCCGGATACCCGTGTGGACGGCAGAAGTGCTGCTGGAAGGCTCTAGCTGCTGTTTGAGCCGTTAAGTCCTTGACAGGGACCACCACCAGGAACCGGGAGTAGTGATCTACGATGGTGAGGGCGTAGACATACCCAGATTTGCTTGGAGCCAGTTTCACATGGTCCAGGGCTACCAGTTCCAGTGGCTGTCTGGTGATGATGGGCTGCAGGGGAGTCTTCTTGGCTGGCGCGGTCCTTCCTTCTTAGGTTGCACGGGCCACAGTCTCTGCACCACCTCTCGATGGCTCCTCTCATGCCTACCCAGTAGAACCGTCCACGCAACAGGAACTCCAGCTTCTTCCATCCGAAGTGTCCTGCTCCGTCATGGTATGCCTCCAGAACCATAGCCGCGTCTCGTCTTGGGACCACTACCTGCCAGGTCAGCTCATGTGTTCTAGAGTTGACCATTCTCCAGCACAGCTTCTCCTTGTAAAGAAACAGTCTACTTTTCTCCTTCCACAGTTGCTCAGTCTCCTCCGGATCATCTGGGTCAAGACGGGCATCAGCCTGTGTCAGCATTTCCTTCACCAGACGGACTGTGGGATCACTGTCTTGTGTCTCCGCCCAGCTGTAGTGGGGTAATGGATTGAACATGGCAGAGCGCCTGTCCCTTACACAGTGGGAATACAGGGTAATCCCATGACGGTGGAACGCAGGGAGTTCGACCTCTTCCAGTTCTTCTGGATCTTCCCCTACGTCCGGTAAGTTTGGCATTCTGGACAGGGCATCCGCATTGGCATTTGAGCGTCCCACCCGGTATTTGATGGTGAATTCATAGCTGGACAGGCGGGCCATCCATCTCTGCTCCAGGGCACCAAGTCTTGCAGTGTCCAGGTGTGTCAACGGGTTGTTGTCCGTGTACACGATGAACTTGGAAGAGGCAAGGTAATGCTTGAAACGTTCGGTCACTGCCCACACCACTGCCAGGAACTCTAGCTTAAATGAGCTATAATTCTCAGGGTTTCTCTCTGTGGGCCGTAGTTTGGCTGGCGTAAGCGATTACCCTTTCTTTCCCCTGCTGGATCTGGGACAGTACGGCTCCTAGCCCGATGTTACTCGCGTCCGTGTGGAGGATAAAGGGCTGGCTGTAGTCAGGGTATGCCAGGATTTCATTCCCCGTGAGGGCCATCTTCAGCTGGCGGAAGGACTCCTCTTCCAGCTTTTCCCACCTGAAGGGCGGCTTCTGGTTTTTGGCCTTCCTGGATTGACCTATCAGGAGGTCCTACATAGGAGCTGCCATTTTGGTGAAACCAGGAATGAATCTTCGGTAGTAGCCTACCAACCCGAGAAACTGCCGCACTTCCTTTATGCTGGAGGGTCTTGGCCAGTCTTTAATCACGGTGATCTTATCGGGGTCGGGAGCCACTCCGTCAGCACTCACCACGTGTCCCAGGTACTCCACCTTTGGTTTCAGCAGGTGACACTTGGATGGTTTCACCTTTAGGCCGTAGCTTGCCAGGGCGTCAAACACTTCTGCCAGGTGTTTCAGATGGTCCTCGTAGGTCTTGGAATAAATGATGACATTGTCCAGGTATAACAGGACCATCTCGAAATTCCGGTGTCCCAGACAGCATTCCATCAACCGCTGGAAGGTTCCTGGTGCATTGCAGAGCCCAGATGGCATACAGTTGAATTCGCTGAGACCCATCGGGGTGGTGAATGCAGTCTTCTCTTTGTCTGCCTCTGCTACAGGAACCTGCCAGTACCCGCTAGTAAGATCCAAAGTGGAGAAGAAGTTAGCAGATTTTAATGCAGCTAAAGATTCTTCTATCCTTGGTAACGGGTACGCATCTTTGTGTGTGATACGGTTAACCTTTCTGTAGTCTACACACATTCTCATTGTGTTGTCCTTCTTTTTCACTAGAATTAGTGGAGCTGCCCAGGGGCTACAGCTGTCCCTAATTACCCCAGCCTCCTTCATGTCCCGCAACATCCACTTTGCATGCTGATAGTGTGCAGGGGGTACAGGTCGGTATCTTTCCTTTATGGGTGGATGGTCTCCTGTGGGGATGTGATGCTCTACCCCCTTTACTCGCCCGAAGTCTAGCGGGTGTTTACTAAAGACTCTTTCATACTCCTGAACCACCCGGTAGACTCCTTGTTTATGGTGTGAGGGAGTGGAGCCGTTACCTTCCTCTGGTTGAGATGGAGGCAAGGGTTCTACTGCCTTTACAGAATTTTGGTTTATGGTGAACAATTTGGCTAGCGTGGCATACCGGGGCAGGTGTACTTCTCTCTCCCCGATATTTACGCTGCGGACAGGTACCCTCCCATGGCGTACATCGACCACTCCCCGTGCTGTCAAAATGGTGGGCCTACTGTCTGAGTAGACGGGCTCTACCATTGCTTGGTAGTCTCTACCTCTTAGACCAATAGCTGCCCAGCACTATATCATCATCTCACTTTTCGGGGGCATGGCAATAGGGAACGGGTCACATATTCTCACGCTACCAATCTCACCACCAGATAATTCAACCTGTTGCCGTTTCATCAGTGCCCGGATTTCTTTTTGGAGGACACGCTGCTGGCTGGAACTGGCGTTCTTGGCAACCTGCTGTAAAATGAGAATCACCTCTGCAAGACAATTTTCAATCACGTTAGTTCCCAAGGTTATTCTAGGGTGACTCTCATGACGGTCAATGTCCACAATAATCAGTCCTTGTGCCGCCAGTTCGACCTTACCGACCTTAATGGTCGCCTCTTTGAACCCCACCTGCAGCACGGGCTGACCATTGCTGGCGATGATACTCAGGTCGTCATGTGGGTAGCGGGTTATGTCCGAGTCATTCCAGTACCGCTTAAAGAGCACGTACGGGATGGTAGTCACCTGTGACCCAGTGTCTAGTAGGGCACTCATAGGAATGCCATCCAGTACCACAGGCAAAACCGGACGTCCCCCTACGTATTTATCATGCCAGTTCGATGGGCCTGATGATCTTATGCCTGGGGGTTGGCCCTCTGCCCCAGGTTGTGCCCGTTTAAATGACAGTACCTTGCCATATGGCCGGGTTGATTGCAGCGGCAGCAGATGGGTTGTCCGTCCTCATTGTATCTGTCGCTGGGTCTTCCTCTGGACGATGGGATCCTCCTCTGTCAGCGCCATGGGAAGTCCTCCGGTCCGGATGCCAGCTGGATCTTTCCTGGAGGAGAGACCTGTAAAGACTGCACAGTTCTGGTTAGCGCGGCTACGCTTTTATTTAGCTCTTGGACCTGATGGTGCAGGTCTGTAGCCAGGCTGTTGTCCAAAGCCTGCGCACCAGCTCCTACATGCTCTGCAGACAAGGGCGCCGTATCTTGATGATAGGTAATAGCAGGGCGCCGGTGGGTTACAGCGCTACCCGGTGTCGGTTCTCTGAGCACCCGGATGGCCATGTCTTTGAACTTTGCAAAGTCTAAACCAGGGTTCTGCAAGGCCATTGCACGTAACTGGGTTCGGTGGGCGTTGGACAGCAGACCCTCAATGAATTGCTCAGTTAACAGTTCATCTGCGTTCCGCACACTGTCAAGGTCTGCCTGTTTAATGGCTCCCAGGGCCTCTTGCAAACTCAAAGCATAGTTTCTTATACTGTCTTGGGCCCGCTGCTTGCACCCATAAAATCTCATTTTGATCTCAGCTGAGGTGCGGGTATCAAAAGTGTCCTTCAGACGGGCCAAGATCTCCTTTACGGTCTCCTTGTCCTGGACTGACCAGGACTTTACTTCACGCTGAGCTGCGCCGGTTAGCTGGCATATCAATATGCTCACTTTCTGGCCCTCTGTCAGGGGGTATACCTTAAATAGGCTGTACAGTCTCTCTTTAAAGTCGCTTAGGGTATGCGACTCCCCTGAGTATTGGTGCAGCCAGGCCGCTCTGGGGATGTAAGGCATTGTAAATGGCATTACTGCGGCAGTGGCCGCGCTGGTGGTAGAGGGTCCCTCCGTGTCCGTCATCTTCCTCCCCCCTAGTTAAGTGTGGCCTACCTTCCGACGATCCTCTTCTGTAGGCCGCGGCTCTGCTAGTGCTGCTCCGGACGAGGACCTTGCATCGCATCCTGGTGACGTCAGCGTCGCTCTCTCTCCCTTTCAGGACCTTGCGCAGTGTCGGTGCGTGGGGCGGAGCTTCGGGTCTCGCGCGCTTTCGGCGTCCACGCCCCTCTTCTTCCCGCGCGGCGTCCCAAAGATGGCGTCCGATGGCGGGAAAACGACTGCGGATGGCGGGAAAACAGCTGCGGATGGCGGGAACCTTCACCACGGCAGGTATGACAGTCTTTTGAAGGCACGCAGTACCCGGTGGTTGCGGGCACGAAATCCTGCCGACTACGCCAAAGTTGACGCGCCCCCCTGGGCCGTGTGTGCACGTATGTGGGATACCCGGAGCCGGATCTCTTGGGGTTGTAGTCTCCGTGGCGGCGACCCGGTCCCGTGGCTCAGGGTGGTCAAACCAGTGGCAGTCTTTATAGGGTTTTTGTGGTTTAATGTCCGACTACGCCACCCGTGGATTGCGGTCAGGGTGTACTGCCGCTGCGAGGCAGTCCGCTGAGGCCGGTGTGGTGTGCGCAGCTAAAGATGGGATAACTCCCCACGGGAAGAGTATGGCCTCAGGGCAGGAAATGTGGATGATGAGAGTGATGGTGTGCGGGCGTCGCAGTACTAGTAGTTCTGTATGCGGTGAGAAAGCAGGAACGACTCAGAGTGTTTGCAGTGCAGTTCAGGGTCTTTACTGATGATATTAAGGCACACCCTACCGGGAGTACTGGCTAGCATACGGGGCCTGGTCAGTCTGCGAGCAAGCAGGAGTTCCCCTGGCCAGGTGAAGTTGTAGGCCTCCCCGTCTATCTGCACTCTTCCTGGCTACCTTGCTGTAAGCGAGTGGAAGTAGCCCACGTCCCTGAGTATACCGTGTGGTGCTCACCCGTATGGCTGGTGACTTGGGGCCTTCTGATAGCCTCCGCTCCTCGATGGCGGTGCTGGTCCCTTCCTTGCGACTGAGCCTCCAGGCTTTTAGGGCCAGAGGACCTGGAATCCCCTGCCGGCTGGTTTCTGCTGCTGGCCTTAGAGGTTCCCACAGCCTCAGACTCCGGTGTCCGGTACTTGGATTCTTCTGACAGGGCGAGCTCTGCTCAGCTCCAGCCCCTGGTCTTCGGCTCCTGCTCATACAGAGCTCCTGCTGTAACTCTTCCTGTGTCTGGAACTGTCTCCAGGCTCTGACTCCCTAATCCCGCCCCAGACCCAGTTTATAAGGGCAGATTCCTCCCCTCCCAGGTCTGGGCAGGAAGTGTTTCATGCTTAAGGGCTCATGACCAGAGAAACCTCCCACCTGCTCTCAGACGTAATATTTCTATTACTGTGGTAACCAGACCCCTGGGGTGCCACATTTTCCCTATAAGACCTAGCCATTTTCCCCGTCGCCACCATTTTCTCACTGCTGCAGCTGTGTGTTAGACTGCACCACTGTTGCTGTGTGCGCTATACTTTGTTAATTTCAAGCCAATTTTTGCACAAATCTACAAATAGCTTGGGAGTAGGGAATAGTTGTGATTGCAGTCCTTTTCAGGGCTAGGTTACATCAGTTCCTATAACTTTTATTAGGCAGATCTGTGCTCTTAAATAGATAAGTTGGGCGTAAAGACTAATTGTAATTGCAGTCCTTTTCAGGGCTAGGTTACATCAGTTCCTATCAATTTTTGCCAGGCACGTCTGTTTTAGTGCTGTGCAAGTGTTTTTCAAAGCATTTGGCTAAATCTAGCAAAGGAAATCCTTTTTGGCCTATTGCAGAGTGTGTTAGTCAGTGGGGTAGCCTTTCTGTGTTGCAAGCTACACCACCTGTGTAGAGAATACCAATTTTTTTACTGCACCTAGTAAAGTAAATCCTTTTGGGCATAGCATCATTCTATTAGTCTATCTATACTAACCCCCACCAGGTTGCAAATTCAAAATAATTTTTATCTGCATCTAGCTCTGAAAAAATATTTTGGCTTGTAGCAGTGTGTGGGACTTGTTCTATTAGTCCATCTATACTAATCTCCACCAGGTTGCAAATTCCAAATAATTTTTATCTGCATCTAGCTCTGAAAAAAATATTTTGGCTTGTAGCAGTGTGTGGGACTTGTTCTATTAGTCCATCTATACTAACCTCCACCAGGTTGCAAATTCAATATAATTTTTTTCTGCATCTAGCTCTGAAAAAATATTTCGGCTTGTAGCAGTGTGCAGGACTTGTTCTATTAGTCCATCTATACTAACCTCCACCAGGTTGCAAATTCAATATAATTTTTTTCTGCATCTAGCACTGAAAAAATATTTCGGCTTGTAGCAGTGTGTGGGACTTGTTCTATTAGTCCATCTATACTAACCTCCACCAGGTTGCAAATTCAATATAATTTTTTTATCCATCTTGCTCTGAAAAAATATTTCGGCTTGTAACAGTGTGTGGGACTTGTTCTATTAGTCCATTTATACTAACCTCCACCAGGTTGCAAATTCAATATAGTTTTTTTCAGCATCTAACCCAGCCAATACTTTTGGGCTAATACCACATTTTGGCCACTCAGCTTTGCTCGGTTCCCATCCATTGTTTTTTGTGCAAACAACTCCAGAGTTGTCAATTAGTTAACAACCAAAATGAGTGGAAAAAGGCCTGCTGCTGGTGGAAAGGGGAATAGGCATGTTGGGAAGGTAAAAAAAGGTTGTGTCCGTGGGGTAGGTGTTAAAGCAACAGTAACATCTGCAGAAGAAAGACCATCTTCCAGCCAAACTAAGATGTCTGCTTCTTTTAGCGGACAATGTGATAAGATCCCTTTCTTATGGCCATCGCAATCGCTACAAATTCCAGATGAGGCACAAAAACAGCAGGTGCTCCTTTAAGTGGGCTCTCCTCCACCTCAACTTCAACATCACAAATACTCCAGTCCTCAGAGGTGTCACCCCAATCGCACTTGCTTCCTCACAGAGCCCAAGTCTCTAGTAGAGATGAGCGGTGTTCGACTTGAACTGTTCGCCAATCTCAAATTCGAGCTGTTTTGGGCGGTGTTCGAGTTGTTCGACGAACCCGAACGATTTGCAAAAAATTCGGCTGTTCGAGGTTATGTTCGATAACTGTTCGTGCACCAAAAGCGTGTCCTGCATGTCTGGCGCTATTTAGAGCACCAATCATGCAGGGATTGTCTGCCACTCACTGTAATGCCACAGCCATGGTGGTTGTGGCATTACAGTGATTGCCCAAATCGATGGGAACAGTGCCAACAGTGAAACATGAAAAGCCGGCAATTCATCAGCGGCATACACCGGTACCCGACAATTTAGAACCGAAAGAATAGAGCTTCACACATAGATTAGATAGATATAAACATGTCAGTCACATATATATGAAGTACAGTGACAGTGTTGCTTACTGTACTTGTCATTTAGCGTAAAGGATTTATCGAAAAAAAATAATAGTGTTTTCATGCACCGTCTCTTTAAAAAAGCCGGCCGGCAATTCAGCAGCGGTACGCGACAATTTAGAATAGAAGGAATAGAGAATCACACATAGATTAGATAGATAGAAACATGTCAGTCACATATATAAGAAGTGCAGTGACAGTGTTGATTACTGTACTTGTCATTTAGTGTAAAGGATTTATTTAAAAAGATAATAGTGTTTTCATGCACTGTCTCTTTAAAAAAGCCGGCCGGCAATTCAGCAGCGGTACCCGACAATTTATAACAGACAGAATAGAGCATCATACATAGATTAGATAGATAGAAACATGTCAGCCACATATATACGAAGTACAGTGACAGTGTTGCTTACTGTACTTGTCATTTAGCGTAAAGGATTTATCAAAAAAAATAATAGTGTTTTCATGCACCGTCTCTTTAAAAAAGCCGACCGGCAATTCAGCATCTGTACCCGACAATTTATAACAGACAGAATAGAGCTTCACACATAGATTAGATAGATAGAAACATGTCAGTCACATATATATGAAGTACAGTGATAGTGTTGGTTACTGTACTTGTCATTTAGTATTAAAATAAAGGATTTATTATTAAAAAAATTGGCGTGGGGTTCCCCTTAATTTTAGGCTCTAGCGGAGGTTAAGCAGACGGCTGGGGCAGATGTTTGAAGCCTGGGAAGGGGGTAATACCCACGGAGCTTCCCTGGCTATTAATATCAGCCCCCAGCTGAATACATAGCCTTTACTAGCTATTAAAATGGGGGACCCCCCAAAAGAAATGACGTGGGGTCCCCCCTAATTTAATAGCTAGCAAAGGCTAGGCAGACAGCTGGGGGCTGATATTAATAGCCCAGGAAGGGAGCCATGAATATTGGCCCCCTCCCAGGCTAGAAACATCAGCCGTCAGCCGCCCCAGAAATGGCGCATTCATAGGATGCGCCAATTCTGGCACTTAGCCTTGCTCTTCCACGCTGCCCTGGTGCGGTGGCAGGGGGTAATAGGGTTGGGGTTGATGTCAGCTTATAATGCCAGCTGACATCAAGCCCAGGTTAGTAATGGAGAGGCGTCTATAAGACACCGCCATTACTAACCCCATAGTCAAAGTTAAAAAAAACACAAACACCCAGAATAAAGTCCTTTAATTGAAATAAAGACACAATCCTTTATTGTTCTAAATTAAACCATACTTACAATCACGCCCATTCCAGCTGAAGCCAACGATCTCCTGCAATAAAAGAAAAATAATAAAGCAACCTCATCCTTACCTTTCCATGGTTCCCACGACAGCTTCAGCTCTGCTACATCGAGATGACAGGCTGGACCGCAGCAGAACGCTGCCATCCAGCCTCTCATCCCGCAGACACTGAGAAGCGCAGGCTTGCTTGCGCTGCTCAGCGTCTCTCTGTGACGACATCCAGATGAGCCGAGTTCATGTCCAATGAACTCGGCTCACCTCATGCACGTCACTGACAGCGTGGGAAAATTCTCAAGCTGAAGCGGTGAGTGCAGGAGAATTCTCCCACGCTGTCAGTGACGTGCAGGAGGTGAGCTGAGTTCATTGGACATGAGCTCACCTTATGCACGTCACTGACAGCGTGGGAGAATTCTCCTGCACTCAGCGCTTCAGCGTGAGAATTCTCCCGCTGAAGCGCTGAGTGCAGGAGAATTTTCCCACGCTGTCAGTGACGTGCATAAGGTGAGCTCATGTCCAATGAACTCAGCTCACCTCCTGCACGTCACTGACAGCGTGGGAGAATTCTCCTGCACTCAGCGCTTCAGTGTGAGAATTCTCCCACGCTGAAGCGCTGAGTGCAGGAGAATTTTCCCACGCTGTCAGTGACGTGCATGAGGTGAGCCGAGTTCATTGGACATTAACTCGGCTCATCTGGATGCCCTCACAGAGAGACACTGTGGAGCGCAAGCAAGCCTGCGCTTCTCAGTGTCTGCGGGATGACAGGCTGGATGGCAGCGTTCTGCTGCGGTCCAGCCTGTCATCTCGATGTAGCAGAGCTGAAGCTGTCATGGGAACCATGGAAAGGTATGGATGATGTTGCTTTATTATTTTTCTTTTATTTCAGGAGATCGTTGGCTTCAGCTAGAATGGGCGTGATGGTAATTATGGTTTAATTTAGAACAATAAAGAATTGTGTGTTTATTTCAATTAAAGGACTTTTTTCTGGGTGTTGTGTTTTTTTTAAATACTTTACTAGAAATTCATGGTGGTCATGTCTAATATTGGCGTGACCCCATGAATTTCGGGCTTAGGGCCAGCTGATAATGCCAAGCTGGCCCTGACCCCTTTATTACCCAGTGAGCCACCGCATCAGGGCCCTGGATGAGTTGGGTACAGCGCCAGAAGATGGCGCTTCTATGAACGCGCCATTTTCCGGGGTGGCTGCGGACTGCAATTTGCAGCGGGGGTGGCCCAGAAAGCTTGGGCCTCCCTGCGCTGTGGATTCCAGCCCCCAGCTGCCTAGTTGTACCTGGCTGGACACAAAAACAGGGCGAAGCCCCACGTCAATTTTCTTTAAATTATTTCATGAAATAATTAAGAAAAAAAGGGCTTCCCTATATTGTTGTGTCCGGCCAGGTACAAATAGGCAGCTGGTGGTTGGGGGCAGCCCGTTCCTGCCTGCTGTACCTGGCTGGACACAAATATAGTGCGAAGCCCCACGTCAATTTTTTTTAAATTATTTCATAAATTTCCTGAAATAATTTAAAAAAATTGAAGTGGGGCTTCGCACTATATTTGTGTCCAGACAGGTACAGCAGGCAGGAACGGGCTGCCCCCATCCACCAGCTGCCTATTTGTACCTGGCCGGACACAACAATATAGGGAAGCCCTTTTTTTCTTAATTATTTCATGAATTTCATGAAATAATTAAAAAAAATTGAAGTGGGGCTTCGCACTATATTTGTGTCCAGCCAGGTACAGCAGGCAGGAACGGGCTGCCCCCATCCACCAGCTGCCTATTTGTACCTGGCCGGACACAACAATATAGGGAAGCCGTTTTTTCTTAATTATTTCATGAATTTCATGAAATAATTAAAAAAAATTGAAGTGGGGCTTCGCACTATATTTGTGTCCAGCCAGGTACAGCAGGCAGGAACGGGCTGCCCCCAACCACCAGCTGCCTATTTGTACCTGGCTGGACACAACAATATAGGGAAGGCCTTTTTTTCTTAATTATTTCATGAATTTCATGAAATAATTAAAAAAAAAGTACGTGGGGCTTCGCCCTATTTTTGTGTCCAGCCAGGTACAACTAGGCAGCTGGGGGCTGGAATCTGCAGCGCAGGGAGACCCAAGCTTTCTGGGCCCCACCCGCTACAAATTGCAGTCCGCAGCCACCCCGGAAAATGGCGCGTTCATAGACGCGCCATCTTCTGGCGCTGTACCCAACTCATCCAGGGCCCTGGTGCGGTGACTCACTGGGTAATAAAGGGGTTAGGGCCAGCTTGGTATTATCAGCTGGCCCCAAGCCCAAAATTCATGGGGACACGCCAGTATTAGACATGACCGCCATGAATTTCTAGTAAAGTATTTAAAAAAAACACAACACCCAGAATAAAGTCCTTTAATTGAAATAAAGACACAATTCTTTATTGTTCTAAATTAAACCATACTTACCATCACACCCATTCCAGCTGAAGCCAACGATCTCCTGCAATAAAAGAAAAATAATAAACCAACCTCATCCTTACCTTTCCATGGTTCCCACGACAGCTTCAGCTCTGCTACATCGAGATGACTGGCTGGACCGCAGCAGAACGCTGCCATCCAGTCTGTCATCCCGCAGACACTGAGAAGTGCACGCATGCTTGCGCTCCTCACTGTCTCGCTGTGACGGCATCCAGATGAGCCGAGGTCATGTCCAATGAACTCAGCTCACCTCCTGCACGTTACTGACAGCGTGGGAAAATTCTCCTGCAATCAGCGCTTCAGCGTGAGAATTTTCCCACGCTGTCAGTAGCGTGCATGAGGTGAGCCGAGTTCATTGGACATGAACTCGGCTCATCTGGATGTCGTCACAGAGAGACGCTGAGCAGCGCAAGCAAGCCTGCGCTTCTCAGTGTCTGCGGGATGAGAGGCTGGATGGCAGCGTTCTGCTGCGGTCCAGCCTGTCATCTCGATGTAGCAGAGCTGAAGCTGTCGTGGGAACCATGGAAAGGTAAGGATGAGGTTGCTTTATTATTTTTCTTTTATTGCAGGAGATCGTTGGCTTCAGCTGGAATGGGCGTGATGGTAAGTATGGTTTAATTTAGAACAATAAAGGATTGTGTCTTTATTTCAATTAAAGGACTTTATTCTGGGTGTTTGTGTTTTTTTTAACTTTGACTATGGGGTTAGTAATGGGGGTGTCTTATAGACGCCTCTCCATTACTAACCTGGGCTTGATGTCAGCTGGCATTATAAGCTGACATCAACCCCAACCCTATTACCCCCTGCCACCGCACCAGGGCAGCGTGGAAGAGCGAGGCTAAGTGCCAGAATTGGCGCATCCTATGAATGCGCCATTTCTGGGGCGGCTGACGGCTGGTGTTTCTAGCCTGGGAGGGGGCCAATATTCATGGCTCCCTTCCTGGGCTATTAATATCAGCCCCCAGCTGTCTGCCTAGCCTTTGCTAGCTATTAAATTAGGGGGGACCCCACGTCATTTTTTTGGGGGGGTCCCCCATTTTAATAGCTAGTAAAGGCTATGTATTCAGCTGGGGGCTGATATTAGTAGCCTGGGAAGCTCCGTGGGTATTACCCCCTTCCCAGGCTTCAAACATCTGCCCCAGCCGTCTGCTTAACCTCCGCTAGAGCCTAAAATTAAGGGGAACCCCACGCCAATTTTTTTAATAATAAATCCTTTATTTTAATACTAAATGACAAGTACAGTAACCAACACTATCACTGTACTTCATATATATGTGACTGACATGTTTCTATCTATCTAATCTATGTGTGATGCTCTATCTTTCTGTTCTAAATTGTCGGGTACCGCTGCTGAATTGCCGCCGGCTTTTTTAAAGAGACAGTGCATGAAAACACTATTATTTTTTTAAATTAATCCTTTACACTAAATGACAAGTACAGTAAGCAACACTATCACTGTACTTATTATATATGTGACTGACATGTTTCTATCTATCTAATCTATGTGTGAAGCTCTATTCTTTCTGTTCTAAATTGTCGGGTACAGATGCTGAATTGCCGGCCGGCTTTTTTAAAGAGACGGTGCATGAAAACACTAATATTTTTTTTAATAAATCCTTTACACTAAATGACAAGTGCAGTAACCAACACTGTCACTGTTCTTCTTATATGTGTGACTGACATGTTTCTATCTATCTAATCTATGTGTGATGCTCTATTCCTTCTTGTCTAAATTGTCGGGTACCGGTGTATGCCGCTGCTGAATTTGCCGGCCGGCTTTTTTAAAGAGAGTGTCTTCTGAGCAGTTTGTCAGCTTTTGGACACCTTTGCAGGTGTTTTCTATGTGTTTCTATGTGTTTTTGTTTGCCTGCCATTGGTTTTAACGGTGTTCGACGGTGTTCTAAGGTGTTCGACGAACAGTTCGACGAACAGTTCCTCGAACATCCCGGTGTTCGACGAACCGAACCGAACCCGAACACTACGGGGGTGGCTCAACACTAGTCTCTAGTAGAGATGAGCGTTGTTCTACTCGAACTGTTCGCCAATCTCAAATTCGAGCTGTTTTGGGCGGTGTTCGAGCCGTTCGGCGAACACGAACGATTTGAGAAAAATTCGGCTGTTCGAGGTTATATTCGATAACTGTTCGTGCACCAAAATCATAACTGGATTTTTTCTCAGTAATGATGAAAATTAATGTTAATACGCAGTTTGAGTGTACAGCGGGGTGGGGGGAGGGGCAGGGGATGGATCTCTGCAGGAATAATGAAGAACTCCATTTTTTTTTCTCTTTCCCGCATTTACAGTGGGGAGGTGCAATCTGTCAGCCTATCAGCAACGCACACACGGAGCGAAGTGCTTTTTTTCACACAAGCAAGGGCATGTGTCATTGGCAGTGTATGTCACATGTCCTTGCCCTATAAGACCCAGCCATTTTCCCTGTCGCCACCATTTTCTCACTGCTGCAGCTGCGTGTTAGACGGCACCGCTGTTGCTGTGTGCGCTATACCTTGTTAATTTCAAGCCAATTTTCGCACAAATCTACAGATAGCTTGGGAGTAGGGAATAGTTGTGATTGCAGTCCTTTTAAGGACTAGGTTACAGCATTTCCTACGAATTTTATCAGGCAGGTCTGTGCTCTTAAATAGATAGATTGTGGGAGAAAAGACTAATTGTAATTGCAGTCCTTTTCAGGACTAGGTTACATCAGTTCCTATCAGTTTTTGCCAGGCAGGTCTGTGCCAGTGCTGTGCAAGTTTTTTTCACAGCATTTGGCTGAATCTAGCAAAGCTAATCCTTTTTGGCCTATTGCAGAGTGTGTTAGTCAGTGGAGTAGCCTATCTGTGTTGCAAGACATACCACCTGTGTATAGAATACCAATTTTTTTACTGCACCTAGTGAAGTAAAATCTTTTGGGCATAGCATCATTCTATTAGTCCATCTATACTGACCTCCATCAGGTTGCAAATTGAATATAATTTTTTTCTGCATCTACCTCTGAAAAAATATTTGGCCTTCTAGCAGTGTATGGGACTTGTTCTATTAGTCCATCTATACTGACCTCCATCAGGTTGCAAACTGAATATAATTTTTTTCTGCATCTAGCTCTGAAAAAATATTTGGCCTTCTAGCAGTGTGTGGGACTTTCTTTATTAGTCCATCTATACTGACCTCCATCACGTTGCAAATTCAAAATAATTTTTTGTCTGCATCTAGCTCTGAAAAAATATTTGGCCTTCTAGCAGTGTGTGGGACTTTCTCTATTAGTCCATCTATACTGACCTCCATCAGGCTGCAAATTAAAAATAATTTTTATCTGCATCTACCTCTGAAAAAATATTTGGCCTTCTAGCTGTGTGTGGGACTTGTTCTATTAGTCCATCTATACTGACCTCCATCAGGTTGCAAACTGAATATAATTTTTTTCTGCATCTAGCTCTGAAAAAATATTTGGCCTTCTAGCAGTGTGTGGGACTTTCTCTATTAGTCCATCTATACTGACCTCCATCAGGTTGCAAATTAAAAATAATTTATATCTGCATCTAGCTCTGAAAAAATATTTCGCCTTCTAGCAGTGTGTGGGACTTTCTCTATTAGTCCATCTATACTGACCTCCATCAGGCTGCAAATTAAAAATAATTTTTATCTGCATCTACCTCTGAAAAATATTTGGCCTTCTAGCAGTGTGTGGGACTTGTTCTATTAGTCCATCTATACTGACCTCCATCAGGTTGCAAATTGAATATCATTTTTATCTGCATCTACTTCTGAAAAAATGTTTGGGCTTCTAGCAGTGTGTGGGACTTGGTCTATTAGTCCATCTATACTGACCTCCATCAGGTTGCAAATTGAATATCATTTTTTTCTGCATCTACTTCTGAAAAAATGTTTGGGCTTCTAGCAATGTGTGGGACTTGGTCTATTAGTCCATCTATACTGATCTCCATCAGGTTGCAAATTAAAAATAATTTTTATCTGCATCTAGCTCTGAAAAAATATTTGGCCTTCTAGCAGTGTGTGGGACTTGTTCTATTAGTCCATCTATACTGACCTCCATCAGGTTGCAAATTGAATATCATTTTTTTCTGCATCTACTTCGGAAAAAATGTTTGGGCTTCTAGCAGTGTGTGGGACTTGGTCTACTAGTCCATCTATACTGATCTCCATCAGGTTGCAAATTAAAAATAATTTTTATCTGCATCTAGCTCTGAAAAAATATTTGGGCTTCTAGCTGTGTGTGGGACTTGTTCTATTAGTCCATCTATACTGACCTCCATCAGGTTGCAAACTGAATATCATTTTTTTCTGCATCTAGCTCTGAAAAAATATTTGGCCTTCTAGCAGTGTGTGGGACTTTCTCTATTAGTCCATCTATACTGACCTCCATCAGGCTGCAAATTAAAAATAATTTATATCTGCATCTAGCTCTGAAAAAATATTTGGCCTTCTAGCAGTGTGTGGGACTTTCTCTATTAGTCCATCTATACTGACCTCTATCAGGCTGCAAAATAAAAATAATTTTTATCTGCATCTACCTCTGAAAAAATATTTGGCCTTCTAGCAGTGTGTGGGACTTGTTCTATTAGTCCATCTATACTGACCTCCATCAGGTTGCAAACTGAATATCATTTTTTCTGCATCTACTTCTGAAAAAATGTTTGGGCTTCTAGCAGTGTGTGGGACTTGGTCTATTAGTCCATCTATACTGATCTCCATCAGGTTGCAAATTAAAAATAATTTTTATCTGCATCTAGCTCTGAAAAAATATTTGGGCTTCTAGCTGTGTGTGGGACTTGTTCTATTAGTCCATCTATACTGACCTCCATCAGGTTGCAAACTGAATATCATTTTTTTCTGCATCTACCTCAGAAAAAAAATTTGGGCTTCTAGCAGTGTGTGGTACTTGTTCTATTAGTCCACCTATACTGACCTCCATCAGGTTGCAAATTGAATATAATTTTTTTATGCATCTACTTCTGAAAAAATATTTGGGCTTCTAGCAATGTGTGGGACTTGGTCTATTAGTCCATCTACACTGACCTCCATCAGGTTGCAAATTAAAAATAATTTTTATCTGCATCTAGCTCTGAAAAAATATTTGGGCTTCTAGCAGTGTGTGGGACTTGGTCTATTAGTCCATCTATACTGATCTCCATCAGGTTGCAAATTAAAAATAATTTTTATCTGCATCTAGCTCTGAAAAAGTATTTGGGCTACTAGCAGTGTGTGGGACTTGGTCTATTAGTCCATCTATACTGACCTCCATCAGGTTGCAAATTGAATATCATTTTTTTCTGCATCTAGCTCTGAAAAAATATTTGGGCTTCTAGCAGTGTGTGGGACTTGTTCTATTAGTCCATCTATACTAACCTACACCAGGTTGCAAATTCAATATAATTTTATTCTGCATCTAGCTCTGAAAAAATATTTGGGCTTCTAGCAGTGTGTGGGACTTGTTCTATTAGTCCATCTATACTGACCTCCATCAGGTTGCAAATTGAATATCATTTTTTTTTGCATCTACTTCTGAAAAAATATTTGGGCTTCTAGCAGTGTGTGGGACTTGGTCTATTAGTCCATCTATACTGATCTCCATCAGGTTGCAAATTAAAAATAATTTTTTTCTGCATCTACCTCAGAAAAAAAATTTGGGCTTCTAGCAGTGTGTGGGACTTGTTCTATTAGTCCATCTATACTGACCTCCATCAGGTTGCAAATTGAATATAACTTTTTTTCTGCATCTACTTCTGAAAAAATATTTGGGCTTCTAGCAGTGTGTGGGACTTGTTCTATTAGTCCATCTATACTGACCTCCATCAGGTTGCAAATTGAATATAATTTTTTTCTGCATCTACTTCTGAAAAAATATTTGGCCTTCTAGCTGTGTGTGGGACTTGGTCTATTAGTCCATCTATACTGATCTCCATCAGGTTGCAAATTAAAAATAATTTTTATCTGCATCTAGCTCTGAAAAAGTATTTGGGCTTCTAGCAGTGTGTGGGACTTGGTCTATTAGTCCATCTATACTGACCTCCATCAGGTTGCAAATTGAATATAATTTTTTTCTGCATCTAGCTCTGAAAAAATATTTGGGCTTCTAGCAGTGTGTGGGACTGGGTCTATTAGTTCATCTATACTGACCTCCATCAGGTTGCAAATTAAAAATAATTTTTATCTGCATCTAGCTCTGAAAAAATATTTGGCCTTCTAGCAGTGTGTGGGACTCATTGTATTAGTCCATCTATACCAAGCTCCAACAGCTTTGAAATTAATAATAATTTTTAGCTGCATCTAGCCCTGAAAATAATTTTTCCCAATAGTGGTAGCAATAGAAATATGGGGCGCGCGCCTGGCTAACAAAAATATACGCTTCATAACACAAAACACCAGCCTAGCGCACTGCATTAATAAGATGGCATCATCGTCTCTCCCAGTGCTAGGCCTACTACGCAGGCTAGCATTCCTGTGCCTAAAACACAATGTATGGGTCCGCGCTAGCCACTATGCTGAGGGGTATAAAGCTGCTGCTAACGCTTTATAACAATTCAATTGGCAGATTTTCACAGAGCTCTTCCACAACGCCCACCGATCGGGCAACAGTTGCCCACCCTCCCTATGGGATCTAGTGGCGAATAGTTGATGCCATTAATCAAAGCGTCAGTTGCCCCGTCAACGTGGCAAGCATATGGTAAGGCATGGGAAGAGTGGACACGACTAGTAGCAGGCAGACGGGTTGACCAATGTGAACAAGCCAGATCACAAGTCACCATAGAATTTCTCCACCAGCTAATGATGAGGGGCATATCAGGAGCGTCAGCGCAGCGGTGTCTGACCGGAGTAGCATTTCACTTCCAACTACTGAATTGGGGAGATGTGACAAAGATTCATCATCAGACAATCCATAAAAGGGTGGAAAAGGGGTCAGCCAAGTCAGGAATGTAGACGTCCCGTCCCATGTCACTAAAACTGATTTCTCACATCATATCCCTAACATCATTAACATGACACTCACAATTTGAAGCAACACTAATGTCTACTGCATTTGTGATCGCCTTCTTCGGGGCGCTATGTATAAGCGAATTAGTCCCTCAATCCAAAATTACCACAAGTGGAGGCTTATTACACCAGGACGTAGTCATAGCCAATAATGCAATACGTCTACGCATACACCAATCGAAAACGGTTCCAGCGGGCAGGGGTACTTGGGTACTTCTACAACCCACAAACGGTACACTGAGTCAGGTAACAATAGTAAAAACATATCTAACCATCAGATCACAAAGTAATTTCTTCCTATCACACATTGATGGAACGCCATTATCAAGATACCTGTTCCAAGCTATATTTAATAAATGCATAACATCGGCAGGGAACCACCCCAAAGATTACGGGACACACTCATTCCGCATAGGTGCGGCCACGGAAGCAGCAAGAGCAGGACTGTCAGAAACGGAAGTTCAGAGGATAGGGAGATGGCGATCCACGTGTTTGGCGAGATACATAAGACCGGACTTGTTATCCTAACGTGGTTTGTTTCTTTTACAGGTGACGCTAAGCCAACAGTGTGAGTGATAGGCCACTCGTATATATATTGGGCACAAAAAAGGGCGAAAGTCCGCCCAGGCGGGAGGAAATTAGAGTTTCATAACACATATTTCAACTGGAGAGGTATTAGAGGCCTGCTATGGCCACAGGTACTAATGGAGGTAATCAAGGTAGGGAGAGAGGCAAGAGGTCCGGTCATCTTAGTTATACAGGCCGGGGGAAACAACCTAGGTCATCACAAGAGCGCATAACTAATGGCAATAATGAAACTAGACACTGAGCGCTTCAGAGAATTTTTCACAAAATTAGCTATAGTATGGTCAGAGATTGTGCCGATAGCGGTATGGCAAGGTGCGCGAGACATCACGGCCATCGAATGGACAAGGCGGGTAATAAATATTCGGATGGCAAAATTTAGAAGAGACAGAGGCGGTGTAGTGATAAGATACCGACAACTGGAAGGAGATAAAGCAGGCCTCATACGGCCCAACGGTGTTCACTTAATAGATATTGGACTGGACATATTCCTGTCAGGACTCCAGGACGGAGTGGAACAAGCGTTAAGAGTGATGGGTGGGGGTCAGAGTCCTGCATACGAGTACGCTGGATCCTCCGTGGCCTGGAAATAGAAAGGACATGTTGGAGAGTTACACTTGTTGGCCAACTTGCCGGAGTGGGGACCCAGGGCATGCTGCAACAAGCTGAATTCTTTTAGAAATAAAATGCCTTTCTAATGGAATGAGTATAAAGAGTTAATAAAGCTGTGACCGATCCTCACCCATCCAGTTGAAAGAGTTACATTATTGTATTGTCCATGAAAGGGGGGCGGTAGGGGGGCTGAGCGTCTGGGTTTGGTTGGGGGTCCCCACAGTCTGCCTAGGCTAGATTCATTTAAAAATTCTTATTAGATACACAGGCGGTGCAGCTTGCTTCGCAGCTGGGCTACTACTCCCAAAGTATTGCCTAGGCTAGATGCAGTTAAAAATTCTACGCTGACTAGCAGACACTGAAGATTTGGAGCAGACATCTGAGTAAACAGCTCTTCAGACTCAACCATCTGTGTTACCCCAAGCCATAGTGTATGTAGTTTCTTACAGTTAAAAGGGGGAGGGTGCGACCCAACCCACCTGGAATTGACGATGCCAACGTCACGTAAGACACAGCAAGGGGACTCCCAAAATTGTGGCACAGACACCACTTAACCCTAGAACGCATACCTGTGGCCTTGCAGGCCCGCCCAGTTAATTGTTTTCTATTTTCTGCAAGAATACTTTAGTTAGAATTTTGAAACTCTAGGTATTCTTCATGTATATAGTTGTTTGTCATTTGAGTTTGAGTTATTCCATGTTATTTGCACACGGGCCTAAAGGGCCCCAGGTATGTGAAAGTGTAGATTTTTATGGTCATGCGTTCTAGGGTTAAGTGGCATCAATTGCCCCACTGTTGCTTAAAACGGTTGGTGAGGTGATTTTACCAAATCCCCAAGCTTTTAGTCTCCCAAGGATGACACAGGGGTAGAAATGTCCTTGCGAATCGATGATTTGTTCATCTTTATGAACGTGAGTCTGTCTACATTCTCAGTGGACAGCCGCGTGCGCTTATCTGTCAGCACACCACCAGCGGCGCTGAACACACGTTCAGAGAAAACGCTGGCTGCATGGCATGACAAGATCTCCAAGGCGTGAGTGGCGAGCTCCGGCGATTATTCCAGATTGGAATACCAAAATGAGCAAGGGTCCAGTGACACAGTCATGGCTTCGATGTTCACTTGGAGATTCTCCTGTACGATCCTCTCTAGGCATTGACTATGTGTCAGACTTCTTGTCTCCTGTGGCCTTGCAAAGGATGGTCTAAAAAAGTGGTGAAACGATTCCACAAAATTGCTGTTACCAGCAGATACTGTGTTACTGTTACTGCTTGAGTGATGAAGACTCGACAGTCCCACCGTTGGCAAGTTAGAACTGTGAGATTCACTACGTGCACCACTGGTGTTTTGTGGAAAAGCACATGTAAGATTCTGCAACAGCGTCTGCAGATACTCCTGCATTCGTCAATACCTTTTTATGGCAGGAATTATTTCGGCAAATATACTTTTGTACCGGGGATCTAAGAGTGTGGCAACCCAGTAGTCAGGATTACTTCGAATTCTGACAATCCGGGGGTCATGTTGCAGGTAGTGCAGCAAGAAGGCACTCATGTGTCTTGCGCATCCAGAAGTACCAAGTCCTTGTTGTGTTAGTAGCGAGGTAAGAATCATGCTTCCTTCCTCTGCCCTCTCCCTCCAACCTCGCACAACAGAAATGTGATCAAGGTCTCCCTCATCTGATGAGTCTTCCATGCCCATCGCCAGTTCGTCCTCTACTTCTTCCTCGGCTCCTGCACCTTCCTCAACAGTTTGGCTGCTACCATGCGCCCTGGTTAATCCCTCTCCCCCACCCTCCCATGCCTGCCGCCTTGGTGCTGCCAACCGTCTGGACCTTGGAGATGTTATCCCTTCCGCATACGACTCCTCCTCTACTTCCTCCACCTCCTCTTGTCCCACCACCTGACTCTGAATTCTGTTTAATGTGTGCTCCAGCATGTAAATCACGGAATAGTCATACTGATAATGGCATCGTCGTCAGCACTAAACATCTTCGTCGCCATTTCAAAACTGTGCAGAAGGGTGTGTGGCGCCCCTGAGGGTTCAGTCGCCACAGAGTTACTGCATTTCACCCAGAGGTGTGGTATCTCACCCTCCGGTAAGGAAGGCGTATGGCTCGGGACCCTGACTCCTGCATCCAACACATACCCGCAGTGGGGGTAGGGCGAGATTGCTCCTAAGGGAGAGCACAGTCCCAGGTCCCTTGCTGGTTTGAAGGTCCTATGTCGTGGGTGCTTAGGGGAGCAGCTTAGGGGAGCACATGACAAGGAGAGTATAAATAGGAAGCCATCTTAGAAAGAGCAAGCCAGACAGAGGAGGAAAAGTGACAGGAGCAGAGACTAGGCATGAGCTCTGCTCCGGAGGCGGGCCTAGCCTGGGAGGCCCAGGACTGAAGGAGCGAAGAGAGGAGTGGGAGCTGGAAGGCTCCAGGAACCGAAGGGACCCTACGGCTACGGGCCGTGCAGAAGGCCACCCGTACTCCCGCTGCTACCAGGAGGTAGAGGGGTCAGGCCAGATAAGGGGAACCGGTCCCTCAACTAGCGGAGAAACAGCAAGGCTCAACTAGAAACCGGAGGCTGCTGCATTTCATGTACTGCAGGCCAAATTCCACACCAGTCTCACTAAGAAGGTAGCCACATAGGACCCAGGGGACGGAACACACGTCACAAGCCAAGGCCCGAGGATACCGGATAGAAGTGTCACTGGGTGTGAGGTGCAGGGAGAAGGCCAGAGAAAGGACACACAGAAGGGGGTCCTGCTAAGTACTCCGGAGCTATCTGGGGGTGGACTGAGCCCCTCACTGGGTATGAACAGCACGACGGGGGAGATTGCTCTGGTACCTGTAATCTGGACTACAACAACTGTGAGCAACATCTTGAGACGGCATCACACGGACTCTGTGTTCATTACTGACTCCCTGCACTACAACCACCATCATCCACCCACACTGCCCTGAAGCTACACTCTTCCTGTGGTGAGTAATAATACCGTTGCTGCAAAACCACCAGCTTCAGAGGACTGTTCCGCAGCGACGGCCCCTTTGGCCGCACTCCACAGGTGGCGTAGTCAGACATTATAAAATCCATATATACAAATTACCCTTGGATTGACCGCCCTGGGTCACGGACTGGGTCACCGCCACAGTGACTACAACCCCCAGCGTCTACCGGCCCGGCTCAGGGTACCCCATGGCCCAGGGGGCGCGTCAACTTCATAGGTCCCTGATCTGAGACCACTCCTGCAGCGTGATTTGCCCCACCTCTGGATCTCGTTGGCCCAGGCTATACGTCAGAACGTATTGCACCAGGGCTTGTCGGTGCTGCCACAGTCGCTGCAACATGTGCAGAGTTGAATTCCACCGTGTAGGCACATCGCATTTCAGCCGGTGAACTGGCAGGCCCAACGACTTCTGTAGAGATGTAAGTCGTTGAACTGCAGGATGCGAACGGCGGAAGTGAGCACACAGCGACCGTGCCCTCTGCAGAAGGCCATCTAGTCCGGGATAGTGGGCTAAAAATTGCTGGACAACCAGGTTCAACACGTGAGCCATACAAGGCACGTGTGTGACATTGCCCCGGCGAAGTGCCGCACCCAGGTTTGCAGCATTGTCGCACATGGCCTTCCCTGGTTGCAGGTCCAGTGGAGACAACCTTTCATGAAACTGGGTCTCCAGTAGTGTTGAGCCACCCCTGTAGTGTTCGGGTTCGGTTCGGTTCGTCGAACACCGGGATGTTCGAGGAACTATTCGTCGAACTGTTCGTCGAACACCTTAGAACACCGTCGAACACCGTTAAAACCAATGGCAGGCAAACAAAAACACATAGAAACACATAGAAAACACCTGCAAAGGTGTCCAAAAGCTGACAAACTGCTCAGAAGACACTCTCTTTAAAAAAGCCGGCCGGCAAATTCAGCAGCGGCATACACCGGTACCCGACAATTTAGACAAGAAGGAATAGAGCATCACACATAGATTAGATAGATAGAAACATGTCAGTCACACATATAAGCAGCACAGTGACAGTGTTGGTTACTGCACTTGTCATTTAGTGTAAAGGATTTATTAAAAAAAATATTAGTGTTTTCATGCACCGTCTCTTTAAAAAAGCCGGCCGGCAATTCAGCAGCGGTACCCGACAATTTAGAACAGAAAGAATAGAGCTTCACACATAGATTAGATAGATAGAAACATGTCAGTCACATATATAATAAGTACAGTGATAGTGTTGCTTACTGTACTTGTCATTTAGTGTAAAGGATTTATTTAAAAAAATAATAGTGTTTTCATGCACTGTCTCTTTAAAAAAGCCGGCCGGCAATTCAGCAGCGGTACCCGACAATTTAGAACAGAAAGATAGAGCATCACACATAGATTAGATAGATAGAAACATGTCAGTCACATATATATGAAGTACAGTGATAGTGTTGGTTACTGTACTTGTCATTTAGTATTAAAATAAAGGATTTATTATTAAAAAAATTGGCGTGGGGTCCCCCTTAATTTTAGGCTCTAGCGGAGGTTAAGCAGACGGCTGGGGCAGATGTTTGAAGCCTGGGAAGGGGGTAATACCCACGGAGCTTCCCAGGCTACTAATATCAGCCCCCAGCTGAATACATAGCCTTTACTAGCTATTAAAATGGGGGACCCCCCAAAAAAATGACGTGGGGTCCCCCCTAATTTAATAGCTAGCAAAGGCTAGGCAGACAGCTGGGGGCTGATATTAATAGCCCAGGAAGGGAGCCATGAATATTGGCCCCCTCCCAGGCTAGAAACACCAGCCGTCAGCCGCCCCAGAAATGGCGCATTCATAGGATGCGCCAATTCTGGCACTTAGCCTCGCTCTTCCACGCTGCCCTGGTGCGGTGGCAGGGGGTAATAGGGCTGGGGTTGATGTCAGCTTATAATGCCAGCTGACATCAAGCCCAGGTTAGTAATGGAGAGGCGTCTATAAGACACCCCCATTACTAACCCCATAGTCAAAGTTAAAAAAAACACAAACACCCAGAATAAAGTCCTTTAATTGAAATAAAGACACAATCCTTTATTGTTCTAAATTAAACCATACTTACCATCACGCCCATTCCAGCTGAAGCCAACGATCTCCTGCAATAAAAGAAAAATAATAAAGCAACCTCATCCTTACCTTTCCATGGTTCCCACGACAGCTTCAGCTCTGCTACATCGAGATGACAGGCAGGACCGCAGCAGAACGCTGCCATCCAGCCTGTCATCCCGCAGACACTGAGAAGCGCAGGCTTGCTTGCGCTGCTCAGCGTCTCTCTGTGACGACATACAGATGAGCCGAGTTCATGTCCAATGAACTCGGCTCACCTCATGCACGTCACTGACAGCGTGGGAAAATTCTCACGCTGAAGCGCTGATTGCAGGAGAATTTTCCCACGCTGTCAGTGACGTGCAGGAGGTGAGCTGAGTTCATTGGACATGAGCTCACCTCATGCACATCACTGACAGCGTGGGAGAATTCTCCTGCACTCAGCACTTCAGCGTGAGAATTTTCCCACGCTGTCAGTGACGTGCATGAGGTGAGCCGAGTTCATTGGACATGACCTCGGCTCATCTGGATGCCGTCACAGCGAGACAGTGAGGAGCGCAAGCATGCCTGCTCTTCTCAGTGTCTGCGGCATGACAGGCTGGATGGCAGCGTTCTGCTGCGGTCCAGCCAGTCATCTCGATGTAGCAGAGCTGAAGCTGTCGTGGGAACCATGGAAAGGTAAGGATGAGGTTGGTATATTATTTTTCTTTTATTGCAGGAGATCGCTGGCTTCAGCTGGAATGGGTGTGATGGTAAGTATGGTTTAATTTAGAACAATAAAGAATTGTGTCTTTATTTCAATTAAAGGACTTTATTCTTGGTGTTGTGTTTTTTTTAAATACTTTACTAGAAATTCATGGCGGTCATGTCTAATACTGGCGTGACCCCATGAATTTTGGGCTTGGGGCCAGCTGATAATACCAAGCTGGCCCTAATCCCTTTATTACCCAGTGAGCCACCGCACCAGGGCCCTGGATGAGTTGGGTACAGCGCCAGAAGATGGCGCTTCTATGAACGCGCCATTTTCCGGGGTGGCTGCGGACTGCAATTTGTAGCGGGGGGGGGCCCAGAAAGCTTGGGCCTCCCTGCGCTGCAGATTCCAGCCCCCAGCTGCCTAGTTGTACCTGGCTGGACACAAAAATAGGGCGAAGCCCCACGTACTTTTTTTTTAATTATTTCATGAAATTCATGAAATAATTAAGAAAAAAAGGCCTTCCCTATATTGTTGTGTCCGGCCAGGTACAAATAGGCAGCTGGTGGTTGGGGGCAGCCCATTCCTGCCTGCTGTACCTGGCTGGACACAAATATAGTGCGAAGCCCCACTTCAATTTTTTTTAATTATTTCATGAAATTCATGAAATAATTAAGAAAAAAAGGGCTTCCCTATATTGTTGTGTCCGGCCAGGTACAAATAGGCAGCTGGTGGATGGGGGCAGCCCGTTCCTGCCTGCTCTACCTGGCTGGACACAAATATAGTGCGAAGCCCCACTTCAATTTTTTTAAATTATTTCAGGAAATTCATGAAATAATTTAAAAAAAATTGACGTGGGGCTTCGCACTATATTTGTGTCCAGTCAGGTGCAGCAGGCAGGAACGCGCTGTCCCCAACCACCAGCTGCCTATTTGTACCTGGCCGGACACAACAATATAGGGAAGCCCTTTTTTTCTTAATTATTTCATGAAATAATTTAAAGAAAATTGACGTGGGGCTTCGCCCTGTTTTTGTGTCCAGCCAGGTACAACTAGGCAGCTGGGGGCTGGAATCTGCAGCGGAGGGAGGC
This sequence comes from Phyllobates terribilis, assembly GCF_046119375.1. Lineage (NCBI taxonomy): Eukaryota > Metazoa > Chordata > Amphibia > Anura > Dendrobatidae > Phyllobates > Phyllobates terribilis. The sequence goes on from NW_027362766.1 coordinate 16,213,601, forward strand.
CCAAGCTTTCTGGGCCACCCCCGCTGCAAATTGCAGTCCTCAGCCACCCCGGAAAATGGCGCGTTCATAGAAGCGCCATCTTCTGGCGCTGTACCCAACTCATCCAGGGCCCTGATGCGGTGGCTCACTGGGTAATAAAGGGGTGAGGGCCAGCTTGGCATTATCAGCTGGCCCTAAGCCCGAAATTCATGGGGTCACGCCAATATTAGACATGACCACCATGAATTTCTAGTAAAGTATTTAAAAAAAACACAACACCCAGAAAAAAGTCCTTTAATTGAAATAAACACACAATTCTTTATTCTTCTAAATTAAACCATACTTACCATCACGCCCATTCCAGCTGAAGCCAACGATCTCCTGAAATAAAAGAAAAATAATAAAGCAACATCATCCTTACCTTTCCATGGTTCCCATGACAGCTTCAGCTCTGCTACATCGAGATGACAGGCTGGACCGCAGCAGAACGCTGCCATCCAGCCTGTCATCCCGCAGACACTGAGAAGCGCAGGCTTGCTTGCGCTCCACAGTGTCTCTCTGTGAGGGCATCCAGATGAGCCGAGTTAATGTCCAATGAACTCGGCTCACCTCATGCACGTCACTGACAGCGTGGGAAAATTCTCCTGCACTCAGCGCTTCAGCGTGGGAGAATTCTCACGCTGAAGCGCTGAGTGCAGGAGAATTCTCCCACGCTGTCAGTGACGTGCAAGAGGTGAGCTGAGTTCATTGGACATGAGCTCACCTTATGCACGTCACTGACAGCGTGGGAGAATTTTCCTGCACTCACCGCTTCAGCGTGAGAATTTTCCCACGCTGTCAGTGACGTGCATGAGGTGAGCCGAGTTCATTGGACATGAACTCGGCTCATCTGGATGTCGTCACAGAGAGACGCTGAGCAGCGCAAGCAAGCCTGCGCTTCTCAGTGTCTGCGGGATGAGAGGCTGGATGGCAGCGTTCTTCTGCGGTCCAGCCTGTCATCTCGATGTAGCAGAGCTGAAGCTGTCGTGGGAACCATGGAAAGGTAAGGATGAGGTTGCTTTATTATTTTTCTTTTATTGCAGGAGATCGTTGGCTTCAGCTGGAATGGGCGTGACGGTAAGTATGGTTTAATTTAGAACAATAAAGGATTGTGTCTTTATTTCAATTAAAGGACTTTATTCTGGGTGTTTGTGTTTTTTTTTACTTTGACTATGGGGTTAGTAATGGGGGTGTCTTATAGACGCCTCTCCATTACTAACCTGGGCTTGATGTCAGCTGGCATTATAAGCTGACATCAACCCCAACCCTATTACCCCCTGCCACCGCACCAGGGCAGCGTGGAAGAGCGAGGCTAAGTGCCAGAATTGGCGCATCCTATGAATGCGCCATTTCTGGGGCGGCTGACGGCTGGTGTTTCTAGCCTGGGAGGGGGCCAATATTCATGGCTCCCTTCCTGGCCTATTAATATCAGCCTCCAGCTGTCTGCCTAGCCTTTGCTAGCTATTAAATTAGGGGGGACCCCACGTCATTTTTTTGGGGGGGTCCCCCATTTTAATAGCTAGTAAAGGCTATGTATTCAGCTGGGGGCTGATATTAGTAGCCTGGGAAGCTCCGTGGGTATTACCCCCTTCCCAGGCTTCAAACATCTGCCCCAGCCGTCTGCTTAACCTCCGCTAGAGCCTAAAATTAAGGGGAACCCCACGCCAATTTTTTTAATAATAAATCCTTTATTTTAATACTAAATGACAAGTACAGTAACCAACACTATCACTCTACTTCATATATATGTGACTGACATGTTTCTATCTATCTAATCTATGTGTGAAGCTCTATTCTGTCTGTTATAAATTGTCGGGTACCGCTGCTGAATTGCCGGCCGGCTTTCTTAAAGAGACGGTGCATGAAAACACTATTATTTTTTTTGATAAATCCTTTACGCTAAATGACAAGTACAGTAAGCAACACTGTCACTGTACTTCGTATATATGTGGCTGACATGTTTCTATCTATCTAATCTATGTGTGAAGCTCTATTCTGTCTGTTATAAATTGTCGGGTACCGCTGCTGAATTGCCGGCCGGCTTTTTTAAAGAGACGGTGCATGAAAACACTATTATTTTTTTTGATAAATCCTTTACGCTAAATGACAAGTACAGTAAGCAGCACTTTCACTGTACTTCGTATATATGTGGCTGACATGTTTATATCTATCTAATCTATGTGTGAAGCTCTATTCTTTCGGTTCTAAATTGTCGGGTACCGGTGTATGCCGCTGCTGAATTGCCGGCTTTTCATGTTTCACTGTTGGCACTGTTCCCATCGATTTGGGCAATCACTGTAATGCCACAACCACCATGGCTGTGGCATTACAGTGAGTGGCAGACAATCCCTGCATGATTGGTGCTCTAAATAGCGCCAGACATGCAGGACATGCTTTTGGTGCACGAACAGTTATCGAACATAACCTCGAACAGCCGAATTTTTTGCAAATCGTTCGGGTTCGTCGAACAACTCGAACACCGCCCAAAACAGCTCGAATTTGAGATTGGCGAACAGTTCTAGTCGAACACCGCTCATCTCTAGTCTCCAGAGCTGACCACAACTCCTCAGCTGTGTGACTCACATTTCCCAGACATTTCAAAGTAAACACTGATGCCGTTGAGCCCTGCTGCCAGCATAGTAAGGAGGTGTGCAGGATTCCTTCTGCGCAGTTAGAAAGCAGGTGGCATTACCAGACAGGCTTTGGGTGCAGGTGGAGGACCGAGAGGAGGTTGAGGAGGCAGAAGCAGTGGAGGAACTTCGAGATAAAGAGGATTGACGCACAACTCGTGGGGACGGTAAGACTTGGACAGCAGCCCCTTGTCCTGCTGTCACCATAGTTACCCAGTGCCCAGTCAGCGACATGTAACGCCCCTGTCCATGCCTTCTCGTCCAAGTGTCTGTGGTGAAGTGCACCCTGTCACACACAGAGTTTCTCAAAGAAGCGGTGATGTTGTGTGCGACATGCTAGTGGAGCGCAGGCACATCTTTCTTTCAGAAGTAGTGCCGACTGGGCATCTGGTACTGGGGCACTGTGACGGACATAAGGTCTTGAAAATCCTCTGTGTCCTCCAGGTGGAAAGGCAGCATTTCTGTAGCCAACAGCTTGCAGATGGCGAAATTCAACCTCTTAGCTTTCTCATGGCTAGGAGGAAATGGTCTTTTACTTTTCCACATCTGAGGGACCGAGGGCTGGCTGTTGTGCTTAGACGGTGTTGAGTAGGGTGTCCCCGGCAAACTGCCGGTCTGTGAGGAAGATGCAGGCGGACATGTTAGGTTGCCTTGATCCAAAGGTGGTGCTCTCGATGTCGGAGAGTGCTCAACGCTAGCAGGTGTTTCCACTTCCCAATGAACTGACGACCTGCCAATCACACTGGCTGTTGCGGGTAAAGAGGTAGCAGGTCTGCGTCCAAAAACATGTGTGACTGCTGTCCCCCCAGTCACAGAGGATGAAGAGGCTGCGGATGCACAAGATGGGGCAGACGGTGGTTGGCCCAGCCGGCTAGGCCGCATTGTAGCACAGTGAGCTTCCCACTGCAACTTATGCTTCATATCCATGTGACGGTACATGCATGAAGTACTCAAACTATGGATTTTTTGGCCTCTACTTAGCTTTTGCTGACAAATATTACAGATAACACGAGTTGGGTCATCCTTATCGATCTGAATAAATGCCCAGGCTATGCAAGGCTTAGAGCCCATGTGACCTGAAGAGCCACTACGACTTGTGGTCAGAGGCAGAGTTATAGTTGAGGATGCAGTTGTTGACGTGCTTCCAGTACTCCGTCTCTGTTCAGGAAGGCGCAACCTAACCTCGTCGTCAATAGCATCTGTGATGCCCCGCTGCGCTTGGTATCACAGATCCTAGAAGAGTGCGTTGATGGAATCCTCCACAAGAGGCCCCCATAAACATTCACACATCTCCACCTTCCACCTCAGACCAGCAGAGGGAGCCCGTTAGGGATATAAATGGGGAAGGTGGAGCTAGGCAGTTCAGTTCCTCTGAAGAGTTCCTGCAGTAGAGAAGCCTAAGAGAAGTCAGTCTGTAGTGGAGCTCAGTCTAGTCTAGAGAACTCAGTTAATAGTTCAGCAGTGGAGCACGAGGCTCCTGCTTGCTAGATTCAGGGAGCCCAGATAGAGCTTAAGGTGTGCCGGTGCCGTAAGATCAGTGAAGCGCGGCAAGCTGCCGCTAGTGTGTATAGCCTAGTGAGGGCCCGAGTAGGCCGAAGGCGAGTGGCGAGTTAGTACATAAGGGGCAGAGGAGCTTAACCAGCTCACCCCGAAGCATTTACCGGACACAGGATCCGAGCTTACCGGTATCTCTATTACCCAGTAAGGCTTAACCGGAATCCCTGGAGAACTACAAGTCCCAGGATCGCTAAGGTGCTGATATGTAACAGAGCCAGGAGACGCTTAGGCCCCGCATACTGGGAGCGTGAACTCCAAGAGAATGCCCTACCACAAGGTCAGCCAGCGCAGGACAGACACAAAGTTAGGCCTAGCTCCAGGCAGGTCAGAAACTTACTACGCAGAGGCAAGAAACAGGAGGCCCTACACCCGCTCATTGGGGAGGATCCTGATATGCACCCTTCACCCTACAGTGCTCCGGGATGTGCCTGAATTTCCACCAGTAAAAGGTACTGAAGTGACTACCGTGTCCATTCCCGTTCTTGCTCTGACCCAGCTGGGTCTCGCCTGTCCTGCATTCCCCCTGCATACGCTGCCCTGAGACTTAGGTCCACCTGTGGGGAGCTATACCATCGAGCTGCCTTATCACCGGCCTCAGTGGACTGCTGCAGCGCTGGTGCTTGTCACCAGATACCACAGGTGGCGTCATGAACTCTTATAAAATTAACAATTATCCACCCTTTTAAAGAGAGACCCCAGGGTACGGGCCAGGGAGCCGACCACCGCGACATCCCCAAGGCCAGACAAATGCCCGGGTACCGAGTCATCCCCATCCCCAGGGCTAGTCACATCCTCCTCCACCTCCTCTGCTGACCTCATCGACTGGCTGACTGTGGGTGGACAGTAAGTGGGATCTCCAACCTCGTCATCATCACCCTGTGTGTTATCACACCCGTCGTCCTCAGAGCCAACCTCTTCCTGCCCTGACCGAAAAGTCAAGTTGTCGCTCCAATCAGGTATTTGAGTCTCATCATCGTCTTCATCATTGTCTCCACCAACAGGAGTTACAGTTTGGGAACAAGGGTCTACATTATGCTCAGAACCTTCTTCATCTGGTCCTGGATCCGACTTATAAAGATTCTGGGCATCAGATCAGATTATTTCCTCATCTGGATTAACAGAAGCTCTGGAGCAGACCTCCGTTTCACAGGCTATAGTATGAGTAAACAGCTGTGCAGACTCAACCATCTGTGCTACCCCATACTCAGACGGGCAGCTGGAGACTTGGGAGCTGTGAGGAAGCAAGTGCGATTGGGGTGACACCTCTGAGGACTGGAGTATTTGTGATGTTGAAATTGAGGTGATGGAGAGCCCACTTGAAGGAGCACTTGATATCCGTTGAAGCACCTGCTGTTTTTGTGCCTCATTTAGAATTTGTAGCGATGGGCGTGTCCGTAAGAATGGGATCTTATCACATTGTCCACGAAAAGAAGTCGACATCTTAGTTTGGCTGGAAGATGGTCTTTCTTCTGCAGATGTTACTCCCCCCCCCATCGTGGGGGGCCTCGACCCACCGACGGACAGGCACCAGTTTTGGGATAGGGGGGCTGGCCGTCAGGGTCCACCGCGGCTCTGGCACAAACCCGGCGACACAGAGGTGGCACGGGCAGGAACGGACTGGCCGTGTCGGCTTCTCACTTTTTGGATTTTAGAAGGGCATGACATGCCTATATCTGTGGCTCCCCCTCCTTTTACTCCTCCACCTCTTTTCTTTTCGCATGACTATATGTACTTGTCACTTTTCCATGTGTTAGTTGTGTCTTCTGAGCAGTCTGTCAGCCTTTGGACACCTTTGAAGGTGTTTTCTATGTGTTTCTATGTGTTTTTGTTTGCCTGCCATTGGTTTTAACGGTGTTCGAAGGTGTTCGACGAACAGTTCGGCGAACACACGGGTGTTCAACGAACCGAACTCGAACACTACGGGGGTGGCTCAACACTAGTCTCTAGCTGCCCGTCTGAGTATGGGGTAGAACAGATGGTTGAGTCTGCAGAGCTGTTTACTCATACTATAGCCTGGGAATCAGAGGTCGGCTCCAGAGATTCTGTGAACCCAGACGAGGAAATGATCTGCACTGATACCCAGAATCTTTATGAGTTGGATCAAGGACCAGACGCAGAAGGTTCTGACCATAATGTAGACCCTCGTTCCCAAACTGTAATTCCTGTTGGTGGAGACAATGAGGAAGACGATGATGAGACTCAAATACCTGATTGGAGCGACAACTTTAGTTTTTTGTCAGGGCAGGAAGAGGTTGGCTCTGAGGACGACGGGTGTGATAACACACAGGGTGATGATGACGAGGTTGGAGATCCCACTTACTGTCAACCCACAGTCAGCCAGTCGATGAGGTCAGCAGAGGAGGTGGAGGAGGATGCTAGTGACGACGAGGTCAGGTTGCGCCTTCCTGGACAGAGACGTAGTACTGGAAGCACGTCAACAGCTGCATCCTCAAACACAACTCTGCCTCTGACCACAAGTTGTGGTGGCTCTTCAAGTCGCATGGGTGCTAAACCTTCCATAGCCTGGGCATTTTTTCAGATCGATAAAGATGACCCAAGTCATGTTATCTGTAACATTTGACAGCAAAAGCTAAGTAGAGGCCAAAAAATACATAGTTTGAGACATCGACAGCACCACCTTTGGATCAAGGCAACCTAACATGTCCGCCTGCATCTTCCTCACAGACCGGCAGTTTGCCGGGGACACCCTTCTCAACCCCGTCTAAGCTTAACAGCCAGCCCTCGGTCCCTCAGATGTGGACAAGTAAAAGACCATTTCCTCCTAGCCATGAGAAAGCTAAGAGGTTGAATTTCACCATCTGCAAGCTCTTGGCTACAGAAATGCGGCCTTTCCGCCTGGTGGACACAGAGGATTTTCGAGACCTTATGTCCATCGCAGTGCCCCAGTACCAGATTCCCAGTCATCACTACTTCTCAAAGAAAGGTGTGCCTGCGCTCCACAAGCATGTCGCACACAACATCACCGCTTCTTTGAGAAACTCTGTGTGTGACAGGGTGCATTTCACCACAGACACTTGGACGAGTAGGCATGGACAGGGGCGTTACATGTCGCTGACTGGGCACTGGGTAACTATGGTGACAGCAGGACAAGGGGCTGCTGTCCAAGTCTTGCCGTCCCCACGAGTTGTGCGTCAATCCTCTTTATCTCGAAGTTCCTCCACTGCTTCTGCCTCCTCAACCTCCTCTCGGTCCTCCACCTGTACCCAAAGCCTGTCTGGTCATGCCACAATCTTTCTAAATGCGCAGAATGCATCCTGCACACCTCCTTACTATGCTGGCAGCAGGGCTCAACGTCATCAGGCAGTTTTTACTTTGAAATGTCTGGGAAATGTGAGTCACACAGCTGATTAGCTGTGGTCAGCTCCGGAGAACCAGTTTCATGAATGGTTGTCTCCACTGGACCTGAAACCAGGGAAGGCCGTGTGCGACAATGCTGCAAACCTGGGTGCGGCCCTTCGCCGGGGCAATGTCACACACGTGCCTTGTATGGCTCACGTGCTGAACCTGGTTGTCCAGCAATTTTTAGCCCACTATAGCGGACTAGATGGCCTTCTGCAGAGGGCACGGTCGCTGTGTGCTCACTTCTGCCTTTTCTTTGCAGTCAGTATGCTTTAGTGCATATAAAAGGGTGTGGCCGCCCTTTGTCTCGGCTGAGACGCTCATTTTGCCTCGGTTTTATGCTTACACTAGGGATCAGTCTCTCTGCCCTTGTCCATATGTATGTCACTTGACAAATGGTAAGGTTTTTAATATTAGAGTTAGGACTGTCCCATAAGGGTTGCCGTGAAGTTGCGGGATGGCTTTCACATTATTTTGATCAAAATTATGTTAACTAAATACCCTTTATTATTTATTATTATTTTTGCACTGTGCTATTTATACATCTGATTTCAGTTATTTGGGTATTTTTCTTGTTCTTGGTATCTCTACAGAAGTCGTTGGGCCTGCCACTTCACCGGCTAAAATGCGATGTGCCTACCCGGTGGAATTCAACTCTGCATATGTTGCAGCGACTGTGGCAGCACCGACAAGCCCTGGTGCAATATGTTCTGACATATAGCCTGGGCCAATGAGATCCAGAGGTGGGGCAAATCACGCTGGAGGAGTGGTCTCTGATCAGGGACCTATGCACCCTTCTGCACAGTTTTAAAATGGCGACGAAGATGTTTAGTGCTGACGATGCCATAATCAGCATGACTATTCCGGTGATTTACATGCTGGAGCACATGTTAAACAGAATTCGGAGTCAGGTGGTGGCACAAGAGGAGATGGAGGAAGTAGAGGAGGAGGAGTTGTATGCGGAAGGGCTAACATCTGCATGTGAGGGTGGGGGAAATGGTTTTACCAGTGTGCATGGTAGCAGCCAGACTAGTGAGGAAGGTGCAGGAGCCCAGGAAGAAGTGGAGGACGAACTGATGGAAGACTCATCAGATGAGGGAGACCTTGATCACATTTCTGTTGTGCGAGGTTGGGGGGAGAGGACAGAGGAAGGAAGCATGATTGTTACCTCGCCACCAACACAACAGGGACTTGGTGCTCCTGGATGCGCAAGACACATGACTGCCTTCTTGCTGCATTACCTGCAACATGACCCTCGAATTGTGAGAATTAGAAATAATCCTGACTACTGGGTTGCCACACTGTTAGATCCCTGGCACAAAAGTAAATTTTCAGAAATTATTCCTGCCATAGAAAGAGATGCACGCATGCAGGAGTATCAGCAGAGACTGTTGCAGAATCTTGCATGTGCTTTTCCACAAAACACTAGTGGTGCACGTAGTGAATCTCACAGTTCCAACTTGCCAACCGTGGGACCGTCAAGTGTTCAGCACTCAAACCGTAACAGAAACACAGTATCTGCTGGTAACATCAATTTTGCGGAATCATTTCACCACTTTTTTAGCCCATCCTTTGCAATGCCACAGGAGACCAGAAGTCTGACACATGGTCAACGCCTAGAGACGATGGTACAGGAGTATCTCCAAGTAAACATTGAAGCGATGACTGTGTCACTGGACCCTTGCTCTTTTTGGGCTTCCAATCTGGATAAATGGCCGGAGCTAGCCACTTACGCCTTGGAGATCTTGTCATGCCCCGCAGCCAGCGTTCTGTCTGAACGGGTGTTCAGCTCTGTTGGTGGTGTGCTGACAGATAAGCGCACACGGCTCTCCACTGATAATGTAGACAGACTCACGTTCATAAAGATGAACAAATCAAGGATCCAAAATGACTTTTCTACCCCTGTGTCATCCTGGGGAGAGTAAAAGCTTGATGATTTGTTAAAATCACCTCACCAACCATTTTAAGCTTTCAAATTACTAATCATGTTTATCTGTATCTTGGCTGGAAAATAATTTGGGCCTTGTAGCAGTGTGCAGCACTGATCCTATTAGGCCATCTATACTAAACTCCACCAGATTTAAAATTACTAATCATGGTTATCTGTATCTTGGCTGGAAAATAATTTGGGCCTTGTAGCAGTTTGCAGTACTGATTCTATTAGGCTATCTATACTAAACTCCACCAGATTTAAAATTACTAATCATGTTTATCTGTATCTTGGCTGGAAAATAATTTGGGCCTTGTAGCAGTGTTCAGTACTGATTCTATTAAGCCATCTATACTAAACTCCACCAGCTTTCAAATTAATAATAATTTTTAGCTGCATCTAGCCCGGAAAATAATTTTGGGGCTCCTAGATGCACAAGACACATGAGTGCCTTCTTGCTGCACTACTTGCAACATGACCCTCAGATTGTCAGAATTCAAAATAATCCTGACTACTGGGTTGCCACACTCTTAGATCCCCCACACTCTTCGATCAACCTTTTCATTTTAATAAAGAACAAAAAAATGGTCATTTTTGAAATTATAAGCGTTAGCAGGTTATTAGAAACTGAAATCAAACAGTTTTCAACTCAAAACTTTATTCTAGGTGATGTTACATTTGCACATAGGACCCCTTGTTTGAAAGGAGCTTCTGAACTCTCTCGTCCATTGAATTTGTCAGGTTTTGGATGGTTTCTGCTTCCATTGTTTTGCATGAGGACAGAATACCCTCCCTGAGCTGTTGCTTAGATGTGAACTGCCTCCTGCCATCATAGACACTCCTTTTGATGATGCTCCAGAGGTTCTCAATGGGGTTGAGGTCAGGGGAGCATGGGGGTCACACCATAAGTTTGTCCCCTTTTATGCCCATATCAGCCAGAGATGCAGATGTGTTATGTGCAGCATGAGACGGTGCATTATCATGCATGAAAATGATCTTGCTGCGGAATACACGGTTCTTCTTCTTGAACCATGGCAGGAAGTGCTGTTTGAGAAACTCCACATACATTATGGAGTTCATCTTTACCCCTTCAGGGATACTAAAGGGGCCGACAATCTCTCTCCCCATGATTCCAGCCCAAAACATTGCTCCACCTCGTCCTTGTTGGCGCCGTAGCCGTGTTTGCAAGGGGTGTCCATCAACCAGCCATCCTCCACTCCATCCATCTGGACCATCGAGCGTTGCACGGCACTCTTCGGTGAACAAAACAGTTTTGAAGTCAGTCTTCATGGATTGTTTGGCCCATTGGAGCCGTTTCTGCTTGTGTACAGTGGATAGAGGAGGTCGACAGGATGGCTTACGCACAGCTGCAAACCTCTGAAGGACCCTGCATCTTGTTGTTCAGGGGACGTTGGAGGCACCAGCAGCTTCAAAAACTTGTTTGCTGCTATGACAAGGCTTTTTTGCCACTGCTCTTTTAACCTGACGTAATTGCCTGTAGGAAAGAGTCCTCAATTTTCCCTTATCAGCACGCACACGTGTGTACTGTGAAGTAGCTACATACTTCTTGATTGTGCGATGATCAGGATGAAGTGTCTTGGCAATGTTGATTGTAGTCATGCCTTGACCTAAACACTCCACAATTTGTTTCTTCTCAGCAGCCGACACATCCTTTTTCTTTCCCATTTTGACAGAAATTGTAGGCTGCTTGATAATGTGGGACAGCCTTCTTAAGTAGTCTTGCCTTTCATTGGACACACCTGCCAAACTAATTAGCACAGGTGTCTGTGACGCGCCCCCTGGGCCAGTGCTGAAGTGCGGCGCACGTGTGCGCGGGGGAATACCCGGAGCCGGATCCGATGGGGGTAGTAGTCTCTGAGTGGCGGGGACCCGGTCCGTGCCCAGGGTGGTCAAACTAAGTGTGTGGCAGTCTTTGTAGATGTTGTTTAAGTGTCGACTACGCCACCCGTTGATTTGCGGTCGCAAGGCCGCCGCTGCAGAACAGTCCGCTGAGGCCGGTGGTATGTGTGCAGCAATGGTGGTATAACCCCCAATGGGAGAGGTATGGCCTCAGAGCAGCTGGTGCGGGTGAAGGGAGTGATAGAAAGGGCGTCCCAGTACCTTTAGTGCTGGTAGTGCGATGGAACACAGAGACTGATTGCAGTTTTCAATGCTTTACTCACAGATGTTATCAGTGTCAGTCCTGCAGGTGATGACGACCCGAGCCGTGCTGCGTCCACCAGGTACGGGGCTCGACCAACCCCCAGGCAGTTCCAGAGTGTGACCTTGAACTCCTTTCTCCGTTCCTTTCTCTGGCCGTCCCCACTAGGGACCCACCCATGTCCAGCTTCCTCGGGCCTTCTGGTGGCGAAACCTATCTCCGGTTTCCCTGACCCTATGTGGCGTGCCTTCGTGGTGAGTGTAGTGAGTGGTCGCGCCAAGACGTGGCCACGACCTCCGGTTCCTGGCTGAGGATAAGTGGCCTCCACCAGTTCGGGATCCGGTACCCTGATCTGCCAACCCTTCACCCGCTGACTCCTAGCGTGTTCGGGTTCCCTCTTCCTTCATGTCTCTGGGCCTTTCTCCAGGTTCCATTCCTTCCTTGTTCCTTGTTCCTTTCCTCTTGTCTTTCTCTCTCTTGCTCCCTTCAGGAGCAGCACCCAGACAGGGCTGCTGCTCCCTGTCACTACTCTTCTCCTCTTCTTCTGTCTGACTGAACTGAACTCCTAAGATGGTGCCCACCTTTTATACTCCCTCTGACACCCAAGCCCAGGTGACTAGCCACCAATGGGCTCCTTCCTATGCCCAGAGTCCCTCCCCTCTCTGCTCCTGCACCACTGGGATATTCCTCCCCCCCTCCCACTCCAGCCAGGGACAGACGCTGTCGTACCTGCACATCTATCTGGTGGGAGTACCGTTGATCTGTCCCCCGGAAATGCGATGTATGTGGTGCATGCAGCTAACTGAGTTCTAGTCCACACTCCATCCTTACCCAGGAGTGGAATACCACACCTCTGGTTCGAGGTGCAATACCCCTGTAGCAGCCGAGCCCTCGGGGTGCTACATCTGCAATTGCTTATAGTGATATAAAGAGCCCTGACACACATCACCATCAATGAGTTTAACTGACAAACAAACAAATTCTTCCCTTATCACTCCTAAACACTTTTTGCATAATAATTTGGAACACAGTGTACATGTGCTTTTCCACAAAACACCAGTGGTTCACGTAGTGAATCTTACAGTTCTAACTTGCCAACCGTGGTCTGTATGGAGTTGTTCAATAAAGGGCCCAAAATTAAGATAACATAGATGGGAGAGGTCTCTATGAATAGGAATTCCTAAGTATTTGATACCCTGTGAGGGCCAGGCAAAGGGAAAGTTGGACTGGATGGAATCCTGTATGGATTTGGGGAGGGAGACATCGAGGGCCTCAGACTTCGCTGCATTGATTTTAAAATTTGACCATGTAACAAAGTGATCTATTTCAGCCATAACAGCAGGGATGGATATATGTGATTGAGTGATATATACTAGGACATCATCAGCAAATGCAGAGCACTTGTACTCGGTGCCTCCCACCTCAATCCACCTAATATTGGGGTTATGGCGAATTGATGAGAGCATGTGCTCCGTCACTAGGATGTATAAGAGAGGGGACAGAGGACATCCCTGCCTTGTCCCATTGGTGATTACGAAAGGTGATGAAAATGTTCCATTTATCTTCAGCCTAGGTGACGTATTGCGATACAGGGCCATGATTTTGGCTATAAAAGGGTCCCCTAGACCCCTACCCCAAGCTTTTTAAGAGAATAATATATGGGGTGCCAGGAGACTCTATGGAATGCTTTCTCAGCATCCAACGAGAGTATCTAATTACAAATTTTTAACTGCATCTAGCCCAGGAAATACTTTGTGACTAGTAGCAGAGTCTGCTAGACAGCGGATTATCCCAGCTGTTAAGCAAGCTACACCACCTGTAGTTTGGACACTTAATTTTTTCAAAGGAAATGGTTCGGGCCCCCAGGACACTCAGTGAAGAGCATCGGGGAGGCACAGGGGCTGGGACTGGTGGTAGGACGCCTTGTGGTGGACCACCATGCTCGATCCTTGTAAAAGCTTTTTAACTGCAGCAGCTTTAGAGGACGCTACTGGAGCTGGAATTACCGCGGCTGCTGGCATGAGACTTGCCCTTCAATAGATCCTTGTAAAAGGATTTAAAGTGTATTCATTCAAATTAGAGAGACAATTTAAATTAAAAAGATTAGACCTGCCTCCACCGCAGGGGGGCTCGCTCGACCCACCAGCGGACAGGCACCAGTATTGGGAGAGGGGGGCTGGCCGTCAGGGTCCACCGCGGCTCTGCCACAAACCCGGCGACATGGAGGTCGCACGGGCAGGAACGGACTGGCCGTGTCGGCTTCGCACTTTTTTGGTTTAAGAAGGGCATGACATGCCTATATCTGTGTCTCCCCCTCCTTTTACTCCTCCACCTCTTTTCTTTTTGACTATATGTACTTGTCACTTTTCCATGTGTTACTGGTGTCTTCTGAGCAGTTTGTCAGCTTTTGGACACCTTTGAAGGTGTTTTCTATGTGTTTCTATGTGTTTTTGTTTGCCTGCCATTGGTTTTAGCGGTGTTCGACGAACAGTTCGACGAACAGTTCGGCGAACATACGGGTGTTCGATGAACCGAACCGAACTCGAACACTACGGGGGTGGCTCAACACTACTAGTAATCCTCTGAACCCCCCCGGTCTTGAGATGTGTGGGACATTGTGGGGGGAGAATTTGTGAAAATAGGTGGCGTTATGCAGATTAAAAATGTGTGGGGTGCATCTGCAACAAGCAGTATAGTTGTAGGTTTTAACGTGTCTATTGATGAACAACATGTCTTCCTAAGGGGAGTCTTTGTCCCTATCCCTACAATGGGTGCTTTCTTGGGCCAGGGTGCAGCCATAGGCCAAAAACAATTCAGGTACTCGCTTCTCGGTCTTTTGGCTAAGATCAAGTGAAGTATCTTTTCTTATCAGTTTAATACCTGATACGTCCCCTATACATTCACCTATTTTCACACATTCTCCTCTCCTCTCCCCCCTAATGCCCCACGCGCCTCAAGACCGAGAAGGGTGAGGTGTGGAGAGGGTAACTAATTATTGAAAAAACGAGCAGCGGTCCCCCCTGCTTCCCAGGCTGTAGGCTCTCTACAGACTAAAGCTGGCTGTTGCACCACAGCTAGATAAAAGCTAGGAGCCCATTATGACACATGCAATGTCTGTTCCATTCTTCTATTCTTGCATTATTCCATTGTCCCATTGTTAGGGGGCAAAGGAACAATGGGACAATGGAATTATGCAAGAATGGAAGAATGGAACAGAAGCAGGGGGGACCGCTGCTCTTTTGTTCATTAATTAGTTATCCTCTCTACCCCCCACCCTTCCCGGTCACGTGGAACATTAGGGGGGAGAGGAGAGGAGAATGTGTGAAAATACGTGGACTTATGCAGATTAAACACGTGTAGGGTGCATCTGCAACAAGCAGTATAGTTGTAGGTTTTAAGGTGTCTATTGATGAACAACATGTCTTCCTAAGGGGAGTCTTTGTTCCTATCCCTACAATGGGTGCTTTCTTGGGTCAGGGTGCAGCCATAGGCCAAAAACAATTCAGGTACTCACTTCTCGGCCTTTTGGCTAAGATCAAATGTAGAATCTTTCCTTATCAGTTTAATACCTGATACGTCCCCAATACATTCACCTATATTCACACAGTCTTTGTCCCTATCCCTATCCCAACAATGGGTGCCTTACCTGACCAAGTGATCGAGAAGTCCGAGAAACTCTTAGTAATTTTGCCTTTTAATAAACTTATTTGCACCCATCTTCCTTTACTTATTCTGGAGGAAGCGCGCATCCACGGGCATCATCTTATCCATTTACTGATCTATTGCACTAGGGTTAGCGTATCACAGACATCTAGTCGGGGATTATTACCTTATAATCCGTGCCGCTACAACCAAAAAAAACACAAAAAAAACCTCTATTCTATTCCCTATTAATACAGTTGTTAGCTGCATTTAGTATAAGGATAGGTGCTAGGTATTGTCTGCTGGAAATGATTGTTCATTCTGGTCACATACATCTCTTTCACTGTCTATAACTTGATTGCTTTTTTCCATACAGTCATTGACAGATTCATGTTTTTTTCCGGTGATCTTTACGCTGAAATGGATCAAAGCAGGCAAAGTTACCTGATTTAATGTGACCTTTCGCAGTTTCTCTACAGCATCTGTATGTGCGCAGTAGTGGTGGGAAACTTGACACTACTGTAGCTCTAATTACCACTTCTGAACTCACCAGTGCTTTGTTTCCATCTCTTTCTGGCTGCTTATTGAAACATGTATGGGGTCAATGTCCTGCTGTAAGACCTATGACCTAAGATGCAAACCCTGCTTTCTGACACTGGGCACTACATTGTGACCCAACATCCTTTGGGAATCTTCACATTTCATGATACCTTGCACACAGTCAAGGCACCCAGTGCCAAAGGCAGTAAAACAACCCCTAAATATCTTTGAACCTCCACCATATTTGACTGTAAATACTGTGTTCTTTTATTTGTAGACCTCATTTCATTTATAGTAAACAGTTGAATGATGTGCTTTAACAAAAAGCTCTTTCTTGCTTCTATCTTTCCACAAGATGCCTGCTGGCCCTCTACAAATAGTGGCGTCCGCCTGCTGGCATGTCATAAATTGTGAGGCCCACCTGCTGGCTCTCCAAGTTTCAAACTTTACAGAATATATGCTATTAATATGAAAAAGAAAATTTGACCACCTCAGGTGAATACATTATATTGCAGTAGCAATATACAGATATGCAAAGGGTGCAGCACGGTGGCTCAGGGGTTAGCACAACCTGCTAGTAGTTTGTATGTTTTCCCTGTGTTTGTGTGGGTTTCCTCCGGGTTCTCCTGTTTCCTCCCACATTCTGATAGGGAATTTAGATTGTGAGCCCCATGGGGACAGTGCCCATCATATCTGTAAAGCAATGTGGAATTAATGGTGCTATATAAGTGAGTAAAATAAATAAATAAATGCAAAGCATAGCCGGCTGCTGGCTCTCCAAAAATGCTTAGTTAGGGCTGGTTCCTGGCCCTCAAAAAATGTTGAGTAAGGGCCGACTGTTGGCCCTCTAAAATTAGAATGAGTGTCGCCTGCTGGCTCTTTGACAATAGTGAGGATTGCCTGTTGTCCCTCCAACAATGGTGAGGGCCAACTGCTGTCCCTCTAACAATAATAAAGGCTGCCTGATCGCCCTCTACAAATAGTGAAGGCTGCTGGATGGCCCTGAAATAATAAAAATATGACTTTAAAAGTCCCTCCTTCATAAATGAAACAGGATGTGTTTGATGATGTCTCACACAGCACATGGCCAGATAAGGTAGTAAAATATTAAAATTACATTTCCTGGTGAATGTTTTTTTCACCATTGAAAGCAATGTGAGCATTCAAAACTACAGCAAAAACACTACGTGTGAACATAGCCCAAAGTGTGGAGAGGCATTTTTTTTCCTCTTATTTATTTTGCCTTATATACAAGTCATTATCCTGGAAAGAATGTTTCTTTACATTTATTCCATTAAAATTAATTTTAGCTTCATTTTTGTATAATGTATTGTCAGTTAGTAAAAGTGGTGTAATACTCTGACAACATTGTTCACAGCAGCGACCTGGGATTCGGAGATGCTTCCAGGGGTCTTCCCCATGCTGTTCCAATGCAATTTCAGCACTGTTTTCATCGACTGCAGCAATTTTTAGACCCCCTTCAAACTTCAGGGGGGTGGGGGCAGGGCCGGCTCCAGGTTTTTCTGGGCCCCGGGCGAAAGAGTCTCAGTGGGCCCCTTTAATACATACCACGATTCATGATGTACAGATACCGCAGAGAAATATATATATATATAGTATAATGCAAAGACTTCACTTCTTACATTACATGAGCGATATCTATTGTAAATTCCACAATAGCTCAGAAACCAGCGAATCGCTCCACACAGAATACTGGCCCCCATATAAGGCCCCATACGGAATACTGGCCCCCGTATAAGGCCTCATACGGAATACTGGCCCCCATATAAGGCCTCATACGGAACACTGGCCCCCATATAAGGCCCCATACGGAATACTGGCCCCCATATAACGCTCCATACAGAATACTGGCCCGCATATAAGGCCCCATACGGAATACTGGACCCCATATAAGGCCCCATACGGAATACTGTCCCGCATATAAGGCACCATATGGAATACTGGCCCCCATATAAGGCCCCCTACGGAACACTGGCCCCCATATAAGGCCCCATACGGAATACTGGCCCCTATATAAGGCTCCATACGGAATACTGGCCCCCATATAACGCTCCATACAGGATACTGGCCCCCATATAAGGCTCCATACGGAATACTGGCCCCCATATAAGGCTCCATACGGAATACTGGCCCCCATATAAGGCTCCATACGGAATACTGGCCCCCATATAAGACCCCATACGGAATACTGGCCCCCATATAAGGCCCCATACGGAATACTGGCCCCCATATAAGGCCCCATACGGAATACTGGCCCCCATATAAGGCCCCATACGGAATACTGGCCCCCATATAAGGCCCCATACGGAATACTGGCCCTCATATAAGGCTCCATACCGAATACTGGCCCCCATATAAGGCTCCATACGGAATACTGGCCCCCATATAAGGCTGCATACGGAATACTGGCCCCCATATAAGGCTCCATACGGAATACTGGCCCCCATATAAGGCTCCATACGGAATACTGGCCCCCATATAAGGCTCCATACGGAATACTGGCCCCCATATAAGGCTCCATACGGAATACTGGCCTCCATATAAGGCTCCATACGGAATACTGGCCCCCATATAAGGCTCCATACAGGATACTGGTCCCCTTATAAAGCTCCATACAGGATACTGGCCCCCATATAACGCTCCATGCAGGATACTGGTCCCCTTATAACGCTCCATACAGGATACTGACCCCCATCTAATGCTGCATGCAGGCTGTTACCCCCCACATAATGCCCCATACAGGCTGCCCCCCCCTTATAATGCCCCATGCAGGCTGTTCCCCCCTTATAATGCCCCATGCAGGCTGTCACCCCCTCTCTCTATAATGCCCCATGCAGGATGTCACCCCCTCTCTCTATAATGCCCCATGCAGGATGTCACCCCTTCTCTCTATAATGCCCCATGCAGGCTGTCACCCCCCCTCTCTATAATGCCCCATGCAGGATGTCACCCCCTCTCTCTATAATGCACCATGCAGGATGTCACCCCCCATATAATGCCCCATGCAGGCTGTCACCCCCTCTCTCTATAATACCCCATGCAGGATGTCACCCCCCATATAATGCCCCATGCAGGCTGTTCCCCCCCTTATCATGCCCCATGCAGGTTGTCACGCCCTCTCTCTATAATGCCCCATGCAGGATGTCACACCCCCCTGTCTTTATAATGCTCCATGCAGGATGTCACCCCCTCTCTCTATAATGCCCCATGCAGGATGTCACCCCCTCTCTCTATAATGCCCCATGCAGGCTCTCACCCCCTCTCTCTATAATGCCCCATGCAGGATGTCACCCCCTCTCTCTATAATGCCCCATGCAGAATGTCACCCCCTCTCTCTATAATGCCCCATGCAGGATGTCACCCCCCTCCATATTATGCCCCATGCAGGATGTCACCCCCCCCCCCATATTATGCTCCATGCCTCCATACATTAAAAAAAAAAAATCAAATACTCACCTCCCTCCTCCTCAACTGCTGCCGCTGCTCGGGTCCGGACTCCAGCGTTGTTGGCGTCTTCAAGCTCTGCACTCCCTGTGACGGCTTAGGGGAGCGCGCGGTGGAAAGACGTCACCGCGCCCTCTGACCTGAGACGTCACAGGGAGCGCAGAGCAGGAAGACAGCGGATCTGGGGAGGCACGGGGAGAGGTAAGTATCCGGCTGCCGGGCCCTGAGCAAGCGGGAGGGAGCGGGCGCTGACACCTCTCTCCTCCGCCCATAGCCCAGCGGGGTGCACGACCGCCAGTGGGCCCCCCTGCCTGCTCAGGGCCCCGACACTTGCCCGGGTGCACCGGGTGCTGACGCCGGCCCAGGGTGGGGGACACCGGAAAAATGCTCGAGTTTCAGATTATCTCCCATTATACTCAATATTCGGGTCGAGCACCTGAGCCTGAGAATTACGATTTGCTCTATTCCAGTAACGAGCACCCGAGCATTTTAGTGCTCACTCGTCACTGCCATTCACCTTCTGTGCCTCCCATATTTCCTCATATATTGTAGCTCGCGAGCAGCAGGGCTCTCACTCCTCTTGGTATCTGTTAAATTATGTGTTATTCTGTAATGTCTTTATTGAATGTACAATTCTGTAAAGTGCTGCAGAATATGTTAGTGCTAAAGAAATATAAATTAGCAAGTAAAGTAGCACACTGCAACCCTAATGCTGCGTGCCCACGATGCGGATTTAATGCATTTCCGCGGCTGCATTTACGCCGCGAAAACGCATTAAAAACGCTTGTTAAGTTGTCTGCCATGTTTCCCAATGATAATCCGCATGTGCTCCGCAGCACGACCGTTAATTTTGCGGAATAGCACCAAAATAGCTGCCATTGACTTGCATTGGACCGCATAACATCCGCATGACTACACGAACACATGCGGATATCATGCGGTTCAATGCGCGGATGGCACCAGTTTCTGGAGAAGAGGAGACTCTCCTCTAGACCCGGGTACCATAGTACCTGTAATTAAAAAAAGAATTTAAATAAAAAAAAAACATATACTTACCTGCTGCTGGCTATTGGGCTGCTCGCAGTGGTAAAAGGACCTTCCATGACGTCATTTAGTCATGTGATAGGTCACGCGACCGCTGACGTCGGTGGTCGCGTGACCTGTCACATAACTAAATGACGTCGTGGAAGGTCCTTTTACCACCTTGAGCTGCTGAAGACACCGGACTCACCGGAGAAGGAGACCGGGGGCCATCAGAAGGTGAGTATAATGGTTTTTTTTTTATTTTTCAACATTTTTATTCTTTTTTTTATTATTGATGCTGCATTTGCAGCATCCTAACTTGGTCACACAACATAAATCCACGCCGGTTGCATGGATTTACATAGTGTGACCAAGTTGTCAAGCACTTTCCAAGTGATGCTAAAATCGCTTGGAAAAGCGCTTGACAACCCGCATGCGGAAATGCATGTGAAGAACGCTTCACAAACCCTTCTACCTGGCAGAAAAAAAGCATGTAAAATCTGCATGTGTTTTTTCTGCCAGGGAGATGCAGAAATGCTCCGCAGCAATTCTGCATCGTGGGCACTTAGCCTAAGTATGCGAAAAATGAAATATATGAAATTTGAACAACATTACTGCTCTAGAAAATAGAAATAACTGAGAAATTGGCCAATTCATGTGTACCTGGTAGCCAGGGTGTGATAATACAGCTTAAAATCTTAATTAGACAGACGATTAGATTTTTTTAATCCAAGAGAAATACCTTATTGTGTTTAATTAGAGATTGATGGCTATGTTTTATTAATGTTCTGCTTGCTCATCAGTTTATGTACACTAATTTAACTTATAAAAGTGTCCAGCATTCCACTAATCTCCCTAGTATCTCAGAAGCATCTAATCATTGTTCAAAATTCGCCTAGGCCCATTGTGTAAGTGTTGAAAGAAGCTCTGGTGGAGCCTTCACCAGAGGGAGTCTCACATGTAGACCCAGGTGATGGGATCAACCTGAGAAAGATACCTCCACTAATGCACACTTAGCTTTGGGGGGGAGGGTGAGAGCAGTTCTGCCATTCAGGGGGCTGAGCCCAGATAAGCAGAAGGGACATGTGTTTTGAAGCAGTTTGATTGAGAAACAAAATCAAGGACCATCAGGAATACTTTACAAGGAGAATGAGAGACATCCTTCAAGACAGTAGATGAATTGCATGGCATTACCCAAAGAGTCACAGATTTGGATTCTATATGATTCTAGCCTAAGGATATATGGCCCTGACTGGAAAGATACAGATCTGCTCCATTAACCATCAGAGAGACCATGGATACATTTTGGGGAGACCAGGGTTGGGACGAAGAAGTCACCTGGCCCCATGAATATGTTGTTTGGGGTCGCCAGGAGGGACCCACCTGCAACCCACGGAGACATTTGGAGAAGCCAGATTGGGACCCACCGGTCATCTGGCCCCATGGAAACTCTCGTAGTGGCCAGGTAGGGACCCTCAGGTTTCCTGGTCTTGTACCTCGATGGACTGCTAGCTTCCTTAGCTTACCGCCACCTTCTCTCTTTGGTGGCCCGCCAGAAGCGCGGGGCCACTGGTTGAGGTAGTTGGCCCTTGAAGTCTCCAAAGTCACTCTGTTCTATCCCAGGCGGGCGGAGAAGGAAGGGTGAGACTGTGTAAAGTTGTACCATCTTGGGTATTTGCTGGGACTGTTCTTTGTGTTTATTGTCCGCTTTGTGGTTCAATAAAGTATTGCCACGCTGTTTTACCCTCACTCTTTGTTGCGTTATGCCCACGGAAGGCCCCGGGTCTTCACACACGCTAAGGCGTTTCTCGATACCAGGACTCAGCCAATGTGAACTTCTTTCTAACAGACCAAAGTCTGCATGTGTATGGGAAAGCATGATCCTGCTGCAATATATGAGCTAAGATTTCTCAGTTATTTCTATTTTCTAGAGCAGTAATGTTATTCATATTTTCTATATTTTATGTTTGCATACTTAGCATTGCAGAGTGCTACTTTATTTGTTAGTTGTATGTGAAGGTAGCTGCTCCTAGTAAGTAGAGATGAGCGTTGTTCTACTCGAACTGTTCGCCAATCTCAAATTCGAGCTGTTTTGGGCGGTGTTCGAGCCGTTCGGCGAACACGAACGATTTGAGAAAAATTCGGCTGTTCGAGGTTATGTTCGATAACTGTTCGTGCACCAAAATCGTAACTGGATTTTTTCTCAGTAATGATGAAAATTAATGTTAATGCGCAGTTTGAGTGTACAGCGGGGTGGGGGGAGGGGCAGGGGATGGATCTCTGCAGGAACAATGAAGATCTCCATTTTTTTTTCTCTTTCCCGCATTTGCAGTGGGGAGGTGCAGTCTGTCAGCCTATCAGCAGCGCACACACGGAGCGAACTGCTGTTTTTCACACAAGCAAAGGCATGTGTCATTGGCAGTGTATGTCACATGTCCTTGCCCTATAAGACCAAGCCATTTTCCCCGTCGCCACCATTTTCTCACTGCTGCAGCTGCGTGTTAGACGGCACCGCTGTTGCTGTGTGCGCTATACCTTGTTAATTTCAAGCCAATTTTCGCACAAATCTACAGATAGCTTGGGAGTAGGGAATAGTTGTGATTGCAGTCCGTTTAAGGACTAGGTTACAGCATTTCCTACGACTTTTATCAGGCAGGTCTGTGCTCTTAAATAGATAGATTGTGGGAGTAAAGACTAATTGTAATTGCAGTCCTTTTCAGGACTAGGTTACATGAGTTCCTATCAGTTTTTGCCAGGCAGGTCTGTGCCAGTGCTGTGCAAGTTTTTTCACAGCATTTGGCTGAATCTAGCAAAGCTAATCCTTTTTGGCCTATTGCAGAGTGTGTTAGTCAGTGGAGTAGCCTATCTGTGTTGCAAAATATACCACCTGTGTATAGAATACCAATTTGTTTACTGCACCTAGTGAAGTAAAATCTTTTGGGCATAGCATAATTCTATTAGTCCATCTATACTGACCTCCATCAGGTTGCAAATTGAATATAATTTTATTCTGCATCTAGCTCTGAAAAAATATTTGGCCTTCTAGCAGTGTGCGGGACTTTCTCTATTAGTCCATCTATACTGACCTCCATCAGGTTGCAAACTGAATATATTTTTTTTCTGCATCTACCTCTGAAAAAATATTGGGCTTCTAGCTGTGTGTGTGACTTGTTCTATTAATCCATCTATACAGACCTCCATCAGGTTGAAAAATGAATATAATTTTTTTCTGCATCTAGCTCTGAAAAAATATTTGGCCTTCTAGCAGTGTGTGGGACTTTCTCTATTAGTCCATCTATACTGACCTCCATCAGGTTGCAAATTAAAAATAATTTTTATCTGCATCTAGCTCTGAAAAAATATTTGGGCTTCTAGCAGTGTGTGGGACTTTCTCTATTAGTCCATCTATACTGACCTCCATCAGGTTGCAAATTAAAAATAATTTTTATCTGCATCTACCTCTGAAAAAATATTTGGGCTTCTAGCTGTGTGTGGGACTTGTTCTATTAGTCCATCTATACTGACCTCCATCAGGTTGCAAACTGAATATAATTTTTTTCTGCATCTAGCTCTGAAAAAATATTTGGCCTTCTAGTAGTGTGTGGGACTTTCTCTATTAGTCCATCTATACTGACCTCCATCAGGTTGCAAATTAAAAATAATTTTTATCTGCATCTAGCTCTGAAAAAATATTTGGGCTTCTAGCAGTGTGTGGGACTTTCTCTATTAGTCCATCTATACTGACCTCCATCAGGTTGCAAATTAAAAATAATTTTTATCTGCATCGACCTCTGAAAAAATATTTGGGCTTCTAGCTGTGTGTGGGACTTGTTCTATTAGTCCATCTATACTGACCTCCATCAGGTTGCAAACTGAATATAATTTTTTTCTGCATCTAGCTCTGAAAAAATATTTGGCCTTCTAGTAGTGTGTGGGACTTTCTCTATTAGTCCATCTATACTGACCTCCATCAGGTTGCAAATTAAAAATAATTTTTATCTGCATCTAGCTCTGAAAAAATATTTGGCCTTCTAGCAGTGTGTGGGACTTTCTCTATTAGTCCATCTATACTGACCTCCATCAGGTTGCAAATTAAAAATAATTTTTATCTGCATCTACCCCTGAAAAAATATTTGGGCTTCTAGCTGTGTGTGGGACTTGATCTATTAGTCCATCTATACTGACCTCCATCAGGTTGCAAACTGAATATAATTTTTTTCTGCATCTAGCTCTGAAAAAATATTTGGCCTTCTAGTAGTGTGTGGGATTTTCTCTATTAGTCCATCTATACTGACCTCCATCAGGTTGCAAATTAAAAATAATTTTTATCTGCATCTAGCTCTGAAAAAATATTTGGCCTTCTAGCAGTGTGTGGGACTTTCTCTATTAGTCCATCTATACTGACCTCCATCAGGTTGCAAATTAAAAATAATTTTTATCTCCATCTACCTCTGAAAAAATATTTGGGCTTCTAGCTGTGTGTGGGACTTGTTCTATTAGTCCATCTATACTGACCTCCATCAGGTTGCAAACTGAATATAATTTTTTTCTGCATCTAGCTCTGAAAAAATATTTGGCCTTCTAGCAGTGTGTGGGACTTTCTCTATTAGTCCATCTATACTGACCTCCATCAGGTTGCAAACTGAATATATTTTTTTTCTGCATCTACCTCTGAAAAAATATTGGGCTTCTAGCTGTGTGTGGGATTTGTTCTATTAATCCATCTATACAGACCTCCATCAGGTTGCAAACTGAATATATTTTTTTTCTGCATCTACCTCTGAAAAAATATTGGGCTTCTAGCTGTGTGTGGGACTTGTTCTATTAATCCATCTATACAGACCTCCATCAGGTTGCAAACTGAATATAATTTTTTTCTGCATCTAGCTCTGAAAAAATATTTGGCCTTCTAGCAGTGTGTGGGACTTTCTCTATTAGTCCATCTATACTGACCTCCATCAGGTTGCAAATTAAAAATAATTTTTTTCTGCATCTAGCTCTGAAAAAATATTTGGCCTTCTAGCAGTGTGTGGGACTTTCTCTATTAGTCCATCTATACTGACCTCCATCAGGTTGCAAATTAAAAATAATTTTTATCTGCATCTACCTCTGAAAAAATATTTGGGCTTCTAGCTGTGTGTGGGACTTGTTCTATTAGTCCATCTATACTGACCTCCATCAGGTTGCAAACTGAATATAATTTTTTTCTGCATCTAGCTCTGAAAAAATATTTGGCCTTCTAGTAGTGTGTGGGACTTTCTCTATTAGTCCATCTATACTGACCTCCATCAGGTTGCAAATTAAAAATAATTTTTATCTGCATCTAGCTCTGAAAAAATATTTGGCCTTCTAGCAGTTTGTGGGACTTTCTCTATTAGTCCATCTATACTGACCTCCATCAGGTTGCAAATTAAAAATAATTTTTATCTGCATCTACCTCTGAAAAAATATTTGGGCTTCTAGCTGTGTGTGGGACTTGTTCTATTAGTCCATCTATACTGACCTCCATCAGGTTGCAAACTGAATATAATTTTTTTCTGCATCTAGCTATGAAAAAATATTTGGCCTTCTAGTAGTTTGTGGGACTTTCTCTATTAGTCCATCTATACTGACCTCCATCAGGTTGCAAATTAAAAATAATTTTTATCTGCATCTAGCTCTGAAAAAATATTTGGCCTTCTAGCAGTGTGTGGGACTTTCTCTATTAGTCCATCTATACTGACCTCCATCAGGTTGCAAATTAAAAATAATTTTTATCTGCATCTACCCCTGAGAAAATATTTGGGCTTCTAGCTGTGTGTGGGACTTGTTCTATTAGTCCATCTATACTGACCTCCATCAGGTTGCAAACTGAATATAATTTTTTTCTGCATCTAGCTCTGAAAAAATATTTGGCCTTCTAGCAGTGTGTGGGACTTTCTCTATTAGTCCATCTATACTGACCTCCATCAGGTTGCAAACTGAATATATTTTTTTTCTGCATCTACCTCTGAAAAAATATTGGGCTTCTAGCTGTGTGTGGGACTTGTTCTATTAATCCATCTATACAGACCTCCATCAGGTTGCAAACTGAATATATTTTTTTTCTGCATCTACCTCTGAAAAAATATTGGGCTTCTAGCTGTGTGTGGGACTTGTTCTATTAATCCATCTATACAGACCTCCATCAGGTTGCAAACTGAATATAATTTATTTCTGCATCTAGCTCTGAAAAAATATTTGGCCTTCTAGCAGTGTGTGGGACTTTCTCTATTAGTCCATCTATACTGACCTCCATCAGGTTGCAAATTAAAAATAATTTTTATCTGCATCTAGCTCTGAAAAAATATTTGGCCTTCTAGCAGTGTGTGGGACTTTCTCTATTAGTCCATCTATACTGACCTCCATCAGGTTGCAAATTAAAAATAATTTTTATCTGCATCTACCTCTGAAAAAATATTTGGGCTTATAGCTGTGTGTGGGACTTGTTCTATTAGTCCATCTATACTGACCTCCATCAGGTTGCAAACTGAATATAATTTTTTCTGCATCTAGCTCTGAAAAAATATTTGGCCTTCTAGCAGTGTGTGGGACTTTCTCTATTAGTCCATCTATACTGACCTCCATCAGGTTGCAAATTAAAAATCATTTTTTTTCTGCATCTACCTCTGAAAAAATATTGGGCTTCTAGCTGTGTGTGGGACTTGTTCTATTAATCCATCTATACAGACCTCCATCAGGTTGCAAACTGAATATAATTTTTTTCTGCATCTACCTCTGAAAAAATATTTGGGCTTCTAGCTGTGTATGGGACTTGTTCTATTAGTCCATCTATACTGACCTTCATCAGGTTGCAAATTCAAAATAATTTTTTGTCTGCATCTAGCTCTGAAAAAATATTTGGCCTTCTAGCAGTGTGTGGAACTTTCTCTATTAGTCCATCTATACTGACCTCCATCAGCTTGCAAACTGAATATATTTTTTTTCTGCATCTACCTCTGAAAAAATATTTGGGCTTCTAGCTGTGTGTGGGACTTGTTCTATTAGTCCATCTATACTGACCTCCATCAGGTTGCAAACTGAATATATTTTTTTTCTGCATCTACCTCTGAAAAAATATTTGGGCTTCTAGCTGTGTGTGGGACTTGTTCTATTAGTCCATCTATACTGACCTCCATCAGGTTGCAAATCGAATATAATTTTTTTCTGCATCTAACCCAGCCAATAGTTTTGGCCTAATACCACAGTTTGGCCACTCAGCTCTGCTTGGTTCCCATCCATTGTTTTTTTGTGCAAACAACTCCAGAGTTGTGAATTAGTTAACCACCAAAATGAGTGGAAAAAGGCCTGCTGCTGGTGGAAAGGGGAATAGGCGTGTTGGGAAGGGGAAAAAAGGTTGTGTCCGTGGGGTAGGTGTTAAAGCAACAGTAACATCTGCAGAAGAAAGACCATCTTCCAGCCAAACTAAAATGTCTACTTCTTTTAGCGGACAATGTGATAAGATCCCTTTCTTACGGCCACGCCAATCGCTACAAATTCCAGATGAGGCACAAAAACAGCAGCTGCTTCAACGGATATCAAGTGCTCCTTTAAGTGGGCTCTCCTCCACATCAACTTCAACATCACAAATACTCCAGTCCTCAAAGGTGTCACCCCAATCGCACTTGCTTCCTCACAGCTCCCAAATCTCCAGCTGCCCGTCTGAGTATGAGGTAGAACAGATGGTTGAGTCTGCAGAGCTGTTTACTCATACTATAGCCTGGGAATCAGAGGTCGACTCCAGCGCTTCTGTGAATCCAGACGAGGAAATGATCTGCACTGATGCCCAGAATCTTTATGAGTCGGATCCAGGACCAGACGCAGAAGGTTCTGACCATAATGTAGACCCTCATTCCCAAACTGTAACTCCTGTTGGTGGAGACAATGAGGAAGACGATGATGAGACTCAAATACCTGATTGGAGCGACAACTTTACTTTTTTGTCAGGGCAGGAACAGGTTGGCTCTGAGGACGACGGGTGTGATAATGCACAGGGTTATGATGATGAGGTTGGAGATCCCACTTACTGTCAACCCACAGTCAGCCAAGAGATGAGGTCAGCAGAGGAGGTGGACGAAGATGCTAGTGACGACGAGGTCAGGTTGCGCCTTCCTGGACAGAGACATAGTACTGGAAGCACGTCAACAACTGCATCCTCAAACACAACTCTGCCTCTCACCACAAGTCGTGGTGGCTCTTCAGGTCGCATGGGTGCTAAGCCTTGCATAGCCTGGGCATTTTTTCAGATCGATAAAGATGACCCAACTCGTGTTATCTGTAACATTTGTCAGATAAAAGCTAAGTAGAGGCCAAAAAATACATAGTTTGAGGACTTCATGCATGAACCGGCACATGGACATGAAGCATAAGTTGCAGTGGGAAGCTCAGTGTGCTACAATGCGGCCTAGCCGGCCGGGCCAACCACCGTCTGCCATATCTTGTGCATCCGCGGCCTCTTCATACTCTGTGACTGGGGGGATAGCAGTCACACCTGTTTTGGGGCGCAGACCTGCCACCTCTTTACCCGCAACAGCCAGCGTGATTGGCAGGTCATCATTTTCTTTGGAGGTGGTAACACCAGCTGGTGTTGAGCGCTGTCCGACATCGATAGCACCACCTTTGGATCAAGGCAACCTAACATGTCCGCCTGCATCTTCCTCACAGACCGGCAGTTTGCCGGGGACACCCTTATCAACCCCGTCTAAGCACAATAGCCAGCCCTCGGTCCCTCAGATTTGGACAAGTAAAAGACCATTTCCTCCTAGCCATGAGAAAGCTGAGAGGTTGAATTTCACCATCTGCAAGCTCTTGGTTACAGAAATGCTGCCTTTCCGCCTGGTGGACACAGAGGATTTTCGAGACATTATGTCCGTCGCAGTGCCCCAGTACCAGATGCCCAGTCGGCACTACTTCTCAAAGAAAGGTGTGCCTGCGCTCCACCAGCATGTCTCACACAACATCACCGCTTCTTTGAGAAACTCTGTGTGTGACAGGGTGCATTTCACCACAGACACTTGGACGAGTAGGCATGGACAGGGGCATTACATGTCGCTGACTGGGCACTGGGTAACTATGGTGACAGCAGGACAAGGGGCTGCTGTCCAAGTCTTGCCGTCCCCACGAGTTGTGCGTCAATCCTCTTTATGTCAAAGTTCCTCCACTGCTTCTGCCTCCTCAACCTCCTCTCGGTCTTCCACCTGCACCCAAAGCCTGTCTGGTCATGACACAAGCTTCCTAACTGCGCAGAAGGGATCCTGCACACCTCCTTACTATGCTGGCAGTAGGGCTCAACGTCATCAGGCGGTTTTTACTTTGAAATGTCTGGGAAATGTGAGTCACACAGCTGAGGAGTTGTGGTCAGCTCTGGAGAACCAATTTCATGAATGGTTGTCTCCACTGGACCTGAAACCAGGGAAGGCCGTGTGTGACAATGCTGCAAACCTGGGTGCGGCCCTTCGCCGGGGCAATGTCACACACGTGCCTTGTATGGCTCACGTGTTGAACCTGGTTGTCCAGCAATTTTTAGCCCACTATCCCAGACTAGATGGCCTTCTGCAGAGGGCACGGTCGCTGTGTGCTCACTTCCGCCGTTTGCATCCCGCAGCTCAGCGACTTACATCTCTACAGAAGTCGTTGGGCCTGCCACTTCACTGGCTAAAATGCGATGTGCCTACCCGGTGGAATTCAACTCTGCTCATGTTGCAGCGACTGTGGCAGCACCGACAAGCCCTGTTGCAATACGTTCTGACGTATAGCCTGGGCCAACGAGATCCAGAGGTGGGGCAAATCACGCTGGAGGAGTGGTCTCAGATCAGGGACCTATGCACCCTTCTGCACAGTTTTGAAATGGCGACGAAGATGTTTAGTGCTGACGATGCCATTATCAGCATGACTATTCCGGTGATTTACATGCTGGAGCACATGTTAAACAGAATTCGGAGTCAGGTGGTGGCACAAGAGGAGGTGGAGGAAGTAGAGGAGGAGGAGTTGTATGCGGAAGGGCTAACATCTGCAAGGTCCAGACGGTCGGCAGCACCAAGGCGGCAGGCATGGGAGGGTGGGGGAGATGGTTTTACCAGGGCGCATGGTAGCAGCCAAACTAGTGAGGAAGGTGCAGGAGCCCAGGAAGAAGTGGAGGATGAACTGATGGAAGACTCATCAGATGAGGGAGACCTTGATCACATTTCTGTTGTGCGAGGTTGGGGGGAGAGGACAGAGGAAGGAAGCATGATTGTTACCTCGCCACCAACACAACAGGGACTTGGTGCTCCTGGATGCGCAACACACATGAGTGCCTTCTTGCTGCACTACCTGCAACATGACCCTCGAATTGTGAGAATTAGAAATAATCCTGACTACTGGGTTGCCACACTGTTAGATCCCCGGTACAAAAGTAAATGTGCCGAAATTATTCCTGCCATAGAAAGGGATGCACGCATGCAGGAGTATCAGCAGAGACTGTTGCAGAATCTTACATGTGCTTTTCCACAAAACACCAGTGGTGCACGTAGTGAATCTCACAGTTCCAACTTGCCAACCGTGGGACCGTCAAGTGTTCAGCACTCAAACCGTAACAGAACCACAGTATCTGCTGGTAACATCAATTTTGCGGAATCATTTCACCACTTTTTTAGCCCATCCTTTGCAAGGCCACAGGAGACAAGAAGTCTGACACATAGTCAACGCCTAGAGACGATGGTACAGGAGTATCTCCAAGTAAACATTGAAGCCATGACTGTGTCACTGGACCCTTGCTCTTTTTGGGCTTCCAATCTGGATAAATGGCCGGAGCTAGCCACTTACGCCTTGGAGATCTTGTCATGCCCCGCAGCCAGCGTTCTGTCTGAACGTGTGTTCAGCGCTGCTGGTGGTGTGCTGACAGATAAGCGCACGTGGCTCTCCACTGATAATGTAGACAGACTCACGTTCATAAAGATGAACAAATCATGGATCCGAAACGACTTTTCTACCCCTGTGTCATCCTGGGGAGAGTAAAAGCTTGATGATTGGTTAAAATCACCCTACCAACCGTTTTAAGCTTTCAAATTACTAATCATGTTTATCTGTATCTTGGCTGGAAAATAATTTGGGCTTTGTAGCAGTGTGCAGCACTGATTCTATTAGGCCATCTATAATAAGCTCCACCAGATTTAAAATTACTAATCATGTTTATCTGTATCTTGGCTGGAAAATAAGTTGGGCTTTGTAGCAGTGTGCAGCACTGATCCTATTAGGCCATCTATACTAAGCTCCACCAGATTTAAAATTAATAATAATTTTTAGCTGCATCTAGCCCGGAAAATAATTTTGGGGCTCCGAGATGCGCAAGACACATAAGTGCCTTCTTGCTGCACTACCTGCAACATGACCCTCATATTGTCAGAATTCGAAGTAATCATGACTACTGGGTTGCCACACTCTTAGATCCCCCAAACTTTTCGATCAACCTTTTCATTTTAATAAAGACCAAAAAAATTGTCATTTTTGAAATTAGAAGCATTAGCAGGTTATTAGAAACTGAAATCAAACAGTTTTCAACTCAAAACTTTATTCTAGGTGATGTTACATTTTCACATAGGACCCCTTGTTCGAAAGGAGCTTCTGAACTCTCTCGTCCATTGAATTTGTCAGGTTTTGGATGGTTTCTGCTTCAATTGTTTTGCATGAGGACAGAATACCCTCCCAGAGCTGTTGCTTAGATGTGAACTGCCTCCCGCCATCATAGACACTCCTTTTGATGATGCTCCAGAGGTTCTGAATGGGGTAGAGGTCAGGGGAGCATGGGGGTCACACCATAAATTTGTCCCCTTTTATGCCCATGTCAGCCAGAGATGCAGATGTTTTATGTGCAGCATGAGATGGTGCATTATCATGCAAAAAAATGATCTTGCTGTGAAATACACGGTTCTTCTTCTTGAACCATGGCAGGAAGTGCTGTTTGAGAAAATCCACATACATTATGGAGTTCATCTTTAGCGCCTTCAGGGATCCTAAAGGGGCCGACAATCTCTCTCCCCATGATTCCAGCCCAAAACATTACTCCACCTCCTCCTTGTTGGCGCTGTAGCCGTGTTTGCGTGGGGTGTCCATCAACCAGCCATCCTCCACTCCATCCATCTGGACCATCGAGCGCTGCACGGCACTCATCCGTGAACAAAACAGTTTTGAAATCAGTCTTCATGTAATGTTTAGCCCACTGGAGCCGTTTCTGCTTGTGTGAAGTGGATAGAGGAGGTCGACAGGATGGCGTATGCACAGCTGCAAACCTCTGAAGGACCCTGCATCTTGTTGTTCGGGGGACGTTGGAGGCACCAGCAGCTTCAAAAACTTGTCTGCTGCTATGACAAGGCTTTCTTGCCGCTGCTCTTTTAACCTGACGTAATTGCCTGTAGGAAAGAGTCCTCAATTTGCCCTTATCAGCACGCACACGTGTGTACTGTGAATCAGCTACATACTTCTTGATTGCCAAGACACTTCATCCTGATCATCGCACAATGTTGATTGTAGTCATGCCTTGACCTAAACACTCCACAATTTGTTGCTTCTCAGCAGCCGACACATCCTTTTTCTTTCCCATTTTGGCAGAAAATGTAGGCTGCTTAATAATGTGAGAGAGCCTTCTTAAGTAGTCTTGCTTTTCATTGGACACACCTGCCAAACTAATTAGCACAGGTGTCTGCAATTGCTTACAGTGATATAAAGAGCCCTGACACACATCACCATCAATGAGTTTAACTGACAAACAAACAAATTCTTCCCTTATCACTCCTAAACACTTTTTGCATAATAATTTGGAACACAGTGTACATGTGCTTTTCCACAAAACACCAGTGGTTCACGTAGTAAATCTTACAGTTCTAACTTGCCAACCGTGGTCTGTATGGAATTGTTCAATAAAGGGCCCAAAATTAAGATAACATAGATGGGAGAGGTCTCTATGAATAGGAATTCCTAAGTATTTGATACCCTGTGAGGGCCAGGCAAAGGGAAAGTTGGACTGGATGGAATCCTATATGGATTTGGGGAGGGAGACATCGAGGGCCTCAGACTTCGCTGCATTGATTTTATAATTTGACCATGTAACAAAGTGATCTATTTCAGCCATAACAGCATGGATGAATATATGTGATTGAGTGATATATACTAGAACATCATCAGCAAATAGAGAGCACTTGTACTCGGTGCCTCCCACCTCAATCCACCTAATATTGGGGTTATGGCGAATTGATGAGAGCAGGTGCTCCGTCACTAGGATGTATAAGAGAGGGGACAGAGGACATCCCTGCCTTGTCCCATTGGTGATTGTGAAAGGTGATGAAAATGTTCTGATGCACCCCCTGGGCCTTGGGACACCCGGAGCCGGACCCTTTTTGGTGGATGCTGGTGGTTGTAGTCTTCGTGGCGGCGACCCAGTTCCGTGGCTCAGGGTGGTCAAACCAGTGGCGGAACTATTTATGTGGTTTTGATGTTTAAATGTCCGACTACGCCACCCGTGGATTGCGGTCAGAGTGAACCGCCGCTGCAGGACAGACCGCTGACGCTGGTGTTGTGGGTGCAGCAGAGCGTAGCATAACTCCCCACGGGAGGAGTATAGCCTCAGGGCAGTGTATGCGTAGGATGGGGGTGATGGTGCAGGGCAGCAGCAGTAACGACACGGAGTCAGTGATGCAGTCCAGGGCCTTTACCCACAGTTCTTATTATCCAGACCACGTCTGCAGGTAACGGCTGCCCACGTCGTACTGTGCTCACCAGGTGAGGGGCTCAGACAACTCCCAGATAACTTTGGAGCACTTCACAGGACCCCCTTTGTGTGTCCTTTGTCTGGCCTTTCTTACCAACCCTTCTGTCCGGCTGCCTCGGGCCTCCTCTTGGTAAACTTGGCGCCAGTTTCCCTGACCCTATGTGGTGCCTTCCTAGCGGGTGTAGCGAGGGGCTGCGCCACATAAAATGTCACAGCCTCCGGTTTCTAGCTGAAGGTCGTTTCCTGCCTCCACTAGTTTCGGGGACCGGTCTCCCCCTTTGGCCTGACCCCTCCACGCAGGTGGATTCGGGCGTGCGGTGGCGACTCACCCGTCCGCACCCCTGGGATCCCTTCATTCCTCGTTCCTGGAGCCTTCTCCGCTCCTCTTCCTTCCTTCTCCCTCTTCCAGGCCTGGGCCTCTGTTACTAGGCCCGCCTCCGGAGCAGAGCTCATGCAGAGCAACTGCTCCCTGCCACTTCTGCTCAGACTTCTCTGCACTGAACTAAGATGGTGCCCACCTTTTATACTCCCTTCTCAATGCACCCAGGAACTGCTTCCTCCCTGCTCCTGCACTACAGGGTTCCCCTTCCTCAGTGTTCCCTCTCCCCACTCCAGGCAGGGATAGGGACTGTCGTGCCCATCTCAGAGGAATATTGGTCGCCCTGCCCCACGGCAATGTGGTGTAATGCATGCAGGTGTCGGGTCCTGATCCACACTCCATCCTTACCTGAGAGTGAGATATCACACCTCTGGGTGAGGTGCAATACCTCTGTAGCAACCGAGCCCTCAGGGTACTACAGTTCCATTTATCTTCAGCCTAGGTGACGTATTGTGATACAAGGCCGTGATTTTGGCTATAAAAGGGTCCCCTAGACCCCTACCCCAAGCTTTTTAAGAGAATCATATATGGCGTGCCAGGAGACTCTATGGAATGCTTTCTCAGCATCCAACGAGAGTATCTAATTACAAATTTTTAACTGCATCTAGCCCAGGAAATACTTTGTGCCTAGTAGCAGTGTCTGCTAGTCAGCAGATTATCCCGGCTGTTAAGCAAGCTACACCACCTGTAGTTTGGACACTTAATTTTTTCAAAGGAAATGCTTCGGGACCACGGGATACTCAGTGAAGAGCATCAGGAGGCACCCCAAGGCATAGGGGCTGGGACTGGCACTAGGATGCCTTGCGATGGACAGCCGAGCTCGATCCTTATAAAAGCTTTTTAACTGCAGCAGCTTTAGTGGACGCTACTGGAGCTGGAATTACGCGGCTGCTGGCATGAGACTTGCCCTCCAATAGATCCTTGTAAATGGATTTAAAGTGTATTCATTCAAATTAGAGAGACAATTTAAATTAAAAAGATTAGAGCTTCCTCCACCACAGGGGGGCTCGCTCGACCCACCAGCGGACAGGCACCAGTATTGGGAGAGGGGGGCTGGCCGTCAGGGTTCACCGCGGCTCTGGCACAAACCCGGCGACACGGAGGTGGCACGGGCAGGAGCGGACTGGCCGTGTCGGCTTCTCACTTTTTGGATTTTAGAAGGGCATGACATGCCTATATCTGTGTCTCCCCCTCCTTTTACTCCTCCACCTCTTTTCTTTTTGCATGACTATATGTACTTGTCACTTTTCCATGTGTTAGTTGTGTCTTCTGAGCAGTTTGTCAGCTTTTGGACACCTTTGAAGGTGTTTTCTATGTGTTTCTATGTGTTTTTGTTTGCCTGCCATTGGTTTTAACGGTGTTCGAAGGTGTTCGACGAACAGTTCGACGAACAGTTCGGCGAACACACGGGTGTTCGACGAACCGAACCGAACTCGAACACTACGGGGGTGGCTCAACACTACTAGTAAGCACCGGTTCACACCTATTTCTTGTTTTGGAAGCGCCAGACAGTTTTTTCTCTTTCACGGGTATAAGCTTTGACTTAGCCCTCCACCTCTATACCACAGGCGATTAATTACAGCAGGATCTTATTATCCCACACACAAGCAGACATAGTCTCTTAGAGAGGAGTTCATATTGAGAGGGTCCTGGTATTTTTGAGAAATGCCTTACCGTGGCTGCCAGGTACACATGAATTGGCCAATTTCTTGTTTTGGATGTGCTGGTGATTTTTTTCTGTTTATAGAAATATAAATTATTATTATAAAAATGATTATAAAGTGCCAACACATTGGCAACAAATGATATATCATCATCAGTGTCATGGGCTAAGTGTTATTGGTTGTGAAAATACCAGGTGACCAACCCCATACAATCTTCAACATAAAACTGTACGGCTATTTTCGTTAGAAAAATTAAAAAGTTATGGCTCTTGGAAAAAAAAAGAGGAAAAAACAAAAACGGAAAATGGGTTAAAGAAGCCATTTGCTATGGAGGGGGCATCGGTTGACACTGGTTCAAATGCACTTTATTTTTAAAACATTTATGAGATATTATTCTTTTCATAGAATGAATCTGATTCACAGACGGCACATGCAAATCAGGATGAGATTAGTTACTCTGCTCGGCAGAATTTGCAAAAGATATTGAGGGAGATTTGTTTGCATAAGTACAAGTTGGTATTTATAGGCTGCCAACAATCACAGAGTCAGAAGTAGACCAAACCAGGTAAACTGAGAAAAATAATTTCACACTTAACACCTTGAGATCCATGAGGACACATCAATTATTTATTGTTTTTAATGCTAAAATTGTTTCATTTTTCATTCGATGGAGCCATATGGGGCCTATTTTTTTGCAGTTTTAGTGTAGTGTATCAATAAAGAGTTGAAAAACTTTCACTAATTTTGTTTTCAAAAAAAATTTTTTAACCTGTTTTATTGCTCCAATAGTCTAATATTAACATGCACACACGTCACCTGAATATAGTGGCCAGTTATACATGCTTCTACCTAAATTTCCTGACCCCATCCTCTTCTGTTAAGGCACTTGGCCTCAGATGTATGAGTATGTCCAAGGTCGTAGCCATGCACTCCATGCGGGCTCCGGCACTGAGCCCGCATCTTTCATGGCACATAATGGCTTATCTGTACAGCTGACATGTGCCCCTAACAGCCGCGGGTGGAATCACGATCCACCCGCAGCTGTTAACATGTTAAATACTGCTGTCAATCTCCGAGAGCGGCATTTAACATGGCCGTGCCAGAAGCGGGTCACTAATCCAGCCCATCGGCGCCCGTGTCACATGACCGCAGGTCGCCAAAGGGTTGGCATGACAACCTGGGGTCTGCAGGAGACCCCTGTGATAGCCATTGCTGGGAGGCTATAAGCAAATAAAAAAGTTCAAATCACCCCCCTTTTGCGCCATTCAAAATCAAACAATAAAAAAAAATCAAAAATACACATACTTAGTATTGCCACATTCAGAATCACCCGATCAATCAATATATAAAGTAAATGAATCCAATCGGTAAACGGTGTAACGAGAAAAAAATCGAAACTCTACAATTACGTTTTTTTGGTCGCTGCAACATTTCATTAAAATGCAATAACAGGCGATCAAAAGATCATATCTACCCCAAAATGGTATCAATAAATACTTCAGCTCAGCGCACAAAAAATAAACCCTCACCCGACCCCAGATCCCGAAAAATGGAGATGATACGAGTCTCGAAAAATGACAATTTTTTTTTGCAAACTTTGACATTTTTTTTCACCACTTAAATAAAAAAAAACTATACATGTATCTACGAACTTGTAACGACCTGGGGAATTGTAATGGCAGGTCAGTTTTAGCATTTAGTGAACATGGAAAAAAACATTGCGGAATTGCACTTTTTTTGGTGAATTTACAGCACTTTGAATTTTTTCCCAGTTTTCCAGTACATGATAAGGTAAAACCAATGGTGTCTTTCAAATTTACAACTTGTATCTCAAAAAACAAGCCCTAAGAAGGCCAAATTGATGGAAAAATAAAAAAGCTATGGCTCTGGGAAGAAGAGGAGCAAAAAACAAAAATGGAAAAACCCAAGGATGAAAACGGGTTAAAATAAAAGTTCCTTTTATTTTTTAAATAACTGTTTTAATTGTCTATTATAGATGCCATAAATGCCACGACCAAACTGTTGTAGAGTTTTTGTGTCCCATGAAGAACCTACGTCTAACAACATCATGACCTAGGATCTTAAGTTACATTCAATTACTTTTCAATTTTGTTGAAGGGAGATTGTAATAATTAAAAATATATATATATAAAGTACAAATAAAAAACAATAAGAGGTTAAAGTTTTGAAACTGTTTCACTACTTGCATTTAGCAATGGTAAGCGCCACAACAATACTCCTGGCTGTTGAAGCAAATTTATTTATGTGCGTTGTCAGGGAAATAATATTAATATCAGGGAAATGTTCATCCATATCTGCCTGACATAGATGTTCACCCCCCTCCCTTATTCACCTTCTGCCTGTAAGGAAAATAATAATGTCAAGGATGTATTAACAGAATATTAACCCCTTCTCCCATGCCCTCTACTGTAGTGTTTGTCCCGAGATGACAATTATACTGTGTCTTCCTGCAAATTATCACCACTTGTCAGCACCGAGCTTTCCCCTTCTGCTCAGCACAAAAGCCCCAATTAACATACGCTTGGGAAATAGTTTATGCAAACAAGGCCAGCCAAGGAGTGTTATAACTTCGTTAGGAAGCAAGCATCTTGTCTCTGAAAGACGCAGGAGGTAATTAAAACGCAGGCTTGCACTAATTTGCCTGTAACTGTTGAAGCTGCTTCCCAAGCCTCAAAGGAAAATTTCTAGACGCACTGACTCCGATAAGAAATATGAAATATTGTGAGTTCCATAGGTCTGACAGTAAGGGGACCCATATGTGTAGTGACCAAATCAGCCCAGGAATGTATAGGTAGTTTTCCAGGGCTGTAACCAAAATCAGGGAGCTGTAGCGCAAAAACACCAGAATAGCAGACTGCAGTTATGTGATGTGTGATATCTAAATAACGATAAAATCATAAGGGAAAAAATGGCGTAGTTTCCAAGCTTCTGCGATCAACGAGCAATGAGTTATTGCAGAAGTCAGCATTTTTAATAAAAATGTACAGGCTGGAGACGGGCCGACATGATGTCACCACAAGGGGCATGTGGGCAGATCTCCCCTTAGGTATAAGAGAATCTATGGAGATGACAGGAGCTCTCATTGCCAGGGGGGAATAAGAATTATAAGCAACGGGTCCTGTTCAATAACAGCATACTTCAACCGGGGAGCCCCTCCTCCACCTATATTGAGTCGTCGCAGCGAACTTTATAGTGTAAGTTTCACCTTTATATCCTGTATTATTTTATGTAACTGCCTATGTATTTTAATGTCTCCCTTGTAACATCCTTGTATATATTTTTCCTAAACACTGCCTCCCTTTTGGATTAAATATAAAATGTAATAGTTCTGTTTCTTTTGTTCTGTAATCGAATCGTTCCCTTCCCCGAAGCCATATACGCTACCAAAACGCAAGCGTCCGGCCAGGCCTGTATTATATTTTAAACTCGGCCGGTGGTGGCAGAGAGTATTAATAATTAGACTATCGTGAAGCTGACAGTGACCGTACGGAGGGCGTTAAACACGGATTCCAGGCTGTGGAACCCAGGGTGTTGTGCCATATGCTCACTGGTTGCTTACCGATACCTACGTAGAGAGTAGTCTGGATCGTGTGCTCGCGACTCCGGACGAAATACGGACAGCGTGACCGCACGGTGAGATATTGTGTGATCTCCCCGGTGTCGTCCTGACTGTGTGTGGTGGGAATCCCTGACAAATTGGTGGCAGCGGTGGGATTCCCTGACATGCGTGTAGCTATGTAAGCATTTTGCGACGACAGAAGTGGGGAGTTTTAAAGAATTTGAAACCAAAAATCTGTTATGCTTGTTAACAAAGTTTATAAATAGTGATGAGCGAGCACTATAATGCTCGGGTACTCGTTGTTCGAGTTGAGCAAATTGGAATACTCGAGTGCTCGGGCCCGAGTAAAAAGCCCAATATAAGTCTATGGGAAACGCAAAAATTTTTCTGGTGCCCCCACTCTTCTCCGGAGGTCTACAGAGGGCCTAAAAATTGCCCAAATCGATGGGAACAGTGCTCAAATGACATGGGAACAGCATAGCTTCCCTAGTCTTTCACCCCTGGAAGCATTTCTGACTCCCAGGTCACTGCTGTCAACAATATTATCAGAGGTATTACACAACTTTTACGGACTCACAATAAAACATACAAAAACAAAAACAAAATAAATTTTCCTGGGAAATATATTAAGGAACATCCTTTCCAGGATAATGACTTGTATATAAGGCAAAATAAATAACCAAAAACAAAAATACTCCTCCACACCTTGGGCTATGTTCACACGTAGCGTTTTTGATGCGTTTTTGCACTTTTGCATTGCTTTCAACCAAGACAAATGCACTCCCCAGGAAATTTCATTTTAACATTTACAACCTTATCTGGCCATCTGGTGTGTGACACATCATCAGACACATCCTGTTTCATTTATGAAGGAGTGACTCTGAAAGTCACAAACACTATTTTTATAGGACCATCAGTCGGCTATGCTTTGTTGTTCCCATTATTAAACAGTGGGTCTCCTATACTGTTATTGGGTATGCAGTGACTGCAAAGGCTGCCAAAAATTTGGACGCACCCCAATACCCCTTTGAAGAGATATAGAGGAGGGCTTCAGTAAAAAAAAATGTTCCCATGATAAAGGAGTGGGTCTCCTATAGTGGTAATGCCCATGCAGTGACTGCAAGGGCTGCCTATATTTGGGAAATACCCCAATACCAATTTAAAGACTCATAGAGGTGTGCCTCAGTAACGACATGTTCCCATTAGAAAGGAGCATGTCTCTCATACTGTTATTGCCTATGCTGTGAATGCAAGGGCTGCCAAAAATTTGGATGCACTCCAATGCCCCTTGGAAGAGATGTAGAGGAGGGCCTTATGAAAAAATTGTTCCCATTATTAGGAAGTGGGTCTCCCATACTGTTATTGTCTACGCTGTGAGTGCAAGGGCTGCCAACAATTTTGAACCACTCCAATGCCCCTTGCAAGAGATGTAGATATGGTGGTGGAGGATGAGGATGAGGAGAAAGAGGAGGACAAGAGCAAATAGACAAAATTAGAAAAGTGTATACCCATGTCTGGGTGTGAAAAGCTGCATGGGAATAGACCTCCCAAAAAAAAGACACTGGATTTGAGTTTATGTTATGCTGCTATCATTCGGTGGTGTTGAGAAGTCTGGCCCAATCCAGCCCTTGTTAATTTTTATAAGAGTCAGCCTGTCAGCATTTTCAGTTGACAGGCGAATGCGCCTATCAGTTATAATTCCCCCTGCGGCACTAAAACCCCTCTCTGACAAAACGCTAGCAGCAGGGCAGGCCAGGACCTCCAAGGCGTAGAGAGTCAATTTATGCCACGTGTCCAGCTTGGATACCCAATAATTATAAGGCACAGAGGAATCACGGAGGACGTTGGTACAGTCGGCAAAGTACTCCTTCAGCATGTTACCAAACTTTTCCCTCCTTGTGAAAGTACCCCGCGCATCAAGGCTTGTGCGATGATAGGGTCTGAGAAAACTATCCCAGAACTTTGACAGTGTTCCCCTGCCTCTGCTGGATTGGATTTGTACTCTCTCGCCTGTACTCGTTAGTTGTCCAACGAACTGTGACCTCTGCCAAAAGCATTTTCAGATGGGAATTTTTTAATAATTCCGCAACAAGGGCATTTTGGTACTGCTCCACTTTAGCAGACCTGTCTGCCACAGCAATAAGAGCCAGAAAGTTCTCCTTGTAGAGTGGGTCTAGAAGTGTCACCAACCAGTAATTTTGAAGAATGCGAGGGTCACGGGAAAGGCAGCGTAACATAAACTCAGCCATGTGTACAAGACTGCTAATAGGCAAGACTTCCATGTCCTCACCAAGAGGACGACTGACCATGCTCTCCCCCTCATCCTCCCTCTCCTCAGGCCATAGAAGCTGAACAGACAGTATGATAGTTGTGCGGATAGTACCGTCTATAGTGCTGTAAACTAGCTCCTGTTCTCCCTCCTCCTCTTCCTTATTGTCACCCAATCCATGTTGAGATAAGGTGCGGCTGGGATGTATGGAATCACCCTGTATGGTTCCTTACTCCATCTCATCCGCCTGCAATGCCTCCTCTATAATTGTGAGCAGCGAGCATTTCAGAAGACAGAGAAGTGGGATGGTGACATTAATTATGGCATCATCGCCGCTCACCATCTTGGTGGAGTCCTCAAAGTTTTGAAGGATGGCACAGATGTCTGATATCCATGCCCACTCCTGAGGTCTTATCTGTGGAGACTGACCTGAATACCGATGGCCTTGTTGATGCTGGTAGTCAATAACTGACCTCTGCTGCTCACAAATCCTTCCCAACATCTGCAACATTGAGTTCCAACGCATGTTGACATTGCACACCAGTCGGTGAGCTAGAAGCTGCAAACGCTGCTGTAGCATGGCTAGGTCGGGGAAGCTGTAGCTGACTTTATAAAAATGGGCTCACATGCGGCATACTTTGACAAGCAGATTCGGCAGATCTGGGTAGGTTTTGAGAAACCGCTGAACCACGAGATGAAGCACATGGGCCAGGCATTGTACGTGTGTGAGCTCACCTTGCTTCAGAGCCGCCACCAGGTTTCGACGATTGTCACACACGACCATGCCTGGCTGTAGGTTCAGAGGTCAGCCACAGATATGCTTGCTGTTTCAGAGCTGTCCACAACTCTTCAGTGGTGTGTGGTTTCTCACCTAAGCACACTAGCTTCAACACAGCCTGTTTCCACTTGGCCAAGGCAGTGCTGCAGTACTTCCAGCTTGTGACTGATGTGGTCATTTCGGAGATGGAGGCTGAAGAGGAGGAGGTGCAGGAGCTGTAGAATGTGGGGGCAACCCTGATTGACCCACAGCCCGCAATGCTTGGCATCGGGAGGACGTGTTCCATCCCAATGTCCGACTGGGTCCCGGATTCCACTATATTAACGCAGTGTGCCGTCAGTGAGATGTACCATCCCTGTCACAAGCACTTGTCCACGTGTCCATGGTTAGGTGGATCTTCCCAGTAACTGCGTTATTGAGGGCACAGCTAATGTTCTGGGACACGTGCTTGTGTAATGCCGGGATGGCACACCGGGAGAAATAGTGGCGGCTGGGGATCAAGTACTGATGGATGGCTGCCGCCATCAGGTTGTGAAAAGCTTTTGTCTCCTTGAGTCTAAAAGGCAGCATTTCGAGCGCAAGCATTCACGAAATGTGTGAATTTAGTAGTGTGGCCTGTGGGGCGTTGAGTGCGTATTTGCGCTTATGTTCCAAGTACTAGGGTAGGGACAACTGAACGCTGGGACAAGGACATGGACGTGGTTGCTGATAGTGCTAGTTGAGAGTGTGCAACGACAGGTGCAGGGCGGGAAACATCTTTGCAGCAGACCAAGCAATAGTGTCAACCCCAGTAACTGTTTCTGGACCCTGGCGTTTGGCCCACCTAGTCGAGTGCTTTGCTGTCATGTGCCTGATCATGCTGGTGGTGGTCAGGCTGCTAGTTTTGATTAAAAAAACAACAAGACTCAGCAGGACCTAACAGTGTTACTGGCAACTTCCATCCTGTTGGTGTTTTCCAGGGAACGGTTGCCCACCTTGTGTCTGCGGCCACTACACTGCTTCTCCCTGCCTGTTGTGGTGCTATGCCTCCCTCCCCCCTGTATGATGCTGTCCTCGCTCTGCATTTCACTTTGCCAGGATGGGTCAGTGACTTCATCATCCACCACATCGTCTTCCACTTCTTCACCCTGGTCCTTGTTCTGACTTTCTGGCAATTGTGTCCCATCATCATCCACCTCTTGTAACAGTAATTGCACTTCCCACTGCTGCCTTCTTGTGACCGTGGCTACTCAAATATTTGGGCATCTCTGCAAGCATTCTCCTCTTGCCTCGCTTGAAGCAGGCAGGCTGGGCGAGAGGCCTGAATCTATAAATGGGAAAGTGAACAGCTCTTTGGAGTGGCCAAGTGTGGGATCAGCTGTCTCTGAGCACTCAGTGTTAGGTGTCAGTCTGTTGCTGGATTTGAAATGGGTCCAGAGACTTCTGTGGTCTCCCATTTCAGTCCAGCCAGGGCTGATGCTGCTCAGCATCATCTTCAGCCCCAACACCTAGCTGGTCCACGAGATGTACAGATTGTCTCCTGGGTATTTGTGCCTAGCAACGTTAAGCATAGATTGTGGAGGGAGACAAGGCTTTTGGAGTCTAAGTCCAGGATTCACTGCACTGAGCATGCCCGTGACCTGGCGGATCGCCTGATTGGTGCACGGGTGGCGTCACCAATGGCGCGTCGGTGGGCAGGGCTTAGTCTTTAAAAGGCCCGTCCACAAACATGGCGGCACGCTCTGATCATTGAGCAGTGATGCTGATGTGTGGACGACTGTGTTCCATGTAGCTTCCATAGGCAGGTGTAGTGGAAATAGGCAGGTAGCTCCGTCTTGCAGTCTGGCTCTGCTATAGGGGTCGCCTAACACCCCGAGCAGCCTGCAGACACCCTGTCCATGGCTATCACCTGTCAGCCACGTGGAGTAATACCCTGCAGTCCGGTAGCACGCCGGCGTAGTCACACACGCATCCTAGCGCCGCCATTGTAGTACCTGTGCTGTAACAGGTCTACAGA
This sequence comes from Phyllobates terribilis, assembly GCF_046119375.1. Lineage (NCBI taxonomy): Eukaryota > Metazoa > Chordata > Amphibia > Anura > Dendrobatidae > Phyllobates > Phyllobates terribilis. The sequence goes on from NW_027362766.1 coordinate 16,258,352, forward strand.
TAGTTTTTCTCCACCTATCTCTCGTGCTGCTAACTGAGATAGTGTGTATTTCTATACCCGTTCCAGTGTGCAATAACACGGAAGGGTTTATCATTTAAGTTGGTTGCTTACCTTTTCACCCGGAAAGTGTTCGGCAGCAGTCCAGGCTGCATCGCGGACCCCGGGGTCGGTTGCATTCCATTATAATAAAGTTGTCTGCAACCGCCCTCCTAACACTCAGCATGGTGGGAGGAAGGAGGATCAGGGTGAGGAATATGCGGTCCAGATTCATGGCTACTGAGACTTGAACGTGTAGAAGACAATGTGGTGGTGGTGGTGGCAAAGTGACTGGAAGCATTATCTGCTATCTAACCAACAACCTTTTGACTCTGCTCTGGGTTCAATAGTGGTGTGCTGCGGTCCCCTAGCAATTGGGACAGGAAGGTCGAGCGAGAAGATGTGGGTGTTTGTTGTGGCACAATATCAGCTTGGCCTCAGCCTCTGCATGCACCATCACGTCCACTTCCCCATCCCTTGCCACGCGCCTTGCCCATTTTAAATGGAGGATAATATTTTCCACATTCACTACCAATGGCTGGATTTGTACCGCAGTTATATGTGATATGTCTGACCAACACAGTTTTACATAGTGGCCAAGTAGTTTACTATTCTTCACAGCGACCACGTGTGAATAGCTTCACTAACACACTCATGCAAAACTCTAAATGGAGGACAATATTTTCCACGTTCACTACAAATGGCTGGATTTGAACCTCAGTTATATGTGATATGTCTGATGGACACCCAGTGTTTTAAATAGCGGCCCTCTGGTTTACTATTCTTGGCATCAACTTTGTGTGAATAGCTTCACTGACAAACTCTAAATGGAGGACAATATTTTCCTCATTCACTAAAAATGGCTGGATTTGAACCTCAGTTATATGTGATATGTCTGACAGATACCCACGATTTAAATAGCAGCCCTGTAGTGTACTATTCTTGGCAGCAACCTCGTGTGAATAACTTCACTGACACTGCTACAAACTCTAAATGGAGGACAATATTTTCCACATTCACTACAAATTTGTGGATTTTTATCGCTGTAATATGGGATTCACATCTGATGATGGAAAAGATCTGGCTGTATTCTGCAGAGCTAAAAAGCAAATGGAGCATTAAAATTGTGTACTTTGTATTGCTTTTTAAGCAAATAATCAGGATTAAGATAAAAAAAAATTAGCCCTGGCACCTGATATCTGGGGCTATGTCTACGGATATCTGTAACAGCAGCAGCAGACAGGACATACAATGAACCTTCTTGTGCTGTACACACTGCCACAAACCCTGCCTGCCTACCTGCTTAACCCCTGCAATCACCACTGTATATACACAGCTGGATTAGTCCTCAAAAGGACTGTTAGTTCAGATGGATATATACATATGCTGTGGAATACCTATACTAACTAATAAACAAGCAAATCTCTCCCTCAGTCAGCAGCAGCTCTCCCTACTCTGCCTGTTTCCAGCTTAGACTGTGATGAGCATAGGGGCACCGGGTCTTACATAGAACTGATGATGTTATGCTGCCAGCCAATCACTGTAATGCCACAACCAACATAGCTACGATACATTGGCTCTCTAAAGAGTCAAACATGCAGGGTGGGACCCGAGATTCCGCCCTAGCAACCCGGAAATACTCGCCAAGTGCCGTGCATGTCGAGCACAGTGATGCCCGGGCGAGTGTCGAGCAGTGGCGAGCAGGCTCGCTCATCACTATTTATAAACAAATTGAATGTTATACTTTTGTCCAAAATGCATGCTGAACCAAAATATTGCACGGGTGACAGAAAAAAAAACATAATATTTGGAATAAGAATGTGGTTGCCACAGGTAGCAGCTTTAACACTACCAGTAGTGATAACAGCAACTATACCGGCAGTAGTAGTAACAAATATAGGTCACTTTTGGCCTCTTTTGCCTTTAGCAAGTGCATTAGTAAGGAATAGTGATGAGCGAATATGTTCGAAATCCGATCTCCAAGCGTAAGTCCGACAGGAATACGGCACATTCGGATTCGTGATCGGAAAGGCGAGCATTTTTTTTTAAATTCGGGAAAATTGCCACCGTTCTGCAAATAATTGCGGGAACGGGATTGCGGGGCAACTACAGCATTTTTAACAGTTTTGCTAGCTTAGTGCTTCTGTATGATGAGTGGGGGGACGTGTTAGATTAGAGTGGGGGATTGTGATAGCTCAGAACAGGTCACATCAGCGGCGCGCTTGTAATCTTTTTTTTTTGTCCCCTTGTAACTTTAAGTGAAGAAAGTGTGGCTAGCAAATCACAGTGCAGGAAGCATCCACACTGTCCAGACACAAGGGCTTCTGCCATTGGCTGCTGAAATCACATGTCCTGTCTATATAAAAAGCTGCCATGCTCCCTCAGCGACATTTTATCCATGTTACTGCCGGTGACAGACGCTGCTGAGAGTGCTCCTGTGTAATGAGAGATATTAGCTAGTCAAATAGTGTAGATAAGTCCTGTGCTGTGTACCTGTTCAATCGACCTTGCAGCACATTTTTTTTCTTGTGAAATTACTGACATTCAGACAGAAACAGCAGGGCCCATGCCATAGAACTGTGCATCACTTGTATTGTGCTGTTTGCACGAGTATCCCTTCAATGTATTTTTGCACTTGCTAATGTGATAGAGTAAGCAAGCCCTTGTAGCCCACCTTTTGATTTTGTGTGGTTGAAATTTAGCCATCTGGAGACTCTGCAGAGCTTCTCAGTGCAGAGCACAAAAATCTTTTTTTTATTTGCTAATGTGATAGTGCAAGCTATATTAGCCCACTTTGTCATTTTTGGTGGGTGAAATTCAGCTGTATGCACAGTAAAAAAAATATTTATTTTTCTGTTGCCAGGCAGAGTCCCAAAAAGATTTTTTTGTGTCGGAAATATGATACACTCTGCTAAAAGCCACCTACTACATTAGTGGTGTTGAAGTTCAGCTGTTTTCAGAGCAAAAAAATAGATTTTTTCTGTTGCTAGCCAGAGTCCAAAAAATATTTGTTTCTGTCGCAAACGTGTTACACTCTGCCATAAGCCACCTAGTCCTTTAGTGGCGGTGAAATTCAGCTGTATGCAAAACTTATGAAGAGTAAAAAAATCAATTTTTTGCTGTTCCTAACGTGATACAGGAGGCTAGATCTGAGTTTTAAATATCTTGGAGCATATGTTATATGTTATACTGGTAGTCTTGAAATTAATACGCCTTGGAGATCGCAGTCATACAGCTAAAGAGTTGTGTACAGCTCTCCAGTATCAGTTTGAGCAATGGCTGTCTCTGCTGAACCTAGAGCCAGGCAAAGCCATGTGTGATAATGGTGCGAACCTGGTGGCAGCCCTAGGCCGAGGCAAGCTCACACACGTGCCTTGCATGGCTCACGTCCTCAACCTGGAAGTACAGCAATTTCTCCACCACTATCCTGGCCTGGATGAGCTGCTGCAGAAAGCAAGGAAGCTGTGTGCTCATTTCCACCATTCACACCCCTCATGTCATCGACTTGCATCGATACAAAGGTTTTTGTGCAAGCTAGAAAACAGGTTGATATGCGATGTGTCAACACAGTGAAATTCCACTCTGCACATGTTGCAGTGACTGTAGCAGCAGCAACGAGCCCTGACGCAGTGTGTCCTGTTGTAAAGTCTGGGCTAACGCAGTATGGACGTGGGGTATATCATGTTTAAGGAGTGGAGACAGATTAAGTGTCCCTCTGTAAGTGGCGAAAATGGGAAATTGCTGAGAATTGGGATGCAAACTTGTCCCTGTCACACTAGGGGGGCTCTGACTTTCACTTATCTCAGGGGTACCTCTTATGTTGAGGAGACCTGAGTTGCCAGCGTCTCCCTGTCTCCTGCGCAGGCCCTGTCAGTGACCCCCTCTCCCCCAGGTAGGAGTCAGTACAAATAAAATTATACTGCAACTAGACAGGTAAACAGACAGGGTAAACAGAAATAGCAAGCTCACCAAAAATATACACTCGCAGCCACAAAGGAAAACACAGGGAAAGAGTAGGTAGGAAAACTAAATGGGATAGAGGGTAGGAAAACACTCAGCCAAACAGCAAGCAGCAATTGACTCGCCCAGGGGGATATGGGGGACTCGGTACCCAGGCCTTTACCTTCTTGGGAGGTCACGGCAGTCAGCTCCCAGACCCGTACTCTGGGGTCACTCTTTAAAAGGGGCTTGTTACTTGAAGGGATGAACAACAGTTTTGTCTTGTGACGCCACCTGTGGCTCCTGGTAATGGGTACCAGCGCTGCTGCAGACCTCGGGGGGTGATGGGATGGCAGCTGGGATGATTCGGCTCCCCACAGGTGGAGCGGGCCCCCGGGGCAGGGTTGATGGAAGGGACGCAGGTGAGAGGTGGCCCGGTCGGGTCAGGGGGAATGATGGACACGCACACAGGGGATTCGCTTCAGTACCTTTACTGGTGTAATGGCAGGTATGGTCCAGGGTACTCAGTAGGAAGGGTGCACTTCTGGACTCTCCCCAGTGAGCGGGTAGTAGGCCTCCTGGTCCGTTTCTTCCTCTCTCTAAAGCTCCTGGCCAGCCTGGAACTAGGCCTAGCTTCTGTGCTGTTTCACTCTCTCATCTGTCAGCTTGGTAGTAGAACTTTTCTCTGGCAACCTCTATCCCTGGACGCTGGGGCCTTCGTGATTCCTAGTTCTGTAAATGATTATAGCTTCAGGTTGACCAGGAGTCTGGAATCCCCCTGGTATACCGGTTATTCCTACTGGGCGTAGAGGACCCTGTAGGCACGGACCCGGTGTCCGGCTTGTGTTCTGGGGTGAGCTTAAGATGCTCCTCTGCCCCCTTGACTCCTCTCTCCTCTCCTTGCCTCCGGCGACACTCTGGGTCCTCAGGCTTCAGCACGTGCTTTGGGCCCTGGCTTGCCCTCAGCACAGCAGCACAACAGGTGCTGCCTCTTCACTGATCTCAAGTGCCAGCACACTCTGCCTACCTAACTCCACCCTCCAGTATATACAGTACAGACCAAAAGTTTGGACACACCTTCTCATTTAAAGATTTTTCTGTATTTTCATGACTATGAAAATTGTACATTCACACTGAAGGCATCAAAACTATGAATTACCACATGTGGAATTATATACTTAACAAAAAAGTGTGAAACAACTGAAAATATGTCTTATATTCTAGGTTCTTCAAAGTAGCCACCTTTTGCTTTAATGACTGCTTTGCACACTCTTGGCATTCTCTTGATGAGCTTCAAGAGGTAGTCATCGGAAATGGTCTTCCAACAATCTTGAAGGAGTTCCCAGAGATGCTTAGCACTTGTTGGCCCTCTTGCCTTCACTCTGCTGTCCAGCTCACCCCAAACCATCTCGATTGGGTTCAGGTCTGGTGATTGTGGAGGCCAGGTCATCTGGCGTAGCACCCCATCACTCTCCTTCTTGGTCAAATAGCCCTTACAGCCTGGAGGTGTGTTTGGGGTCATTGTCCTGTAGAAAAATAAATGATGGTAAAAATTAAACGCAAACCGGATGGAATAGCATGCCGCTGCAAGATGCTGTGGTAGCCATGCTGGTTCAGTATGCCTTCAATTTTGAATAAATCCCCAACAGTGTCACCAGCAAAGCACCCCCACAGCATCACACCTCCTCCTCCATGCTTCACGGTGGGAACCAGGCAGGTAGAGTCCATGCATTCACCTTTTCTGCGTTGCACAAAGACACGGTGGTTGGAACCAAAGATCTCAAATTTGGACTCATCAGACCAAAGCACAGATTTACACTGGTCTAATGTCCATTCTTTGTGTTCTTTAGCCCAAGCAAGTCTCTTCTGCTTGTTGCCTGTCCTTAGCAGTGGTTTCCTGGCAGATATTTTACCATAAAGGCCTGCTGTACAAAGTCTCCTCTTAACAGTTGTTGAAGAGATGTGTCTGCTGCTAGAACTCTGTGTGGCATTGACCTCGTCTCTAATCTGAGCTGCTGTTAACCTGCGATTTCTGAGGCTGGTGACTCGGATAAACTTATCCTCAGAAGCAGAGGTGACTCTTGGTCTTCCTTTCCTGGGACGGTCCTCATGTGAGCCAGTTTCTTTGTAGCGCTTGATGGTTTTTGCAACTGCACTTGGGGACACTTTCAAAGTTTTCCCAATTTTTCGGACTGACTGACCTTCATTTCTTAAAGTAATGATGGCCACTCGTTTTTCTTTACTTAGCTGCTTTTTTCTTGCCATAATACAAATTCTAACAGTCTATTCAGTAGGACTATCAGCTGTGTATCCACCAGACTTCTGCACAACACAACTGATGGTCCCAACCCCATTTATAAGGCAAGAAATCCCACTTATTAAACCTGACAGGGCACACCTGTGAAGTGAAAACCATTTCCTGTGACTACTTCTTGAAGCTTATCAAGAGAATGACAGAGGTGGCTACTTTGAAGAACCTAGAATATAAGACATATTTTCAGTTGTTTCACACTTTATTTGTTAAGTATATAATTCCACATGTGGTAATTCATAGTTTTGATGCCTTCAGTGTGAATGTACAATTTTCATAGTCATGAAAATACAGAAAAATCTTAAAATGAGAAGGTGTGTCCAAACTTTTGGTCTGTACTGTATATCCCTAACAGGGCTCCCTCTGGTGGTATGAGGTGGAAGGGTGGAGGTGTCTGTGTGCACTAAGGGCCTCTTGTGGAGAAGTTCGTCCATGCACCCTTTTGGGTCCTGTGGTACCTGTGGGTAGCAGGGTGCCACATTATCACAATATAAACCTCCAAATACTCCAGACAATAGACTCCTTCTTCTCACTCCAGGTAAGGCAGAATGAACTGAACACCAACATCAGCTGAAGGGGCATGAGACTATTTATAATGAGGAGCAAGAGGTCCCACCCACTTCAGCTGAGCAATCAACACATCAAGCTAGGTCAGGAAGACTGAAATTAAGCCCAGAATGCCCAAAGAGAAAAAAACAGCATTTAAACAGCAAAATTGACATGAATCATTTAATACTTCGTGACATTAAGGACCTGTGCACCCTTCTGCACAGTTTTGAAATGGCTACTAAAATAGTTAGCGCTGACGATGCCATCATCAGAGGCACTATTCTGGTCATCTACATGCTGGAGCAGACTTTGAATAGCCTGCGGCAGGAGGTGGTTGTCCCAGAAGAAGAGGAGGATGCGGAAGAAATAAGAATGTCTCAAAGTTCCAGACTGTTGTTACACAGGTGGATGTCAAGTGACGGTGGGTTACTGCGATCAAGGAGGGTTGGTGATACCAGACAAACTGTTAGTGAAGGTGCAAGAACCGAGTAACAAATGGAGGAGAAAGAGGTGATGGGCGAGCAACAGTCAGAAGATGAAGAGGATAATAATCCCCTCTTTATTGAACGTGGTGGTTGGCAGGAGGGGACGGAGGAAACAAGCATCAGTGTTATCCTGCTATCAATACAGCATGGCTTTGGACCTCCTGGAAGAGCCCGACATATGAGTTTTTTTCTTGATGCACTATCTGCAACATGATCCCCGTATAGTTGAGATTCAAAATAATGCTGACTACTGGGTTGCCACTCTGTTAGATCCACGTTATAAGAGTAACTTTTGCCAGAAGCTTCCCACCCTGGAAAGGGACCTGCTAATGCTGGAGTATTGAAACCAGCTTTTAAGCAGCAACCTAAAGAGAGGTGTTCCCCAAGATAGCAGTGAGGCACACAGTGAGCATCGCAGCTGTAGTTTTTCAACCTCCTGCACGTCACTTTGTCAACACTAAAACATTAGCAGCAGCAGAAAAGTAAATGGCAGAAGTAATTTCTGTGAGTCCATTTCCACATTTTTTAGACCAGCTTGTGCACCAGCACGACAGAGTACAAGTCTGAAACGTGGTGATCGATTGGAGAGGATGGTGCAGGAGTATCTAGAGCTCAATATGAAAACCATCAGGGAGAATGTGGAGCCTTTTACATTTTGGTCTTCAAAAATGGATGAATGGCCTGAGCTCGTCTGTCACGCCTTGGAGGTTTCATCATGCCCGGCAGCCAGTGTTCTCTCAGAACGTGTCTTCAGTGCTGCTGGTCGTGTCCAGATGGATAAGCGCAGCCGTCTGTCCCAAGAAAGTGTAGACAGCCTAACTTTCATCAAGATGAACAAGTCATGGATCTCCAAGGACTTTTGCACCTTGATTGTCTCTCCTTCTACTGGGTTGGCTGTAGTGGAAGAGGTGTCGTTCCCAATTAAAATACTTACTGTATACTCTAGTGAAATTGATGCCACTTTGATGGTTTTAGGCCCTTATTTTTTAAAATGTGAACACTCCTGCTTGAGTCTCCATCTATTGGGTTGGCTGTAGTGGAAGAGGTGTCCTTATTACACTATTTCTACTGTAGTGAAATTGATGCCACTTTGCTGGTGTCTGCCACTAATTTTTGCAAATGTGGAGAATCCTGATTGGACCTCCATCTACTGGGTTGGCTGTAGTAGAAGAGGTGTCTGTCCCCATTATACTACTTCTAATCTACTGAAATTGATGCCACTTCGGTGGTGTCTACCACTAATTTTTGGAAATGTGGAGACTCCTGAATGGGTCTCCATCTATTAGGTTTGGCTGTAGTGTAAGAGGTGTCGTTCCTAATTCTATAATTTCTATTGTACTGAAATTGATGCCACTTTGGTGGTTATAGGCCCTAATTTTTTGAAATGTGGAGAATCCTTATTGGGTCTCCATTTATTGGGTTGGCTGTAGAAGAAGAGATTTTAGTCTCCATTAAACTACTTCTACTCTAGTGAAATTGATGCCACTTTGGTTGTGTTAGGCCCTAATTTAGGGAAATGTGAACACTCCTGGTTAGGTTTCGATCTCCTAGGTTGGCTGTAGTGGAAGAGGTGTCGTTCCTAATTACACTATTCCTACTGTAGTGAAAATGATGCCACTTGCTAGTGTCTGCCACTAATTTTTGGAAATGTGGAGAATTCTAATTGTGCTTCCAACCTACTGGGTTGTCTGTAGTGGAAGAGGTGTCTGACTCTATTATACTACTTCTAATCTACTGAAATTGATGCCCCTTCGGTGGTGTCTGCCACTGATTTTTGGTAAAGTGGAGAATCCTGATTGGGTCTCTGTAACGGGTCTGGGAGGCGGAACCTCTGAGCAACTTATACAAGGGGGCAGTCCTTGTAAGGAAGCGGGTGGCGACCAGGGAAGACAGGCAGGCGGTCACAGCAGGTGACCGGGACAGTCTCTGGGTAAACGGGCAGGAGGTCACAGCAAGTGACCGGGACAGTCTCTGGGTAAACGGGCAGGAGGTCATGGCAAGTGACCAGGGCAGTCTCTGGGTAAACGGGCAAGAGGTCACGGCAAGTGACCAGGGCAGTCTCTGGGTAAATGGGCAGGAGGTCACGGCAAGTGACCGGGGCAGTCTCTGGGTAAACGGGCAGGTATGACCTGTGACGGCTGAGCCTCCAGGTAGGCTAGCAGGTAGATGGCATATGAGTGCTCCCAGGTGAGCAGGCGAGAGTCTCAGGATAAGCAGGTGGTCACAGCATGTGACGGCGGAGCCTCCAGGTAGGCTAACAGGCAGGTACCAGATGAGCGCTCCCAGGTGAGCGGGCAAGAGTCTCTGGACTGGCAGGTGGTCACAGCACGTGACGGCGGAGCCTCTAGGTAGGCTAACAGGCAGGTAGCAGATGAGTGCTCCCAGGTGAGCGGGCAAGAGTCTCTGGACTGGCAGGTGGTCACAGCACGTGACGGCGGAGCCTCCAGGTAGGCTATCAGGCAGGTAGCAGGTGAGCGCTCCCAGGTGAGCGGGCAAGAGTCTCTGGACTGGCAGGTGGTCACAGCACGTGACGGCGGAGCCTCTAGGTATGCTAACAGGCAGGTAGCAGATGAGCGCTCCCAGGTGAGCGGGCAAGAGTCTCTGGACTGGCAGGTGGTCACAGCACGTGACGGCGGAGCCTCCAGGTAGGCTATCAGGCAGGTAGCAGGTGAGCGCTCCCAGGTGAGCGGGCAAGAGTCTCTGGACTGGCAGGTGGTCACAGCACGTGACGGCGGAGCCTCCAGGTAGGCTATCAGGCAGGTAGCAGGTGAGCGCTCCCAGGTGAGCGGGCAAGCTGGTCCATAGACAGACTGACAGGTGTCGGAAGGCAGACCGTCGGACCTCAGGCTAGCAAGCAGGAAAGCGGATGACAGGCAGGAATCAGGCAGCAAACTGGCAGGAGACTGGCAGGTAACTGGCAGGTAACTGGCAAAGGGACCTGAGGGCTGAAGCAGAGTAGTGAACAGTGCAACAACATTGCTCGGGCACCTCCATTTTGGAGGAGGTGCCTTATATATGGAGGGATCCTCCGGCCATTGGCCGGGGACTCCTTAGGGCGATGCGCGCGGCCCCTTTAAGAGAGGGGGAGCGCGCGCCCTAAGCACAGTGACCGGGGGAGAGCGGGCGCTGCAAGCAGAGCGGGAGGAAGCCGCCGGGCACGGAGCAGAGAGGTGAGGGGAACAGCGTCCCTGCCTAGCAGGAGGCAGGGATGCCGACGCTACAGTACCCCCCCCTTTAGGCCCCCCCCTTTTTTAGGCCAGACAGAAATTTAGCAAGGATGAGAGGGGCATGGATGTTCTCCCGGGGCTCCCATGTTCTCTCCTCAGGACCAAACCCCTTCCAATCCACTAGAAAAAGGTCTTTCCTCTTACCCTTTTGGTGGCCAGAATGTTCTCTACCTCAAACTCGTCTTCAGCAGAAACCGGAGCAGGAGGCGTACCTGTAGACTTGGAAAAGGAGTTAAGTACCACGGGTTTGAGAAGAGATACATGGAAGGAGTTAGGGATCCGTAAGTTGGCCGGGAGTTTCAATTTATAGGCCACCGGGTTGATCTGTTTGATAACCTCCAGTGGGCCGATGAACCGAGGCCCTAACTTATAGGAAGGAATCTTGAGCCGGAAATATTTGGATGAGAGCCAGACTTTATCTCCGGGACGAAATTGTGGGGAATCCAGGCGTTTTTTGTCGGCGTGTCTCTTCATCCGCTCGGACGACTGAAGGAGTGCGGATCGGGTACTCTCCCAAATGGAGGAAAATTTGCTAACGAGAGATTCCGCAGCCGGGTTGTCCACAGAAGTGGAGACAGGAAAAGGGATCCGAGGATGCTGACCGAAGACTACAAAAAACGGGGATTTAGAAGAAGATTCGCTCTCGTGATTGTTGTAAGAGAACTCGGCCCATGGTAGGAGATCCACCCAGTCTGAATGGTGGGCATTAACGAAGTGCCGGAGGTAACTGGTCAAATTCTGATTGATCCGCTCCACTTGACCATTGGACTGTGGGTGGTAAGCGGAGGAGAAGTTCATAGCTATATGTTGCCACGGGGCAGCAGGCACAGGCAGAGGAAGAAGGTGGCCGGTAGGCAGGTGTCTCGGAACTTTGTTGCGGGCGCAGGACACACAGGCAGAAACAAAGTCAATTACATCCTTGTGCAGGGTAGGCCACCAGTAGTGCCGGGTAATAAGCTGGAGGGTCTTTTTCTGACCGGCATGCCCAGCTAGCTTAGACGAGTGACCCCAGTGTAGAATCTTCTCCCGATCGGACTCCGTTACGAACGTCTTACCGGGAGGGAGATGATTTAGGCCCACGGGGGCTACCTGCATTACTCTGGCGGGATCGATGATGTGTTTAGGCTCCTCCTCAAGATCAGACACCAGAAAGGATCGGGACAGGGCGTCAGCTTTGATGTTCTTGTCAGCCGGACGAAAATGAAGAACGAAATCAAAGTGGGCAAAAAACAAAGACCACCGGGCTTGGCGCGGGTTAAGTCTCTGGGCGCTCTGGAGATATGCCAATGTAGCACCCTGAGGATTCGGCTGCTACAGGGGTATTGCACCTCAAGCCAGAGGTGTGATATTCCACTCCCGAGTAAGGAAGGAGTGTGGAACTGAGCTCGGTAGGCTGCATGCACTACACACATCCCATTTCCGAGGAGCAGACCGACGGTACTCCCACTTAGAAATGTGCAGGTACGACCGAGTCTGTTCCTGGCTGGAGTGGGAGGGGGGTGGTACATCCCAAGTAGTGTAGGGGCAGATAGGGGGAGCAGCCTGGGTAAAGATAGGAGCTCATTGGGTGCTGGTCACCTGAGCTCACACATAGAGGGATATATAAGGTGGGCACCAACTAAGAACAGGGTCAGTTGCAGAGAGAAAGTCAGCGAGCAGAGGAGAAGAGAGACCCAGAGGGGGAAACAGAAGAGAGGACTCTAAGACCCCAAATCCAATCCACGGGTGAAGAGTCGGCATCAGGGTACCGGAACCCAAGCTGGTGGGGGCAAAAACACACCCCAGCCAGAGACCGGAGGCCGTGGGCAGCGTCTGCCACGGCCACCCACCACATCCACCACGAAGGCATACCACGTGGAGGGTCAGGGAACTCAAGGCCAAGGGTCTCCCAACAGAAGGCCCGAGGGAGCTGGACCTGGGTGGATCAATAGTGGGGACGGCCAGAGAAAGGACAGAAGGTGAGCTCAGGGTCACGCTCCGGACTTATTTGGGGGTTGGCTGGATCCAGAACCTGGTGGACGCAGCACGGCTCGGGAGGTCACTCGAAGCTGGAGTGACCGGAACATCAGCAGTGAGTAAACATCCTAAACTGCATAACCCGACTCTGTCTCTGATTGCCGCCTACACGGCATCACCACAACCCCCATCCTCTGCACCTGATCCCCCTGAGGCTATACCCCTCCCGTTGGGGGTTATACCATCAAAAGCTGCACCTACACCATCAGCCTCAGCGGACCCTGCTGCAGCGGCGGCCATAGTGACCGCAATACAACGGGTGGCGTAGTCGACATTAAGAACTTATTAACATCTGTAGGACTGCCACATACAACTGAGTTTGACACCCTGGGCACGGACCGGGTCACAGCCACTCGGAAGACTACAACTCCCATCTGATCCGGCTCCGGATATTCCCCCTAAAGAATATGGCCCAGGGGGCGCGTCAACTTTGGCGTAGTCGGCAGGATTACGTGCCCGCAACACCCGGGTACTGCGTGCCTGAAGAAAAGAACAAGTTTACCTCAAAAAGAAGTCTCCTGCCGGTTCCGGAGGGTCCCCGCCATCGGACTCCATCACAGGTCGATTCCCGCCGGTTGTCCGCCATTAACAGCTTTTTCCCGCCATCTGCAGAGTTTCCCGCCACTGGGAAGCGATTCCCGCCATTTCCAAAGGTTTCCCGCCTTGGAAGAGCGGACGCCATTATGGGCGTGCCGGAGGGTGGCAAGAGGCCGCCTCCCATCGTGGGCCAGGACCGAAAATGGCGCCAAAAGTGGAAACCGCCCCCACCAACAGAGACTGTGATGCTAGAGGTGTCTGTCAGCGTGAAAGAACCGCCCCTGGAGCTGACAGTCACCAAGTGGCCCCGGGACCGCCCTCGAGGGGGGAGGAGACGAGAGGAGAGAACAAAGATGGGTGCCGCCTGGAGCAGTCTAGAGCGAGCGCACCCGGAGGCAAGAAGCCTGGAGAAGAGTATCGGAGGAGCTTACCCGGAGATGGCGAGAAAGCAGAGCAGCACCGGCCCGTTGGCCAGGAGCCTGCTAGAGACAGAGGAAGGAGAGCAGAGCAGCACCGGCCCGCTGGCCAGGAGCCTGCTGGAAGAAGAGCAGAGCAGCACCGACCCGTTGGTCAGGAGCCTGCTGGAAACCACGACCCCACTAGGCCTAGTGGAGGTCCTCGCACAGCTCCCCCGAGACCGGGAGTGTGCACAGACTGCCCTGGAGGGCCTCGCACGGAGGATGGCCCGGGTACAGCGAGAGACATTGGCGGAGTGGAGCCGAGAGATGGCCCAGCAAACCAAGACCCGGAGCACGCCAGCCAAGATGAGGAGACAGACCGCCTCTGAGGATGGCGCGGGAGGACCCAAGGCCGGAGACGGCGCCGAGAAGGGAGCCGAACGCATGGAGGCAGGTAAAGGGGACGTCTATACCCCAAACCGGGAAACCGCTTACCTGCCCCAGCTCCCCGTCGCAGAGCCCGAAAGTCCCCCTGCTGTGCCCGAAAACGCCATGTCACCGACGCAGACTAGGCCCCAACCGGAAGCCGCCGCCGCGACCCCTGTGACGTCACACGCCTCGACCCCGAGCGTGACCAAGCAGGAAGTACCACCAGTCTGGTCGCAAGGCCTAGTACCCCCGGGCGCCGCAATACCAACAGCGCCCCCTACCTCCGCGGAGCCTCCGGCCTGGCCGCAAGGCCAGGTAGCCCAGGGCGCCGCCGTCCTAACGGTGCCCTTCACCTTCCAGGTGCCCCAGGCCTGGCCGCAAGGCCTGGGCAACCCGGGCGCCACCACCACCGCGCCCGCGCCCGTAAGACCAAGAGTGCCGCATCTGGGAGAGGACCTGTACGCCCAGCATACGTGCCCGGATGGGCAGCCATTTATATGGCCACCGGAGTTCCACCATCCCCGACTCCGGAGAGAGAGACCCCTGGATGAACCCCTGATCCCGGCTCCAAGGCCCGTAAAGAGGATCTCGCCCCCGCTAGCGGAAGCACAGTTTGAGTGGGACCCCACCGGAGAAGATCTTATGGGGTTCACTCAAGAGACTCGGGCAGCTGCAGCGGAGCGTGCTGAGTGCTGCCGCCAACAGCTCGAGGACTTCGAGAGGGAGCGGAGAGAGAGGCGGGTCCGGGAACAGCAAGCTCAAGTAAGGAGCGCGGAGCAGAAGAGCCGGGCCAGGAGAGACCCCCGTGCAGCGCATAGTCCCCGCACCACCGGGACTGTGATAAAGTTTAACCTGCAGCATGGGTGGGGCTTCATCCGAGACCACCACACCCTAGGCGACGTCTTTGTGACCAGAAGAGACGTTGAGTCCCACCTACCGGAGGGACACAGAGGTCGTGACCTTTACATCGGGGACGAGGTCACCTTCACCCGGCACAAGTGTGCCAAAGGTCCTTACGCCCTCCATGTGCATCGCCTGACGGAGGAAGAGCTGCGGTGTGAGGAGGAAGAACAAGAGGACCCGGACGGGTCTGAAACTAGAGCCAAAGGTAACCAAAAAGCAAGAGCAGGAGGACGCCGTCGCTAAGGACAGCGAAGCAGAAGCTGTAAATAGTTGCCCGTCGGGGCACAGTAAACTGAAACCGTGAAACTGAAACTGAAACTGAAACTGTTGCTGTTGCTAATATAGTCCCCGTTGGGACCAGCATGTGTGAACTGTTCACCCGTATTTCCCTTAATCCCACTGACCGAGGACTGAGAGCGGTCATTCCTCCCCAATACCTGGCCGAGGACTGAGAGCGGCCATATTCCCTGTATATAGTTGCGCGTCCTAAAGCGCCCCCTACCGGTTTTATAGGAAAACCAGTTTTCCAGAAAGACTGTCGCACTTTACCCGGTCACGCGTTGCACAGTGACCGGAGGAGGAGCCAGAGGCGACGAGAATGTTTTATATATATATAATGTTTTTATATGTTTTATATGTTCATGCAAAAATTTGTATGTTTTGGTGTTTTGTCTTACAGCCCGAGGACGTGCTGTGATTTACCAGGGGGGAATGTAGCACCCTGAGGATTCGGCTGCTACAGGGGTATTGCACCTCAAGCCAGAGGTGTGATATTCCACTCCCGAGTAAGGAAGGAGTGTGGAACTGAGCTCGGTAGGCTGCATGCACTACACACATCCCATTTCCGAGGAGCAAACCAACGGTACTCCCACTTAGAAATGTGCAGGTACGACCGAGTCTGTTCCTGGCTGGAGTGGGAGGGGGGTGGTACATCCCAAGTAGTGTAGGGGCAGATAGGGGGAGCAGCCTGGGTAAAGATAGGAGCTCATTGGGTGCTGGTCACCTGAGCTCACACATAGAGGGATATATAAGGTGGGCACCAACTAAGAACAGGGTCAGTTGCAGAGAGAAAGTCAGCGAGCAGAGGAGAAGAGAGACCCAGAGGGGGAAACAGAAGAGAGGACTCTAAGACCCCAAATCCAATCCACGGGTGAAGAGTCGGCATCAGGGTACCGGAACCCAAGCTGGTGGGGGCAAAAACACACCCCAGCCAGAGACCGGAGGCCGTGGGCAGCGTCTGCCACGGCCACCCACCACATCCACCACGAAGGCATACCACGTGGAGGGTCAGGGAACTCAAGGCCAAGGGTCTCCCAACAGAAGGCCCGAGGGAGCTGGACCTGGGTGGATCAATAGTGGGGACGGCCAGAGAAAGGACAGAAGGAGAGCTCAGGGTCACGCTCCGGACTTATTTGGGGGTTGGCTGGATCCAGAACCTGGTGGACGCAGCACGGCTCGGGAGGTCACTCGAAGCTGGAGTGACCGGAACATCAGCAGTGAGTAAACATCCTAAACTGCATAACCCGACTCTGTCTCTGATTGCCGCCTACACTGCATCACCACAACCCCCATCCTCTGCACCTGATCCCCCTGAGGCTATACCCCTCCCGTTGGGGGTTATACCATCAAAAGCTGCACCTACACCATCAGCCTCAGCGGACCCTGCTGCAGCGGCGGCCATAGTGACCGCAATACAACGGGTGGCGTAGTCGACATTAAGAACTTATTAACATCTGTAGGACTGCCACATACAACTGAGTTTGACACCCTGGGCACGGACCGGGTCACAGCCACTCGGAAGACTACAACTCCCATCTGATCCGGCTCCGGATATTCCCCCTAAAGAATATGGCCCAGGGGGCGCGTCACCAAGTTCTTGTGGTCAGTGTAAATTATTACCGGGTGGAGAGCCCCCTCGAGCAGGTAACGCCACTCCTCCAGTGCCATCTTAATGGCCAACAATTCTCGGTCTCCTATAGAATAATTGCGCTCAGAAGAGGAGAAAAGTTTGGAGAAAAAGCCGCAGGTTACCTTTCTTCCGGAAGAAGATTTTTGGGTAAGTACCGCCCCAGCTCCGGAGGAGGAAGCGTCAACTTCTAGGAAGAATTGTTTGTTGCCGTCCGGAAGATGCAGCACCGAGGCGGAGAGGAAGGCCTGTTTTAAGGAAAGAAATGCCTCCTCTGCTTCGGGCGGCCATTCTCTGGGGTTCATACCTTTACGGGTGAGAGCAGAGATAGGGGCGGTCCGGGAAGAGAAGTGCGGTATGAACAGACGGTAATAGTTAGCGAAGCCCAGGAACCACTGAATAGCCTTCAACCCCTCTGGTCGGGGCCACTTCTGGATGGCAGACAGTTTCTCAGGATCCATTTGTAGACCTGTCTGAGAGATTATGTAGCCCAGAAATGGAAGAGAGGTCTGCTCAGAGATGCACTTCTCATATTTAGCGTAGAGGTGGTTCTGCCTGAGCCTGAGCAGGGCCTGACGAACGTCCCTCCGGTGAGTAGGAAGATCCAGAGAGAAGACCAAGATATCGTCCAGGTACACCACCACGCAGGAGTAGAGAAGATCACGGAAAATGTCATTGACCAACTCTTGAAAGACGGCAGGAGCATTACAGAGACCGAAGGGCATCACAAGGTACTCATAGTGGCCGTCCCGGGTATTGAATGCCGTCTTCCACTCATCCCCCTGACGGATACGGACCAGGTTATACGCCCCACGGAGATCCAGTTTGGTGAAGATTCTAGCCCCCCTCAGACGGTCAAATTATTC
This sequence comes from Phyllobates terribilis, assembly GCF_046119375.1. Lineage (NCBI taxonomy): Eukaryota > Metazoa > Chordata > Amphibia > Anura > Dendrobatidae > Phyllobates > Phyllobates terribilis. The sequence goes on from NW_027362766.1 coordinate 16,275,954, forward strand.
AGGAATAAGCGGAAGGGGGTATTTATTCTTCACAGTAATCTGGTTTAGGCCTCTATAGTCTATACATGGACGGAGTGAGCCGTCCTTCTTTTTGACAAAGAAGAAGCCTGCTCCCGCCGGGGAGGTAGATTTCCGGATAAATCCCCGGGCCAGGTTCTCCTCAATATATTCAGACATGGACCGGGTTTCAGCAGCGGACAAAGGGTAGATTCGCCCACGGGGAGGAGTAGAGCCGGGCATCAGGTCGATTGGGCAGTCGTATGGTCTATGAGGAGGTAAAGTCTCTGCCTCTTTTTTATTGAAGACATCCGCATAAGACCAATAGGGAACCGGAAGACCGGGCAGATTGGCTGGGGTAGGAGAAGGACGGGCAGGACGAACGGGAACTAGACAAGTCTTATGGCAGTCCTGTCCCCAGCGAAGGACCTCTCCGGTCTGCCAATCAACACGGGTGCATGTTTCTGGAGCCAAGGCAGGCCAAGCAATAGTGCGTGAGAGAGTCCAGGCAGAACATGAAAGGAGATGCTCTCAGGATGCAGCATTCCCACCTGTAGAGTCAGAGATTCGGTGATGAGTTGGATGGGATGTGGTAAGAGGCCCCCATCCACGGCGGCGACAGATAAAGGTACGGCCAGAAGTTTGGTGGGAATGTGGTATTTTTCTACCAGGGATTGAGAGATGAGATTTCCAGCAGCTCCAGAGTCAAGTTGAGCCAGTTCAAAATAGCGGTTCTCTCCGCAGAAGAAAGAAACAGACAGCATCAGGGATGGAGAGGGTTTACTTTTGTCTAGGGCGACCTCTCCGAGCGATCCTAGACACAGGCGTTTCCCGACCTCTCAGGTCAGGAACGGATCCGGTGCTCCTTACTGCCACAGTAGAAACAGCTCCCCTCGGCACGACGTAAGTCTTGACGGGTCTTGACCATCTTGGTCTGGTCGACCTGTATAGGCTCAGGTGAGTGTGCCTGGAGAGTGACGGGTCTCTGAGAGGTAGGGACTAGACGTGGAATCCTCCTCTCACGGGTGACCTCCCTAGCGCGCTCCTGGAACTGGATGTCAATCCGGGTGGCAAGTGTAATCAAGTCGTCGAGAGTGGTAGGAATGTCCCGACCAGCGAGTTCATCTTTAATACGGCCGGACAGACCCTCCCAGAAGACGGACACCAGGGCGTCGTTATCCCAGGCCAGCTCCGAAGCAAGGGTACGGAACCGTATGGCATATTGGCCCACGGTGAGACTCCCTTGACGGAGGCGTAGCAGAGATGAGGCGGATGAGGTCCTCCGTCCGGGTTCGTCGAAGACCTTCCGGAAAGCCGTGAGAAAGGCTGGCAGGTCGGACACCAGAGGGTCTCCTCTCTCCCATAGAGGATTTAGCCAAGCCAGTGCCTCTCCCGTGAGATGGGACATGATGAAGGCTACTTTGGCCCGGTCGGAATTAAACTGGTGGGACTGATGTTCAAAGTGCAGGGTGCACTGGTTAATGAAGCCCCGAGCTTGAGCGGAGTCGCCTCCGAAGCGAGGAGGTGCAGAAAGCCGGATTCCAGAGCAGGATACTATGGTATTGGTGGTTGCTGGTGGGGCAGTCAAAGTGTCCAGGCGAGTATTGACTTTCCGCAGGTGACCCAGGATGGACTCCTGTTGGGACCTCTGTCGGGACAGTTCATTACAAAGGTCCGAGAGCGAGGGAGCTTGGGTGCCACCGGGTTCCATGGCCCGAGCAAACTGTAACGGGTCTGGGAGGCGGAACCTCTGAGCAACTTATACAAGGGGGCAGTCCTTGTAAGGAAGCGGGTGGCGACCAGGGAAGACAGGCAGGTGGTCACAGCAGGTGACCGGGACAGTCTCTGGGTAAACGGGCAGGAGGTCACAGCAAGTGACCGGGACAGTCTCTGGGTAAACGGGCAGGAGGTCACAGCAAGTGACCGGGACAGTCTCTGGGTAAACGGGCAGGAGGTCACGGCAAGTGACCGGGGCAGTCTCTGGGTAAACGGGCAAGAGGTCACGGCAAGTGACCGGGGCAGTCTCTGGGTAAACGGGCAGGTACGACCTGTGACGGCTGAGCCTCCAGGTAGGCTAGCAGGTAGATGGCAGATGAGTGCTCCCAGGTGAGCAGGCGAGAGTCTCAGGATAAGCAGGTGGTCACAGCATGTGACGGCGGAGCCTCCAGGTAGGCTAACAGGCAGGTAGAAGATGAGCGCTCCCAGGTGAGCGGGCAAGAGTCTCTGGACTGGCAGGTGGTCACAGCACGTGACGGCGGAGCCTCTAGGTAGGCTAACAGGCAGGTAGCAGATGAGCGCTCCCAGGTGAGCGGGCAAGAGTCTCTGGACTGGCAGGTGGTCACAGCACGTGACGGCGGAGCCTCCAGGTAGGCTATCAGGCAGGTAGCAGGTGAGCGCTCCCAGGTGAGCGGGCAAGAGTCTCTGGACTGGCAGGTGGTCACAGCACGTGACGGCGGAGCCTCTAGGTAGGCTAACAGGCAGGTAGCAGATGAGCGCTCCCAGGTGAGCGGGCAAGAGTCTCTGGACTGGCAGGTGGTCACAGCACGTGATGGCGGAGCCTCCAGGTAGGCTATCAGGCAGGTAGCAGGTGAGCGCTCCCAGGTGAGCGGGCAAGAGTCTCTGGACTGGCAGGTGGTCACAGCACGTGACGGCGGAGCCTCCAGGTAGGCTATCAGGCAGGTAGCAGGTGAGCGCTCCCAGGTGAGCGGGCAAGCTGGTCCATAGACAGACTGACAGGTGTCGGAAGGCAGACCGTCGGACCTCAGGCTAGCAAGCAGGAAAGCGGATGACAGGCAGGAAACTGGCAGGAGACTGGCAGGTAACTGGCAGGTAACTGGCAGGTAACTGGCAACGGGACCTGAGGGCTGAAGTAGAGTAGTGAACAGTGCAACAACATTGCTCGGGCACCTCCATTTTGGAGGAGGTGCCTTATATATGGAGGGATCCTCCGGCCATTGGCCGGGGACTCCTTAGGGCGACGCGCGCGGCCCCTTTAAGAGAGGGGGAGCGCGCGCGCCCTAAGCACAGTGACCGGGGGAGAGCGGGCGCTGCAAGCAGAGCGGGAGGAATCCACCGGGCACGGAGCAGAGAGGTGAGGGGAACAGCGTCCCTGCCTAGCAGGAGGCAGGGACGCCGACGCTGCAGTCTCCATCTATTGGGTTGGCTGTAGTGGAAGAGGTTTTGGTCTCCATTAAACTACTTCTACTCTGGTGAAATTGATGCCACTTTGGTGGTGTTAGACACTAATTTAGGGAAATGTGAACACTCCTGATTGAGTCTCCATCAGGGTGGGGGGAGCTCATTCTGAATAGACTCAGATATCTGAGGGTCACGTGGACTGTACTGTGCTGTCAAGGCAAGAAGAGGAGGAGGGTGACGCTCAGGGCGAGGAATGGGATAACACATTGGTTGATGATAAGATTGTAGATCCCACTTGGTGTGAACCCAGAGTCACGCAGCTGAGTAGCTCATGAGAGGAGGTGGAGGAGGAGGAATACAAGGATGTTACGTTGCGTCCTATGGTGCACACACGGAGTGATGCAAATGCGACGAGCACTGCATCCTAAGCCACAACTGTAGCTGTGGCCAGCAGCAGTCGCAGGTCTGCAGCTCGCAGGGACGGCAAGGGTTGCCTAGCCTGGACCTTTTTTTAGACTGCCAACTCACGTTATCTGCAAACTTTGCGAGAAAAAACTCAGTAGAGGGAAAAAGTGCAATATTTTGACTACTACCTTTACTTGCGCAATCAACATGCATTACTCTGGCAATCTCACTGCGATAAAATGCAGAACTCAACAACCATGAGCCACCCCATCAACCTCATCCACTGCTTCTTCCTCCTCCTCTGTTACCATGCCAAGTATTGCCACGAAGGTCTCCAACCGCAGAACCTCCAGTTCTTTACCCGCTCCAGTCAGGCTCAGTCAGAGCCCTTCAGCTGTAATGGAAACTGACATGCCTGCTCATTTTGATGGATCTCAGAAAACGAGCACGCCACAACTTTATAAATCCATCATAACATGACCACCTGCATCTCACTCACGGTCCAGCAGTTTTTCTGGTTCACTGTACTCCGCCCTATCTCAGCACAGCACAGCACCCAGCCCTCGGTCCCATAGATGGTTTCCTTCCACACATGACAAAGTTAAGAGGTTGAACTTCACGATCTCCAATCTGTTGGCCACGGAAATGGTGGTGTCAGGCCCTAATTTTTTGAACTGTGAACACTCCTCAATTGCTGTTTTTTTTACTGAGGAGGAAACTGGAGAACCTGGGGGAAACCCCCGCAAACACAGGGAAAGCATACAAACTACTTGCAGATGTTGTCCTTGGTGGGATTTGAACCCAGGACTACTGCGCTGCAAGGCTTCAGTGCTAACCACTGAGCCACCATGCCGCTTTCTCTGTTTTCCTGGCTCTGATATCTAACATGCTGGAGAAACTTGCACCTACTACCACTCAGTGTCTTCAGCTCCTTTGTGTGAAACTAATCTTTGGGAAGCCACTCAGTCTACCAAATAAAATTCCTGAGAAGGAAATTGTGGATGGCTTTGCTTCTGGTACTGGGTGCATTGCTATTACCATGAACACAATGGCGTCATGCCATAATTCACTAGAAATATTCCAGGCTGGTTGGAAACGAGCTCATTCCCACAGAAAAGTACCAGCAGCAAGCTAAGGAAATGGTGGCCTCTATCATCATAAAGGAGTTAGCTTGTTGTCTAGGAAACCGACCATCGCAGCTGTCTACCTTGTGAACATTGTGTTGTAGCTTGCAAGGTGTCACGGGTTTACCGTGACAGAGAGGAGCCAGAAGACCGCAGCGTCTGATTCCTCCCACTCCTGCACTCATTAGAAGCCTTTCGCCTTCATATTAATCGGTGCAGGGGTTAATCTGCTCAGTTGTGAGCTCCTGGAAGCTCACCATGATTTAGACTCTCAGCAGATTTGTCCCGTGCATCTCCCCTACTGTGTAATGCTGTACCTCACCACATCAGACTGTCGCCTACCATGGAAACCTTGAAGAAGAAGCTGAAGATCCACTTCTTGTGACAAGCGTACAATCTGCGGTAACCCTCGCTCCACCATACCACTGCACAACTAGCTGTACCCTGACCTACTGTATCCTCACCCATCCATTGTAGATAGTTTGTGCGCCCTCATGGGCAGGGTCCTCTCTCCTCTTGTACCAGTCGCTGACCCCTTTTCACATGTAAAGCGCCACGGAATAAATGTCGCTGTAATAATAATAATAATTATAGTACTTGTACTCTGGGTCAATTGATGGCACTTTACAGGTGTCTACCCATAATTTGATGTGTTTTGGAAGTTTTTGGGCCCATTTGAATGTGTTTTATATGCATTTTTTTACCCCCTATTTAATCCTATGGCGTTTGGTAATGTTCGACGAATATTTGACAAATTAATCGGTGAATATTGCAAATTTGGCGATCGTAATCCGAATGGAATATTGAAACATTCTCTCATCAGTAGCAGGGAGGAAGCGGAGAGCATAATGGAGTATACAATTGGATGAAATAAGTATTGAACACGTCACTAATTTTCTAAGTGAACATATTTCTAAAGTTGCTATTGACATGGAATTCTCACCAGATGTCAATAGCAACCCATCCAATCCACACAGGACCACATGAAGAAAAAGAGGTGCAAAAAGCCCTGGAAAGTCATGACACCAGCTGAAGTCTGTCAGTAATTAGAAAGCAATCTTGCCACTTAGAAAAAAATAATTTCAGCTGGTTCAACTAAAATAGTGTCTCATTACCAAGGTACCACAAAAGAAACATTGCATGATGGATAAAACTAGTGAAATGTCTTAAGACTTTTGCAACCTTATTGTTGCAAAACATACTGATGACATTGTTTACAGAAGAATTTCTAAACTACTCAAGTTTCCAATGAGCGCTGTTGAGCCATAATCAGTCAGTGGAAAGAACATCATTTCACCATAAACCATCCACAACCAGATGATCCCTGAAAGATTTTAGACGGAGAAGTGAAAAGAATTATCAGAAGAGTTGTTCAAGAGCCAATGATCACCTGTGGAGAGTTACAGGAAGACCTGGAATCAGCAGGTACAATTGTTTCAAAGAAAGCAATAAGTAATGCCCTCAAACTCCACGGCCTGTATGTACGCTCACCATGCAAGACTCCATTGTTGAACAAAAAGCTTCTTCAAGTGTGTTTAAAGTTTGCTCAACAACATTTAGATAAGCCTGTGAGATACTGGGAGAGTATAGTCTGGTCAGATGAGACAAAAATTGAACTCTTTAGATGCCATAATAGTGATGAGCGAATATGTTCAAAATCCGATATTAAAAGTTAAGTTCGACACGAATGTGGCACATTCGGATTCATGATCGGAAAGGCGAGCAAAATTTATTAAATTCGGTAAAATCGGTAACATTCGGCGAATTTACGTGGTTATGTGATTGCGGGGCAACTACTGTGTTTTACAGTTTAGCTAGTGACGCGCCCCCTGGGCCGTGGGGTACTCTGTGCCGGGCCGGTTGCTGCTAGGGGAGATGTCACAGTGGCGGTGACCCGGTCCGTGACCCAGGTCGGTCAATCCAAGGGGGATATATTTACAGGGGAATTAAAGTTTTATATATATAGTTCATGATGCCACCTGTGGTATGCGGCTATATGGAGCTGATGATGATGCAGCAGAGTTGGTTCAGCTCTCCAGAGGCAGAGCTTAGCTCCAGGGCAGGGAATGGTGATGCTGGGCGTTGTAGTGCAGGGGTGATGGCGCAGTTAATAATCAGTCCACAACTCAATGGCGGTTTCCTCTTATATTTACTTGCGGTGATTAGGCAGACCGGGACACGGGTGCTGGTTAGAAGTTGAAGTCCGGACAGCCTGGAAGCAAGTAAGGAATCCACCTCGCCAGGTGGAGTTGTAGGCCTTCCCTTTTGCACTAATCTCTCTGGCCCTGCTGCTTATAGCTGTGTTGTGGCCCTCGTCCCTGAGTACAACGTCCTTGTGCTCACCCGTATGGCAGGCAGCTCGGGCCTTGCTGATGCGTCGCTCCCACGTGGCGGTGCTGGGCCCGGCGGTGCTGCTGAGCCTCCGGGCGTCTGGTGGGGCCAGGAGACCTGCAGTCTCCTGCCCTCCGGATTCTGCTGCTGGGCCTTCGGTGCCCCACAACCTCGGACTCCGGTGTCTGGTTCTTCTTTGCTCCTATCCTCAGGGGTGAACTGCCGTGCAGCTCCACTCCATAGGTCTTCAACGTCCTGACTTCAACTCTCCTCACTAAGTCTAACTAACCCCACCTCCAGATCCCAGTTGCTAAGGGGAGGAGCTCCCCTTGCTGGTCTGGAGCCAGGAATGTGTTGCATGTTAGTATACCTGACCAGGGGACCCCTGCTTGCTTCCAGGCATGGCATCACCTCTTGTGAGGGAGGCAATGCCACTGTGGCAACCAGACTCCTGGGGTGCCACACTAGCATAGTGCTTGTGTATGATGAGCAGGGAGACATGGCAGATGAGTGTGGGGTGGGGGGCTGGTGATAGCTCAGAACAGATCAGATCAGCGGCACACTGTTTTTTCTTGTTTTTTTTTCCTTCCTGTAGATCATATCTTTAAGTCAGTAAAGCGCGGCTAGCCAATCAGAGCGCAGGAAGCATACACAGTGTCTTAGACACAAGGGCTTCTGCAATTGGCTGCTGAAATCACATGTCCTCCCTGTATAAAAAGCGATTATGTTCCCTCAGCGCCATATCTTGTATATCTTTTGTAAACACTGCCCACTTTCGGGAGTAAATCATTATTATTTACCAGCTTCGTTCTTCTTGTCCTATGTCGAGCAAACCCGTTCCTCACCTGCTAATTCACGTTACCTAACGGGTACCCGATCCACCTGTTAAGCGATCGGTGTTGGCAGTATACCAGTATTTATGTGATATTGTGGTTTGAGGGTGGCTGGACGGAGGTATATATACGTTCCTGCAAGTAACTGGTGGTATATATACGTCCTGTCACATCACGTGCCACAATAGTCGACATAAATTAGAGCAGCTGCGCCCGTGCTTATCCTCGGTCAATACCGTGTTTGACCAGCAGGATAAGGGGGCGCCAGAGGGCTGCAAGGTCTGACCTAGTATGTTTCCCTGACAATTGGAAACACGCCTTACCTGCCACCACCGCACTCTAATCAGCATCTCTGTTTATCCATTCCTCTTACAGGTACGTGACCCAACTTTGCCATCCTGATTTCCATGCAGCCTTCCCTATGTCTCTCTGCTCCTACTATATACTAATGGTTCGTGACCCAACTTTGCCATCCTGATTTCCATGCAGACTTCCCTATATCTGTCTGCTCCTACTATATACTAATGGTACGTGATCCAACTTACACCAGCCACCCCCCACTTTCATTTATGACCTTGTTTACTCAACCTTTGAGTACCCAGCATCTGGTCCAGCCTTAATCAGCTCATCAAGATGAGCACAGACCACTCCCATCTGGTTCACAGCTGAATGCATTCTGTTACAAATATATTGAGAGCCAGGAGTCTGTGGCAGACTTTAGTCTGGGTCCATCACCTTAAGTGTCCATTGCTTAAGTGTGAGAAATATGAATTAATTCTGAATTGAATCTGAAGTGAACAGAAGGTAACTGGATACTAAGTATAAGTAAACAATGTTTGTGTTTGATCTCACTCTCACCCCCTTAATCCTTCATCTTTTCCAACCACCCCTATTCCCTATACCTAGTAAGGAACTCTTCATCTCTCCCTCTATTCTCCCCACCCATCTCACCTCCTCCTCAGAGCTATTCCTCAACATACAATCCTTTGCCTCAAAGCACAGACAGCCACCTCATGCCCTCTCCTGCTCCCACCTACTAACGCTTTCTCTGCTCCTCCTCACTGCCGGCGACATCTCTCCAAATCCTGGCCCTCCTCACCACATCCCCACAGTCACTTCCACCTCCTACCCATGATCTATCCCAAACTCTCGTAACCCTTCTAACCTTATACCCATCCGCCCAGCCCCCGCTTCCCCAATCCCCCTAACAGGAGCTCTATGGAACGCTCGCTCCGTCTGCAACAAACTTTCCTACATTCACGACCTCTTCATCACCAACAAGCTTTCCTTCCTTGGCATCACTGAAACCTGGCTCAACCCCTCTGATACGGCCTCTCCTGCTGCACTTTCGTACGGTGGATTCCACCTCTCCCATACCCCCCGCCCCACCGGCAAGCACGGTGGAGGAATAGGTTTCCTCCTCTCAGATAACTGCTCCTTCACACAAATCCCACTGCTGCCCTCAATTACTCTCACCTCTTTTGAAGTGCACTGCGGGCACATCTACTCCCCCTCCAACCTCCAACTGGCTGTCATCTACTGCCCCCCAGGATCAGCCACCACTTTCTTTGACCACTTCACCACTTGGCTACTTCATTTCCTCTCCGTTGACATCCCCACTATCCTCATGGGCGACTTCAACATCCCCATTGACACTTCCCTCTCAGCTGCCTCTAAGCATCTATCCCTCACTTCCTCCTTTGGTCTTACCCAGTGGTCTTCCACACCCACCCACAAAGACGGCCACACGCTAGACCTCATCTTCACCCGCTACTGTTCCCTATCTAACCTCTTTAACTCATCTCTCCCTCTCTCTGACCACAACCTACTCACATTCTCTACCCTCTCCTCTCCAGGGCAACAATACCCACTCCACAAACTTGCATACCCTCGCAGAAATCTCAAACACCTTGACCTACACTCTGTCTCTGAATCCCTTCTCCCTCTTACAGACATTAGGTCCTTACATGATGCAGATGTTGCTGCCACTTTATACAACACCACAACAGCTGCAGCTCTCGATTCGGTCGCCCCCCTCACACATACCAAAGCTCGCACAATCAACAGACAACCCTGGCACACCAGCCTAACTAAAGAACTGTGACGGGCCTCCAGGGTTGCTGAGCGTAGATGGAAAAGGTCCCACTCCAATGAGCACTTCATCACATTCCAACAGTCCCTCACTACCTTCAAGTCCACACTCACTGCAGCAAAACAAACATACTTCTCATCTCTCATTTCCTCCCTGTCTCACAACCCCAAACAACTATTCAACACCTTCAATTCTCTCCTCCGTCCCCCAGTGCCTCCTTCCTCTCCTCTTATTTCAGCCAAAGACTTTGCCTCATTCTTCAAACAGAAGATTGACACCATCAGACAAAGCTTTTACCTAAAGCCTCCACAGCCCCTCCCCACACCTACTCAACCCTCCTCCTCCAAAACCACATTCTCCACCATTACGGAAGATCAACTTTCCTCTTTACTCTCCAAATAACACCTCACCACCTGTAAACTTGACCCAATCCCGTCCCACCTCATCCCAAACCTTACCACTATCTTCATCCCAGCCCTAGCCCACCTCTTCAACTTGTCACTAACAACTGGTGTCTTCCCCTCATGCTTCAAACATGCCTCAATCATACCCATCCTCAAAAAGCCCTCCCTTGACCCATCCTCTCTTTCTAGCTATCGCCCCATATCACTTCTCCCCTATGCCTCAAAACTACTGCTACAACACGTCCATTCTGAGCTGTCCTCCCACCTCTCCTCCTGCTCCCTCTTTGACAGCCTACAATCTGGTTTCCGACCACACCATTCTACTGAAACTGCACTGACCAAAGTTACCAGCGACCTACTAACCACCAAATCTAAGCGACGCTATTCTGTCCTCCTCCTCCTAGACCTGTCATCTGCCTTCGAAACAGTGGACCATTCCCTCTTACTACAGACTCTCTCATCTATCGGCATCACAGACTTGGCCCTATCCTGGATCTCCTCATATCTAACAGACAGGACATTCAGTGTCTCTCACTCACAGACCACCTCCTCATCTCACCCCCTATCTGTCGGTGTCCCCCAAGGTTCAGTCCTAGGACCCCTGCTCTTCTCCATCTACACCTTAGGCCTGGGACAGCTCATAGAGTCTCACGGCTTTCAGTATCACCTCTATGCTGATGACACACAGATCTACCTCTCTGGACCCGATATCTCCTCCCTACTAACCAAAATCCCACAATGTCTGTCTGCTATTTCATCCTTCTTCTCTGCTAGATTTCTAAAACTTAACATGGACAAAACAGAATTCATCATCTTTCCGCCATCTCATTCAACTCCCCCAACTGACCTATCCATCATAGTCAATGGCTGCCCACTCTCCCCAGTCCATCAAGCTCGCTGCCTTGGGGTAACCCTGGACTCTGAACTCTCCTTCAAACCACATAACCAAGCCCTTTCCACTTCCTGCCGACTCCAACTCAAAAATATCTCCCGGATCCGCACATTCCTCAACCATGAATCTGCAAAAACACTAGTGCACGCCCTCATCATCTCCCGCCTTGAATACTGCAACCTCCTGCTCTGTGGCCTCCCTTCCAACACTCTTGCACCCCTCCAATCCATCCTAAACTCTGCTGCCCGACTAATCCACCTGTCCCCCCGCTATTCCCCGGCCTCTCCTCTCTGTCAATCTCTTCACTGGCTCCCCATTGCCTAGAGACTCCAGTTCAAAACCCTAACCATGACATACAAAGCCATTCACAACCTGTCTCCTTCATATATCTCTGACCTAGTCTCCCGCTACATACCCGCACGCAACCTCGATCCTCACAAGATCTCCTTCTCTACTCCCCTCTAATCTCCTCCTCCCACAATCGCATACAAGATTTCTCCCGTGCTTCCCCTCTACTCTGGAACTCTCTACCCCAACACATCAGACTCTCGTCGAGCGTGGAAACCTTCAAAAAGAGCCTGAAGACCCACCTCTTCCGACAAGCCTACAATCTGCAGTAACCACCACTCCACAAATAATGCTGCACGACCAGCTCTACCCTCACCTACTGTATCCTCACCCACCCCTTGTAGACTGGGAGCCCTTGCGGGCAGGGTCCTCGCTAGTGTTGAGCCACCCCCGTAGTGTTCGAGTTCGGTTCGGTTCGTCGAACACCCGTGTGTTCGCCGAACTGTTCGTCGAACTGTTCGTCGAACACCTTCGAACACCGTTAAAACCAATGGCAGGCAAACAAAAACACATAGAAACACATAGAAAACACCTTCAAAGGTGTCCAAAAGCTGACAAACTGCTCAGAAGACATAACTAACACATGGAAAAGTGACAAGTACATATAGTCATGCGAAAATAAAAGAGGTGGAGGAGTAAAAGGAGGGGGAGACACAGATATAGGCATGTCATGCCCTTCTAAAATCCAAAAAGTGAGAAGCCGACACGGCCAGTCCGCTCCTGCCCGTGCCACCTCCGTGTCTCCGGGTTTGTGCCAGAGCCGCGGTGAACCCTGACGGCCAGCCCCCCTCTCCCAATACTGGTGCCTGTCCGCTGGTGGGTCGAGCGAGCCCCCCTGTGGTGGAGGCAGCTCTAAGCTTTTTAATTTAAATTGTCTCTCTAATTTGAATGAATACACTTTAAATCCATTTACAAGGATCTATTGGAGGGCAAGTCTCATGCCAGCAGCCGCGGTAATTCCAGCTCCAGTAGCGTCCACTAAAGCTGCTGCAGTTAAAAAGCTTTTATAAGGATCGAGCTCGGCTGTCCACCGCAAGGCATCCTACTGCCAGTCCCAGCCCCTATGCCTTAGGGTGCCTCCTGATGCTCTTCACTAAGTATCCCATGGTCCCGAAGCATTTCCTTTGAAAAAATTAAGTGTCTAAACTACAGGTGGTGCAGCTTGCTTAACAGCCGGGATAATCCGCTCACTAGCAGACACTGCTACTAGGCACAAAGTATTTCCTGGGCTAGATGCAGTTAAAAATTTGTAATTAGATACTCTCGTTGGATGCTGAGAAAGCATTCCATAGAGTCTCCTGGCACGCCATATATGATTCTCTTAAAAAGCTTGGGGTAGGGGTCTAGGGGACCCTTTTATAGCCAAAATCACGGCCCTGTATCGCAATACGTCACCTAGGCTGAAGATAAATGGAACTGTAGCACCCTGAGGGCTCGGTTGCTACAGACGTATTGCACCTCACCCAGAGGTGTGATATCTCACTCTCAGGTAAGGATGGAGTGTGGATCAGGACCCGACACCTGCATGCATTACACCACATTGCCGTGGGGCAGGGCGACCAATATGCCTCTGAGATGGGCACGACAGTCCCTGTCCCTGGCTGGAGTGGGGGGAGGGAACACTGAGGAAGGGGAACCCTGTAGTGCAGGAGCAGGGAGGAAGCAGTTCCTGGGTGCATTGAGAAGGGAGTATAAAAGGTGGGCACCATCTTAGTTCAGTGCAGAGAAGTCTGAGCAGAAGTGGCAGGGAGCAGGGGCTCTGCATGAGCTCTGCTCCGGAGGCGGGCCTAGTAACAGAGGCCCAGGCCTGGAAGAGGGAGATGGAAGGAAGAGGAGCGGAGAAGGCTCCAGGAACGAGGAATGAAGGGATCCCAGGGGTGCGGACGGGCGAGTCGCCACCGCACGCCCGAATCCACCTGCGTGGAGGGGTCAGGCCAAAGGGGGAGACCGGTCCCCGAACTAGTGGAGGCAGGAAACGACCCTCAGCTAGAAACCGGAGGCTCTGACATTTTATGTGGCGCAGCCCCTCGCTACACCCGCTAGGAAGGCACCACATAGGGTCAGGGAAACTGGCGCCAAGTTTACCAAGAGGAGGCCCGAGGCAGCCGGACAGAAGTGTTGGTAAGAAAGGCCAGACAAAGGACACACAAAGGGGGTCCTGTGAAGTGCTCCAAAGTTATCTGGGAGTTGTCTGAGCCCCTCACCTGGTGAGCACAGTACGACGTGGGCAGCCGTTACCTGCAGACGTGGTCTGGATAATGAGAACTGTGAGTAAAGGCCCTGAACTGCATCACTGACTCCGTGTCGTTACTGCTGCTGCCCTGCACCATCACCCCCATCCTCCGCATACACTGCCCTGAGGCTATACTCCTCCCGTGGGGAGTTATGCTACGCTCTGCTGCACCCACAACACCAGCCTCAGTGGTCTGCCCTGTAGCGGCGGTTCACTCTGACCGCAATCCACGAGTGGCGTAGTCGGACATTTAAACATGAAAACCACATAAATAGTTCCGCCACTGGTTTGACCGCCCTGAGCCACGGAACTGGGTCGCCGCCACGAAGACTACAACCACCAGCATCCACCAAAAAGGGTCCGGCTCCGGGTGTCCCAAGGCCCAGGGGGTGCGTCAGAACATTTTCATCACCTTTCACAATCACCAATGGGACAAGGCAGTGATGTCCTCTGTCCCCTCTCTTATACATCCTAGTGACGGAGCACCTGCTCTCATCAATTCGCCATAACCCCAATATTAGGTGGATTGAGGTGGGAGGCACCGAGTACAAGTGCTCTCTATTTGCTGATGATGTCCTAGTATATATCACTCAATCACATATATCCATCCATGCTGTTATGGCTGAAATAGATCACTTTGTTACATGGTAAAATTTTAAAATCAATGCAGCGAAGTCTGAGGCCCTCGATGTCTCCCTCCCCAAATCCATATAGGATTCCATCCAGTCCAACTTTCCCTTTGCCTGGCCCTCACAGGGTATCAAATACTTAGGAATTCCTATTCATAGAGACCTCTCCCATCTATGTTATCTTAATTTTGGGCCCTTTATTGAACAACTCCATACAGACCACGGTTGGCAAGTTAGAACTGTAAGATTCACTACGTGAACCACTGGTGTTTTGTGGAAAAGCACATGTACACTGCGTTCCAAATTATTATACAAAAAGTGTTTAGGAGTGATAAGGGAAGAATTTGTTTGTTTGTCAGTTAAACTCATTGATGGTGATGTGTGTCAGGGCTCTTTATATCACTGTAAGCAATTGCAGACACCTGTGCTAATTAGTTTGGCAGGTGTGTCCAATGAAGGCAAGACTACTTAAGAAGGCTCTCTCACATTATTAAGCAGCCTACATTTTCTGCCAAAATGGGAAAGAAAAAGGATGTGTCGGCTGCTGAGAAGCAACAAATTGTGGAGTGTTTAGGTCAAGGCATGACTACAATCAACATTGTGCGATGATCAGGATGAAGTGTCTTGGCAATCAAGAAGTATGTAGCTGATTCACAGTACACACGTGTGCGTGCTGATAAGGGCAAATTGAGGACTCTTTCCTACAGGCAATTACGTCAGGTTGAAAGAGCAGCGGCAAAAAAGCCTTGTCATAGCAGCAGACAAGTTTTTGAAGCTGCTTGTGCCTCCAACGTCCCCTGAACAACAAGATGCAGGGTCCTTCAGAGGTTTGCAGCTGTGCATGCGCCATCCTGTCGACCTCCTCTATCCACTTCACACAAGCAGAAACGGCTCCAGTGGGCCAAACATTACATGAAGACTGATTTCAAAACTGTTTTGTTCACGGATGAGTGCCGTGCAGCGCTCGATGGTCCAGATGGATGGAGTGGAGGATGGCTGGTTGATGGACACCCCACGCAAACACGGCTACAGCGCCAACAAGGAGGAGGTGGAGTAATGTTTTGGGCTGGAATCATGGGGAGAGAGATTGTCGGCCCCTTTAGGATCCCTGAAGGCGCTAAAGATGAACTCCATAATGTATGTGGATTTTCTCAAACAGCACTTCCTGCCATGGTTCAAGAAGAAGAACCGTGTATTTCACAGCAAGATCATTTTTCTGCATGATAATTCACCATCTCATGCTGCACATAAAACATCTGCATCTCTGGCTGATATGGGCATAAAAGGGGACAAACTTATGGTGTGACCCCCATGCTCCCCTGACCTCTACCCCATTCAGAACCTTTGGAGCATCATTAAAAGGAGTGTCTATGATGGCGGGAGGCAGTTCACATCTAAGCAACAGCTCTGGGAGGGTATTCTGTCCTCATGCAAAACAATTGAAGCAGAAACCATCCAAAACCTGACAAATTCAATGGACGAGAGAGTTCAGAACCTCCTTTCGAACAAGGGGTCCTATGTGAAAATGTAACATCACCTAGAATAAAGTTTTGAGTTGAAAACTGTTTGATTTCAGTTTCTAACAACCTGCTAATGCTTATAATTTCAAAAATGACCATTTTTTTGGTCTTTATTAAAATGAAAAGGTTGATCGAAAAGTTTGGGGGATCTAAGAGTGTGGCAACCCAGTAGTCATGATTACTTCGAATTCTGACAATATGAGGGTCATGCTGCAGGTAGTGCAGCAAGAAGGCACTTATGTGCCTTGCGCATCTCGGAGCCCCAAAATTATTTTCCGGGCTAGATGCAGCTAAAAATTATTTTTAATTTTAAATCTGGTGAAGCTTTAGTATAGATGGCCTAATAGGATCAGTGCTGCACACTGCTACAAAGCCCAAATTATTTTCCAGTCAAGATACAGATAAACATGATTAGTAATTTGAAAGCTTAAAACGGTTGGTAGGGTGATTTTAACCAATCATCAAGCTTTTACTCTCCCCAGGATGACACAGGGGTAGAAAAGTCGTTTCGGATCCATGATTTGTTCATCTTTATGAACGTGAGTCTGTCTACATTATCAGTGGAGAGCCGCGTGCGCTTATCTGTCAGCACACCACCAGCAGCGCTGAACACACGTTCAGACAGAACGCTGGCTGCGGGGCATGACAAGATCTCCAAGGCGTAAGTGGCTAGCTCCGGCCATTTATCCAGATTGGAAGCCCAAAAAGAGCAAGGGTCC
The DNA here is from genome assembly GCF_046119375.1 of Phyllobates terribilis. Classification (NCBI taxonomy): domain Eukaryota; kingdom Metazoa; phylum Chordata; class Amphibia; order Anura; family Dendrobatidae; genus Phyllobates; species Phyllobates terribilis. The sequence continues at coordinate 16,292,619 of NW_027362766.1, forward strand.
AGTGACACAGTCGTGGCTTCAATGTTTACTTGGAGATACTCCTGTACCATCGTCTCTAGGCGTTGACTATGTGTCAGACTTCTTGTCTCCTGTGGCCTTGCAAAGGATGGGCTAAAAAAGTGGTGAAATGATTCCGCAAAATTGATGTTACCAGCAGATACTGTGGTTCTGTTACGGTTTGAGTGCTGAACACTTGACGGTCCCACGGTTGGCAAGTTGGAACTGTGAGATTCACTACGTGCACCACTGGTATTTTGTGGAAAAGCACATGTAAGATTCTGCAACAGTCTCTGCTGATACTCCTGCATGCGTGCATCCCTTTCTATGGCAGGAATAATTTCGCAAATTTACTTTTGTACCGGGGATCTAACAGTGTGGCAACCCAGTAGTCAGGATTATTTCTAATTCTCACAATTCGAGGGTCATGTTGCAGGTAGTGCAGCAAGAAGGCACTCATGTGTGTTGCGCATCCAGGAGCACCAAGTCCCTGTTGTGTTGGTGTCGAGGTAACAATCATACTTCCTTCCTCTGTCCTCTCCCCCCAACCTCGCACAACAGAAATGTGATCAAGGTCTCCCTCATCTGATGAGTCTTCCATCAGTTCGTCCTCCACTTCTTCCTGGGCTCCTGCACCTTCCTCACTAGTTTGGCTGCTACCATGCGCCCTGGTAAAACCATCTCCCTCACCCTCACATGCCTGCCGCCTTGGTGCTGCCGACCGTCTGGACCTTGCAGATGTTAGCCCTTCCGCATACAACTCCTCCTCCTCTACTTCCTCCACCTCCTCTTGTGCCACCACCTGACTCCGAATTCTGTTTAACATGTGCTCCAGCATGTAAATCACCGGAATAGTCATGCTGATAATGGCATCGTCAGCACTAAACATCTTCGTCGCCATTTCAAAACTGTGCAGAAGGGTGCATAGGTCCCTGATCTGAGACCACTCCTCCAGCGTGATTTGCCCCACCTCTGAATCTCGTTGGCCCAGGCTATACGTCAGAACGCATTGCACCAGGGCTTGTCGGTGCTGCCACAGTCGCTGCAACATGTGCAGAGTTGAATTCCACCGGGTAGGCACATCGCATTTTAGCCGGTGAAGTGGCAGGCCCAACGACTTCTGTAGAGATGTAAGTCGCTGAGCTGCGGGATGCGAACGGCGGAAGTGAGCACACAGCGACCGTGCCCTCTGCAGAAGGCCATCTAGTCTGGGATAGTGGGCTAAAAATTGCTGGACAACCAGGTTCAACACGTGAGCCATACAAGGCACGTGTGTGACATTGCCCCGGCGAAGGGCCGCACCCAGGTTTGCAGCATTGTCGCACACGGCCTTCCCTGGTTTCAGGTCCAGTGGAGACAACCATTCATGAAATTGGTTCTCCAGAGCTGACCACAACTCCTCAGCTGTGTGACTCACATTTCCCAGACATTTCAATGTAAAAACCGCCTGATGACGTTGAGCCCTACTGCCAGCATAGTAAGGAGGTGTGCAGGATCCCTTCTGCGCAGTTAGAAAGCTTGTGGCATGACCAGACAGGCTTTGGGTGCAGGTGGAAGACCGAGAGGAGGTTGAGGAGGCAGAAGCAGTGGAGGAACTTTGACATAAAGAGGATTGACGCACAACTCGTGGGGACGGCAAGACTTGGACAGCAGCCCCTTGTCCTGCTGTCACCATAGTTACCCAGTGCCCAGTCAGCGACATGTAACGCCCCTGTCCATGCCTACTCGTCCAAGTGTCTGTGGTGAAATGCACCCTGTCACACACAGAGTTTCTCAAAGAAGCGGTGATGTTGTGTGCGACATGCTGGTGGAGCGCAGGCACACCTTTCTTTGAGAAGTAGTGCCGACTGGGCATCTGGTACTGGGGCACTGCGACGGACATAAGGTCTCGAAAATCCTCTGTGTCCACCAGGCGGAAAGGCAGCATTTCTGTAGCCAAGAGCTTGCAGATGGTGAAATTCAACCTCTTAGCTTTCTCATGGCTAGGAGGAAATGGTCTTTTACTTGTCCACATCTGAGGGACCGAGGGCTGGCTATTGTGCTTAGACGGGGTTGATAAGGGTGTCCCCGGCAAACTGCCGGTCTGTGAGGAAGATGCAGGCGGACATGTTAGGTTGCCTTGATCCAAAGGTGGTGCTATCGATGTCGGACAGCGCTCAACACCAGCTGGTGTTACCACCTCCAAAGAAAATGATGACCTGCCAATCACGCTGGCTGTTGCGGGTAAAGAGGTGGCAGGTCTGCGCCCCAAAACAGGTGTGACTGCTGTCCCCCCAGTCACAGAGGATGAAGAGGCCGCGGATGCACAAGATATGGCAGACTGTGATTGGCCCGGCCGGCTAGGCCGCATTGTAGCACACTGAGCTTCCCACTGCAACTTATGCTTCATGTCCATGTGCCGGTTCATGCATGAAGTACTCAAACTATGTATTTTTTGGCCTCTACTTAACTTTTGCTGACAAATGTTACAGATAACACGAGTTGGGTCATCTTTATCGATCTGAAAAAATGCCCAGGCTATGCAAGGCTTAGCACCCATGCGACCTGAAGAGCCACCACGACTTGTGGTGAGAGGCAGAGTTGCGTTTGAGGATGCAGTTGTTGACGTGCTTCCAGTACTACGTCTCTGTCCAGGAAGGCGCAACCTGACCTCGTCGTCACTAGCATCTTCCTCCACCTCCTCTGCTGACCTCATCTCTTGGCTGACTGTGGGTTGACAGTAAGTGGGATCTCCGACCTCATCATCATCACCCTGTGCGTTATCACACCCGTCGTCCTCAGAGCCAACCTGTTCCTGCCCTGACAAAAAACAAAAGTTGTCGCTCCAATCAGGTATTTGAGTCTTATCATCGTCTTCCTCATTGTCTCCACCAACAGGAGTTACAGTTTGGGAATGAGGGTCTACATTATGGTCAGAACCTTCTGCGTCTGGTCCTGGATCCGACTCATAAAGATTCTGGGCATCAGTGCAGATCATTTCCTCGTCTGGATTCACAGAAGCGCTGGAGTCGACCTCTGATTCCCAGGCTATATTATGAGTAAACAGCTCTGCAGACTCAACCATCTGTTCTACCTCATACTCAGACGGGCAGCTGGAGATTTGGGAGCTGTGAGGAAGCAAGTGCGATTTGGGTGACACCTTTGAGGACTGGAGTATTTGTGATGTTGAAGTTGATGTGGAGGAGAGCCCACTTAAAGGAGCACTTGATATCCGTTGAAGCACCTGCTGTTTTTGTGCCTCATCTGGAATTTGTAGCGATTGGCGTGGCCGTAAGAAAGGGATCTTATCACATTGTCCGCTAAAAGAAGTAGACATTTTAGTTTGGCTGGAAGATGGTCTTTCTTCTGCAGATATTACTGTTGCTTTAACACCTACCCCACGGACACAACCTTTTTTCCCCTTCCCAACACGCCTATTCCCCTTTCCACCAGCAGCAGGCCTTTTTCCACTCATTTTGGTGGTTAACTAATTCACAACTCTGGAGTTGTTTGCACAAAAAAACAATGGATGGTAACCGAGCAGAGCTGAGTGGCCAAACTGTGGTATTAGGCCAAAACTATTGGCTGGGTTAGATGCAGAAAAAAATTATTTTGAATTTGCAACCTGATGGAGGTCAGTATAGATGGACTAATACAAATAGTCCCACACACTGCTAGAAGCCCAAATATTTTTTCAGAGGTAGATGCAGATAAAAATTATTTTTAATTTGCAACCTGATGGAGGTCAGTATAGATGGACTAATAGACCAAGTCCCACACACTGCTAGAAGCCCAAATATTTTTTCAGAGCTAGATGAAGAAAAAAATTATTTTTAATTTGCAACCCGATGGAGGTCAGTATAGATGGACTAATAGACCAAGTCCCACACACCGCTAGAAGCCCAAATATTTTTTCAGAGCTAGATGCAGAAAAAAATTATTTTTAATTTGCAACCTGATGGAGGTCAGTAAAGATGGACTAATAGACCAAGTCCCACACACTGCTAGAAGCCCAAATATTTTTTCAGAGCTAGATGCAGAAAAAAATTATTTTTAATTTGCAACCTGATGGAGGTCAGTATAGATGGACTAATAGACCAAGTCCCACACACCGCTAGAAGCCCAACTATTTTTTCAGAGCTAGATGCAGAAAAAAATTATATTCAATTTGCAACCTGCTGGAGGTCAGTATAGAAGGACTAATAGAACAAGTCCCACACACTGCTAGAAGCCCAAATATTTTTTCTGAGCTAAATGAAGAAAAAAATTATTTTTAATTTGCAACCTGATGGAGGTCAGTAGAGATGGACTAATAGACCAAGTCCCACACACTGCTAGAAGCCCAAATATTTTTTCAGAGCTAGATGCAGAAAAAAATTATTTTTAATTTGCAACCTGATGGAGGTCAGTATAGATGGACTAATAGACCAAGTCCCACACACTGCTAGAAGCCCAAATATTTTTTCAGAGCTAGATGCAGAAAAAAATTATTTTTAATTTGCAACCTGATGGAGGTCAGTATAGATGGACTAATAGACCAAGTCCCACACACCGCTAGAAGCCCAACTATTTTTTCAGAGCTAGATGCAGAAAAAAATTATATTCAATTTGCAACCTGCTGGAGGTCAGTATAGAAGGACTAATAGACCAAGTCCCACACACTGCTAGAAGCCCAAATATTTTTTCAGAGCTAAATGAAGAAAAAAATTATTTTTAATTTGCAACCTGATGGAGGTCAGTATAGAAGGACTAATAGACCAAGTCCCACACACCGCTAGAAGCCCAACTATTTTTTCAGAGCTAGATGCAGAAAAAAATTATATTCAATTTGCAACCTGCTGGAGGTCAGTATAGAAGGACTAATAGACCAAGTCCCACACACTGCTAGAAGCCCAAATATTTTTTCAGAGCTAAATGAAGAAAAAAATTATTTTTAATTTGCAACCTGATGGAGGTCAGTATAGAAGGACTAATAGACCAAGTCCCACACACCGCTAGAAGCCCAACTATTTTTTCAGAGCTAGATGCAGAAAAAAATTATATTCAATTTGCAACCTGCTGGAGGTCAGTATAGAAGGACTAATAGACCAAGTCCCACACACTGCTAGAAGCCCAAATATTTTTTCAGAGCTAAATGAAGAAAAAAATTATTTTTAATTTGCAACCTGATGGAGGTCAGTATAGATGGACTAATAGACCAAGTCCCACACACTGCTAGAAGCCCAAATATTTTTTCAGAGCTAGATGCAGAAAAAAATTATTTTTAATTTGCAACCTGATGGAGGTCAGTATAGATGGACTAATAGACCAAGTCCCACACACTGCTAGAAGCCCAAATATTTTTTCAGAGCTAGATGCAGAAAAAAATTATTTTTAATTTGCAACCTGATGGAGGTCAGTATAGATGGACTAATAGACCAAGTCCCACACACTGCTAGAAGCCCAAATATTTTTTCAGAGCTAGATGCAGAAAAAAATTATTTTTAATTTGCAACCTGATGGAGGTCAGTATAGATGGACTAATAGACCAAGTCCCACACACCGCTAGAAGCCCAACTATTTTTTCAGAGCTAGATGCAGAAAAAAATTATATTCAATTTGCAACCTGCTGGAGGTCAGTATAGAAGGACTAATAGAACAAGTCCCACACACTGCTAGAAGCCCAAATATTTTTTCAGAGCTAAATGAAGAAAAAAATTATTTTTAATTTGCAACCTGATGGAGGTCAGTATAGATGGACTAATAGACCAAGTCCCACACACTGCTAGAAGCCCAAATATTTTTTCAGAGCTAGATGCAGAAAAAAATTATATTCAGTTTGCAACCTGATGGAGGTCAGTATAGATGGACTAATAGAATGATGCTATGCCCAAAAGATTTTACTTCACTAGGTGCAGTAAAAAAATTGGTATTCTATACACAGGTGTTATATCTTGCAACACAGATAGGCTACTCCACTGACTAACACACTCTGCAATAGGCCAAAAAGGATTAGCTTTGCTAGATTCAGCCAAATGCTGTGAAAAAAACTTGCACAGCACTGGCACAGACCTGCCTCCCAAAAACTGATAGGAACTCATGTAACCGAGTCCTGAAAAGGACTCCAATTACAATTAGTCTTTACTCCCACAACCTATCTATTTAAGAGCACAGACCTCCCTGATAAAAGTCGTAGGAAATGCTGTAACCTAGTCCTTAAAAGGACTGCAATCACAGCTATTCCCTACTCCCAAGCTATCTGTATATTTGTGCGAAAATTGGCTTGAAATTAACAAGGTATAGCGCACACAGCAACAGCGGTGCCGTCTAACACGCAGCTGCAGCAGTGAGAAAATGGTGGCGACGGGGAAAATGGCTTGGTCTTATAGGGCAAGGACATGTGACATACACTGCCAATGACACATGCCCTTGCTTGTGTGAAAAAAAGCACTTCGCTCCGTGTGTGCGCTGCTGATAGGCTGACAGATTGCACCTCCCCACTGCAAATGCGGGAAAGAGAAAAAAAAATGGAGATCTTCATTGTTCCTGCAGAGATCCATCCCCTGCCCCTCCCCCCACCGCGCTGTACACTCAAACTGCGTATTAACATTAATTTTCATCATTACTGAGAAAAAATCCAGTTATGATTTTGGTGCACGAACAGTTATCGAACATAACCTCGAACAGCCGAATTTTTCTCAAATTGTTCGTGTTCGCCGAACGGCTCGAACACCGCCCAAAACAGCTCGAATTTGAGATTGGCGAACAGTCCTTTTAAGGACTAGGTTACAGCATTTCCTACGACTTTTATCAGGCAGGTCTGTGCTCTTAAATAGATAGATTGTGGGAGTAAAGACTAATTGTAATTGGAGTCCTTTTCAGGACTAGGTTACATCAGTTCCTATCAGTTTTTGCCAGGCAGGTCTGTGCCAGTGCTGTGCAAGTTTTTTTCACAGCATTTGGCTGAATCTAGCAAAGCTAATCCTTTTTGGCCTATTGCAGAGTGTGTTAGTCAGTGGAGTAGCCTATCTGTGTTGCAAGATATACCACCTGTGTATAGAATACCAATTTTTTTACTGCACCTAGTGAAGTAAAATCTTTTGGGCATAGCATCATTCTATTAGTCCATCTATACTGACCTCCATCAGGTTGCAAATTGAATATAATTTTTTTCTGCATCTAGCTCTGAAAAAATATTGGGCTTCTAGCTGTGTGTGGGACTTGTTCTATTAATCCATCTATACAGACCTCCATCAGGTTGCAAACTGAATATATTTTTTTCTGCATCTAAGTCTGAAAAAATATTGGGCTTCTAGCTGTGTGTGGGACTTGTTGTATTAGTCCATCTATACTGACCTCCATCAGGTTGCAAACTGAATATATTTTTTTCTGCATCTACCTCTGAAAAAATATTGGGCTTCTAGCTGTGTGTGGGACTTGTTCTATTAATCCATCTATACAGACCTCCATCAGGTTGCAAACTGAATATATTTTTTTCTGCATCTACCTCTGAAAAAATATTGGGCTTCTAGCTGTGTGTGGGACTTGTTCTATTAATCCATCTATACAGACCTCCATGAGGTTGCAAACTGAATATATTTTTTTCTGCATCTACCTCTGAAAAAATTTTTTATGCTTCTAGCTGTGTGTGGGACTTGTTCTATTAATCCATCTATACAGACCTCCATCAGGTTGCAAATTGAATATAATTTTTTTCTGCATCTAACCCAGCCAATAGTTTTGGCCTAATACCACAGTTTGGCCACTCAGCTCTGCTCGGTTCCCATCCATTGTTTTTTTGTGCAAACAACTCCAGAGTTGTGAATTAGTTAACCACCAAAATGAGTGGAAAAATTCCTGCTGCTGGTGGAAAGGGGAATAGGCGTGTTGGGAAGGGGAAAAAAGGTTGTGTCCGTGGGGTAGGTGTTAAAGCAACAGTAACATCTGCAGAAGAAAGACCATCTTCCAGCCAAACTAAAATGTCTACTTCTTTTAGCGGACAATGTGATAAGATCCCTTTCTTACGGCCACGCCAATCGCTACAAATTCCAGATGAGGCACAAAAACAGCAGGTGCTTCAACGGATATCAAGTGCTCCTTTAAGTGGGCTCTCCTCCACATCAACTTCAACATCACAAATACTCCAGTCCTCAAAGGTGTCACCCCAATCGCACTTGCTTCCTCACAGCTCCCAAATCTCCAGCTGCCCGTCTGAGTATGAGGTAGAACAGATGGTTGAGTCTGCAGAGCTGTTTACTCATACTATAGCCTGGGAATCAGAGGTCGACACCAGCGCTTCTGTGAATCCAGACGAGGAAATGATCTGCACTGATGCCCAGAATCTTTATGAGTCGGATCCAGGACCAGACGCAGAAGGTTCTGACCATAATGTAGACCCTCATTCCCAAACTGTAACTCCTGTTGGTGGAGACAATGAGGAAGACGATGATAAGACTCAAATACCTGATTGGAGCGACAACTTTAGTTTTTTGTCAGGGCAGGAACAGGTTGGCTCTGAGGACGACGGGTGTGATAACACACAGGGTGATGATGATGAGGTTGGAGATCCCACTTACTGTCAACCCACAGTCAGCCAAGAGATGAGGTCAGCAGAGGAGGTGGAGGAAGATGCTAGTGACGACGAGGTCAGGTTGCGCCTTCCTGGACAGAGACGTAGTACTGGAAGCACGTCAACAACTGCATCCTCAAACACAACTCTGCCTCTCACCACAAGTCGTGGTGGCTCTTCAGGTCGCATGGGTGCTAAGCCTTGCATAGCCTGGGCATTTTTTCAGATCGATAAAGATGACCCAACTAGTGTTATCTGTAACATTTGTCAGCAAAAGCTAAGTAGAGGCCAAAAAATACATAGTTTGAGTACTTCATGCATGAACCGGCACATGGACATGAAGCATAAGTTGCAGTGGGAAGCTCAGTGTGCTACAATGCGGCCTAGCCGGCCGGGCCAACCACCGTCTGCCATATCTTGTGCATCCGCGGGCTCTTCATCCTCTGTGACTGGGGGGACAGCAGTCACACCTGTTTTGGGGCGCAGACCTGCAACCACTTTACCTGCAACAGCCAGTGTGATTGGCAGGTCATCATTTTCTTTGGAGGTGGTAACACCAGCTGGTGTTGAGCGCTGTCCGACATCGATAGCACCACCTTTGGATCAAGGCAACCTAACATGTCCGCCTGCATCTTCCTCACAGACCGGCAGTTTGCCGGGGACACCCTTATCAACCCCGTCTAAGCACAATAGCCAGCCCTCGGTCCCTCAGATGTGGACAAGTAAAAGACCATTTCCTCCTAGCCATGAGAAAGCTAAGAGGTTGAATTTCACCATCTGCAAGCTCTTGGCTACAGAAATGCTGCCTTTCCGCCTGGTGGACACAGAGGATTCTCGAGACCTTATGTCCGTCGCATTGCCCCAGTACCAGATGCCCAGTTGGCACTACTTCTCAAAGAAAGGTGTGCCTGCACTCCACCAGCATGTCGCACACAACATCACCGCTTCTTTGAGAAACTCTGTGTGTGACAGGGTGCATTTCACCACAGACACTTGGACGAGTAGGCATGGACAGGGGCGTTACATGTCGCTGACTGGGCACTGGGTAACTATGGTGACAGCAGGACAAGGGGCTGCTGTCCAAGTCTTGCCGTCCCCACGAGTTGTGCGTCAATCCTCTTTATGTCAAAGTTCCTCCACTGCTTCTGCCTCCTCAACCTCCTCTCGGTCTTCCACCTGCACCCAAAGCCTGTCTGGTCATGCCACAAGCTTTCTAACTGCGCAGAAGGGATCCTGAACACCTCCTTACTATGCTGGCAGTAGGGCTCAACGTCATCAGGCGGTTTTTACATTGAAATGTCTGGGAAATGTGAGTCACACAACTGAGGAGTTGTGGTCAGCTCTGGAGAACCAATTTCATGAATGGTTGTCTCCACTGGACCTGAAACCAGGGAAGGCCGTGTGCGACAATGCTGCAAACCTGGGTGCGGCCCTTCGCCGGGGCAATGTCACACACGTGCCTTGTATGGCTCACGTGTTGAACCTGGTTGTCCAGCAATTTTTAGCCCACTATCCCAGACTAGATGGCCTTCTGCAGAGGGCACGGTCGCTGTGTGCTCACTTCCGCCGTTCGCATCCCGCAGCTCAGCGACTTACATCTCTACAGAAGTCGTTGGGCCTGCCACTTCACCGGCTAAAATGCGATGTGCCTACCCGGTGGAATTCAACTCTGCACATGTTGCAGCGACTGTGGCAGCACCGACAAGCCCTGGTGCAATACGTTCTGACGTATAGCCTGGGCCAACGAGATTCAGAGGTGGGGCAAATCACGCTGGAGGAGTGGTCTCAGATCAGGGACCTATGCACCCTTCTGCACAGTTTTGAAATGGCGACGAAGATGTTTAGTGCTGACGATGCCATTATCAGCATGACTATTCCGGTGATTTACATGCTGGAGCACATGTTAAACAGAATTCGGAGTCAGGTGGTGGCACAAGAGGAGGTGGAGGAAGTAGAGGAGGAGGAGTTGTATGCGGAAGGTCTAACATCTGCAAGGTCCAGACGGTCGGCAGCACCAAGGCGGCAGGCATGTGAGGGTGGGGGAGATGGTTTTACCAGGGCGCAAGGTAGCAGCCAAACTAGTGAGGAAGGTGCAGGAGCCCAGGAAGAAGTGGAGGACGAACTCATGGAAGACTCATCAGATGAGGGAGACCTTGATCACATTTCTGTTGTGCGAGGTTGGGGGGAGAGGACAGAGGAAGGAAGCATGATTGTTACCTCGCCACCAACACAACAGGGACTTGGTGCTCCTGGATGCGCAACACACATGAGTGCCTTCTTGCTGCACTACCTGCAACATGACCCTCGAATTGTGAGAATTAGAAATAATCCTGACTACTGGGTTGCCACACTGTTAGATCCCCGGTACAAAAGTAAATTTGCAGAAATTATTCCTGCCATAGAAAGGGATGCACGCATGCAGGAGTATCAGCAGAGACTGTTGCAGAATCTTACATGTGCTTTTCCACAAAATACCAGTGGTGCACGTAGTGAATCTCACAGTTCCAACTTGCCAACCGTGGGACCGTCAAGTGTTCAGCACTCAAACCGTAACAGAACCACAGTATCTGCTGGTAACATCAATTTTGCGAAATCATTTCACCACTTTTTTAGCCCATCCTTTGCAAGGCCACAGGAGACAAGAAGTCTGACACATAGTCAACGCCTAGAGGCGATGGTACAGGAGTATCTCCAAGTAAACATTGAAGTCACGACTGTGTCACTGGACCCTTGCTCTTTTTGGGCTTCCAATCTGGATAAATGGCCGGAGCTAGCCACTTACGCCTTGGAGATCTTGTCATGCCCCGCAGCCAGCGTTCTGTCTGAACGTGTGTTCAGCGCTGCTGGTGGTGTGCTGACAGATAAGCGCACGCGGCTCTCCACTGATAATGTAGACAGACTCACGTTCATAAAGATGAACAAATCATGGATCCGAAACGACTTTTCTACCCCTGTGTCATCCTGGGGAGAGTAAAAGCTTGATGATTGGTTAAAATCACCCTACCAACCGTTTTAAGCTTTCAAATTACTAATCATGTTTATCTGTATCTTGGCTGGAAAATAATTTGGGCTTTGTAGCAGTGTGCAGCACTGATTCTATTACGCCATCTATAATAAGCTCCACGAGATTTAAAATTACTAATCATGTTTATCTGTATCTTGACTGGAAAATAATTTGGGCTTTGTAGCAGTGTGCAGCACTGATCCTATTAGGCCATCTATACTAAAGCTTCACCAGATTTAAAATTAATAATAATTTTTAGCTGCATCTAGCCCGGAAAATAATTTTGGGGCTCCGAGATGCGCAAGACACATAAGTGCCTTCTTGCTGCACTACCTGCAGCATGACCCTCATATTGTCAGAATTCGAAGTAATCATGACTACTGGGTTGCCACACTCTTAGATCCCCCAAACTTTTCGATCAACCTTTTCATTTTAATAAAGACCAAAAAAATGGTCATTTTTGAAATTATAAGCATTAGCAGGTTGTTAGAAACTGAAATCAAACAGTTTTCAACTCAAAACTTTATTCTAGGTGATGTTACATTTTCACATAGGACCCCTTGTTCGAAAGGAGCTTCTGAACTCTCTCGTCCATTGAATTTGTCAGGTTTTGGATGGTTTCTGCTTCAATTGTTTTGCATGAGGACAGAATACCCTCCCAGAGCTGTTGCTTAGATGTGAACTGCCTCCCGCCATCATAGACAATCCTTTTAATGATGCTCCAAAGGTTCTGAATGGGGTACAGGTCAGGGGAGCATGGGGGTCACACCATAAGTTTGTCCCCTTTTATGCCCATATCAGCCAGAGATGCAGATGTTTTATGTGCAGCATGAGATGGTGCATTATCATGCAGAAAAATGATCTTGCTGTGAAATACACGGTTCTTCTTCTTGAACCATGGCAGGAAGTGCTGTTTGAGAAAATCCACATACATTATGTAGTTCATCTTTAGCGCCTTCAGGGATCCTAAAGGGGCCGACAATCTCTCTCCCCATGATTCCAGCCCAAAACATTACTCCACCTCCTCCTTGTTGGCGCTGTAGCCGTGTTTGCGTGGGGTGTCCATCAACCAGCCATCCTCCACTCCATCCATCTGGACCATCGAGCGCTGCATGGCACTCATCCGTGAACAAAACAGTTTTGAAATCAGTCTTCATGTAATGTTTGGCCCACTGGAGCCGTTTCTGCTTGTGTAAAGTGGATAGAGGAGGTCGACAGGATGGCGTATGCACAGCTGCAAACCTCTGAAGGACCCTGCATCTTGTTGTTCGGGGGACGTTGGAGGCACAAGCAGCTTCAAAAACTTGTCTGCTGCTATGACAAGGCTTTTTTGCCGCTGCTCTTTCAACCTGACGTAATTGCCTGTAGGAAAGATTCCTCAATTTGCCCTTATCAGCACGCACACGTGTGTACTGTGAATCAGCTACATACTTCTTGATTGCCAAGACACTTCATCCTGATCATCGCACAATGTTGATTGTAGTCATGCCTTGACCTAAACACTCCACAATTTGTTGCTTCTCAGCAGCCGACACATCCTTTTTCTTTCCCATTTTGGCAGAAAATGTAGGCTGCTTAATAATGTGAGAGAGCCTTCTTAAGTAGTCTTGCCTTTCATTGGACACACCTGCCAAACTAATTAGCACAGGTGTCTGCAATTGCTTACAGTGATATAAAGAGCCCTGACACACATCACCATCAATGAGTTTAACTGACAAACAAACAAATTCTTCCCTTATCACTCCTAAACACTTTTTGCATAATAATTTGGAACGCAGTGTACATGTGCTTTTCCACAAAACACCAGTGGTTCACGTAGTGAATCTTACAGTTCTAACTTGCCAACCGTCGTCTGTATGGAGTTGTTCAATAAAGGGCCAAAAATTAAGATAACATAGATGGGAGAGGTCTCTATGAATAGGAATTCCTAAGTATTTGATACCCTGTGAGGGCCAGGCAAAGGGAAAGTTGGACTGGATGGAATCCTATATCGATTTGGGGAGGGAGATATCGAGGGCCTCAGACTTCGCTGCATTGATTTTAAAATTTGACCATGTAACAAAGTGATCTATTTCAGCCATAACAGCATGGATGGATATATGTGATTGAGTGATATATACTAGGACATCATCAGCAAATAGAGAGCACTTGTACTCGGTGCCTCCCACCTCAATCCACCTAATATTGGGGTTATGGCGAATTGATGAGAGCAGGTGCTCCGTCACTAGGATGTATAAGAGAGGGGACAGAGGACATCCCTGCCTTGTCCCATTGGTGATTGTGAAAGGTGATGAAAATGTTCTGATGCACCCCCTGGGCCTTGGGACACCCGGAGCCGGACCCTTTTTAGTGGATGCTGGTGGTTGTAGTCTTCGTGGCGGCGACCCGGTTCCGTGGCTCAGGGTGGTCAAACCAGTGGCGGAACTATTTATGTGGTTTTGATGTTTAAATGTCCGACTACGCCACCCGTGGATTGCGGTCAGAGTGAACCGCCGCTGCAGGGCAGACCGCTGAGTCTGGTGTTGTGGGTGCAGCAGAGCGTAGCATAACTCCCCACGGGAGGAGTATAGCCTCAGGGCAGTGTATGCGGAGGATGGGGGTGATGGTGCAGGGCAGCAGCAGTAACGACACGGAGTCAGTGATGCAGTCCAGGGCCTTTACTCACAGTTCTTATTATCCAGACCACGTCTGTGTAACGGGTCTGGGAGGCGGAACCTCTGAGCTACTATACAAGGGGGCGGTCCTTGTAAGGGAGCGGGTGGCGACCAGGGTAGACGGGCAGGCAGTCACAGCAGGTGACTGGGACAGTCTCTGAATGAACGGACAGGAGGTCACGGCAAGTGACCGGGGCAGTCTCTGGATGAACGGGCAGGAGGTCACGGCAAGTGACCGGGGCAGTCTCTGGATGAACGGGCAGGAGGTCACGGCAAGTGACCGGGGCAGTCTCAGGATGAACGGGCAGGAGGTCACGGCAAGTGACCGGGGCAGTCTCTGGATGAACGGGCAGGAGGTCACGGCAAGTGACCGGGGCAGTCTCTGGGTAAAGGATTGGTACGACCTGTGGCGGCAGATGATAGACGTGAGCTCCCAGGTGAGCAGGCGAGAGTCTCTGGATAATCGGGTGGTCACAGCCTGTGACGGCGGAGCCTCCAGGAAGACCAACAGACAGGTAGCAGATGTTCGCTCCTAGGTGAGCGGGCAGGAGTCTCTGGACAGGCGGGTGGTCACAGCACGTGACGGCAGAGCCTCCTGGTAGGCTAGCAGACAGGCAGCAGATGAGCGCTCCCAGGTGAGCGGGCAAGCTGGTCCTTAGACAGACTGACAGGAGTTGGAAGGCAGACCGTCGGACCTCAGGCAAGCAGGCAGGTAGAAGATGTGCGCTCCCAGGTGAGCGGGCAGGCTGGTCCTTAGACAGACTGACAGAAGTTGGAAGGCAGACCGTCGGACCTCAGGCTAGCAGGCAGGTAGCAGGATATCAGGCAGGAATTAGACAGCAGACTGGCAGGAATCTGGCAGGTATCTGGCAGGTAACTGGCAACGGGACCTGAGGGCTGAAGCAGAGTAGTGAACAGTGCTACAACATTGCTCGGGCACCTCCATTTTGGAGGAGGTGCCTTTTATATGGGAGGTCCTCCGGCAATTGGCCGGGGACTCCTTAGGACGGCGCGCGCGGTCCTTTTAAGAGAGGGGGAGCGCGCGCGCGCGCGCCCTAAGCACACTGCCGGGGAAGGAGCGCGTGCCGGAAGCAGCGGGGAGAGAAGCGCTGGAGGACGCCGCGCCAGGAGCGGGGAGGTGAGAGGGACGGCGTCTCTGCCTAGTATGGGGCAGAGATGCCGATGCTACAGTACCCCCCCCTTTAGGCCCCCTCTTTTTTTGGTCAGAAAGAAATTTCTCAAGGAGAAGCGGGGCGTTGATGTTCTCCCTGGGTTCCCAAGTTCTCTCCTCAGGACCAAACCCCTTCCAATCTACCAGAAAAAAGGTTTTTCCTCTTACCCTCTTGGAGGCCAGAATACTCTCTACCTCAAAGATGTCATCAGCGGAAACCGGAGCAGGAGGGGCACCTGGATTTTTGGAAAAAAAGTTAAAGACAACGGGTTTGAGGAGAGATACGTGGAAGGAGTTGGGGATCCGTAGGGTGGCCGGGAGTTTTAATTTGTAGGCCACAGGGTTAATTTGCCTGAGGACTTCGAAGGGGCCGATGAATCGAGGACCCAACTTGTAGGAGGGTACTTTGAGCCGCACATGTTTGGATGAGAGCCAAACCTTGTCTCCCGGGCGGAATTGGGGCGGATCCAGACGTCTCTTATCAGCATATCTCTTCATCCGCTCAGAGGAGAGAAGAAGAGCGGACCTGGTGCTCTCCCAAATAGTAGAAAATTCGCTGACAAGAGACTCCGCAGCAGGGTTGTCCACAGAAACAGAGACAGGAAGTGGAATCCGGGGATGTTGGCCACCGACTATAAAAACGGGGATTTGGAAGAGGACTCGCTCTCATGGTTGTTATAAGAGAACTCGGCCCATGGTAGGAGATCCACCCAGTCCGAGTGGTGAGCATCAACGAAGTGCCGGAGATAGCTGGACAAGATCTGATTGATCCGCTCCACTTGACCATTGGACTGAGGGTGGTAAGCGGAGGAGAAATCCAGGGTAATGTCCAGCAGCTTACATGTGGCTCTCCAGAAGCGAGAGGTGAACTGAACCCCACGATCCGACACGATGTGGAGGGGCAGACCATGGAGACGGAAGATGTGGCGGATAAAGTCTTTAGCCAGCTCGGGTGCAGACGGAAGACCAGGCAGGGGAATGAAGTGGGCCATCTCAGAAAAACGGTCAGCGACAACCCAAATGACAGTACAACCGGCAGAGACTGGAAGGTCGGTGATAAAGTCCATAGCGATGTGTTGCCAAGGAGCAGCAGGTACGGGAAGGGGCAGGAGATGGCCGGCAGGTAGATGTCGGGGAACTTTGTTACGGGCACAGGATGAACAGGCCGCGACGAAGTCTACCACGTCCTTACGCAGGGTAGGCCACCAGTAATGCCGGGTAATAAGTTGGAAGGTCTTCTTTTGGCCAGCATGGCCAGCTAGTTTAGAAGAATGTCCCCAGCGAAGAACCCTCTCCCGATCTGGCACAGCTACGAACGTCTTACCGGGTGGAAGACGAGTCAGATCCAAGGGGGCCACATTCATCACCTTGGAGGAGTCGATGATGTGCGTAGGTTCCTCCTCTTGATCGGAGGACAGGAAGGACCGGGACAAGGCATCAGCTTTGACGTTCTTGTCCGCCGGACGGAAATGAAGAATGAAGTCGAAGC
This sequence comes from Phyllobates terribilis, assembly GCF_046119375.1. Lineage (NCBI taxonomy): Eukaryota > Metazoa > Chordata > Amphibia > Anura > Dendrobatidae > Phyllobates > Phyllobates terribilis. Next base: position 16,309,461 of record NW_027362766.1, read on the forward strand.
GGGCAAAAAACAACGACCACCGGGCCTGGCGAGGATTGAGTCTCTGGGCATTTTGGAGATATGCCAGGTTTTTGTGATCCGTGTAGATAATTACCGGGTAGAGAGCCCCTTCAAGCAGATAGCGCCACTCTCCCAGTGCCAATTTGATGGCTAGCAATTCCCGGTCTCCAATGGAGTAGTTGCGCTCCGACAAGGAGAAGATTTTGGAGAAGAAGCCGCACGTTACCATTCTCCCGGTAGAAGACTTCTGGGTGAGAACCGCTCCGGCTCCGGAGGAGGAGGCATCAACCTCCAGGTAGAATTGTTTATTACAGTCCGGACGGTGCAGGATGGGAGCAGAGGCGAAGGCTTTCTTTAGGGAAAGGAAGGCCTCCTCGGCTTCAGGCGACCATGTCCTGGGGTTAGCCCCCTTACGGGTAAGTGCAGATATGGGAGCAGTCCGAAACGAGAAGTGTGGGATGAAAAGACGATAATAATTAGCGAAGCCCAGGAATCGCTGTATCGCCTTCAAACCTTCAGGACGAGGCCATTTTAGAACGGAAGAGAGCTTCTCGGGATCCATTTGCAGACCTGTTTGGGAGATGACATAGCCCAAGAACGGAAGGGAGGTCTGATCGAAGAGGCACTTCTCGTATTTGGCGTAAAGGTGGTTCTGCCGAAGCCTAAGCAGGACCTGACGAACATCCCTCCGGTGTGTGGGGAGATCCGGAGAGAAGACCAAGATATCGTCCAGGTATACCACTACACAGGAGTACAGGAGGTCACGGAAGATGTCGTTGACTAGTTCCTGAAAGACCGCAGGAGCATTACAGAGACCGAAGGGCATCACAAGGTACTCGTAGTGACCGCCCCTGGTATTGAATGCCGTCTTCCACTCGTCTCCTTGACGGATACGGACCAGATTATACGCTCCTCGTAGATCCAGCTTGGAGAAGATCCTGGCGCCCTTGAGACGGTCAAACAATTCGGAGATGAGTGGCAGGGGATATTTGTTTTTTACCGTGATGAGATTGAGTCCTCTGTAGTCAATACAGGGACGTAGCGAGCCGTCTTTCTTTTTGACAAAGAAGAATCCGGCTCGAGCCGGGGAGGTAGATTTTCGGATAAATCCCCTATCCAGATTCTCTTCAATGTACTCAGACATGGCTCGGGTCTCGGCTGCAGACAACGGGTAGATACGCCCACGGGGAGGAGTGGTGCCAGGTCCCAGGTCGATCGGGCAATCGTATGGCCTATGGGGTGGCAACGTCTCAGCTTCCTTCTTACCGAAGACGTCCGCATAGGGCCAGTAGGGAGCCGGGAGACCAGGTAAGTTAGCTGGAGTAGGCTGAGGGCGAAGTGGACGGACCGGGACCAGGCAGGTCCTATGGCAGTCAGGACCCCATCGGAGTACTTCACCGGACCGCCAGTTCAATACGGGTTCATGTGTCTGGAGCCAAGGTAGACCTAGCAACAGGGAGTGAGAAAGTCCGGACAGCACATGGAATGAGATCTCCTCAGAGTGCAGCATTCCCACCTGCAGGGTTATGGGTTCGGTGACGAGCAGGATGGTCTCCGAGAGAAGTCTTCCATCCACGGAGGCGACTGACAATGGTTCAGCCAGGGACTTGGTGGGAATATGGTATCTCTCTACCAGAGACTGGGAGATGAGGTTTCCAGCAGCTCCAGAATCCAGATGGGCGAGTTCAAAGAGACGGTTTTCTCCCCAAGCAATAGAGACCGGTAAGGTCAGAGACGGAGAGGGCTTACTTTTGTCTAGGACGACCTCTCCGAGTGGTCCTAGACACTGGCGTTTCCCGGCTTTTCCGGGCAGGAACGGATGAAGTGCTTCATACTGCCACAATAGAAACAGCTTCCCTCGGCTCGGCGAGATTCTTGGCGGGAACCGACCATCTTGGTCTGGTCGACCTGCATAGGCTCAGGAGAGTGTAGCTGAGGAGAGACGGAGGGAGTGACGGGTTTCTGAAAAGTAGGAGCTAGACGTGGAAACCTCCTCTCACGGGTGACCTCTTTGGCATGCTCCTGGAACCGCAGGTCAATCCGGGTGGCAAGAGTTATTAGGTCATCGAGAGTGGTAGGAATGTCCCGACCGGCAAGTTCATCTTTAATACGGCCGGACAGACCCTCCCAGAAGACGGAAACCAGAGCGTCATTATCCCAGGCCAGCTCCGAGGCAAGGGTACGGAACCGTATGGCATATTGGCCCACGGTGAGACTTCCCTGACGGAGGCGTAGCAGAGATGATGCGGATGAGGTCTTCTGTCCGGGTTCGTCGAAGACTTTACGGAAAGCCGTGAGAAAGGCAGGCAAGTCGGACACCAGGGGGTCTCCTCTCTCCCATAGAGGATTTAGCCAGGCCAGGGCCTCTCCGGTGAGATGGGACATGATGAAGGCAATTTTGGCCCGGTCGGAGTTAAACTGGTGAGACAGGAGTTCAAAGTGCAGGGTGCACTGATTTATGAAGCCCCGAGCCTGGGCGGAGTCGCCTCCGAAACGAGGAGGTGCAGAAAGCCGGGGTCCGGGGTAGGATACCATGTTATTAGTGGGCAGTGGAGCTGCCGGATTGCGAGTCATGGCACTGGCGGTGGTTGCAGGCAGAGCAGTCAGAGTGTCCAGGCGAGAATTGACATTCCGCAGGTGACCCAGGATGGACTCCTGTTGGGACCTCTGATGGGACAGTTCATGACACAGGTCCGAGAGCGAGGGAGCTTGGGTGCCACCGGGTTCCTTGGCCCGAGCAAACTGTAACGGGTCTGGGAGGCGGAACCTCTGAGCTACTATACAAGGGGGCAGTCCTTGTAAGGGAGCGGGTGGCGACCAGGGTAGACGGGCAGGCAGTCACAGCAGGTGACTGGGACAGTCTCTGAATGAACGGACAGGAGGTCACGGCAAGTGACCGGGGCAGTCTCTGGATGAATGGGCAGGAGGTCACGGCAAGTGACCGGGGCAGTCTCTGGATGAACGGGCAGGAGGTCACGGCAAGTGACCGGGGCAGTCTCAGGATGAACGGGCAGGAGGTCACGGCAAGTGACCGGGGCAGTCTCTGGATGAACGGGCAGGAGGTCACGGCAAGTGACCGGGGCAGTCTCTGGGTAAAGGATTGGTACGACCTGTGGCGGCAGATGATATACGTGAGCTCCCAGGTGAGCAGGCGAGAGTCTCTGGATAATCGGGTGGTCACAGCATGTGACGGCGGAGCCTCCAGGAAGACCAACAGACAGGTAGCAGATGAGCGCTCACAGGTGAGCGGGCAGGAGTCTCTGGACAGGCGGGTGGTCACAGCACGTGACGGCAGAGCCTCCTGGTAGGCTAGCAGACAGGCAGCAGATGAGCGCTCCCAGGTGAGCGGGCAAGCTGGTCCTTAGACAGACTGACAGGAGTTGGAAGGCAGACCGTCGGACCTCAGGCAAGCAGGCAGGTAGAAGATGTGCGCTCCCAGGTGAGCGGGCAGGCTGGTCCTTAGACAGACTGACAGAAGTTGGAAGGCAGACCGTCGGACCTCAGGCTAGCAGGCAGGTAGCAGGATATCAGGCAGGAATTAGACAGCAGACTGGCAGGAATCTGGCAGGTATCTGGCAGGTAACTGGCAACGGGACCTGAGGGCTGAAGCAGAGTAGTGAACAGTGCTACAACATTGCTCGGGCACCTCCATTTTGGAGGAGGTGCCTTTTATATGGGAGGTCCTCCGGCAATTGGCCGGGGACTCCTTAGGACGGCGCGCGCGGTCCTTTTAAGAGAGGGGGAGCGCACGCGCGCGCGCGCCCTAAGCACACTGCCGGGGAAGGAGCGCGTGCCGGAAGCAGCGGGGAGAGAAGCGCTGGAGGACGCCGCGCCAGGAGCGGGGAGGTGAGAGGGACGGAGTCTCTGCCTAGAACGGGGCAGAGACGCCGATGCTACAGTCTGCAGGTAACGGCTGCCCACGTTGTACTGTGCTCGCCAGGTGAGGGGCTCAGACAACTCCCAGATAACTTTGGAGCGCTTCACAGGACCCCCTTTCTGTGTCCTTTGTCTGGCCTTTCTTACCAACCCTTCTGTCCGGCTGCCTCGGGCCTCCTCTTGGTAAACTTGGCGCCAGTTTCCCTGACCCTATGTGGTGCCTTCCTAGCGGGTGTAGCGAGGGGCTGCGCCACATAAAATGTCACAGCCTCCGGTTTCTAGCTGAGGGTCGTTTCCTGCCTCCACTAGTTTCGGGGACCGGTCTCCCCCTTTGGCCTGACCCCTCCATGCAGGTGGATTCGGGCGTGCGGTGGCGACTCGCCCGTCCGCACCCCTGGGATCCCTTCATTCCTCGTTCCTGGAGCCTTCTCCGCTCCTCTTCCTTCCTTCTCCCTCTTCCAGGCCTGGGCCTCTGTTACTAGGCCCGCCTCCGGAGCAGAGCTCATGCAGAGCCCCTGCTCCCTGACACTTCTGCTCAGACTTCTCTGCACTGAACTAAGATGGTGCCCACCTTTTATACTCCCTTCTCAATGCACCCAGGAACTGCTTCCTCCCTGCTCCTGCACTACAGGGTTCCCCTTCCTCAGTGTTCCCTCCCCCCACTCCAGCCAGGGACAGGGACTGTCGTGCCCATCTCAGAGGCATATTGGTTGCCCTGCCCCACGGCAATGTGGTGTAATGCATGCAGGTGTCGGGTCCTGATCCACACTCCATCCTTACCTGAGAGTGAGATATCACACCTCTGGGTGAGGTGCAATACCTATATAGCAACCGAGCCCTCAGGGTGCTACAGTTCCATTTATCTTCAGCCTAGGTGACGTATTGTGATACAGGGCCGTGATTTTGGCTATAAAAGGGTCCCCTAGACCCCTACCCCAAGCTTTTTAAGAGAATCATATATGGCGTGCCAGGAGACTCTATGGAATGCTTTCTCAGCATCCAACGAGAGTATCTAATTACAAATTTTTAACTGCATCTAGCCCAGGAAATACTTTGTGCCTAGTAGCAGTGTCTGCTAGTCAGCGGATTATCCCGGCTGTTAAGCAAGCTACACCACCTGTAGTTTAGACACTTAATTTTTTCAAAGGAAATGCTTCGGGACCATGGGATACTCAGTGAAGAGCATCAGGAGGCACCCCAAGGCATAGGGGCTGGGACTGGCAGTAGGATGCCTTGCGGTGGACAGCCGAGCTCGATCCTTATAAAAGCTTTTTAACTGCAGCAGCTTTAGTGGACGCTACTGGAGCTGGAATTACGCGGCTGCTGGCATGAGACTTGCCCTCCAATAGATCCTTGTAAATGGATTTAAAGTGTATTCATTCAAATTAGAGAGACAATTTAAATTAAAAAGCTTAGAGCTGCCTCCACCACAGGGGGGCTCGCTCGACCCACCAGCGGACAGGCACCAGTATTGGGAGAGGGGGGCTGGCCATCAGGGTTCACCGCGGCTCTGGCACAAACCCGGCGACACGGAGGTGGCACGGGCAGGAGCGGACTGGCCGTGTCGGCTTCTCACTTTTTGGATTTTAGAAGGGCATGACATGCCTATATCTGTGTCTCCCCCTCCTTTTACTCCTCCACCTCTTTTATTTTCGCATGACTATATGTACTTGTCACTTTTCCATGTGTTAGTTATGTCTTCTGAGCAGTTTGTCAGCTTTTGGACACCTTTGAAGGTGTTTTCTATGTGTTTCTATGTGTTTTTGTTTGCCTGCCATTGGTTTTAACGGTGTTCGAAGGTGTTCGACGAACAGTTCAACGAACAGTTCGGCGAACACACGGGTGTTCGACGAACCGAACCGAACCGAACTCGAACACTACGGGGGTGGCTCAACACTACTCGGCAGCCGGGCCTCTGGTTGCTGGGGGATATCACAGTGGCTGGCCCGGTCCGTGACCCAGGGCGGTCAGTAAAAAGGGGGGTATTTATAAGGGATTTAAGTGTTTGTGACGCCACCTGTGGAATGCGGCTAAGGGGTGCCACCGCTGCGGAGCAGTCCTCTGGAGCTGGTGTTACAGCAGCAGGGATGGTGTGGCTCTCCACAGGTAGAGCTAGCTCCAGGGCAGCGTGGGGTGTAACGGATAGTGGTGCAGGGGAGAGATGGCAGGACGATCCCGGAGGAAAGACGGACACTCACACGGGGGTAAGCTTCAGTACCTTTACTGGTGATGTTGCAGGCACGGTCCAGGGTACTCCAGGTGAAGGGCGCACTTTTGGACTCTCCCCAGTGAGCGGGTATAGGGCCTCCTGATCCGTTGCTTTATTCTCTAAGCTTCTGACCTGCCTGGAGCTAGGCCTAGCTTGGTTACTGTCTCTCTTTGCACCTGCTGACCTGATGGTAGGGCCTTCTCTTTGGAGATCACTCTCCCTGGACGCTGGAGCCTCCGTGACTCCTAGCCCTGGTACTGTAGTCAGCGTTTGGTGAACCTGGGACCTGTAGTCCTCCAGGGGTTCCGTGGGTTCATACTGGGTGTAAAGGGTCTCTGTAGGCGCAGACCTGGTGTCCAGTATATATATTGGGGTGACCCTGGTATGCTTCTCTGCCCCCTCGCTACTTCTTCCTTCTCCTATCGCCTTCGGCCCACTCAAGGCCCTCACTAGGCCTTCACACGTGCTGTAGGCCTTGGCTCGCCTAAGCACTGCAGCCAGCTTGCTGCCTCTTCGCTGCTCTCTGAGCGTCAGCACGCTCTCAGCTCACTACTCACTGAGCTAACTTCTCACTGAAGACACAGCTGCCTGGCTCCACCCTCCCTATATATATCCCTAACGGGCTCCCTCTGCTGGTCTGAGGTGGTAGGGTGGAGGTGTGTAAATGTGTGAGGGCCTCTTGTGGAGAAGTCCATCCATGCACCCTTCTGGGTTCTGTGCCACCAATGCGCAGCAGGGCGCCACACTTCTGTGGAAGTACGATAGTGTAGATAAGTCCTGTGCTGAGTACCTGTTTCATCGACCTTGCAGCCCTTTTTTTTTTTGTGCAAATACTGAAATTCTGACACAAAGAGCAGGGTCTATGGCTCAGAACAATGCTGTGCATCGGTTGTACTGTCTGTGCTCCATGAAGACCTTCAATCTATTTTTGCACATGCTAATGTGATAAAGCAAGCCCTTGTTTTTGTGGGGTTGAAATTCAGCTATCTGCAGAGCTTGTCAGTGCAGAGCTTCTGAGTGCAGAGCACAAAAAACTTTTTTTCTCATTTGCTAATATGATAGAGCAAGCTGTGTTAGCCCAGTTTGTCATTTTTTTGGTGGATGAACTTCAGCTTTATGCACAGTAAAACAAATATTTTTTTCTGTTGCTAGCCGCAGTCCACCAAAGTTTCTTTTGTGTGGCAAACGTGCTGCACTCTGCTAAAAGCCACCTACTATCTTAGTGACGGTGAACCTCACCTGTTTTCAAAGTAAAAAAATTTATTTTGTCTTGCTAGGCAGAGTCCACAAACCATTTTTTCTGTGGCAAACATGATACATGCTGCTATACCTCAGCTACTACGATAGTGGCGGTGAACTTCAGCTGTTTTCAGAGTAAAAAAAAAAGTTTTTTTCTGTTGCTAGCCACAGTCCACCTAAGAATTTTTTGTGTCACAGACGTATTACACTCTGCTATAAGCCACCTAGTGCTTTTAGTGGCGGTGAAATTCCGCTTTTTTCAGAGCTTGTGCAAAGTAAAAAAAATCTATTTTTTGCTCTTCCTAATGTTATACAGCAGGGGACATCTCAGTTTGAAATAGTTTGGAGAATATCTCCTATGTTATACAGGCCTCATCCACAGTAAAAAAAAAATACTCTGTTCAGTTAGTAACATTATACAGCAAGCCATATCCTACCTTGTTTAGTGCCCCTGAAATTCAGGTGTGTGCAGAGCTGTTGCAGAGGAAAAAATCTAATTTTGTTTTGCTAATAGTGTGCTACTACCACAGTATATGAGCAACATGAGTGGGGAAAAGAGAGGTCATGATGGAAAGGGGAATAGGCTTGGTGTTCAAGGTATATGTGGGGTAGGTGGTAATGTTAGTGAAAGCACTAGTGAACCAACACCGTCATGTCCTATCCAAAGACAACTGACAACTTATGTCACTGGACGGGCTACTCCCTCGCTTTCTTTGGTAGCCGCACAGCGATACGCCTTTGTTGATCAGGGCCAGAAAGAGCAGGTGCGCCAGTGGATGGCAAGCGCTGCTTTAAGTGACCTTTCCTCTTCCTCCTTCACCTCAATATCACACACAGTACAGTCCACAGAGGTGGCACCCCAATTACCCTTGCTTCCCCCCGTGTCACAACTGTCCAACTGCCCAACTGACTGCAGCGAACCACAGATGGGCGAGTCTGTAGAACTGTTCACCCTTTCTATACCATGGGCATCAGAAGTGTACTCCAAACATTCACAGAGTCAAGAAGAGGAGGAAAGCATCTGCACCGATGGACACATTTTTTTTATGTTGGATTTGGGGCAGGACTGAGTAGGATCCGAGCAGATTCCTGACCCTCGTCACCAGACGTTAACCACCGGGGAGGGAGGTGATCTTGATGAGATTCAGATACCTGAGTCTCATGCGGACTGACTGTATTGTGCTGTCAGGGCAACAAGAGGATAAGGGTCACTCTGAGGGCGAGGAATGGGATAACATATTGGATGATGATGAGGTTGAAGATGCTACTTGGTGTGAACCCAGAGTCACGCAGCTGAGTAGGTCATCTGAGGAGGTGGAGGAGGAAGGCGAGGAGGATACCTTCCGCCCTACGGTGCAGACATGGAGTGATGCAAGCAGGAGGAGCACTGCATCCTTAGCCACAACTATGGCTGTGGCCAGCAGCAGTCGCGGGTCTTCAGCTCGCAGGGGTGGCAAGGGTTGCCTAGCCTGGGCCTTTTTTGAGACAGCAAATGATGAGCCAACTCATGTTATCTGCACACTTTGCAATAAAAACTCAGTAGAGGGAAAAAGTGCAATAATTTGACTACTACATACATGAAGCTTCACATGTGCACACAACATGCATTACACTGGGAATCTCACTGCACTAAAATGCAGACCAGCGGACCTCAACAACCATCAGCTGCCCCATCAACCGCATCCGCTGCTTATTCCTCCTCCTCTGTTATCGTGCCAAGTATTGGCACGTAGGTCTCCATCCGCAAAACATCTGGTTCTCTACCCGTTCCAGTCAGGCTGAGTGAGAGCCCGTCACCTGTAATGGAAGCAGACATGCATGCTGTGTTTTCTTCACCAAGCACACCACACGTTTCTCAATCCACCATAACATCTGTGCCTGCACCTCACTCACGGTCCAGCAGTTTGTCCATTTCACCGTACTCCGCCCTCTCTCAGCACTGCAGCCAGCCCTCGGTCCCACAATTGTGGTCACATAAAAGATTGTTCATCCTACACATGACAAGGCTAAGAGGTTGAATTCCACCATCTCAAATCGGTTGGCCACAGAAATGCTGCCTTTCTGCCTGTTTCCAAAAGCTGATGGCCATTGCAGTCCCCCAGTACCAGTTGCCCAGTCACCATTACTTCTCTAAGAAAGCTCTGCCTGCGTTACACCAGCATGTTGAAGACAACATCACCCATTCCTTGACTAAATCTATATCTGCCAGGGTGCATTTCTCCACTGACACCTGGACAAGTAAGCATGGCCAAGGGCACTACATCTTGCTGACAGGGCACTGGGTGCATGTGGGGGCAGGCGGGGAAGGGACTGCTCCACAAATCTTGGAATCCACAAGGCTTGCAGAAATAATCTTTGTATTTCACACTTCCTCCACTGCTTCTGCACCCTCCACCTCCTCTAGAGCCTCTGACTTAACGAGACACGTGTTCCAACAGTGCAGAGCGAATCCACACCTCCTCCGTACTGCACAGCCAGGGCTCACAGCAATCAGGCAGTCTTCAAATTAATATGCCTTGGAAATCACAGTCATACAGCTGAAGAGTTGTGGACAGCTCTCCAGGCTCAGTTTGAGCAATGGCTGTCTCCGCTGAACCTGGAGCTAGGGAAGACCGTATGCGATAACGGTGCGAACCTTTTGGCGGCCCTACGCCAAGTCCAACTCACACACATGCCTTGCATTGCTCACATCCTCAACCTTGTGGTACAGAGATTTATCCGCCACTATCCCGGCCTGGATGAGCTACTTCAGAAAGTACGGAAGCTGTGTGCTCACTTCCGCCGTTCGCATCCCTCATGTCATCGACTTGCATCGATACAGAGGTCTTTCCCCATGGCAGTTAACAGATTTATATGTTGTGTGCCGACTCAGTGGAATTCCACTCTGCACATGTTGCAGTGACTGTGGCAGCAGCAACGAGCCCTGACGCACTATGTCATGTCGTATAGCCTAAGCCATCGCAGTACGGACGTGGGGTATATCACGTTTAAGGAATGGGACCAGATTAAGAATATATGCACCCTTCTGCACGGTTTTGAAATGGCTACTAAACTAGTTAGCGCTTACAATGTCATCATCAGCATCACTATTCTGGTCATCTACATGCTGGAGAAGACTTTGAATAGCGTGCGGCATGAGGTGATGGTACCAGAAAAAGAAGAGGATGCAGAAGGGATAAGAATGTCTCAAAGTTCCAGACTGTTGTCACACAGGCGGATGCCAAGTGACGGTGGCTTCCTGCGATCGAGGGGGTTTGGTGATAGCGGACATACTGTTAGTGAAGGTGCAAGAACCGAGGAACAAATGGAGGAGGAAGAGGTGATGGGCGAGCAACAGTCAGAAGACGAAGAGCATAATCATCCCTTCTCTGTTGAACGTGGTTGGCAGGAGGTGACGGAGGAAACATGAATCAGTGTTACGCAGCCAACAATGGAGTCTGGCTTTGGACCACCTGGAAGAACCCGACATATGAGTGCCTTCTTGTTGCACTTTCTTCAACATGATCCTCATATAGTTATGATTCTAAATAATGCTGACTACTGGGTTACCACTCTGTTAGATCCACGTTATAAGAATAAATTTTGCCAGATGCTTCCCGCCCTGGAAAGGGACACTCTAATGTTGGAGTATCGAAACAAGCTTTTAAGCAACCTTAATAGAGCTTTTCCCCAAGATAGGAATGAGGCACACAGTGTGCATCGCAGCTGTAGTCTTTCAACCTCCGGTACATCAGTTCGTTAATGCCAGAACATTAGCAGCAGCAGCAGTGGCAAAAGCAATTTCTGTGAGTCCTTTCACATATTTTTAAGACCAGCTCATGCACCAGGTTCTCTACCCGCTCCAGTCAGGCTGAGTGAGAGCCCGTCAGCTGCAACGGAAGCGGACATGCATGCTGTGTTTGTTTCACAAAGCACACCACACGTTTCTCAATCCACCCTAACATCTCCACCTGCACCTCACTCATGGTCCAGCAGTTTGTTCGTTTCACCGTACTCCGCCCTCTCTCAGCACAGCAGCCAGCTCTCGGTCCCGCATTTGTGGTCACGTAAAAGATTGTTTCATCCTACACATGACAAAGCTAAGAGGTTGAACTCCAACATCTCCAATCTGTTGGCCATGGGAATGGTGCTGTTAGGCCCTAATTTTTTTCAATGTAAATACTCCTGATTGTGTTTCCATCTGCTGGGATGGCTGTAGTGGAAGAGGTGTCTGTCCCCAATATAAAACTTATATTCAATTTAAATTAATTGTTTGATGCAGATATTGTTCTCACTGTAAGAAAGTCCTTACTGAGAACTGGAAGAGGCGGGAAAACAGTGTAGACAATTCTTCAAAGCAGAGAATGAAGTTTATTCAGAGATACGCGGCAGAACAGTTCAGAAAGCAGGCAGGCAAAATACACTGGCACTCGCAGGTGACCAAACACAGCATTAGGATATCTGGTGATGGTCTGGCCATGGTGTGGCTTTGGTCTGGCGATGGTGTGGCCTTGGCAGTGGACTGCCTTGGTGATGGTCTGCCTTGGACTGCCTGTAGACTGGTGATAGAATGGTCCCGAACATCAGTATCAGAGCCTTTCTATATATGGCTTAAACAAAGGAACTACATATTGCGGCAAAAGGCGTATACATGATAACATCATACTGCAGGGAAAGACATGCATTTTAGAACAACAATGTGATAATGCAATATGACAGTATTTATGAGTATTTTTACCAAACTCCATTACAATCTATAAGTCCCCATGTCCCTCTTAAGTAATCATCATAATTCTCCCCATATTGACAACTATATTGTCCTTGTTCTTGTCCCAGACACTACTTACTACAATATAACACCACTAGTGTTGAGCGAGCATGCTCGACACTGCTCGGTACTCGCCAAAGCATCTCACTACTCGGGATGTTCGGCGAGCACCGAGCATTTCCGGGTTACTCGGGCGGGAGCTCGGGTCTCCGCCCTGCATGTTTGGCGCTCTTTACAGAGCCAATGAACATGCAGGGATTGCCAGCCAGTCACTGTAATGCCACAGCCATGTTGGTTGTGGGCATTACAGTTATTGGCTGGCTGCACAGCGTCACCTCGAGTATTTAAAACCGGGCGCCGCCATCTTGGACACAGTCGCTCCGGATCAGACAGTGTAGGGTCAGTGCTGCTGAGCTAGGGAGAGATTTATACTGCAAAATAGTTAGTGTAGGGTCTGTAAAGGCTGCCAGATCAAACAAACAGTCCTTCTCAGGACTAATATCCATCCCAGATACCAGGCAGGCAGGCAGGCTGTATAGGAGACACAGTGGTTATACCAGCAAACGCTGCATTACAGTCCTGTGTGTTCCTGCTGGTCAAATTACTAGACTTAGCCCCATGTCTCAGGGGCCAGGAAAAATCCTTTTTTTTTCATCTAAATCCTGTTTTTGTTTTTTTTCCTCAGTCAGACTGTACAAATACCTGTCTTATTAACCTTTTGGTATTCCCCCCCCCCCCCAAAAAAAAAAAAAAATTGAGTGTGTCTGTGACTGTTCAGACACAAATATATATATTTTAACAAGTCTGGTATACACCAGAAAATTATAACTGTGGTTTTGCAGCTCCACGGTTCAAATCTCTGTATTATCCACTTTTTTGTCTTTTTTCCATAAAAAAAATTTTTGTTCAGATAACAATATATCTGTTTAAAAGAGTCTGGTGTAGGCCAGAGAAATAGAACTGTGGTTTTCCTCTTCCACGGTTCAAATCTGGGTGTTATTAACCTTTTTGCCTTTTTTCCATAAAAAAAACCAGTTTGAGTGTGTCGCTGACTCTTCAGACACAAATATATCTATTTTAACAAGTCTGGTATACACCAGGAAATTATAACTGTGGGCTCGATGCTCAGGTCGAGCACCCGAGTATTCCAATGTGCTGAAGACAACGGAGGAAGAAGTACCTCCTATAGCACCGGAAGAACCCAAGGAAGAAGTGCTTCACACAGTTCTATGAGATTTCCCTGTGGACTGGCCTCAACTTGATGGAGCAGTTATTATACCTGTAATACACTTCTATCAGCCACAAGAAGAACCTGTGAGCGCTCTGGAAGAACCTGCTCAGGAACAGGAAAAGTCCCCAGTCAGAGGAGGATCACCCATTGAAGCAGAGCCTGAAGGCCCAGTGGACAGTGCACTTGCCAGTCCCATAGAGAGATTAAGGCAGTTTTATAATCTACCAGCACGTACACCTGCTAGATTAACAGAAAGTGCATGCACAGACACTAGTAACACCCCAGTGCTACGAAGGTCCACACGCAGCACACAAGGCCAAATCCCTGCCAGGTTTAGGGAATAAGCACAAAGTGCCGACATTATAAATAGTCACCCAGTTGGGTACTGCCTATTGTTTATTGTATGAACTGAAATAATATGTGCATTTAGTTACCCGTCAGGGTACAAAGACTTGTAGGCTGAGGATTGTGAGCAGCCAAAAACTGTCCTTGTAAATAGTTGCACTCATCAAAAGTGCCCCATTATAAGACCACAGAACAAAAACCCGTTAGGCGTGGCCGAAGACGTGATCCAGCACCTGGATCATTTATGCCCTGTAGCCACGCCCAGGGCCTACGTTGAGGGTTTTCAGGCAGGTCCCTCATGTTACCCTTGTTACACTTTCTTCGGTGAAATGGACACTGGGTTACGGGACTTATTGTAACTTTATTATTATTATTGTTATTGTTATTATTATTACTGTTATTGTTGTAACCTGTTATAAAATGCTTCAGTTTAGGAGTACTGAATTGTACTAGGGGGGAATGTGGCACCCTGCTGTTCACAGGTACCACAGGACCCAAAAGGGTGCATGGACGGACTTCTCCACAAGAGGCCCTCATTACATACAAACATCTCCACCCTTTCACCTCATACCACCAGAGGGAGACCGTTAGGGATATATACTGTATATGGAGGGTGGAGCCAGGCAGTCAGTCAGAGAGTGTGCTGCCACTGAGAGCAGTGAAGACGCAGCATGTCTGCTGCTGTATTGAGGGCCCCGAGTGTGGCCGAAAGAAAAGAGGAGAGGAGAGAGGAGTTGAGGGGGCAGAGGAGCATCATAGGCTCACCTCCGAGTATACAAACCGGACACCGGGTCCGCGCCTACAGGGTCATTTATACCAGTAGGGATCACCGGCATACCAGGAGGACTACAAGTCCCTGACCGACCTGAAGCTAAACCCATTACGGGACCAGGAACCACGAAGGCCCCGGCGCCCAGGGATAGTGGTTGCCAGAAAAAGGTCCTACTACCAAGCGACAGGTGAAGGTACCGCACGACACAGGAGCTAGGCCCAGTTGCAGGCTGGCCAGGAGCTTAGAGAGAGGCAGACACGGACCAGGAGGCCTTATACCCGCTCACTGGGGAGAAGTCCTGAAGTGCACCCTTCCTACCGAGTACCCTGGACCGTACCTGACATCCGCACCAGTAAAGGTATTGAAGCGAATCCCCTGTCTCTGTCAGTTACTCCTGCTGTGCCATCCCGACTGCACTAGAAGCCCCAGCATCACCACCCACCGTCAAACTCTACACTGCCCTGAGCCCGCTCCACCTGTGGGGAGCTGTTCCATCCTAGCTGCCTATCAACTGTCTCAGAGGTCTGCAGCAGCGCTGGTACAAATTACCAGAAACCACAGGTGGCGTCACAATCAAACTACAAATCCCATATAAACTATCCCCTTTTTTGCTGACCGCCCTGGGCCATGGACCGGGCCAGCCACTGTGACATATTCCCCCCCAGCATCCATAGGCCCGGACACCGAGTACCCCACTGCCCAAGGGGTGCGTCACAGACACTCCCATTTTTCCATGGGCAGAGACTCTTGGGAATTAAACAAGGATGAGTCTCTATCCTTCTTCTGTGTCTATATGAGATCTTGACAAGGAGAAAAAACAAGGGGGGCTCTTGAGGCTTCTTCGTGACAGCAGCAATCACTTCATGAGGGTATTGTTTTGTTCCTCCCCTGTAAGGGCAGCTTCCTTGGCTGCATGATCTACATATGCATTGCCAAGGATGTGGGGGTCGGGAATTAGTTTTTGGTGTCCTTTGATTTTACAAAAGGACCATGAATTTGGGAATTCTTTGCCCCGCTGCACAATTTGTCTGAGAATCTCTGCATGTTGTAAGGGCTTGTTCTGTGAATCAACCATCCTCCTCAGGGCCGTAACATTTAGATGCAAAGTGAGGGAGGAAACATAGGCACTGTCACTGAAAAGATTCATAGGTTGGGTGAACGCTGGAATAACTTGTAGAGCTTCAGCTCTCTGGGCAGAAAAGTAACCTGGGAGTCTGTACTGCATCAACAACTGTTTATCGGGAAACCATACAGCATAACCTGTGGCGTCCACTATACCAGTATCGAACTCTGTCGATATTGGCACAAGGGACACCTATCTGAAAGTCTGCTCGTAAGGGGGGAGGCAGTGACATTAGCCTGCTCAACTTGACAATCGTGACATTTTCCTGCGTACTGCATCATCTGGGTTAAATTATATTTTTCACCCACTTCAACTTGTAAATGATCCATTGAGCCATTCTCTGTGAATTTACCCGCCAGGCTTTCCCTTTCAACAGAGTTTTTAGAGTAACATGTGGGGTTTGTAGAATTAATGGAACAAATCCCACTATGTGTCTTACTTGATTCATTGTCCAGTGCATGCATAATAAGTGCTTCAGTGCTTCATGCACGGAGTAAAACCTTCCTTCAGATGGGGTTAAGCAACTTTGAGCAGGAACCCAGGACATACAATTGACTGGACACTTCAGGACTATCTTTGAGCCATTTTTGTAAAAGTACCGAGGAAATAGATACATCTCCGGTGTGAGCTTGAATATAAAAGGGCTGGGATGGGTCAGGACTAGTGTTGAGCGAGTATGTTCTATTAACCCTTTCGCCGAGTATGCTCGGGCCGAGCTCCGAGTATTTATAGCTGCTCGGTGATATGGTTGAATCGCTCCCATGTGCATGATTTGTGACTGTTTGACAGTTTTATTACATGTGAGGAATGTCTATTTCTTACACATTCCTCACATGTAATAAAGCTGCCAAACAGTTGCAAATCATGCACATGGGAGCGATTCAACCATATCACAGAGCGGCTGTAAATACTCGGAGCTCGGCCCGAGCATACTCGGACAGAACACACTCGCTCAACACTAGTCAGGACTGATTAAGGCAGTGGCTGCCGTAAGGGCTTGCTTCAGACCTTCAAAAGCCTGTAAGGCTTGTCCCTCAACAATGACAAGGGCATAATCATTGTCAACGTCCTTTAACAAATCATACAGTGGTTTAGCCAGATGAGCAAAGTCCTCAATAAATTCTCTGGAGAAATTGACAAGACCCCCAACATTTTCTGAGCCCTGTAATATTAGTTGGTATGGGAACAGCTAGTATAGCTTTAACCCTGTCAAGCCCTGGTTTCTTTCCTTCTGCTGAAATTGAGACACCCAAAAATTTAACCTCTGACTTCATCAATTGTACTTTGTCAAGGCTCATTTTAAGTCCTGTAAACAGGGCCTGGCACACAGTTTCAAGGGTCTCTTTGTGTTCATATTCATCAACAGTTTGAATTAACAGGTCATCGACGTATTGTATGACTTTCTCTACGTAACCAAGGGGTTCTAAGACCTGAGCCAATCCCATGGGCAACCGTGTGAACAAGTCCTGCACATTCTCAAAGGTGAATGCAAAGCGGAGGGCAGATTCAGGTGTTAGGGGTACGGAGAAAAAGCCATTTGCAATATCCAAACAATAAAACACTTAACAATCACTTCTCAGCTGTGACGTAACTTCGGGGACAGATGCAACAAGGTGAGCTGCTGAGAGAGTGCACTTATTCACGAGTTTGAAATCTACAACCATTCAAAAGCCACCATCTTCCTTTTTCACAGGTAAGATTGGACTGTTACATGGGGAATTACCTTTTACAACACCTTGTTCACTGACCGCAACCCTTATGTAGGGAATTGCATCCTCAGGAATTCGGTACTGATGCTGGGAAGGTGATAGCTTTTTACCATCAATTTTAACTTGAGTTTGCATTAATCCACAATCAGTTTTCTTTGAAATCCACAATTCAGGGAACCTTTGCTTCAACTCATTTTTCAAAACATCATTGTCAACATTGTCATCATTTTCATCAGTACATGAACCTAGACTGACAATAGGTAATTTGTGACTCTCTAACTCCTCCTCCACAGGTTCACTTACAGAGCAAATGTTTGCTTCTTTGTTCCACCACAAAACTTTGTTACACAAATCAACAACAATCCCCATTGCTCCCAAAACATTGGTACCCATAATAGTGGAATATAACTGCGGATTCATCCAAAAAGTGCATTGAAGACCCCTTTTCTTCGATCACCCTGTATCCTGAAATTTCAAGTTCACTGGACGGCTTTTTACTGCTTGAATACAGGAGACCTCAAATCCTACCAAAGTGGTAGTCTCAGGCAGTCCAGGGGGTGACTGCAATTTGTGTCTGTTACTGAAACTGAGGCTCCTGTATCAATGAGGATGTCTTTCCATGACAGACCTTCTATTCTCCCTCTAACATAAGGTCTTCTGTCCTTGCCCAGGGAAAGAGGGTCAAGGAGGGCAAGGGGAACAGGGGGAGAACCCCATCAGTTGGAGTTACCTGCGGTAGGAAGCCCGAAAAATCCATCATCCCCATATGGGCATGGCTGCCTTCCCACAGCTCCCACCTCTGCCCCAAAGAGATCCTGAGTAAGAGCCCGGTCCTCTTGCTCCTGCAGCTCCCTTATCCAAGGAGCATAAGGACGAGGAGGGGTTATTCTTCCCTGAATAGCATTGATCTCTGGGCTTGAATGGATGGGAACTAAGGGTAAGGGAGCAGGAGCAGAAGGCTCCTGAGAGAATGGGTTAACCATTTGAAGGCCGTTATAGTGCTGATACTGCCTAGGGTCGTTCACATTTGGATACGGAGATCTAACTCCAGGAGGGGTCTAGAGAACTCCCGGGGCTGCTGGAGATTAAATGGCACCTGGGGTTCTCTGGATTCTTGGGGTTGTTGCTCATTTCCTAGCACAATGTGAGGACACATATGTCTAATGTGTCCAAGCTGTCCACAAAACAAACACACAGGAGGACCCCTAATGAGATTCCGGAGGAAGGCTCTGCCGACTGGGACCAGCTCATTCTCAACAGTTGACCATACCCCCCAGGAATTCCTGGTCCCCTCGTATCAGCAGATGCAACGTAAGGTGAACGGTAAGTGAAAACATTAGATTCATCACCCTTTGCCTTGGACTGCATCATCCTAACATTGGTCAACATAGCCTCCACAACATCTTCAATAGATTCTGCATTCTGCAAAACTCCTAATTTGAAAACCCCTTCCAAGGGTACATTTTTTTTACAAATTGTTCCATCATAGCAAATTTATCACCCTGATCCATGGTATCCAAAGTCTTATCAAACACAACACACCAAGCAGCAACCCACTTATCTGCTTCTATTCTGAGGTCATTCCCCTTTTTAAATTTTTTTAATTTTAAAAGAATCCAACAATGCTGGAGAAGGCTTCCTACCCCCTAACTTCTGAGAGATCACAAACATCATTCTCCCCAGGGCTTCTGTGAGATCATACTGAATTCAGAAAAAAATACTCCTCTACACCTTGGGCTATGTTCACACATAGTGTTTTTGATGCATTTTTGCACTTTTGCATTGCTTTCAACCGTGACAAATGCATTCACTGGGAAACGTAATTTCAACATTTTACAACCTTATCTGTCCATGTGGTGTGTGAGACATCATCAGACACATTCTGTTTCATTTATGAAGGATTTACTGTACTCTGAAAGTCACAAAGCCTATTTTTATAGGGCCATCAGCCGGCCTTTACTACTCTTAAAGGGCCAGCAGTCGGCCCTCGCTATTCTTAGAGAGCCATCAGCCGGCTATACTTTGTTGTTCCCATTACTAAAGATTGGGTCTCCTATACTGTTATTGCGAATGCAATGAGTGGCAGGTCTGCCCAAAATTTGGACACATCCCAATACCCCTTTGAAAATTTGGACGCACCCCAATACCCCTTTGAAAATTTGGACACACCCCAATACCCCTTTGAAGAGACGTAGAGGAAGGCCTCCTGAAAAAAATGTTTCCATTATTAGGAAGTGGGTCTCCCATAGTGTTGGCCTATTCAGTGAATGCAAGGGTTGCCAAAAATTTGGAGGCACTCCAATGCTCCTTTGAAGAGACGTGGAGGTCAGAGGGCCTCCTGGAAACAATGCTCCCATTATTACGAAGTGGGTCTCCCATTGTGTTTGCCTATGCAGTAAATGCAAGGGTTGCCAAAAATTTGGAGGCACTCCAATGCTCCTTTGAAGAGACGTGGAGGTCAGAGGGTCTCCTGGAAACAATGTTCCCATTATTAGGAAGTGGATCTCCCATTGTGTTTGCCTATGCAGTAAATGCAAGGGTTGCCAAAAATTTGGAGGCACTCCAATGCCCCTTGGAAGAGACGTGGAGGTCAGAGGGCCTCCTGAAAACAATGCTCCCATTATTAGGAAGTGGGTCTCCCATTGTGTTTGCCTATGCAGTGAATGCAAAGGTTGCCAAAAATTTGGAGGCACTCCAATGCCCCTTGGAAGAGACATGGAGGTCAGAGGGCCTCCTGAAAACATTGTTCCCATTATTACGAAGTGGGTCTCCCATTGTGTTTGCTTATGTAGTGAATGCAAGGGTTGCCAAAAATTTGGAGGCACTCTAATGTCCCTTTGAAGAGATGTCTCCCATTGTGTTTGCCTATGCAGTGAATGCAAGGGTTTGCTAAAAATTTGGAGGTACTCCAATGCACCTTGGAAGAGATGTGGAGGTCAGAGGGCCTCCTGAAAACAATGTTTCCATTATTACGAAGTGAGTCTCCCATTGTGTTTGCTTATGCAGTGAATGCAAAAGCTGCCAAAAATTGGGAGGCACTCCAATGCCCCTTGGAAGAGACGTGGAGGAGGACCTGGTAAAAAAATGTTCCCATTAGAAAGGAGCGGGCCTCCTATACTTGTAATGTCCATGCACTAAGTGTATGGGCTGACAAACATTTACCCCTGGGGGGTATACATGAACATATTGTATAAAAAAAATTTTTTACGGGCATCATAAACACCCTTAAAAAAATTATGTGGGTTTTGCATCACGGACCATGGTCACCCTGTGATATGATGGTGGAGGACGAGGATGAGGAGAAGGAGGAGGACAAGAGCAAATAGCCAATATTAGGAAGCGTATGCCCATGTGTGTATGTGAAAAGGTGAATGGGAATACACCTGTAGTGAGCTGGCAGGCTCTGGCTGTTCGGTGATTATTGATATAGAGCCTGTTACAGAAGTGATTACACAGGATGATGTTGCCACCTTGTGCCCAGAGGTTGCACCTGCGCAGGGTGTGATGACAGAGCAAAAGACTGAGCCTCCTGTGTCCGGCCCTAGAGAGTCAAGTGACCAAAGTGGGAAGCAGAAAAAAGCGCGCGAGGAGTTTGCTGTGGGCTGTGAAAAGAGCCAGGACGGTGTGCAGGCCCTCGTGCGTGGCGCAGGAGAGACTCTCAACGGGATTTCTTTTACCTGACACCATATCCTCGGGGCCTTCCCCAGCTTCTTCACTGCTGAGGGATACTGCTATTACACTCCCTGCTACTGGAGTGTGGACTACATAAGGGATCCACCAAAGCTGCTATCCGGATCAGAGAGACTGTAAGCGGGTCCTCTGGCGAGAGGCCGAAGTATTCCCTCCTTTCAGCGTAATTTGTTGTTCCTGTTTTTTTTCTTCGGCTGGGACGCCCTCCTGCAAAGACAGACAGGCCTGCGACGGGGGACACATCCTTCTGGAGTAAAGGACTGGTAACGTGTGAGTAGGGACAGTGAGGGTCAGCTTATCACTACACGTTATTACTGTGCATATTTACTGTTGTCATTTATTGTTTTTTTTTTTTCTTTGCTGTGTTAAAAATGTATACGAGTAAAGATACGGTTATCAAGATGGAGTCTGTGTGTGGGGATCTTGCTGGGCCAGATTATAGATACCAATGCGCGGCCTTGCCCGCGGTCACTTCACACCTCCCAAAAAAAGACAATGGATTTGAGTTTATGTTACGCTGCTGGCCCAATCCAGTCCTTGTTCATTTTTATAAGAGTCAGCGTGTCAGCATTTTCAGTTGACAGGCGGATGTGCTTATCAGTTATAATTCCACCAGCGGCACTAAAAACCAGTTCTGATAAAACGCTGGCGGCAGTGCAGGCCAGGACCTCCAAGGCGTAGAGACCTAGTTCATTCCATGTATCCAGCTTGGAAACCCAATAATTATAAGACACAGAGGAATCACAGAGAACGCTGGTTTGGTCGGCAAGGTGCTCCCTTCCCTCAGCATCTTCCCAAACTTTGCACTACTTGTGAGAGTACCCCGCGCCTCAGGGCCTGTGTGATGGGAGAAGCTGAGAAATTTCTCCCAAAAATTTGACAGTGTTCCCCTGCCTCTGCTGGATTGAAGTTGTGTCTCTCTCACCTGTAGTCCTTGGTTATCCAATGATCTGTCTGTCTGCCGCCAGTGTTTTCAGATGGGAATTTTTTTTAATAGTTCCGCAACAAGGGCCTTTTGGTACTGCCCCATTTTTGCAGACCTGTCCGCCTCAGGAATAAGAGATATAAAGTTCTCCTTGTAGCGTGGGTCTAGAAGTGTCACTAACCAGTAAAGACTGTCACCCAAAATTTTGAGAACGCAAGGGTCATGAGAAAGTCAACGTAACGTAAACTCAGCCATGCGTGCCAAATTGCTAACAGGCAGGACTTCCGTGTCCTCACCAAGAGGATCACTGACCATGCTCTCCTCCTTCTCCTCCTCTCTGTCCTCAGACGATCCACGCTGAACCGATGGTACGACAGTTGTGCAGGTAGTACCCTCTATAGCACATGAAACTAGCTCCTATTCTTCCTTCTTCTCCTCCTGTTCCTCATTGTCACCCAATCCACATTGGGATGAGATAAGCCTGGGCTGTGTGTAATCAACCTGTATGGTTCCTTGCTCCATCTCATTGTGGTCCGCCTGCAACGCATCCTCTTTGATTGTAAGCAGAGAGTGTTTCAGAAGACAGAGAAGTGGGATGGTGATGCTAATTATAGTGTCATCACCGCTAACCATCCTGGTAAAGTCCTCAAAGTTTTGGAGGATGGTACATATGTCTATTACCATGTCCACTCCTGAGGTCTTATGTGTGGAGTCTGAACTGAATACCGACGACCATGTTGATGCTGGTACTCAAAAACTGCCCTCTTCTGCTCACAAATCCTTCCGAACATTTGCAGTGTAGAGTTCCAACGCGTGGGGACATCACACACCAGTCTGTGAGCTGGAAGCTGCAAGCGCTGCTGAAACATGGCAAGGGCGGCAGAAGCTGGAGGTGACTTTCTAAAATGGGCACACAGACGGCGTACTTTTACAACCAGATCTGGCAGCTCCGTGTAGGATTTGAGAAACCGCTGAACCACGAGGTTAAGCACATGGGCCAGGCATGGTACATGTTTGAGCTTGCCTCGCCTCAGAGCCGCCACCAGGTTCCGGCCATTGTTACACATGACCATGCCTGGCTATAGGTTCAGCGGTGTGAGCCACAGATCTGCTTGCTCTTTCAGAGCTGTCCACAACTCTTCAGCATTGTGCGGTTGATCACTAAGCATATTAGCTTCAGCACAGCCTGTTGCCGCTTGGCCGAGGCAGTGCTGCAGTGCTTCCAGCTTGTGACTGATGTGGTCATTTCGGAGATGGAGGCTGAAGAAGAGGAGGAGGCTGAGGAGGATGAGGTGTAGGACCTGTAGACTGTGGGGGCAACCCTGATTGACCCAGGGCCTGCTAACCTTGGCGTCGGGAGGACGTATTCCGTCCCAAGGTCCGACTGGGTCCCGGCTTCCACTATGTTAACCTAGTGTGCCGTCAGCGATATGTACTGTCCCTGCCCACAAGCACGTGTCCTGGTGTCCCTGGTTAGGTGGACTTTCCCAGTAACTGCTTTGTTGAGAGCACGGCTAATGTTTTGGGACACATGCTTGTGTAATGAGGGGACGGCACACCGGGAGAAATAGTGGCGGCTGGGGACTGAGTACTGGGGGATGGCTGCCGCCATCAGGTTGCAGAATGCTTCCATCTCCATGAGCCTAAAAGGCAACATTTCGAATGCAAGCAGTCGCAAAATGTGGGAATTTAGTAGTGTGGCCTGTGGGGCGTTGGCTGCATATTTGCGCTTGCGTTCCAAGGACTGAGGTATGAACAACTGAACACTGCGCTGGGACAAGGACTTGGACGTGCTTCCTGAAGCTGCTACTTGAGTGTGTGCAATGACAGGTGCAGGGCAGGAGGCATCTTCGCACCATGCACCATGGACAGGGGATTGGCTTGCATGCACAACAGCAGAAGAAGCAGTGGTGCCACCAACAGACACTGTTCCTGGACCCTGGGGTTTGGCCCACAAAGTCGTGTGCTTTGCTGTCATGTGCCTGATCATGTTGGTGGTGGTCAGGCTAATAGTTTTGCCACCCCTAATGATGCTGGCCTGGCAGGTGGTGCAAATGGCCTTTTTGGAGTTATCGGCAGAGTCTTTAAAAAACAACCAGACTCGGGAAGACTTAACAGTTCTGCTGCCAACTTCCTTTGTATTGGTGTTACGAGGAACGGTTGCCTGCCTTCTGTCTGCAGCCACCACACTTCTTCTTCTTCCTGCCTGTTGGAGTGCTCTGCATCCCTCTCCCTGTGTGCTGCTGTCCTCGCTCTGCATGTCCTACTGCAAGGTTGGGTCACTTACTATATCATCCACCACCTCATCTTCCACTTCCACACCCTGGTCCTCCTCCTGACTTTCTGGAAATTGTGTCTCATCATCATCCACCTCTTGTGACATTTTCCCACCATCGCCTTCGTGTGATCATGGCTGCTCAAATATTTGGGCATCGCTACATGCGATCTCCTCTTGACCCGCTTCAAGTGGACCGGGCGAGAGGCCCGAAACTATAAATGGAAAAGTGAACAGCTCTTCGGAGTGTCCAAGTGTGGGATCAGTTGTCTCTGGGCACTCGGCATGGTGGGAAGAAGGAGGCTCAGGGTGAGGAATATGTGGTCCAGACTCATGGCTACTGAGACTTGGAAGATGGTGGTGGTGTGGTGGTGGTATTGGCTAAGTGACTGGAAGCATTATCTGCTATCCAACCAATAACTTTTGACACTGCTCTGTGTTCAGTATTGGTGTTCTGCGGTCCCTATTAATTGGAACAGGAAGGTCAAGCGAGAAGATGTGGGTGTTTGTTGTGGCACAATTTCAGCTTGCCCACGGCATCGGCCTCTACCTACACCATCACCATCACGTCCAGTTCCCTGTCCCTTGCCATGTGCCTTGCCCATTTTAAATGGAGGACAATATCTTCCACACTTACTACAAATGGCTGAATTCGAAGCAAACTTATATGTGATCCGTGTGACGGACAAACCAGTTTTAAATACCTGGCCTGTAGGTAACTATTTTGAACAGCAAACTGGTGTCAATAGCTTCATTGACACACTGAAACAAATGTTTAATGGAGGCCAGAAATGGCAGTATATTCAGTGCAATTATATGTGATCCATGTGACGGACAAACCACAGTTTTAAATATCTGGATTTTTAGCGCTGTAATATGGAAAGGACCTGGCTGTATTCTGCAGTGCCAACAAGCAAATGGCGCAGAAAAAAGGTGTTCTCTAGATTGCTTTTTAAGCAAATTATGAGGATTAAGATGCAAAAAAATTATTCCTGGCCCTTGAGACCTGGGCCTTTGTATAGAAATATCTAACAGCAGCAGCAGACAGAATTGGAATGGAGCCTCTTGTGCTATGTGCACTGCAGTCTGCTATATACCCTGCCTGCCTGCCTGCCTATATACACTGCCTGATATCTCTGCAGATGGATTAGTCCTCAGAAGGACTGTTTGTTGAAATGGATATGTGTAATATACTTCTGTTCTACCTACTCTACCTAATAAACTAGCGAATCTCTCCCTAGCTCAGCAGCAGTTCTCCCTACACTGTCTGATTCCGGAGTGACTGTGACGAGCATGGCGGCGCCAGGTCTGATATAGACCTGATGACGCTGTGCGGCCAGCCAATCACTGTAATGCCACAACCAACATGGCTACGAAATTACAGAGAGTGGCAGGCAATCCCTGCATGTACATTGGCTCTGTAAAGAGCGTCAAACATGCGCTGAGGAGACCCAAGATCCCGCCCAGCAACCCCGGAAGTACTCTGCGAGCGCCGAGCGCGCCGGGGAGTGAGATGCTCGGGCAGGCACCAAGCAGTAGCGAGCATGCTCACTCTTCACTACTGTCACAGCTTAACTTGTATAATAGAAATATTAAGGAAATCCAAAAAATGTAATATATTTGTCAGTATGAACATTATGGTTTGTATTTGTGACATATCTGGCTAAGTTGTTGGATTTTCCTCTAAAGTCCAATACAAACGGGAATTTGATAAAGTCACAATCTCTGATTTTTATATTTATTTTCCTTATATAAATTATTATTTTTGTAAAGCACCATTAATTCCATAGTGCTGTATATATGAAGAGGGTTTACATAGATATGATACTTATAAAACAATGTAAACTAACAGTGACAGACTGGTGCAGACGGGGAAATGACCCTCTTGGCACAGACTTTTAGTTTACAGGGTAGAAGGAAAGGGATTGTAGGTCGGGGGGTTTGGGAAAGCTTCGATGGCAGTGGGGTTATTGCAGGCTGAAGAGATGAGTTGTCAAGTTGCGTCTCAATTGTGGGAGACAATCGGATGTGTTTAAGCACTGATTTTCAGAGGACGGGCCATCTCGGGAAACAATCTGAACATGGAGCCATTTTTCCAATCCAATGCCAATCCTTTTGTCAATTACAGATCAACAGAAACGAACTTGCAAATAGCTGCTAAAAGAGGATTTCTATTTTTTAATTAAAAATGTAATGATAATATTTAGAAAAAAAAATACTATTTCATATAGCCAACCCTTATTACTACTTAATAAAGGGGCAAAAAAAAGTGAAACCTAAAAGCGTAAGAAATCAAATAATGCAAGTGCTCTAGAACAGAGTAGACATCTATTTGACCCAACAATAATAAGCAGAAGGACTAAAGGAAAAAATTCTGGGACTACCACCACACCCAGATACAAGGAAAATAGGATCAAACAAAATCTATCCATATAATAGTCATGTCTTGCTGTGTGTAGCTTGAGACCGGTAATTTTTCATGAAAATTCAGATAAAAGCAAGAATAGCGGCACTCACCTCTGTGAGTGAAATTATCAATGAATTTAGCTGTTTCGCGTGAGTACACGCTTCTTCTGGGCACACATCATCACTAGTACTTCCTCTTCTTTCATGCAGGATACCTCACCCACATTATTTTTATTACTATCAATTAGTAATCAAAAATTAGATGTAATACATACAAAACACCATAAGCAACATATAGTAGAAGCAGGAGACACTGATATATACAGCTAAGCAGAAATGGGCTTAGATCAAATCCTTAGTTATTTGAATGAAATAGCTTTCCTTTCTAAGTAACGTAGTGGATCTATCTCTACCTTCTTTAGATATTTGTTCAAAATGCAATCCTAAAAAATGCATGTGATTTGGGTTCCCTCGTTAACCTGTCTCATACGGCTGACGAGTCAAGGGAACCTTTTCCAGACTGCATTGAGCGTATGTGCTCACTAAAACTGAGTGACACTATGGGAGTAATCCCCCAAAAGAAAATTGGTTAAGAAGCGTGTAAACACGGGAACAGTTGTTGTTCGTTTCCTCGATGTCTCTGTCTGCAACTCTGACCGAAATAAAGTGCATTTTACTGAAAGTGCCGCTATTCTTGCCGTCCTCTACATTTTCCAACAATAATAAGCATTGATCTACATTGAATTAAAGGGGTGTTCAAACTATTTTAATTTTAAAAATTGATTGTTTATGGACAAAGGAAATTGGTCCATGTGACAATGTTCATGCCAGGAGATCACGTAGGAAGACAGCAGCCAGTGTGTTGGAGCGGCGCCGTCCAAGAGCAGTTTTTACTAACTCCCTGTTCTTTGTCCACTTTTAAGGTAGAGAGGATAAATGTACTTATATGTTACTTTTACATTTCATTCATTTTATTGGTGCGACATAATCTACTGATGAAAGTTCTCAAAGCGTTATCCAACTTCCGGTTGCCTTTAATTAAACTCCAGCAGCCGGCAGCTTTAGTTAAGGTAAAGAAAGGATATATCACATAAATCCATATTGTTGAATGTGACATTGAAGCTACTGTAATGATTAAAAATAAAGTAAAGATATAAGTAATGAGAAAACATATTACAGTTCTCGAGGCTTGGATGTGGGCTTTCATGTTGGGACCTCTAAAACAACCAAAGTTTTGTTGGACCTGATTCATGTGTTTGAAAAGAGAGATGACGATGGCCGAGGCAGAGATTAAAAATATTAACATTGTACTAGATAAGAAAATCATAAAAGCTAAAACATCATGGACCTTAAAAGGCAAAAATATGATCTTTTCTTGTATATTTGTGTCAGAGGCGTTGAGTCTTGATTGTGATGAAATTTCTACTGAAATTTTAATAAGCAATGGAGCACTTATAATTACCAAACCCACCATAACCGAAATAAAAAGCCACGGCAAAGCCTTCTGGAAGTTCCTCTGCAGCGAGATGTATAAAGTGTGCTTCACATTCACAATCTTCAGACAGAAGTAGACACAGAGTAAGGTGGAAAAGCAGAAATTGCAAGAATCAACAATATAGAACAAAGCAATATGGATATTTGCCATCAATAGACTTTTATAAATTATATTAAGAAATCTTATTGACTTGATCATCTCGTGCACAAGGTTGCATACGCTTATGCCGGTAATAATATGGTCACCCTGTGGAGCGTTTTTGTCTTTTGCCCAGTTCAGAATATTGGCAATGAAGATAAACATGTTCATTGGCGTCAAAAATAAAAAACTGATAAAATCAAAAATGTAAAAATATAATTCTAATAGAATCTTCATCTTTAGATTAGACCAAAAGAAACCTCAACCGACAACAACCTGGGCTGCTCTAATTGTTTTCTTCCGCTCAGCTTTCCTACTTAACCATAACGCGATGCAAATAAAAATAACATTTGCTTGTAATTGATAGCGATAGGCAAGAGTTTAATCCTTCGTATACAGAATTGAAGTTATCTGCCTTTGAGATTTCTAATGGCATGAGACAAGGTTGTCTTCTATCTCCGACCCTGTTTATATTTGTGTCTGATTTAACAAAAAGCTTTATTCTACATTATTTCTACAGCATTTTTCCTTGGAATTGTTTGCTGTGTTGTTCCTCTACTCTTTTGAATTCATTGACGACACTCCGACATAGACAAATCAATGCTCAGTGTAGAAACATCTCTTTAATAAGGAGAATGGTATGACCCAGCTGTCAATTTACTCATAAGTTTCTAGATAGAATTACAAAAAAGGGCACAATGTAGAATTCTAAGAAAATACTATATGTTCCAGCAATATTAATTTATGAAATCCATGTAGATACAAGGAACTGCCCTCTCTTACTGTAGTCGTCTCAAAGATCCGGGAGGGTGGAAGCACATGACATTCCAATTGTGGCGGTCGTGTGGCTAAATGTTATAGGTTGCAGAAAGACCTGGTGATCTACCTGTTAGAACCTGTACTATAAAACTTTACGGATCGGAAAAATATGTTAAAATATGCTGCTCAACAATAAATAGCCAGCTTCAATCAATCTGTTGGGAAAGGGTGAAGGCAGATCCAAAGTGATCAGCACAAAGATTACACGAGAAGACAAAACATATATGGGAGCCCAATTTCTGATGTCGCATGTGAAGTAAAGGGCTATCTGAGCTGTAAAGAATGATATATCATTGAACAGGGAACGAGAGAGGCATTAATATTGGAAAGATGGACATTATTGAGAGGGAAATGGAAAGAATGAGTGTGGACTTTTTGGGAGTTAGTGAATTGCCCTGGATTGGATCTGAGGACTTCAACTTATGCAAATACACCTTTTATTAATCAGGCAATGAGACAGAAAAAAGAAAAGAAGTGACCATTCTGGCCAACAAAAAAAATGCAAGGTACAAACAGAATCCCCATTAACATCAATGATAGGGTCATGCCCATCTGCATCAATGGGAAACCTCTAAATGTGACCCTCATCCAAGTCTATGCACCAATGACAGATGCGTCAGGGCAAGACTTCTACGCACAGGTCAACAGCACTTTCAGCAGAACTCCAATAACGGACATTATCTACATCATGGACAACTTTAAAACCAAATTTGTAGAAGGTGAGGATGTAGTAGTGGTCAGCAGATATGGCTTAAAAGAGAGGAATGAAGATAGGAACTGTGGCGCCCCTGCGAATCCAGTCGCCACAGAGGTACTGCATCTCACCCAGAGGTGTGGTATCCCACTCTCAGGTAAGGAGGGAGCACTACCCAGGACCCACACACACCCACATCCAACACTACACCACTCCAGATGAGCAGGCGAGGCAAGATGCACTTTTTCACTGCTGAGCCCTGTCCCTGGTTGGAAGTGGGGGAACCAAGAGAGGGGGAACCATGTAGAGGGTGTGGGTGGAGGAAGTAGTTCAGTGGTTACAGCACAGCCAAAAGGGCGGAGCTGGAATATAGAGGCAGATGGTCACGTGACCGCAAAACACAAGATGGAAAAAACAAACAGGAGGGTTCTAACAGTCAGCCCCGCAGGGGACCGCCCACCATCTGACCTTCCACCCAGGCAGGCAGGCTTGGATGAACTTGTGCAAGCTGCCTTTGCCCGTCTCATGGCTGGTGAGAAGGTCACCTATGAGGCCCTCACAGTCACGGTGGAACGTTGCGAGGCAGCCGCCACAGCAGAACGTCAGTGGGAGTTTGAGCACCAGGAGAAATTGCTTCAGCTCCAGCTCCAGCTGCAGGCTCCAGCCAGTCGCGAGTCCCGTGAGATCCGAGTCCCGAAGCTACGGGTGGAGGACTACCCCCTGCTGGACAATGGGGGGGACTTAGATACGTTCTTGCTGGCATTTGAAAAAACCTGCCATCAGCACCATCTACCTGAGGACCAGTGGGTCCGGTTCTTAAACCCTCACCTTAGGGGTAAGGCCCTAGAAAACTTTTAGTACCTGCCCAGTGAGACCACTCTGAGCTATGAGGACATCAAGCAGGCTCTGGTCCGGCAGTACAACTTGACCCCTGAGATGTACCAGAAGAAGCTCCGGAGTCCGCAGCAGGGTCTGGCAGACAGCTGGGTCGACCACATGCTGACCCTACTGAGGGCCGTTGAGCAATGGACCAAAGGACTGGAGCTCACCCTGTCCAGCAGCTGAAGGAGCTCATCACGACTGAGTAGTTTCTGTGGAACTGCCCAGAGGTCCTCCAACAGTACCTCTGTTACCGGAAACCAAAGGGGGCCTCTCCAACTGCAACCCTTGCCGACAAGTACTCCAACAACAGGACTCCAGAGGCCAAGAAATTTGCCGGCTGAGGAGGGAGTAAGATGAATGCGGCGCCTGCTGTCCTTGCCCCCAGGCCCTAGGGGCTACGTACCCATGCTTTCCCCTCCACGCCGATAGGGGAACCCTGACTGTGTCACCTTTGCAGACATCCAGGCCACTTCAAAGCCATGCGTCCCCAGTGCCAGAATGACCCATCCCCATCCCAGAAACCGTCCACTGTGTTGTGTGTGAGTGTGGGTGGTAGGAGGTCCCTTGACAACCTTCAGACTGTCACCATAGGCCACGCCAGTGCCATGGGACCGAGAGACACTGGCGCTCAGATGAACCTTGTGCGGTGTCATGCCAGGTATGGGAAAGACTTAGTGAAACACAGGGGGAAAAGGGAAAGCGGGGAAGTGGAGACCTCCTAGTCTGGTCTAGCGTCACCCTATCTCAACTACCGTCCCTATATTGCCTCCTCAGCAATCACCTCATGTATACCTCTCCCTAATCTCACTGGCACATGGCTATGGCTAGGGATGGAAGGAGATGAGCACTAGTCAACCTCCACTAAACTCTTTAGACAACAAGGGTGGAGAAAACAGGGGAAATGGCTTAGATTTAGATGGACTCCAAATAAGCACACTGCCTCAAGCTCCAGAGAGGACAAAATACTGCTCCTGCTAAGCTTCACAAGTAGAAATGGATATAGCCGGCCGACTCCCTCTCAGACACACCAGGTATATATACACCCAGGCCAGAGAGCTAATTAGCAAGGGAGAGGTAGCCGCTTGGTCCTAAAGACAGCCTCTTATCTAAGAAGCTGACTGCAATGCCAAACATAGAGACCTCCTGCAACCCACTGTCTGTCACCTCTGGCACACCCGTGACAGTACCCTCCCTCTATGAGTGGCCTCCGGACACTCAGGACTGGGTTGCTCAGGAAAAGAGGTGTGGAATGAGTGAACCAATCTGGGAGCATTCACCTCTGATGCTGAAACGCACATCCTCTCCTCTGAACCATAGCGTTTCCAGTGCACCAAGTATTGTAGAGAATGACGTTGGACACGAGAATCTACAATCATCTAAATCTGGAACTCCAGATTACCATCAACCATTACTGGGGGCGGTGGTGAGATGAGGGCTCAAGAGGTTCCACATACCTGTTGAGTAAGGACCTGTGGAACACATTGTGGACCTTAAGGGCTTGAGGAAGTTCAAGACGAAACGCTGCTGGGTTAATGACGGCGGTTATTTTATAGGGACCAATAAACCTAGATCCCAGCTTCCAAGAAGGAACTTTCAATTTTATATTCCTGGTAGGCAACCACACAAAGTCATTCACATTCAGGTCCGGACCTGGCAAGCATTTTCTGTCAGCCATACATTTATACCTGACTCCCATGGTCTTCAAATTACACAGAACACCCTGCCATACCGAGGAGAGCAATGAAGCAAACCGTTCCTCCTCAGGAACTCCTGCAGCTCCTCCCCCACTGAAGGTACCAAACTGTGGATGATAACTGTATGCACCGAAAAACGGTGATCTGCCAGTGGATTCTTGGCGATGGTTATTGATGGCAAATTCTGACAGCGGTAAGTAGGATGTCCAATCCTCCTGATTTTTGGAGACAAAACACCTGAGGTAGGTCTCCAAGTTCTGATTGACCCGCTCGTTCTGACCATTTGACTGAGGGTGGAAGGCAGAGGAAAAGGACAGCTGCACCCCCAGTCAAGAACAGAATGCCTTCTAGAACTTGGAAACAAACTGGGTCCCCTGATCTGACACCACATCGGAGGGAAAACCGTGAAGCTTTACAATCTCATTTATGAACACCTGAGCAAGTGGCCTGGCATTGGGAAGTGCCGGTAATGTGATGAAGTGAACAATTTTACTGAGCCTATCTACTACGACCCAAACCACCGTTTTGCCTGCAGAAACCAGTAAGTCAGTAATAAAATCCATGGGCAAGTGTGTCCATGGCCTACTAGGGATATGTAGCGGAAGAAGAGTACCAGACGGACGGGTATGCGAAACCTTAGAACGCGCGCAAATACTACAATCAGCTACATGTTCAATTACATCCCGATGCAACCCCGGCTACCAAAAACTACGAATAAGGAGATCCGCAGTTGCCTTACCACCTGAATGCCCAGTAAGCACAGAGTTATGATGTTCCTTGATTACTTTGCAGCGCAGATCAGGTGGTACAAATAACTTTACTGAAGGGCATTCCCCTGAGCCTCCAACACCTCACCCTCCAGTTCAGGATAAAGAGCCGAAATGACTACTGCTTTCTGTAGTATCTGGGCAAGGTTCTCATGGTCACCACCACCAGGGAAGCTCCAGGATAAAGCATCAGCCTTGACATTTTTGACCCCTGGACAAATAGTGCCAACAAAATGGAACCTAGTAAAAATCAGGGACCATCTGGCTTGCCTAGGGTTGAGACATTTAGCTGACTGGAGATAAGACAGGTTCTTATGGTCAGTAATAACAGTGATAGGAAGGACAGCCCCATCCAACCAATGTCGCCATTCCTTGAATGGCAGTTTTATCGCCAAAAGTTCCCTATTACCCACGTCATAATTTCTCTCAGCCGAAGACATTTTTTTAGAAAAGAAGGTGCACAGACACCATTTATCAGGGGACGAACCCTCAGACAACACAGCTCCAACCCCGACTTCTGAAGCATCGACCTCCACAATAAAGGGCTGAGAAACATCGGGTTAACTAAGTATAGGTGCAGTGGCAAAATGATTCTTTAAGGAAGAAAAGGCCTGGAGGGAAGCATCCGACCATTTGGAAAAATCAAACCCCTTCTTAGTCATGTCAGTAAGGGGTTTCACTATAACAGAGAAATTTTGGATAAATTTCCTGTAAACATTAGTAAAGCCCAGAAAACATTGTAGAGCCTTCAGTTTCTCGGGACTTTCCCAGTCAAGAACTGCACCATCTTCACCAGATCCATCCGAGAACCTGAAGATGACAGCAAGTACCCCACAAACTGCACCTCCTGAACAGTGAAAACACATTTTTCTAGTTTGGCATAAAGTTTGTTATCCCTTAATATCTGGAGCACCTGCTTAACATGCCCCCAGTGAGTCTCAAAATCAGGTGAATAAGCCAAAATATCGTCCGGATAGACCACCACAAACCTCCCCACCAAATGATGGAAAATATCATTTATGATATGCTGGAATACAGCAAGTGCATTGGTCAAACCAAAAGGCATAACCAGACTCTCGAAATATCCTTCCGGAGTATTGAATGCTGTCTTCCATTCATTCCCCTCTGTGATTCTAACCAGATTGTAGGCTCCCCTTAAATCCAACTTGGAGAATACCTTAGCTCCTACAACCTGGCTGAAGAAATCATGAATCAGAGGAAGAGGGTATGGATCACGGATGGTAATTTGATTTAATTCCTGGAAATCTAAACAGGACGTGGACTGCCATCTTTTTTCTTCACAAAGAAGGACCCTGCTGCCACGGGCGAAGACGAGGGTCTGATATATCCCTTCTCCAGACTTTTCGCAATGAAATTCTTCATGGCTTGACTCTCAGGGCCGGAAAGATTATACAGTCTGGACTACAGTAGTTTAGCTCCGAGGGTCAGGTTAATAGGGCAGTCATATGCACAATGAGGAGGCAAATCCTGACACCCCTTCTCAGAAAAAATGTCCTCAAAACCAGACAGAAAAGCAGGTAATATTTCCATAGAGAAACACAGCAAGCAAGACCATGAGTTTTCACAAACTCAGCATCAACCATGCTGACTCCGGCTCCACTGTTAACAAACACAGAATTTTTGGGGGGTTTTGCTCACTAGCATCACCTCTGCTGTCAGGACAAAGCGGGTACTTCAGTTTGGCCACAAATGCACCCCTTGTTTATCCAACTTCAGACTACCGAGAGTTAATGAGTCTCCTTTCGTTTAGGAATTGAAGGACAGGTCCCAACAAAGTGTCCCTTTTTCCCACAAAAAAAAAAAACATACGCCTTTTTTCTTGCGAATCTCCCAATCTCCCAATCTCTCTTTTCTTCTCTCACCCCCTAACTGCATGGGTTCCTCCACCTCCCCTAGTACTGGTTCACCCCCAGACTGCTCTCCTTGCTGAGGTACACAACCCCGGCAAGAAGGCCCAGGAGAAGGTGGTCGCACAAGTCTATCCCAAAGGTGTCTATCAAGACGTATGGCCAAAAACATGGCAGCCTCCAAGGACTGAGGAGTTTCATATACAGCCAAGGCATCTTTCAACCTTTCAGTAAGCCCCTCACAAAATTTACTTTTAAGGGCGGAGTCCTTCCATTTGGAATCCATTGCCCATCTACGGAATTCCGAACTGTATGTTTCCACTGACCGAATCCCCTGCTGAAGGCGACGTAGCCTAGACTTAGCCAAGGCGAATCGGTCAGGGTCATCATAGATGAGGCCCAGAGCTCCGAAAAAACCCTCCACAGATTGGAGACAAACTGAGTCCTGCGGTAACGAAAACGCCCATGACTGTGGATCGCCCTGCAATAGAGAGATCACAATACCAATCCGTTGCTCCTCATTACCGGAGGAGTAGGGTCAAAGTTTAAAATACAATTTGCAAGCCTCCTTAAATACAAAAAACTTGTCCCTACCTCCTGACAACCTGTCGTGAAGGGCAAACTTGGGTTCAGGCTGGACAGGCCTATCTGCAGAGACCCCCATATTGGCGACCTGTAACCGCTGATGCTGCTGCTATACCTCACCACAGAGGTCATTCACCTCCAGAGACAGCCTGTGCAGCCGCCGCTCCGCAAGCTCTGCAACTAAACCCATACCCAAGGGAGAAAGGAAAAAAAAAGGTGCACGCCCAAGAACACACAAAGAAAAAAAAGATGTCAGTTCCCTTTTTTTTTCCTTTTCATAACGTGCTCGGCTGGCTATGATGTCACCCCAGGTGTGGGAAAGACTTATTGCAACACAGAGGGAAAAGGGAAAGGGAGCCCAGACACTAGGGAAAGGGGGGAGTGGAGACCTCCTAGTCTGGTCAAGCATCACCCTAGCTCAACTACCGTCCCTATATTGCCTCCTCAGCATTCGCCGCACGCGTGCCTCGCCCTACTCTCCCTGGCGTACGGCTACGGCTAGGGATGGAAGGAGATGAGCACTAGTCAATCTCCACTAAACTTTATAGACAACAAGGGTGAAGAAAACAGGGGAAATGGCTTAGCTTTAGATGAGCTCCAAATAAGCACATGGCCTCAAGCTCCAGAAAGGACGAAGTACTGCTCCTGCTAAGCTTCACAAGTACAAATGGATATAGCCGGCGACTCCTTCTCAGACACACCAGGTATATATACACTCAGGCTAGAGAGCTAATTAGCAAGAGAGAGGTAGCCACTCGGTCCTAAAGATAGCCTCTTATCTAAGAAGCTGTCTGCAATGCCAAATTTTGGGATCTCCTGCAACCCACTGCAGGGCGTCTGTCTGTCTCCTCTGACACACCTGTGACATGTGACCCAAACTGGTGTCACCCCAGGATTTTATACCTTGGAAAACTCTCACCGTCTCCGGGATTGCAGACATCAAGCCGATGCTGCCCGTTGCCAATGTGTATTTGGGCTGGAGTGCCGGGAGAGGAGTGCGGAAGGTGGGGGCCAGGAAACAGGTCCCGAGGAACTTACAGAAGACGTGTCAGTTTTGTTTATTCTGGCCACGTCCAGTCAGGGGTTTCAGACGGCGTTAGAGACTGACAACAGCCTCAAAGCTCTTATGGAGCAGGCCGCACAGCCTCCCTCGGGCTCAGACCTTGAGTGGGTGGTCTGGGACCAAGGGTGGCTGTACCAGGTAACAGTCCAGCGAGGTTCACTGGAGGTGTGGCCCAGGGACCGACAGTTAGTTGTGCCCTATCAGTTCAGGGCAGAGTTGTTGTAGATGGCGCATGAGATTCCAATGGCCGGACATCTAGGGATCCATAAGACCAAGACCAGGCTAGTCCCGCTTTTCTACTGGCCAAGGAAGGGGGGCTGAGGTGACTACCTACTGCCGTCGTGTGACACTTGTCAGAGGGTGGGGAAGGTGGGGCAGCACTCCAAAACCCCACTAGTAACTCTGCTCATCATTGAAGAGCCTTTCAGGAAGGTGGCTGTGGATTTAGTTGCCCTGATGACCTTCCCCAGCAGCTCCGG
The DNA here is from genome assembly GCF_046119375.1 of Phyllobates terribilis. Taxonomy (NCBI): domain Eukaryota; kingdom Metazoa; phylum Chordata; class Amphibia; order Anura; family Dendrobatidae; genus Phyllobates; species Phyllobates terribilis. Next base: position 16,346,492 of record NW_027362766.1, read on the forward strand.
GAAACGCTTCATACTGACGGTAGTAGACTATACCCGGACGCAGTAGCGTTGTTGTCCATTCGGGCAGACAAGGTGGCCACCACCTTACTGGAAATTTTCTCCTGAGTGGGTTTTCCCAAGGAAATGCTCTGCTACCGGGGGACCCAATTCATGTCACAGTTGATGGAGTCTCTCTGTAAGCAAATACAGGTGCAACATCTGGTGATCAGCCCGTACCACCCACAGACCAATGGCCTCTGCGAACAGTTCAATGGCACCCTAAAGCAGATGGTTAAGATGTTGGTCAACTCCCATGGGTACGACTGGGAACAGTACCTCTCACACCTGCTATTTGCCTATCGGGAGGTTCCACAAGCCTCAACGGGGTTCTCCCCCTTTGAGCTCTGGCATGTGCGGGGCCCCCTGGATCCGGTGGAGGAGGTCTGGGAAGGGGACCTGGCCACCCCTGGCGTGTCGGTCATCGAATATGTCATGCGCTTCCGTGACAAAATGCAGGCCTAGGTGCAGCTGGTGCATGGCAATATGAAGCGAGCCCAGGCCGATGAGAGGCGATGGTGCGACCAGAATGCTTGTGAGAGGACCTACCAGGTGGGTCAAAAGATGTGGGTACTGGTCCCCCTACCCTAGGACAAACTTCAGGCACCCTTGGAAGGCCAGTACCTCGTGCACCAGCAACTCAATGCCGTGACATACCTGGTCACCCTGGACCATGCCTGGGGAAGAAGGAAGACCTTCCACGTAAACATGATGAAGGCACATTATGAGCGGGAGGCCTGCGCCCTCTCCGTGTGCAACCTGCCAGAGGAGGAAGAGTTGGAGACCCTCCTGGACATGCCTGCCCAGAATAGGGTGGGTGGGACCATCGAGGAAGTGGAGGTTTGCCACCAGCTGCTGTCAGACCAACGGTCCAAGCTGTGGGCAACCCTGCACCCCTTCCAGAATTTGTTCAGCAACAAGCCCGGAAGGACAAAGTTGGCCGTCCATCACGTGGACATCGGGGATCACCCCCCCATCTGGCATTCAGCACATCAGGTCTGCCTGGAAGTACAGTAGCACATGTGCCAGGAGATTGACGGGATGCTGAAACTGGGGGTCATGCATCCCTCCAGCATTGCTTGGGCCTCACCTGTTGTCCTCGTCCAAAAGAAGGACCGGACAAGCCTGTTCTGCGTGGACTACAGGGGGCTCAAAGCTGTCACGGTCACCGATGCATACCCAATGCCACGCATCAATGACCTACTCAATAAGCTGGCCGTAGCCAAGTACCTCACCATTATGGATCTTAGCCGGGGACATTGCTAGATTCCGATGACTCCCAAGGCACAGGAACGCTCTGAGACTGTACTGTACATATTGTACTGTACATTCAGACTGTACGAGTCCACGGTGATGCCATTCGACATGAAGAATGCCCCTGCCACTTTTCAGCGGTTGGTCAACACGCTGCTCAAGGGACTCGAAGGGTACGGGGTCGCGTACCTGGATGATATTGCCATCTACAGTCCCACCTGGGAGGATCACCTGGTGCATATGGCGCAGGTGCTCGGGTGGATCCAGTGGGCAGGCTTGAACATTAAACTGGAAAAGTGCCAGCTGGGTATGAGTGAGGTCCACTACCTGGGACACCGGGTAGGTGGGGGAGCTCTGAAGCCACAGCCCGGGAAGCTGGATGCATCCTGGCCCACCCCCAGGACCAAGAAATAGGTGATGTCCTTCCTGGGTACCGCCGAAAACTATTGGAAGTTCATCTCTCACTATAGTAGCCTGGTGAAGCCCCTGACTGACCTCACCAAGAAGAAGCTGCCCTCTGCAGTCGATTGCACAAACGACTGTGAGACGGCCTTTTGGGCCCTGCAGAATGCCCTTTCTAGCTCCCCGGTACTACAGGTAGCCGACTTCACACGTCCATTTGTAGTGCAGACCGACGCCAGTGACTTTGGCCTCGGTGCTGTGTTCAGCCAGTTGACACTACAGGCCAGGAACACCCCGTTTTGTACCTGAGCCGGAAGCTCCTGCCGAGGTAGGTGGCCTATTCCATGGTGGAGAATGAATGTCTGGAAATTGTGTGGGCCCTGCAGCATCTGTAGCCATACTGGTACGGACGCCAATTCACCGTGAAAACAGACCACAACTCCCTCAGCTGGTTACACACTGTATCTGGGGCGAATGGGAGGCTGCTACGGTGGAGACTCGCGCTCCAGCAGTAGCACTTTGCCATTTGCCACAAAAAGGGCTGTGAACATAGGAATGCAGACGGCTTATCCCGACAAGGGGACGTTGCAGATGGGCGTGCGGGGGAACACCGAGTGGTGCTGCCCCCTAGCGCCCTCTAAAGGGGGAGGTGTGAAGATATTCAATGTAATCCCTTGTCAATCACAGTGCACTGCCAGGCAGGTTTTACAGAGCTCTGCATATGCAAATCCGACACCTCTGCCGCTCAAGCAGAGGGGGATGGGGAGATACCCAGCACAGCCTTGCAGGAGCCCCTAGCACCTCGGTGTTTGGTATCCACGCGTAGCAGGGGCCCGGCTGGATCCGAAGACACTAGAACCAGCTCCCTAGGATCGTCCAGTAAGGAGATGTAGCCCATTTTAGTTTTTGGGAATCTGTAGCTGAGCGAGACCAGGGGGAGGAGATTTGAGTCCAGCCAGGCGGCAGGTGTGGGCATGATCCAGAGAGTTTAACAGTTCCAGCAGTCCTGGCTCCATTGTCTTTTTCTTGGGTGGTCGTGACATCAAGTTGTGTGGGAAAAGTCCTGCAACAACAAAGAAGGCCCACAAACTTCCCATATTGCAGCCCTTCCACCGAAAGCCAGATCATCCATATAACCAGCAATTAACTTGTAATAATTGCATTATATCTTTTGTACCCATGCTATTGTGCTTGCAACTCTGACCATTGTGTATGTATAACCCTTATGTATATAGTGTAATGTCTACTGTGCCCTTATGGCGATTAAATAAATAATGTAACCTTGGGCTGTTCTTTTATCCTAATCCACGAACCTCACATCATTTTTTCGATCCAACGAACACGCTACCGGGCTGGTTGCTAGCACGATATAAGTCCGTTATATCAAATAGAAACTGGTGGCAGCTCTCCCAGGCCGAGCAGGCTCTGCTTCACTGGAGCTAGCGACAGGAGCCTCTCAGCCTGTCAGAGTTGTGGGCGAGTGTGGTGCCATGTCAGTGACTGAGTGGGCCGCCTCTTCTCACTCCCTGGTGCCTTCCTGTATCCATGTGGACATAGCGTGTCTGTGCATAACTGTACCAATATGACCTTACGCTTCCCTCAGGGGAGTGTCGAATGTCACATTGGTGCAAAGGGCGGATCGTACCACGTGCTTCGTCTGACTTAATTGTGACGTCAGGGGGGCGGCTGGGTGTGGATACATCACAAGTGGTGGCAACAGCGAGATTCTTCAGGGTCTCCCTGCTGCCGTTTCATCACAGTCACCTATAGTCTTAATGCCCATACAGTGACTGCAAAAGCTGCCAAAAATTTGGATGCACTCCAATACCCCTTTGAAGAAATGTAGAGGAGATCCTCATTAAAAAAAATTCCCATTATTAAGGAGTGAGTCTCCTATAGTGGTAATGCTCATGCAGTAAGTGCATGGGCTGAAAAACATTTATCCCTGGGGAGTATGCTTGAACATACTGTTTAATATACAAAATGTTAGAGGTGGGCCTCTAAAAAAATTTCCTAAGGGTCTCATAAACACCCTTAAAAAATTATGTGGGTGTTGCATGATAGTTACCCTCTTCATAGCGTGGTGAAGGATGAGGAGAAAGAAAAAGAGGAGGATGACATAAAATAGACAAAATCAGGAAGCAAATACCAATATATACCCATGTCTGGGTGTGAAGAGGGGTATGGAAATAGACCCCCCAAAAAAACACTGGATTTGACTTTATGTTCTGCTGCTATCATCCGGTAGTTTTGAGAAGTCTGGCCCAATCCAGCCCTTGTTCATTTTGATAAGAGTCAGCCTGTCAGCATTTTCAGTTGACAGGCGGATGCACCTATCAGTTATAATACCCCCGGTGCCACTATAAACCCACTCTGACAAAATGCTAGCGGCAGAGCAGACCATGACCTTCAAGGCGTAGAGAGCCAGTTCATGTTATGTGTTCAGCTTGGAAACCAAATAATTATAAGGCACAGAGGAATCACGGAGGACATTGGTACAGTTGGTGAGGTACTCCTTCAGCATCTTCCAAAACTTTTCGCTCCTTGTCAGAGTATCCCATGCATCAGGGCCTGGGCGCTGAGAGTGGCTGAGAAAACTGTTCCAGACTTTTGACAGTGTTCCCCTGCCTCTGCTGCATCAATGGGAATTTTTTTAATAATTCTAGTAATGCAACATTTTATTAAACCTCTCTGCCACGAGATGGAGTGATAGAAAGTTCTCCTTGTAGGTTGGGTCTAGAAGTGTGACAAACCAGTAATTACTAGTGATGAACGAGTATGTTCTTTTAACCATATCGGCGAGCATGCTCAGGCGAACACCTAGTATCTTCAGCGTGCTCGGAGTTATGTTTGAATCACTCCCGTGTGCATAATTTTGCCTGTTTCTTTGTCAAAAAGTACACGGGAGTGATTCAAACATAACACCGAGCACTCTAAAGATACTCGGTATTCGCCTGAGCATGCTCTTAAATCTCAAGTAATGAGCATGCTCGCTCATCACTAGTAATTACAGTCACCCAAAATCTGTACCACGCAAGGGACACGGGAAAGGCAGCAGAATATAAAGTCAGCCTTGTGTCTCAGGCTGCCAACAGCAAAGAATTCAGTGTTATGACCAAGAGGATGACTGTCGATGCTTTCCTCCTCCTTGCCCTCCTCCCTCTAATCAGGCCATCCACGCTGAACAGATGGTATGTGTAACATCCCTGGCGGCATGCTTGCATGGCTTACCACCTCTCAACATGCAAGACCGCCATCTTACCTATCAATCCAGGCTGCACACTTTGCTCCAGTAACTGCTGTGTCTCTTGTCTGATTGCTTAGGGCGGCGGCACGGTGACTGCCTGATTCTTATAGTTACTGTGTGCGTACTCCTAATGCCTCCCCAGCCTATTGCTGTGAGTCACTGGATACTTAAACCCCCTCCACCCAGTAGGGGGTGTCTGAGCAACACTTTTCTTCAGTGTGTTCCTTGCAATTGAGTTGCCAGGCCCTGTCCAGTATCTTGTCTGTTCCACCCCTGGGGGCTGTATACCCAGGCCTGTTACCTGTATCTGAGACTTCTAGTCTGTCCCCGCCACCCTGGGGGCTGAGTTCCCAGGCTCGTTCCTGTATCTTGTCCCTGGTTCAGATCCTGTCTGAATTGTGTCCTAGCCCGTTACCTGTTTGTCTCTGTGTCCGGACCTTTCCTTTTCCTGCCTGAACCTGCACCTAGCTCCAACTCATTGTCTCTGAACTTCTGTTTGTGAGTTTTGTGTACACTCGCTACTTCATTGTAATTACCTTGTGTGTATCTGGTTCTGCTTGTTCACTACACCTGCGGTTTTGCTCTGCTCTGCTTGTTCACCACACCTGCGGTTTTGCTCTGCTCTGCTTGTTCACCGCATCGGCGGTTTCGCTCTGCTCTGCTTGCCCACTGCACCGGCGGTTTTGGTCTGCTCTGTTCTGCTTGTTCACCGCATCGGCGGTTTAGCTCTGCTCTCCTTGTTCACCGCAGCTGCAGTTTCGCTATGCTCTGCTTGTCTACCGCACCTGCGGGTTTTGCTCTGCTCTGCTTGTCTACCACACCTGCGGGTTTTGCTCTGCTCTGCTTGTCTACCACACCTGCGGGTTTTGCTCTTCTCTGCTTGTCTACTGCACCTACAGGCTTTGCACTGCCCTGCTTGTGCACCGCATCTGCGGTTTCGCTCTGCTTTGCTTGTTCACCGCACCTGCGGGTTTTGCTCTGCTCTGCTTGTTTACCGCACCTGCGGGTTTTTCTCTGCTCTGCTTGTCTACCGCAGCTGCAGGTTTTTCTCTGCTCTGCTTGTCTACCGCAGCTGCAGGTTTTGCTCTGCTCTGTTTGTCTACCGCACCTGCGGGTTTTTCTCTGCTCTGCTTGTCTACCGCAGCTGCAGGTTTTGCTCTGCTCTGCTTGTCTACTGCACCTGCGGGTTTTGCTCTGCTCTGCTTGTCTACCGCACCTGCGGGTTTTGGTCTGCTCTGCTTGTCTACCGCACCTGCGGGTTTTGCTCTGCTCTCTTTGTCTACCGCACTTGCGCTTCAGTTCCTGTATCCCAGTCTGTACTGGTCCCTATTCTGCCTGCGTTCCTACCTGCCAGTACCCGCCTGTCTGCTTGCCAGCCATACCTGCCAGTGCCCACCTGTCTGCATCCCAGCCGTGCCTGCTAGTGTTGAGCCACCCCTGTAGTGTTCGAGTTCGGTTCGTTGAACACCCGTATGTTCGCCGAACTGTTCGTCGAACTGTTCGTCGAACACCTTCGAACACCGTTAAAACCAAAGGCAGGCAAACAAAAACACATAGAAACACATAGAAAACACATAGAAAATACTTCAAGGGTGTCCAAAAGCTGACAAACTACTCAGAAGACACAACTAACACATGGAAAAGTGACAAGTACATATAGTCATGCGAAAAGAAAAGAGGTGGAGGAGTAAAAGGAGGGGGAGACACAGATATAGGCATGTCATGCCCTTCTAAAATCAAGAAAGGCTGGAGTAAAAATCTAAAATCAGCCTACCAACACCCAGACGTCGTGACAAGAAAATTAAAAAAGAAATATCTTTAGGTAGAATGGCATTCAGAACACTTTCCTTACAAGACGTAGTGGTATTCCCGTTGTGAGTTGTGCCAAAAACGGAACCCAATACATTCGGACTAATCCACCATTTGTCATATCCAAGGGGCAGGTCAGTAAATGACAACATTGACGCGGAACCAAGTACAGTAGTATATACTGTACATCCTTTGACAAGGCAATCAGGTGGATCAAGAAGTTGGGAAGGGTCACCCTAATGGCCAAAACAGACATTGATGCGGCGTTTCAGTTTCTTACTACCTGTGCCTCCGAATAGTGTCCACCTATTGGGCTGCTTCTGGGAAGGAGCATACTATATAGATCACTGTTTGCCCATGGGGTGCTCCAGATCCTGCTCACTATTTGAGGCATTTAGTTGCTTCCTCGAATGGGTTGTAATGGACGTTTCTAAGGGGCACATATTATCCATTACCTCGACAACTTCTTATGCCTGGGCCCAAAAGATTCGCCACAGTGTGAATACACGCGGTAGTCCACCTGTGAGAAGGAGAGAGCTGGAGGGAGAACGGACACCACAGAGCCGAGGGGTTAGATGGAGAACGGAAGAAGGGAAAGTAGATCAAATTCCAAACTGTTCTTTACGTATATAAATAGTAAAAGGATTAAATTGGATAATATTGGACCGATAAAAAGTGAAGAAGGCAAAATCATAGAGAAAGATGAGGATAAAGCTAATCTATTAAATAATTTTTTTTCGACAACTTTCACAAAGGAAATAGAACTAACAGGAGAAATGAGAAGTGACAAGCTTAATCCTCCACTAAGTATGACAAATCTAACCCAAGTTGAGGTACAGAAACGCCTCAGTAACATTAAAATAAACAAATCACCAGGACCTGATGGCATACACCCACGGGTACTAAGGGAACTAAGTAATGTGATAGACAGACCGTTATATCTTATATTTAAGGACTCTGTTGAGACTGGGTCTGTACTACTTGATTGGCGACAGGCGAATGTAGTGCCAATATTCAAAAAGGGAGCGAAAAGTGACAACGGAAACTATCGGCCGGTGAGTCTGACGTCCGTTGTGGGCAAAATTTTTGAAAGCTTCATTAAAGAGGCAATTACGGAGCATCTTGATGCTAATAATCTTTTAATCCCGAACCAACATGGATTCATGAGGAATCGCTCCTGCCAAACAAACCTGATTGACTTCTACGAGGAGGTTAGCTCTCGAGTAGATCAGGGGAACCAGTGGATGTAGTGTATCTCGACTTCTCAAAAGCGTTCGATAGCGTGCCACATAATAGCTTGGTATACAAAATGAGAATGATGGGGCTGGGGGAAAATGTCTGCAAGTGGGTAGCTAACTGGCTAAAGGATAGAAGGCAGAGGGTGGTTATAGATGGAATATACTCAGATTGGGTAAGCATCACTAGTGGGGTACCACAGGGGTCTGTACTAGGCCCAATGTTATTTAATATCTTTATTAACGACATAGTCAATGGGATAAATAGTAAAATATCAATATTTGCAGATGACACAAAGTTATGTAAAACAATTAATACAAAAGAGGACAGTGCAGACCTACAGAGGGATTTGGATAAGCTGGGTAGGTGGAGCATTAAATGGCAAATGAGGTTTAACGAGGAGAAATGTAAGGTCATACATATGGGAAGGAAAAATGGAAGTCACCAGTACTCACTGAATGGGAAATCATTGGGGCATTCAGAGATGGAGAAGGACTTGGGCATCTTGATTGATAGCAAACTAAATTGGAGTGCCCAAAGTCAGGCCGCTGCTGTAAGGGCAAACAGGGTAATGGGATGTATCAGAAGAGGTATAGCTGCAAAGGATGAGAACATTGTTCTTCCACTGTACAAAGCACTGGTCAGACCACACTTGGAATACTGTGCTCAGTTATGGGCCCCAATATATAGAAAGGATATAAATGAGCTTGAAAAGGTACAAAGGAGGGCAACAAAATTAATAAAGGGAATGGAGGGACTGCAATACCCAGAGAGGTTGGCAAAACTAGGACTATTCAGCCTGGAAAAGAGAAGGTTGAGGGGGGACATAATAAATGTGTACAAATATGTTAGGGGACAGTATAGAGATCTTGCCCGGGATTTGTTCAAAAGGAGGGATATTACGGTAACAAGAGGGCATTCACTAAGACTGGAAGAGAAAAGGTTTCAGCACCAGCATAGGAAGGGGTTCTTTACGGTAAGAGCAGTGAGAATATGGAATTCACTGAGTGAGGAGACGGTAATGTCAGATTCACTACACCAGTTCAAGCGGGGACTGGATGCATTTCTAGATACCAGGCAGATTTCAGCGTATAAAATAAAATAGTAGGTTGATACAGGGATTTATTCTGACTGCTGGTTTCAGAGTCGGGAGGGAATTTTTCCTCAGGTGAAGATTGGCTAAATCATTTGGGGTTTTTGCCCTCCTCTGGATCAACTTTAGCAATTACAGAACTAACTGGTCGAACTTGATGGACGCAAGTCTTTATTCGGCTTTACAAACTATGTTAAGAAGGAAAGAGGGCGAGGGAGGTAAGTGTTATGTTCTGCTACCAGAGCTAAGGAAAGAGAGGAGATCTGTCCCTACGATAGAACTCAGCTTAATCCATACGATGTAACAGGGGACCTGATCCTGCGATCAGACCTGCTAAAGTCCTAAGCTAGTCTGTACGGAGACCTATAGATGTGGGGAAGGAATCCCTACAAGTACTAAGGACTGGGAGGAATATGGGACACCTCCTAACAGAAATAGTAGCAGACAGACGAACAAACAAAATATATAGAACATAGAGGTCAGTAGACCAAGCAAACTAACAGAGCAAGACACAGAGCACAGGCTAGCTAGAAAGTAGATATACAATGAAGTCCAGCAAAGCCAGAAGGGCGGAGCAGGCTTAAATAGGCCAACAAGGTCATGTGACCAGCAAAGGAAAAAAAACCTAAGAGCAAGGTTCTAACAGTACCCCCCCTTCTAAGAGGATCCTCCGGATCCCCTAGGACCAGGCTTATCAGGAAATCTCCTGTGAAACGCTCTGATAAGTCTGGACGTGGAAACATCATCCGACCTCACCCAAGAGTTATCCTCGGGTCCGAAACCTTTCCAGGCCACAAGATACTGCAAACTACCTCTATACAGTCTAGAGTTAAGGATGCGAGAAATTTCATATTCCCCGTCCTCCACCACCGGAGGAACAGAGGCAGAGGCGTCACAATCCGATACAACAGCTTTTTTCAACAGAGAGACATGAAATACCGGATTAATTCTCCAGGAGGTAGGAACCTCCAACCTAACAGCAGATTGATTGACAACCTGAAGCACCTTAAAGGGCCCTACAAACTTGGGACCCAATTTCTTAGAAGGAATCCTCAACCGCAGATTCCTAGAGGACAACCAAACCATGTCACCAACAGCGAACAAAACCTCCTGTCGTTTCCTATCAAAGTAGTCCTTAGATTTTCTGTTGGCCTCCTGAAGATTACCACGCACATCCGTCCAAACTCTCTCCAAATCACCGGAAAAATTCTCCTCCTCAGGCACGGCAGATCCCAACTTGGAGAACGACCCAAACGACGGATGTCTCCCAGAACAACAAAAAAAAGGCGAACAATCAGCAGAAGAAGATGTATGATTGTTCAGAGCAAATTCAGCAAGTGGCAGAAACTCAGACCACCCCTCTTGATTGTCTGCCACAAAACAACGCAAGAACTGCTCAACATCCTGGTTTTTCCTTTCTGTCTGGCCATTAGATTCAGGATGATATCCGGACGAGAACGATAAATGAACTCCCAACCTGTCACAAAAGGCACGCCAAAAACGAGCCACGAACTGAGGACCCCTATCAGAAACAATGTCAGTAGGAACGCCATGAAGTCTGACAATTTCCTTGACAAAGGCCTTAGCGAGAGTTTTAGCGCAGGGCAGTTTGACAAAGGGAACCAAGTGACACATCTTGCTAAAACGGTCCACGACCACCCAGATGACAGTAAAACCCTCAGAGGGGGGAAGGTCAGTTATAAAGTCCATAGCCAAATGTGTCCAAGGAGCACTGGGAACCTCCAAAGGACAAAGCAACCCCGCAGCAGGAGTATGAGAGGATTTAGATCTAGCACATATAGTACATTGACGCACCCACTTAATGACTTCCTTCTGCCATCCAGGCCACCAAAAACTGCGACCCACCAGTCTCTTCGTCTCAGAGATTCCGGGATGACCTGCCAACCGAGATTCATGACACTCAACAAATAAATCTCTCCTAAAGGTCCCAGGCACAAACAACCTCCCATGGGGAGTGTTAGATGGGGCATTCTCCTGTGCTTTAAGAATCTCATCTTCCAAAACGGAGTCCAAAGCAGCTATCACAACACCTTCTTGTAAAATGTTCTCCTCTTTCTCAGCACCGACTATGGGAGAAAAACTGCGAGACAAGGCATCCGCCTTAACATTCTTAGTACCAGGGATGTAAGTAACGGAGAAATTAAACCGCGAGAAAAACAGTGCCCACCTAGCCTGACGGGCATTCAGGCGCTTGGCAGCATCAAGATATATCAGATTTTTATGATCCGTAAGAACCTAAACGGGAAATTCCGCACCTTCCAAGAAGTGGCGCCAGTGTTCAAATGCGAGTTTAATAGCCAATAATTCCCGATTACCAATATCGTAATTCAGTTCAGTCTCCGAAAAATTTTTTGAAAAAAAGGCACAGGGATGTAATCCATCCCCGTTATCCTGAGACAATACTGCGCCAACCCCCACAGAGGAAGCATCAACCTCAACCAAAAACGGCCTAGTAACATCAGGCTGCATAAGGATGGGAGCAGAGGTGAACCTCTCCTTGAGATACACAAAAGCTTCAATGGCCTCAGAAGACCACTGAACCGCATCAGCACCTTTCCTGGTGAGATCAGTCAGAGGTTTGACAATACTAGAAAAATTTTTTATGAATTTTCTGTAGTAATTGGCGAAACCCAAAAACCTCTGTATCGATTTCAAACCAATAGGCCTAGGCCATTCCTGCACAGCCTGAACCTTAACCGGATCCATCTCAAAACCTTTGCTGGAGATAATGTAGCCCAAAAAACTAATTCTCTGTACAGCGAACTCACATTTCTCCAGCTTAGCAAAAAGCGAATTGTCCATTAATAACTGTAATACCTCACGCACGCTCCGCCAATGAGACTCCAGATCCGGCGAATAAATCAAAATGTCATCCAAATACACAACCACATTTTTGCCAATCAAAGGTCTAAGGATGTCATTAATCAGATTCTGAAAAAATGCAGGAGCATTAGTAAGACCAAAAGGCATAACCAGATTCTCAAAATGACCCACAGGAGTGTTAAAAGCAGTCTTCCATTCGTCACCCTCCTTCATGCGCAACAGATTGTATGCCCCCTTAAGGTCAATTTTAGAGAACCACTTGGCCCCCATTTACTGGTTAAACAGATCAGGAATCAATGGCAGTGGGTAAGGATTGCGTACAGTAATTTTGTTAATCTCACGAAAATCCAGACAAGGACGTAAACCGCCGTCCTTTTTTTTTTACAAAAAAAAATCCAACCGCCACAGGAGACTTAGAGGGCCTAATGTGACCGGCGGCCAAACTTGTCTGTATGTATTCCTCCAAAGCCTTCCTCTCAGGAATAGTAAGGTTAAATAAACGACTTTTAGGAAGAGTCGATCCAGGGACAAATTCAATAGAACAATCATAGTCTCTATGGGGAGGCAAAACCTGCGATTCCTTCTCAGAAAAAACTCTCCAAAAATCCTGAATAGGAACAGGCAATTCTCCCCTATCCAAAGCTGCAATACGCCCGTTACAACACTTGTCATAACATTTATGGCTCCAGGATTTAATTTCACTGGTAGACCAATCCAGTACAGGATTGTGAAATTTTAACCAGGGCAATCCCAATATTACTGGAGAAGGCAAGTTATTCAACACTACCAAATCCAATTTCTCATGGTGAACACCATTAATAGTGAGAGGAAATTCACAGACCTTGAGAGTAATATTCTTCAAAGGGGAACCATCCACAGAAACCACAGCAATGGGGGATGATAAAGGTTCAGGTTTTAAATTGAGTCTTTCCACGAATCCCCCATCAATTACCTTCAGAGTAGACCCGCAATCAACAAACACCCGAAATTCCATTAATTTTTTCTGAGCAATCGTGGAAGCAGCTAAAAATATACCCTTGGAATTTAAACAGGCAATACGGGCGTGACTGACCATTTTTTTTTCTTTCTTCATACGAAGCTCACAGCCTTTAATCAAATGACCAGATTTTCCGCAATAGAAACACAAGCCTTCAGAAAATCGACGGTCTTTTTCTTGAGAGCGAGGTGCCACCGATCCAATCTCCATCGGTTCACCACTGTTAGTACACACATTCTCATAACCAGAAACTGACATAGCAGAGGATTTGCTCTCATTAACCCTTGCACGCAGTCTTCTATCCACCCGTATAGCTAATTGCATAGCCTGTTGCAAATCTTCAGGTGTAGGATAAGCAATTAGCAGGTCTTTAACCCTTTCACTGAGCCCAGCAAGAAATAGACTTTTCATAGCAGAATCGTTCCACCCTGTTTGAGTAGACCAACGACGGAAATGAGTACAATATTTTTCCACATTACCTGATCCCTGTTTTAAACGTCTCAACTCAGTCTCAGCTGATGCGACACGGTCAGGATCATCATATAATAGTCCCAAAGCAGAAAAAAAACTATCCACTGATCTGAAGCATGTATCACTAGGTTGCAAAGAAAAGGCCCACTCCTGAGGCTCTTTGCGCAAAAGTGACATTATGAACCCTTCGCGCTGGGATTCATCCCCAGAGGACTTAGGTCTCAAACAAAAATACAATAAGCAAGCATTTTTAAATGAAAAAAATTCTCGGTGTTCACCAAAAAATAAATCCGGCAAACATACCTTAGGCTCCAAGAAATGTGCTCCAGGACAGTTACTCACGTGCTGACGGAGCTCGGCCACCTCCAGAGAGAGTCCCTGCAGGCGATGAACCAAATCCTGAACCGACACCATGATGGAACAGAAAAATCTTTCCTTAGAGAATTTGCTGGCTGGACTTACTGTTATGTTCTGCTACCAGAGCTAAGGAAAGAGAGGTGATCTGTCCCTACGATAGAACTCAGCTTAATCCCTACGATGTAACAGGGGACCTGATCCTGCGATCAGACCTGCTAAAGTCCTAAGCTAGTCTGTACGGAGACCTATAGATGTGGGGAAGGAATCCCTACAAGTACTAAGGACTGGGAGGAATATGGGACACCTCCTAACAGAAATAGTAGCAGACAGACGAACAAACAAAATATATAGAACATAGAGGTCAGTAGACCAAGCAAACTAACAGAGCAAGACACAGAGCACAGGCTAGCTAGAAAGTAGATATACAATGAAGTCCAGCAAAGCCAGAAGGGCGGAGCAGGCTTAAATAGGCCAACAAGGTCATGTGACCAGCAAAGGAAAAAAAACCTAAGAGCAAGGTTCTAACAGTAAGGGAGTACAGTGGTAGGCCGACCTGAGCTCCCCCACGTTCCTGCTGGGCGGGGAACAGCCCTGGGAAGAAACACGGTAGTCACTTCAGTACCTTTTACTGGTGGAAATTCAGGCACATCCCGGAGCACTGTAGGGTGAAGGGTGCTTATCAGGATCCTCCCCAATGAGTGGGTGTAGGGCCTCCTGTTTCTTGCCTCTGCGTAGTAAGTTTCTGACCTGCCTGGAGCTAGGCCTAACTTTGTCTCTGTCCTGCGCTGGCTGACCTTGTGGTAGGGCCTTGTCTTGGAGTTCAAGCTCCCAGTATGCGGGGCCTAAGCGTCTCCTGGCTCTGTTACGTATCAGCACCTTAGCGATCCTGGGACTTGTAGTTCTCCAGGGATTCCGGGTTATGCCTTACTGGGTCATAGAGATCCCGGTAAGCTCGGATCTGGTGTCCGGTAAATTCTTCGGGGTGAGCTGGTTAAGCTCCTCTGCCCCCTAAGTACTAACTCTCCACTCGCCTTCGGCCTATTCGGGCCCTCACTAGGCTATGCACACTAACGGCAGCTTGCCGCACTTCACCGATCTTATGGCGCCAGCACACCTTAAGCTCTAACTGGGCTCCCTGAATCTAGCTAACAGGAGCCTCGTGCTCCACTGCTTAACTATTAACTGAGTTCTCTAGACTAGACTGAGCTCTACTGCAGACTGACCTCTCTTAGGCTTCTCTGCTGCAGGAACTCTTCAGAGGAACTGTACTGCCTAGCTCCACCTTCCATATTTATATCCCTAACGGGCTCCCTCTCCTGGTCTGAGGTGGAAGGTGGAGATGTGTGAATGTTTATGGGGGCCTCTTGTGGAGGATTCCATCAATGCACTCTTCTAGGATCTGTGATACCAAGCGCAGCTGGGCGTCACAGATGCTATTGAGGACGAGGTTAGGTTGCACCTTCCTGGACAGAGACGGAGTACTGCAAGCACGTCAACAACTGCATCCTCAACCACAACTCTGCCTCTGACCACAAGACGTAGTGGCTCTTCAGGTCACATGGGCTCTAAGCCTTGCATAGCCTGGGCATTTTTTCAGATCGATAAGGATGACCCAACTCGTGTTATCTGTAATATTTGTCACCAAAAGCTAAGTAGAGGCCAAAAAATCCATAGTTTGAGTACTTCATGTATGAACCGTCACATGGATATGAAGCACAAGTTGCAGTGGAAAGCTCACTGTGCTACAATGCAGCCTAGCGGGCCGGGCCAACCACCGTCTGCCCCATCTTGTGCATCCGCGGCCTCTTCATCCTCTGTGACTGGGGGGAGCGCAGTCACACATGTTTTCGGACGCAGACCTGCCACCTCTTTACCCGCAACAGCCAGTGTGATTGGCAGTTCATCATTTCATTTGGAAGTGGAAACACCAGCTGGTGTTGAGCTCTCTCCGACATCGAAAACACCACCTTTGGATCAAGGCAACCTAACTTTTCTGCCTGCATCTTCCTCACAGACCGGCAAGTTTGCCGGGGACACCCTACTCAACCCCGTCTAAGCACAACAGCCAGCCCTCGGTCCCTCAGATGTGGACAAGTAAAAGACCATTTCCTCCTAGCCATGACAAAGCTAAGAGGTTGAATTTCACCATCTGCAAGCTGTTGGCTACAGAAATGCTGCCTTTCCGCCTGGTGGACACAGAGGATTTTCGAGACCTTATGTCCGTCGCAGTGCCCCAGTACCAGATGCCCAGTCGGCACTACTTCTCAAAGAAAGGTGTGCCTGCGCTCCACCAGCATGTCGCACACAACATCACCGCTTCTTTGAGAAACTCTGTGTGTGACAGGGTGCATTTCACCACAGACACTTCGGCGAGTAGGCATGGACAGGGGCGTTACATGTTGCTGACTGGGCACTGGGTAACTATGGTGACAGCAGGACAAGGGGCTGCTGTCCAAGTCTTGCTGTCCCCACGAGTTGTACAGCAATCCTCTTTATCTAGAAGTTCCTCCACTGCTTCTACCTCCTCAACCTCCTCTTGGTCCTCCACCTGCACCCAAAGCCTGTCTGGTAATGCCACCCGCTTTCTAACTGTGCAGAAGGAATCCTGCACACCTCCTTACTATGCTGGCAGCAGGGCTCAACAGCATCAGGCGGTGTTTACTTTGAAATGTCTGGGAAATGTGAGTCACACAGCTGAGAAGTTGTGGTCAACTCTGGAGACCCAGTTTCATGAATGGTTGTCTGCACTGGACCTACAACCAGGGAAGGCCGTGTGCGACAATGCTGCAAACCTGGGTGCGGCCCTTCACCGGGGCAATGTCACACACGTGCCTTGTATGGCTCACGTGTTGAACCTGGTTGTCCAGCAATTTTTAGCCCACTATCCCGGACTAGATGGACTTCTGCAGAGGGCACGGTCGCTGTGTGCTCACTTCCGCCGTTCGCATCCCGCAGCTCAACGACTTACATCTCTACAGAAGTCGTTGGGCCTGCCAGTTCACCGGCTGAAATGCGAAGTGCCGACACGGTGGAATTCAACTCTGCACATGTTGCAGCGACTGTGGCAGCACCGACAAGCCCTGGTGCAATACGTTCTGATGTATAGCCTGGGCCAACGAGATCCAGAGGTGGGGCAATTCACGCTGCAGGAGTGGTCTCAGATCAGGGACCTATGAAGATGACGCGCCCCCTGGGCCGTGGGGTACCTGGAGACGGTCCGGTAGACGCTGGGGGTTGTAGTCACTGTGGCGGTGACCCGGTCCATGACCCAGGGCGGTCAATCCAAGGGTAATTTGTATATATGGGTTTTATAATGTCCGACTACGCCACCTGTGGAGTGCGGCCAAAGGGACCGCCGCTGTGGAACAGTCCTCTGAAGCTGGTGGTTTTGCAGCAATGGTAATATTACTCCCCACAGGAAGAGTGTAGCTTCAGGGCAGTGTGGGTGGATGATGGTGGTTGTAGTGCAGGGAGTCAGTAATGAACACAGAGTCCATGTGATTCAGTCCCAAGATATTTACTCACAGTTGTTGCAGTCCAGATTACAGGTACCAGAGCAATCTCCCCCGTCATGCTGTGCGTACTCAGTGAGGGGCTCAGTCCACCCCCAGATAGCTCCAGAGTACTTAGCAGGACCCCCTTCTGTGTGTGCTTTCTCTGGCCTTCTCCCTGCACCTCACACCCAGTGACACTTCTATCCGGTATCCTCGGGCCTTGGCGGGCAACGTGTGTTCCGTCCCCTGGGTCCTATGTGGCTACCGTCTTAGTGAGACTGGTGTGGACTTTGGCCTGCAGTGCATGAAATGCTGCAGCCTCCGGTTTCTAGTTGAGCCTTGCTGTTTCTCCGCTAGTTGAGGGACCGGTTCCCCTTATCTGGCCTGACCCCTCTACCTCCTGGTAGCAGCGGGCGTATGGGTGGCCTTCTGCATGGCCCGTACCTCTAGGGTCCCTTCGGTTCCTGGAGCCTTCCTGCTCCCACTCCTCTCTTCTCTCTTTCAGTCCTGGGCCTCCCAGGCAAGGCCTGCCGCCGGAGCAGAGCTCATGCAGAGCCTCTGCTCCTGTCACTTCTCCTCCTCTGACTGGCTTGCTCTTTCTAAGATGGCTTCCTATTTATACTCTCCCTGTCATGTGCTCCCCTAAGCAGCTTTCTCCACCCACACCCACTACATAGGACCCTCCAGCCAGCTAGGGACCTGGGACCGTGCTCTCCCTTAGGAGCAATCTCGCCCTACCCCCACTGCGGGTATGTGTTGGATGCAGGAGTTAGGGTCCCGAGCCATACTCCTTCCTTACCTGAGGGTGAGATACCACACCTCTGGGTGAGATGCAGTACCTCTGTGGCGACTGAACCCTCAGGGGCACCACACACCCTTCTGCACAGTTTTGAAATGGCGACGAAGATGTTTAGTGCTGACGATGCCATTATCAGCATGACTATTGCTCCAAAGCTTCAGTGTCTGCTAGTCAGCATAGAATTTTTAACTGCATCTAGCCTAGGCAATACTTTGGGCGTAGTAGCCCAGCTGCGAAGCAAGCTGCACTGCCTGTGTATCTAATAAGAATTTTTAAATGCATCTAGCCTAGGCAGACTGTGGGGACCCCCAACCAAACCCAGACGCTCAGCCCCCCTACCGCCCCCTTTCCTTGACAATCCAATAATTTAACTCTTACAACTGGATGGGTGAGGATCCGTCACAGCTTTATTAACTCTTTATACTCATTCCATTAGAAAGCCATTTTATTTCTAAAATAATTCAGCTTGTTGCAGCATGCCCTAGGTCTTCACACCGGCAAGTTGGCCAACAAGTGTAACTTTCCAACATGTCCTTTCTATTTCTAGGCCACGGAGGATCCTGCGTACTCGAATGCAGGACTCTGACCCCCATCCATCACTCTTAACGCTTGTTCCACACCGTCCTGGAGTCCTGACAGGAATATGTCCAGTTCAATATCCATTAAGTGAACACCGTCGGGCCGTATGAGGCCTGCTTTATCTCCTTCCAGTTGTCGGTGTTGTATCACTACACCGCCTCTGTCTCTTCTAAATTTTGCCATCCGAATATTTATTACCCGCCTTGTCCGTTCGATGGCCGTGATGTCTCGCGCACCTTGCCATACCGCTATCGGCACAATCTCTGACCATACTAAAGTTAGTTTTGTGAAAAATTCTCTGAAGCGCTCAGTGTCTAGTTTCATTATTGCCATTAGTTATGCGCTCTTATGATGACCTAGGTCGTTTCCCCCAGCCTGTATAACTAAGATGACCAGACCTCTTGCCTCTCTCCCTACCTTGATTACCTCCATTAGTACCTGTGGCCATAGCAGGCATCTAATACCTCTCCAGTTGAAATATGTGTTAAGAAACTCTAATTTCCTCCCACCTGGGCTGACTTTCGCTCTTTTTTCTGCCCAATATATATACGAGTGGCCTATCACCCACACTGTTGGCTTAGCGTCACCTGTAAAAGAAACAAACCACGTTAGGATAGCAAGTCCGGTCTTATGTATCTCGCCAAACACGTGGATCGCCATCTCCCTATCCTCTGAACTTCCGTTTCTGACAGTCCTGCTCTTGCTGCTTCCGTGGCCGTGTCTATGCGGACTGAGTGTGTCCCATAATCTTTGGGGTGGTTCCCTGCCGATGTTATGCATTTATTAAATATAGCTTGGAACTGGTATCTTGATAATGGCATTCCATCAAAGTGTGATAGGAAGAAATTACTTTGTGATCTGATGGTTAGATATGTTTTTACTATTGATACCCGACTCAGTATACCGTTTGTGGGTTGTAGAAGTACCCAAGTGCTCCTGCCCGCTGGAACCGTTTTCAATTGGCGTATGCGTAGACGTATTGCATTATTGGCTATGACTACGTCCTGGTGTAATAAGCCTCCACTGGTGGTAATTTTGGATTGAGGGACTAATTCGCTTATGCATAGCGCCTCGAAGAAGGTGATCGCAAATGCAGTAGACAGTAGTGTTGCTTCAAATTGTGAGTGTCATGTTAATGGTGTTAGGGATATGATGTGAGAAATCAGTTTTAGTGACACGGGACGTCTACACTCCTGACTTGGCTGACCCCTTTTCCACCCTTTTATGGATTGTCTGATGATGAATCTCTTTGTCACATCTCCCCAATTCAGTAGGTGGAAGTGAAATGCTACTCCGGTCAGACACCGCTGCGCTGACGCCCCTGATATGCCCCTCATCATTAGATGGTGGAGAAATTCTATGGTGACTTGTGATCTGGCTTGTTCACATTGGTCAACCCGTCTGCCTGCTACTAGTCGTGTCCACTCTTCCCATGCCTTACCGTATGCTTGGCACGTCGACGGGGCAACTGACGCTCTGATTAATGGCATCAACTATTCGCCACTAGATCCCATAGGGAGGGTTGGCAACTGTTGCCCGATGGGTGGGCGTTGGGGAGGAGCTCTGTGAAAATCTGCCAATTGAATTGTGATAAAGTGTTAGCAGCAGCTTTAGACCCCTAAGCTGTTAGAACTCTCCTGTTAGTTTATTTTCTATTTTGGTCACGTGACCTGCTGCCTATTTAATCCAGCTCCGCCCTTCTGGCTTTGCTGGACTTCAGTGTTATTTGACTCTCTATCTAGCCAGGTGCTTTTGTACCTATCTCTCTAGTTTGTTTGGTCCTTTGGACCTCAAGTTCTTTTTGTCTGTTTGTCTTTTTGCTCCGCTACAACATCTGCTAGGAGGTGTCCAATTTTGTCCCAGTCCTTAGTTCTTTTAGGGACCCCTCCCTTTATTCTATAGGTCTGCGTTCAGATTAGCTGAGGACGAAGGTGGGTCTGTTCACAAGGAACAGGTCGCCCGCTGCAACGTAGGGAATCAGCTCAGTCTTATTGTAGGGACAGATTTCCTTTCTTTCCTTAGTTCTTGTAGCAGATTATAACATCAGCATCGTGGCTAGCGCGGACCCATACATTGTGTTTTAGGCACAGGAATGCTAGCCGGCGTAGTAGGCCTAGCACTGGGAGAGACAATGATGCCATCTTATTAATGCAGTGCGCTAGGCTGGTGTTTTTTGTTATGAAGCGTATATTTTTGCTAGCCAGGCGCGCGCCCCATATTTCTATTGCTACCACTATTGGGAAGAAAAATTATTTTCCGGGCTAGATGCAGCTAAAAATTCTTATTAATTTCAAAGCTGGTGGAGCTTGGTATAGATGGCCTAATACAATGAGTACCACACACTGCTAAAAGCCCAAATACATTTTCAGAGCTAGATGCAGATAAAAAATATTTTTATTTGCAACCTGGTGGAGGTTAGTATAGATGGACTAATAGAACAAGTCCCACCCACTGCTACAAGCCCAAATATTTTTTCAGAGCTAGATGCAGCTAAAAATTCTTATTAATTTCAAAGCTGGTGGAGCTTGGTATAGATGGCCTAATACAATGAGTACCACACACTGCTCCAAGCCCAAATATTTTTTCAGAGCTAGATGCAGATAAAAATTATTTTTAATTTGCAACCTGGTGGAGGTTAGTATAGATGGACTAATAGAACAAGTCCCACACACTGCTACAAGCCCAAAATTTTTTCAGAGCTAGATGCAGATAAAAATTATTTTTAATTTGCAACCTGGTGGAGGTTAGTATAGATGGACTAATAGAACAAGTCCCACACACTGCTACAAGCCCAAATATTTTTTCATAGCTAGATGCAGATAAAAAGTATTTTTAATTTGCAACCTGGTGGAGGTTAGTATAGATGGACTAATAGAACAAGTCCCACACACTGCTACAAGCCCAAATATTTTTTCAGAGCTAGATGCAGATAAAAATTATTTTTAATTTGCAACCTGGTGGAGGTTAGTATAGATGGACTAATAGAATGATGCTATGCCCAAAAGATTTTACTTGGCTAGGTGCAGTAAAAAAATTTGTATTCTATACACAGGTGGTGTAGCTTGCAACACAGATAGGCTACTCCACTGACTTGCACAGCACTGGCACAGACCTGCCTGGCAAAAAGTTAAAGGAACTAATGTAACCTAGCCCTCAAAAGGACTGCAATTACAATTAGTCCCTACTCCCAACCTATCTATTTAAGAGCACAGACCTGCCTGATAAAAGTCGTAGGAAATGTTATAACCTAGTCCTCAAAAGGACTGCAATCACAACTATTCCCTACTCCCAAGCTATCTGTAGATTTGTGCGAAAATTGGCTTGAAATTAACACTGAAAGTATAGCGCACACAGCAACAGCGGTGCCGTCTAACACGCAGCTGCAGCAGTGAGAAAATGGTGGCTACGTGGAAAATGGCTGGGTCTTATAGGGAAAGGACATGTGACATACACTGCCAATGACACATGCCCTTGCTTGTGTGAAAAAAAGCAGTTCGCTCTGTGTGTGCACTGCTGATAAGCTGACAGATTGCACCTCCCCACTGTATATGCTGGAAAGAGAAAAAAAAATGGAGAGCTTCATTATTTCTGCAGAGATCCATCCCCTGCCCCTCCCCCCGCTGTACACTCAAACTGTGTATTAACATTAATTTTCAGCATTACTGAGAAAAAATCCAGTTATGATTTTGGTGCACAAACAGTTATCGAACATAACCTCGAACAGCCGAATTTTTTTCAAATCGTTCGGGTTCGTCGAATGGCTCGAACACCGCCCAAAACAGCTCGAATTTGAGATTGGCGAACAGTTCGAGTCGAACACCGCTCATCTCTAGTGCCTGCCAGTGTCCACATTTCTGCATACCAGCCTTGCCTGCCAATACCCACCTGTCTGCATACCAGCCGTGCCTGCCAGTACCCACCTGTCTATATGCCAGTCTAACCTGCCTGTTCCTGTACTCCCCAGTGTTGGTCAACAGCTGTGACCGGGGTCTGACCTGGAGTAGCACCTGGTCCCTCTGATCGGTTCCTGCCTGGTTCACGGAGTTTACTGAGCCCCCGTGCGACGTTGGTCGGACCGGGCTGATACTTAGTTACACCCCTCTAGGCACTCCTCGGTTCATGGTCCAGTGGGATCACTAACCACCCTCACGCCAGTCTTGGCGCGAGCGTAACAGTATGACTGTTTTGTTGGTAGTAGCGTCTGTAGCAGAGGAAAACAGCTCCTGTTCCTCCTCCTCCTCTTTCGCCTCCTCTTTATCACCTCCTCCTCTTTATCTCCTCCTCCTCATTATCACCCAATCCGCATTAACTTGAGTTGAGGCTGGGCTGTGTGGCATCACCCTATATGGTTTCTTTCTCCATTTCATCGTACTCCGCCTGCAATGCCTTCTTTTAAATTGTGAGTAGTGAGCATTTCAATAGACAGAGAAGCGGAGTAGTGACGCTACTTATGGCGTCATCGCCGCTCATCATCTTCGTGGTGTCCTCAAAGTTTTAGAGGACGGCACAGATATCAGACATCCATGCCCACTCATCAGCTCTTATGTGAGAAGGCTGACCTGAATACAGACGGGCGTGTTGAAGCTGGTACTCAACAACTGCCCTTTGCTGCTCACATATCCTTCCCAACATATGCAAGGTTGAGTTACAATGTGTGGTGACATTGCATACCAGTCAGTGAGGTGGAAGCTGCAAACTCTGCTGAAGCATGGCGAGGGTGACTTCAGAAATGGGCACACACGCGGCATACTTTGACATCAGATCAGACAGATCCAGGTAGGTTTTTGAGAAACCACTGAACCACTAGGTTGAGCACATGGGCCAGGCATGGCACGTGTGCGGTCTTGCCTAGCTTCAGAGCTGCCACCAGATTCGACCTTTGTCACACACGACCATACCTGGCTGTAGGTTCAGCAGTGACAGCCACAGATCTGCCTGCTATGTTACATCTGTCAGCAACTCTTCAGTGTTGTGTGGTTTGTCACCTAAGCATATTAGCTTCAGCACAGTCTGATGCTGCTTCGCTGAGGCAGTGCTACAGTGCTGCCAGATTGAGACTGATGTGGTCATTTCAGTTATGGAGGCTGAAGAGGAGGAGGAGGTGCAGAAGCTGTATAATGTGGGGGCAACCCTGATTGACTGAGGGCCCGCAATCCTCGGTGTCAGGAGGACTGGGTTCTGTTTCCACTATATTAACCCAATGTGCCATCAGCGAGATATACCGTCCCCGGCCACAAACACTTGTCCATGTGTCCGTGGTTAGGTGGACCTTCCCAGTATCTTCGTTGTTGAGGGCACGGGTAATGTTCTGGGACACGTGCTTTTGTAAGGCTGGTATGGCACACCAGGAGAAATAGTGGTGGCTGGGAACCAAGTACCAAGGGAGAGCTGCCACCATGAGGTTTTGAAAGGATTCTGTCTCCACGAGCCTGAAAGGCAAATTTCAAATGCAATATTTCGAGTAATGTGGCAGTTTAGCGCTGTTGCCTATGGGACGTTGGCTGCGTATTTGCGCTTGCAGTCAAAGTACTGGGATAGGGACAACTGAACGCTGTGCTGGGGCAAGGACGTGAACGTGGTTGCTGATGGTGGTGGATGCAATTCTGCAATGACAGGTGTAGGGCGGGAGGCATCTTCACCTGCACCATGAACAGGGGATTGGCGTGCACACACAACAGTGTAACAGGCAGTGGTGTCACCCACAGACACTGCTTCTGGACCCCGTCCTTCGGCCCAACTAGTTAAGTGCTTTGCTATCATGTGCCTGAGCATGCTGGTGGTGGTCAGGCTGATTGTTTTGCAGCCCCTGCTGATGCAAATGGAAGATGTTGCAAATGGCATTTTTGGGGTTATCTGGACAGTCTTTAAAAAAGAGCCAGACTCTGGAAGACCTAATGATTGGACTGGCAACTTCTCTCATGTTGGTGTTCTGGGGAACACTTGCCCTCCTTGTATCTGTGGCCACCACACTGCTTGTTCCTGCCTGTTGTGGTGCTACACCGCCCTTCCCCTCCGCAGTCCTCGCTCTGCATGTCACCTTGCCAGGTTGGATCAGTGACTTCATCGTTCACCACCTCGTCTTCCATGAATGCACCCTTGGACTCCTCCTGACTTACTGGCAATTGTGTCTCATCATCAGCCACCTCTTGTGACAGTAATTGCACTTTCCCTCGATCACTTTCATGTGACTGTGGCTGCTCAAATATTTGGGCATCGCTACATGCGATCTCCTCTTTTCCCGCTTGAAGAGGGCAGAGTGAGAGGCCCAAATCTATAAATGGAAAACTGAACTGCTCTTCGGAAAGTCCAAGTGTGGAATGACTTGTCTCCGGGCACTCGGCATGGTGGGAGGAAGGAGGATCAGGGTGAGGAATATGTGGTCCAGACTCACGGCTACTGAGACTGGACCTTGTGGAAGACAGGCTGGTGGTGGTGGCAAACTGACTGGAAACATTATCTGTTATCCAACCAACAATCTTTGTAAACTGCTCTAGCTTCAAGAGTGGTGTTCCGCGGCCCCCTAGAAATTTGAACAAGAAGATAGTTCGACATGATATGGATGTTTGTTGTGCTCCCTCAGCAGGCACAGTTTCATCTTGCCTATGGCCTCGGCCTCTGCGTGCACCATCACCATCACGTTCACTTCCTCATCCCTTGCCACGCGCCTTTCCCACTTAAAATGGAGTGTAATATTTTGACCACTCCCCAAAATGTCACAATTATTACCGCAGTAATATCAGATCACGTCAGATCATGGATAAGTTTCTCTGCTTCCACAATACATCAATGCTAATAAAATAAAAAAAATCTGGCTGTATTCTGCTAACAAGCAAATGGAGCAGTAAAATTGTGTATTTTATTGCTTTTTAATCAAATAATCAGGATTAAGAGCAAAATGAATATTAGCCCTGATATCTAGGCTATGGATATCTGTAACAGCAGCTGAAAGAACATGCAATGGACCCTATTCTGCTGTATACACTGTCCACAAACTCTGCCTGCCTAACTCCTGCTATCACCAGTAATATATGCAGCTTGATTAGTCCTTAAAAGGACTGATAGCACACATTTAAATAAAAATTTGCTGTGGAAACCCAACTAATCGCCAATTCTGTCCTTTGCTCAGCAGCACCTCTCCCTACTCTGCCTGTCTGAAGGATAGACTGTGATGAGCATAGGGTCACCGGGTCTGAAATAAACCTGATGACTCTGTGCGGACAGCCAATCACTGTAAAGCCACAACCAACATGGCTACGGCATTACAGTGAGTGGCAGGCAATCCCCTCATATTTATTCGCTGTCTAAACTGTGCCAAACATGCGGGGCGGGGACTGAAGTGAAGTTTGTAAATTTCACTAATAAATCTAAATTACAATGTGGATTCCATAAGTTTTCTTGCAGCTGTATATCTAATGTGTACGGGCAGCTCTGCAGGTCTTATTCATATTGCGAGAGTGAAGGCGTTAAGAGTAGAGAAGAGCGTTGTTCTACTCGAACTGTTCGCCAATCTCAAATTCGAGCTGTTTTGGGCGGTGTTCGAGCCGTTCGGCGAACACGAACGATTTGAGAAAAATTCGGCTGTTCGAGGTTATGTTCGATAACTGTTCGTGCACCAAAATCATAACTGGATTTTTTCTCAGTAATGATGAAAATTAATGTTAATACGCAGTTTGAGTGTACAGCGGGGCGGGGGGAGGGGCAGGGGATCGATCTCTGCAGGAATAATGAAGATCTCCATTTTTTTTTCTCTTTCCCGCATTTACAGTGGGGAGGTGCAATCTGTCAGCCTATCAGCAGCGCACACACGGAGCGAAGTGCTTTTTTTCACACAAGCAAGGGCATGTGTCATTGGCAGTGTATGTCACATGTCCTTGCCCTATAAGACCAAGCCATTTTCCCCGTCGCCACCATTTTCTCACTGCTGCAGCTGCGTGTTAGACGGCACCGCTGTTGCTGTGTGCGCTATACCTTGTTAATTTCAAGCCAATTTTCGCACAAATCTACAGATAGCTTGGGAGTAGGGAATAGTTGTGATTGCAGTCCTTTTAAGGACTAGGTTACAGCATTTCCTACGACTTTTATCAGGCAGGTCTGTGCTCTTAAATAGATAGGTTTGGAATAAAGACTAATTGTAATTGCAGTCCTTTTCAGGACTAGGTTACATGAGTTCCTATCAGTTTTTGACAGGCAGGTCTGTGCCAGTGCTGTGCAAGTTTTTTTCACAGCATTTGGCTGAATCTAGCAAAGCTAATCCTTTTTGGCCTATTGCAGAGTGTGTTAGTCAGTGGAGTAGCCTATCTGTGTTGCAAGATATACCACCTGTGTATAGAATACCAATTTTTTTACTGCACCTAGTGAAGTAAAATCTTTTGGGCATAGCATCATTCTATTAGTCCATCTATACTGACCTCCATCAGGTTGCAAATTGAATATAATTTTTTTCTGCATCTAGCTCTGCAAAAATATTTGGCCTTCTAGCAGTGTGTGGGACTTTCTCTATTAGTCCATCTATACTGACCTCCATCAGGTTGCAAACTGAATATATTTTTTTCTGCATCTACCTCTGAAAAAATATTGGGCTTCTAGGTGTGTGGGACTTGTTCTATTAATCCATCTATACAGACCTCCATCAGGTTGCAAACTGAATATAATTGTTTTCTGCATCTAGCTCTGAAAAAATATTTGGCCTTCTAGCTGTGTGTGGGACTTTCTCTATTAGTCCATCTATACTGACCTCCATCAGGTTGCAAATTAAAAATAATTTTTATCTGCATCTAGCTCTGAAAAAATATTTGGCCTTCTAGCAGTGTGTGGGACTTTCTCTATTAGTCCATCTATACTGACCTCCATCAGATTGCAAACTGAATATATTTTTTTCTGCATCTACCTCTGAAAAAATATTGGGCTTGTAGCTGTGTGTGGGACTTGTTCTATTAATCCATCTATACAGACCTCCATCAGGTTGCAAACTGAATATAATTTTTTTCTGCATCTAGCTCTGAAAAAATATTTGGGCTTCTAGCTGTGTGTGGGACTTTCTCTATTAGTCCATCTATACTGACCTCCATCAGGTTGCAAACTGAATATAATTTTTTTCTGCATCTACCTCTGAAAAAATATTGGGCTTATAGCTGTGTGTGGGACTTGTTCTATTACTCCATTTATACTGACCTCCATCAGGTTGCAAATTGAATATAATTTTTTTCTGCATCTAGCTCTGAAAAAATATTGGGCTTCTAGCTGTGTATGGGACTTGTTGTATTAGTCCATCTATACTGACCTCCATCAGGTTGCAAACTGAATATATTTTTTTCTGCATCTACCTCTGAAAAAATATTGGGCTTCTAGGTGTGTGGGACTTGTTCTATTAATCCATCTATACAGACCTCCATCAGGTTGCAAACTGAATATAATTGTTTTCTGCATCTAGCTCTGAAAAAATATTTGGCCTTCTAGCTGTGTGTGGGACTTTCTCTATTAGTCCATCTATACTGACCTCCATCAGGTTGCAAATTAAAAATAATTTTTATCTGCATCTAGCTCTGAAAAAATATTTGGCCTTCTAGCAGTGTGTGGGACTTTCTCTATTAGTCCATCTATACTGACCTCCATCAGGTTGCAAATTAAAAATAATTTTTATCTGCATCTAGCTCTGAAAAAATATTTGGGCTTCTAGCAGTGTGTGGGACTTGTTCTATTACTCCATCTATACAGACCTCCATCAGGTTGCAAATTGAATATAATTTTTTTCTGCATCTAGCTCTGAAAAAATATTGGGCTTCTAGCTGTGTGGGGGACTTGTTGTATTAGTCCATCTATACTGACCTCCATCAGGTTGCAAACTGAATATATTTTTTTCTGCATCTACCTCTTGAAAAATATTGGGCTTCTAGCTGTGTGTGGGACTTGTTCTATTAATCCATCTATACAGACCTCCATCAGGTTGCAAACTGAATATAATTTTTTTCTGCATCTAGCTCTGAAAAAATATTTGGCCTTCTAGCAGTGTGTGGGACTTTCTCTATTAGTCCATCTATACTGACCTCCATCAGGTTGCAAACTGAATATAATTTTTTTCTGCATCTACCTCTGAAAAAATATTGGGCTTATAGCTGTGTGTGGGACTTGTTCTATTACTCCATCTATACTGACCTCCATCAGGTTGCAGATTGAATATAATTTTTTTCTGCATCTAGCTCTGAAAAAATATTGGGCTTCTAGTTGTGTGTGGGACTTGTTGTATTAGTCCATCTATACTGACCTCCATCAGGGTGCAAACTGAATATATTTTTTTCTGCATCTACCTCTGAAAAAATATTGGGCTTCTAGGTGTGTGGGACTTGTTCTATTAATCCATCTATACAGACCTCCATCAGGTTGCTAACTGAATATAATTGTTTTCTGCATCTAGCTCTGAAAAAATATTTGGCCTTCTAGCTGTGTGTGGGACTTTCTCTATTAGTCCATCTATACTGACCTCCATCAGGTTGCAAATTAAAAATAATTTTTATCTGCATCTAGCTCTGAAAAAATATTTGGCCTTCTAGCAGTGTGTGGGACTTTCTCTATTAGTCCATCTATACTGACCTCCATCAGGTTGCAAATTAAAAATAATTTTTATCTGCATCTAGCTCTGAAAAAATATTTGGCCTTCTAGCAGTGTGTGGGACTTGTTCTATTACTCCATCTATACAGACCTCCATCAGGTTGCAAATTGAATATAATTTTTTTCTGCATCTAGCTCTGAAAAAATATTGGGCTTCTAGCTGTGTGTGGGACTTGTTGTATTAGTCCATCTATACTGACCTCCATCAGGTTGCAAACTGAATATATTTTTTTCTGCATCTACCTCTTGAAAAATATTGGGCTTCTAGCTGTGTGTGGGACTTGTTCTATTAATCCATCTATACAGACCTCCATCAGGTTGCAAACTGAATATAATTTTTTTCTGCATCTAGCTCTGAAAAAATATTTGGCCTTCTAGCAGTGTGTGGGACTTGTTCTATTAGTCCATCTATACTGACCTCCATCAGGTTGCAAATTAAAAATAATTTTTATCTGCATCTACCTCTGAAAAAATATTTGGGCTTCTAGCTGTGTGTGGGACTTGTTGTATTAGTCCATCTATACTGACCTCCATCAGGTTGCAAACTGAATATATTTTTTTCTGCATCTACCTCTGAAAAAATATTGGGCTTCTAGCTGTGTGTGGGACTTGTTCTATTAATCCATCTATACAGACCTCCATCAGGTTGCAAACTGAATATAATTTTTTTGTGCATCTAGCTCTGAAAAAATATTTGGCCTTCTAGCAGTGTGTGGGACTTGTTCTATTAGTCCATCTATACTGACCTCCATCAGGTTGCAAATTAAAAATAATTTTTATCTGCATCTACCTCTGAAAAAATATTTGGGCTTCTAGCTGTGTGTGGGACTTGTTCTATTACTCCATCTATACTGACCTCCATCAGGTTGCAAATTGAATATAATTTTTTTCTGCATCTAGCTCTGAAAAAATATTGGGCATCTAGCTGTGTGTGGGACTTGTTGTATTAGTCCATCTATACTGACCTCCATCAGGTTGCAAATTGAATATAATTTTTTTCTGCATCTAACCCAGCCAATAGTTTTGGCCTAATACCACAGTTTGGCCACTCAGCTCTGCTCGGTTCCCATCCATTGTTTTTTTGTGCAAACAACTCCAGAGTTGTGAATTAGTTAACCATTAAAATGAGTGGAAAAAGGCCTGCTGCTGGTGGAAAGGGGAATAGGCGTGTTGGGAAGAGGAAAAAAGGTTGTGTCCGTGGGGTAGGTGTTAAAGCAACAGTAACATCTGCAGAAGAAAGACCATCTTCCAGCCAAACTAAAATGTCTACTTCTTTTAGCGGACAATGTGATAAGATCCCTTTCTTACAGCCACGCCAATCGCTACAAATTCCAGATGAGGCACAAAAACAGCAGGTGCTTCAACGGATATCAAGTGCTCCTTTAAGTGGGCTCTCCTCCACATCAACTTCAACATCACATATACTCCAGTCCTCAAAGGTGTCAGCCCAATCGCACTTGCTTCTTCACAGCTCCCAAATCTCCAGCTGCCCGTCTGAGTATGAGGTAGAACAGATGGTTGAATCTGCAGAGCTGTTTACTCATACTATAGCCTGGGAATCAGAGGTCGACTCCAGCGCTTCTGTGAATCCAGACGAGGAAATGATCCGCACTGATGCCCAGAATCTTTATGAGTCGGATCCAGGACCAGACGCAGAAGGTTCTGACCATAATGTAGACCCTCATTCCCAAACTGTAACTCCTGTTGGTGGAGACAATGAGGAAGACGATGATGAGACTCAAATACCTGATCGGAGCGACAACTTTAGTTTTTTGTCAGGGCAGGAACAGGTTGGCTCTGAGGACGACGGGTGTGATAACGCACAGGGTGATGATGATGAGGTTGGAGATCCCACTTACTGTCAACCCACAGTCAGCCAAGAGATGAGGTCAGCAGAGGAGGTGGAGGAAGATGCTAGTGACGACGAGGTCAGGTTGCGCCTTCCTGGACAGAGACGTAGTACTGGAAGCACGTCAACAA
The DNA here is from genome assembly GCF_046119375.1 of Phyllobates terribilis. Lineage (NCBI taxonomy): Eukaryota > Metazoa > Chordata > Amphibia > Anura > Dendrobatidae > Phyllobates > Phyllobates terribilis. Next base: position 16,377,696 of record NW_027362766.1, read on the forward strand.
CTGCATCCTCAAACACAACTCTGCCTCTCACCACAAGTCGTGGTGGCTCTTCAGGTCGCATGGGTGCTAAGCCTTGCATAGCCTGGGCATTTTTTCAGATCGATAAAGATGACCCAACTCGTGTTATCTGTAACATTTGTCAGCAAAAGCTAAGTAGAGGCCAAAAAATACATAGTTTGAGTACTTCATGCATGAACCGGCACATGGAGATGAAGCATAAGTTGCAGTGGGAAGCTCAGTGTGCTACAATGCGGCCTAGCCGGCCGGGCCAACCACCGTTTGCCATATCTTGTGCATCCGCGGCCTCTTCATCCTCTGTGACTGGGGGGACAGCAGTCACACCTGTTTTGAGGCGCAGACCTGCCACCTCTTTACCCGCAACAGCCAGCGTGATTGGCAGGTCATCATTTTCTTTGGAGGTGGTAACACCAGCTGGTGTTGAGCGCTGTCCGACATCAATAGCACCACCTTTGGATCAAGGCAACCTAACATGTCCGCCTGCATCTTCCTCACAGACCGGCAGTTTGCCGGGGACACCCTTATCAACCCCGTCTAAGCACAATAGCCAGCCCTCGGTCCCTCAGATGTGGACAAGTAAAAGACCATTTCCTCCTAGCCATGAGAAAGCTAAGAGGTTGAATTTCACCATCTGCAAGCTCTTGGCTACAGAAATGCTGCCTTTCCGCCTGGTGGACACAGAGGATTTTCGAGACCTTATGTCCGTCGCAGTGCCCCAGTACCAGATGCCCAGTCGGCACTACTTCTCAAAGAAAGGTGTGCCTGCGCTCCACCAGCATGTCGCACACAACATCACCGCTTCTTTGAGAAACTCTGTGTGTGACAGGGTGCATTTCACCACAGACACTTGGACGAGTAGGCATGGACAGGGGCGTTACATGTCGCTGACTGGGCACTGGGTAACTATGGTGACAGCAGGACAAGGGGCTGCTGTCCAAGTCTTCCCGTCCCCACGAGTTGTGCGTCAATGCTCTTTATGTCAAAGTTCCTCCACTGCTTCTGCCTCCTCAACCTCCTCTCGGTCTTCCACCTGCACCCAAAGCCTGTCTGGTCATGCCACAAGCTTTCTAACTGCGCAGAAGGGATCCTGCACACCTCCTTACTATGCTGGCAGTAGGGCTCAACGTCATCAGGCGGTTTTTACTTTGAAATGTCTGGGAAATGTGAGTCACACAGCTGAGGAGTTGTGGTCAGCTCTGGAGAACCAATTTCATGAATGGTTGTCTCCACTGGACCTGAAACCAGGGAAGGCCGTGTGCGACAATGCTGGAAACCTGGGTGCGGCCCTTCGCCGGGGCAATGTCACACACGTGCCTTGTATGGCTCACGTGTTGAACCTGGTTGTCCAGCAATTTTTAGCCCACTATCCCAGACTAGATGGCCTTCTGCAGAGGGCACGGTCGCTGTGTGCTCACTTTCGCCGTTCGCATCCCGCAGCTCAGCGACTTACATCTCTACAGAAGTCGTTGGGCCTGCCACTTCACCGGCTAAAATGCGATGTGCCTACCCGGTGAAATTCAACTCTGCACATGTTGCAGCGACTATGGCAGCACCGACAAGCCCTGGTGCAATACGTTCTGACGTATAGCCTGGGCCAAAGAGATCCAGACGTGGGGCAAATCACGCTGGAGGAGTGGTCTCAGATCAGGGACCTATGCACCCTTCTGCACAGTTTTGAAATGGAGACGAAGATGTTTAGTGCTGACGATGCCATTATCAGCATGACTATTCCGGTGATTTACATGCTGGAGCACATGTTAAACAGAATTCGGAGTCAGGTGGTGGCACAAGAGGAGATGGAGGAAGTAGAGGAGGAGGAATTGTATGCGGAAGGGCTAACATCTGCAAGGTCCAGACGGTCGGCAGCACCAAGGCGGCAGGCATGTGAGGGTGGGGGAGATGGTTTTACCAGGGCGCATGGTAGCAGCCAAACTAGTGAGGAAGGTGCAGGAGCCCAGGAAGAAGTGGAGGACGAACTGATGGAAGACTCATCAGATGAGGGAGACCTTGATCACATTTCTGTTGTGCGAGGTTGGGGGGAGAGGACAGAGGAAGGAAGCATGATTGTTACCTCGCCACCAACACAACAGGGACTTGGTGCTCCTGGATGCGCAACACACATGAGTGCCTTCTTGCTGCACTACCTGCAACATGACCCTCGAATTGGGAGAATTAGAAATAATCCTGACTACTGGGTTGCCACACTGTTAGATCCCCGGTACAAAAGTAAATTTGCAGAAATTATTCCTGCCATAGAAAGGGATGCACGCATGCAGGAGTATCAGCAGAGACTGTTGCAGAATCTTACATGTGCTTTTCCACAAAACACCAGTGGTGCTCGTAGTGAATCTCACAGTTCCAACTTGCCAACCGTGGGACCGTCAAGTGTTCAGCACTCAAACCATAACAGAACCACAGTATCTGCTGGTAACATCAATTTTGCGCAATCATTTCACCACTTTTTTAGCCCATCCTTTGCAAGGCCACAGGAGACAAGAAGTCTGACACATAGTCAACGCCTAGAGACGATGGTACAGGAGTATCTCCAAGTAAACATTGAAGCCATGACTGTGTCACTGGACCCTTGCTCTTTTTGGGCTTCCAATCTGGATAAATGGCCGGAGCTAGCCACTTACGCCTTGGAGATCTTGTCATGCCCCGCAGCCAGCGTTCTGTCTGAACGTGTGTTCAGCGCTGCTGGTGGTGTGCTGACAGATAAGCGCACGCGGCTCTCCACTGATAATGTAGACAGACTCACGTTCATAAAGATGAGCAAATCATGGATCCGAAACGACTTTTCTACCCCTGTGTCATCCTGGGGAGAGTAAAAGATGGATGATTGGTTAAAATCACCCTACCAACCGTTTTAAGCTTTCAAATTACTAATCATGTTTATCTGTATCTTGGCTGGAAAATAATTTGGGCTTTGTAGCAGTGTGCAGCACTGATTCTATTAGGCCATCTATAATAAGCTCCACCAGATTTAAAATTACTAATCATGTTTATCTGTATCTTGGCTGGAAAATAATTTGGGCTTTGTAGCAGTGTGCAGCACTGATCCTATTAGGCCATCTATACTAAGCTCCACCAGATTTAAAATTAATAATAATTTTTAGCTGCATCTAGCCCGGAAAATAATTTTGGGGCTCCGAGATGTGCAAGACACATAAGTGCCTTCTTGCTGCACTACCTGCAACATGACCCTCATATTGTCAGAATTCGAAGTAATCATGACTACTGGGTTGCCACACTCTTAGATCCGCCAAACTTTTCGATCAACCTTTTCATTTTAATAAAGACCAAAAAAATTATCATTTTTGAAATTATAAGCATTAGCAGGTTGTTAGAAACTGAAATCAAACAGTTTTCAACTCAAAACTTTATTCTAGGTGATGTTACATTTTCACATAGGACCCCTTGTTCGAAAGGAGCTTCTGAACTCTCTCGTCCATTGAATTTGTCAGGTTTTGGATGGTTTCTGCTTCAATTGTTTTGCATGAGGACAGAATACCCTCCCAGAGCTGTTGCTTAGATGTGAACTGCCTCCCGCCATCATAGACACTCCTTTTGATGATGCTCCAGAGGTTCTGAATGGGGTAGAGGTCAGGGGAGCATGGGGGTCACACCATAAGTTTGTCCCCTTTTATGCCCATATCAGCCAGAGATGCAGATGTTTTATGTGCAGCATGAGATGGTGCATTATCATGCAAAAAAATGATCTTGCTGTGAAATACACGGTTCTTCTTCTTGAACCATGGCAGGAAGTGCTGTTTGAGAAAATCCACATACATTATGGAGTTCATCTTTAGCGCCTTCAGGGATCCTAAAGGGGCCGACAATCTCTCCCCCCATGATTCCAGCCCAAAACATTACTCCACCTCCTCCTTGTTGGCGCTGTAGCCGTATTTGCGTGGGGTGTCCATCAACCAGCCATCCTCCACTCCATCCATCTGGACCATCGAGCGCTGCACGACACTCATCCGTGAACAAAACAGTTTTGAAATCAGTCTTCATGTAATGTTTGGCCCACTGGAGCCGTTTCTGCTTGAGTGAAGTGGATACAGGAGGTCGACAGGATGGCGTATGCACAGCTGCAAACCTCTGAAGGACCCTGCATCTTGTTGTTCGGGGGACGTTGGAGGCACCAGCAGCTTCAAAAACTTGTCTGCTGCTATGACAAGGCTTTTTTGCCGCTGCTCTTTTAACCTGACGTAATTGCTTGTAGGAAAGAGTCCTCAATTTGCCCTTATCAGCACGCACACGTGTGTACTGTGAATCAGCTACATACTTCTTGATTGCCAAGACACTTCATCCTGATCATCGCACAATGTTGATTGTAGTCATGCCTTGACCTAAACACTCCACAATTTGTTGCTTCTCAGCAGCCGACACATCCTTTTTCTTTCCCATTTTGGCAGAAAATGTAGGCTGCTTAATAATGTGAGACAGCCTTCTTAAGTAGTCTTGCCTTTCATTGAAAACACCTGCCAAACTAATTAGCACAGGTGTCTGCAATTGCTTACAGTGATATAAAGAGCCCTGACACACATCACCATCAATGAGTTTAACTGACAAACAAACAAATTCTTCCCTTATCACTCCTAAACACTTTTTGCATAATAATTTGGAACACAGTGTACATGTGCTTTTCCACAAAACACCAGTGGTTCACGTAGTGAATCTTACAGTTCTAACTTGCCAACCGTGGTCTGTATGGAGTTGTTCAATAAAGGGCCCAAAATTAAGATAACATAGATGGGAGAGGTCTCTATGAATAGGAATTCCTAAGTATTTGATACCCTGTGAGGGCCAGGCAAAGGGAAAGTTGGACTGGATGGAATCCTATATGGATTTGGGGAGGGAGACATCGAGGGCCTCAGACTTCGCTGCATTGATTTTAAAATTTGACCATGTAACAAAGTGATCTATTTCAGCCATAACAGCAGGGATGGATATATGTGATTGAGTGATATATACTAGGACATCATCAGCAAATAGAGAGCACTTGTACTCGGTGCCTCCCACCTCAATCCACCTAATATTGGGGTTATGGCGAATTGATGAGAGCAGGTGCTCTGTCACTAGGATGTATAAGAGAGGGGACAGAGAACATCCCTGCCTTGTCCCATTGGTGATTGTGAAAGGTGATGAAAATGTTCTGACGCGCCCCCTGGGCCTTGGGACACCCGGAGCCGGACCCTTTTTGGTGGATGCTGGTGGTTGTAGTCTCCGTGGCGGCGACCCGGTTCCGTGGCTCAGGGCGGTCAAACCAGTGGCGGAACTATTTATGTGGTTTTGATGTTTAAATGTCCTACTACGCCACCAGTGGATTGCGGTCAGAGTGAACCGCCGCTCCAGGGCAGACCGCTGAGGCTGGTGTTGTGGGTGCAGCAGAGCGTAGCATAACTCCCCACGGGAGGAGTATAGCTTCAGGGCAGTGTATGCGGAGGATGGGGGTGATGGTGCAGGGCAGCAGCAGTAACGACACGGAGTCAGTGATGCAGTCCAGGGCCTTTACTCACAGTTCTTATTATCCAGACCACGTCTGCAGGTAACGGCTGCCCACGTCGTACTGTGCTCACCAGGTGAGGGGCTCAGACAACTCCCAGATAACTTTGGAGCGCTTCACAGGACCCCCTTTGTGTGTCCTTTGTCTGGCCTTTCTTACCAACCCTTCTGTCTGGCTGCCTCGGGCCTCCTCTTGGTAAACTTGGCGCCAGTTTCCCTGACCCTATGTGGTGCCTTCCTAGCGGGTGTAGCGAGGGGCTGCGCCACATAAAATGTCACAGCCTCCGGTTTCTAGCTGAGGGTCATTTCCTGCCTCCACTAGTTTCGGGGACCGGTCTCCCCCTTTGGCCTGACCCCTCCACGCAGGTGGATTCGGGCGTGCGGTGGCGACTCGCCCGTCCGCACCCCTGGGATCCCTTCATTCCTCGTTCCTGGAGCCTTCTCCACTCCTCTTCGTCCTTCTCCCTCTTCCAGGCCTGGGCCTCTGTTACTAGGCCCGCCTCCGGAGCAGAGCTCATGCAGAGCCCCTGCTCCCTGCCACTTCTGCTCAGACTTCTCTGCACTGAACTAAGATGGTGCCCACCTTTTATACTCCCTTCTCAATGCACCCAGGAACTGCTTCCTCCCTGCTCCTGCACTACAGGGTTCCCCTTCCTCAGTGTTCCCTCCCCCCACTTCAGCCAGGGACAGGGACTGTCGTGTCCATCTCAGGGGCATATTGGTCGCCCTGCCCCACGGCAATGTGGTGTAATGCATGCAGGTGTCGGGTCCTGATCCACACTCCATCCTTACCTGAGAGTGAGATATCACACCTCTGGGTGAGGTGTAATACCTCTGTAGCAACCGAGCCCTCAGGGTAATACAGTTCCATTTATCTTCAGCCTAGGTGACGTATTGCGCTACAGGGCCGTGATTTTGGCTATAAAAGGGTCCCCTAGACCCCTACCCCAAGCTTTTTAAGAGAATCATATATGGCGTGCCAGGAGACTCTATGGAATGCTTTCTCAGCATCCAACGAGAGTATCTAATTACAAATTTTTAACTTCATCTAGCCCAGGAAATACTTTGTGCCTAGTAGCAGTGTCTGCTAGTCAGCGGATTATCCCGGCTGTTAAGCAAGCTACACCACCTGTAGTTTTGACACTTAATTTTTTCAAAGGAAATGCTTCGGGACCACGGGATACTCAGTGAAGAGCATCAGGAGGCACCCCAAGGCATAGGGGCTGGGACTGGCAGTAGGATGCCTTGCGGTGGACAGCCGAGCTCGATCCTTATAAAAGCTTTTTAACTGCAGCAGCTTTAGTGGACGCTACTGGAGCTGGAATTACGCGGCTGCTGGCATGAGACTTGCCCTCCAATAGATCCTTGTAAATGGATTTAAAGTGTATTCATTCAAATTAGAGAGACAATTTAAATTAAAAAGCTTAGAGCTGCCTCCACCACAGGGGGGCTCGCTCGACCCACCAGCGGACAGGCACCAGTATTGGGAGAGGGGGGCTGGCCGTCAGGGTTCACCGCGGCTCTGGCACAAACCCGGCGACACGGAGGTGGCACGGGCAGGAGCGGACTGAACGTGTCGGCTTCTCACTTTTTGGATTTAAGAAGGGCATGACATGCCTATATCTGTGTCTCCCCCTCCTTTTACTCCTCCACCTCTTTTCTTTTCGCATGACTATATGTACTTGTTACTTTTCCATGTGTTAGTTGTGTCTTCAGAGCAGTTTGTCAGCTTTTGGACACCTTTGAAGGTGTTTTCTATGTGTTTCTATGTGTTTTTGTTTGCCTGCCATTGGTTTTAACGGTGTTCGAAGGTGTTCGACGAACAGTTCGACGAACAGTTCGGCGAACACACGGGTGTTCGACGAACCGAACCGAACTCGAACACTACGGGGGTGGCTCAACACTAGTTAAGAGTGCTCATCAGAAAAAGAAAGCCTAGACAATTTTTAGTTTGCCATGCATGATAAATAAAGTTTAATGCTTCCAGATTAGAAACATTAACAAGAAAATTACAGTAAAACAATAAACATAAGATATTTATTTAGATATTTTGAATTCTGCATTTTATAGTCGTCCTGACACCAGATACAAATTGTCCAGTTCTTGCTATTATTTTATTACTGCTGTACAAGAGTATTTTTTTTTTTAATTCGTCACACGATACAAGAGATACGGGCCTTTTTTTGTAGTTATAATTTGTATGTTTTTTACCAAGAGGATGTTACTCATGTAAAGCAGCATAAGACGCACCCCTGAGGATCCTGTGAGCCATGTCGCCTTAGTAAAGACCATAAAAATTAGCACTAAATAAAAAAGTCTTGTATATCTGGAATCGTATAGTGGATTTTTAAAAGGCAAAACTCGGATTGCTCGGGAGAGCAGCGGGAAAAAAATAAATAGCAAGAATTGACCACTTTAGACCTGATGGCATCCTACGTTTGAATAATGATAAAACCATAAAAATGAGACACAATAAAGTCAGCGGTTATCCAAATATTTGTAAGACACATTAACAAAAGTGGATGCTATCTTTAGAGTCGGAGACCCTCATCCCACCAATACAACCCAGAGATTTCCAAAAATGTAGTCTATTTGCCTGAGCCTTATGGAAATTATTGTTTGTACTTGCAACATTTATTCAGCTGAGTTGTGGGATCTTCCTCTTATAAGTCCAATGCAAAAATGAATGACAAATAGAAAAAAAAAATCCAACCAACAGATGACATGAGAAATAAAAAGAACCTCTTGTGGAACCTCTTCTTCATAAGTATATAGAGAGTTTACCATTATCAATCAGAAGTGTGCACTGATCCATAGAAGGACAATTAAGTAGAAGACGTGAAAAATGGTTCTAATATCTTCAGAGAGCTGAGTTACTGAGGAATGGTGTCCACCAGCACTAACTCATGAAGTAGATGTTCTGAAATGGAATAAAAAAGCATAGGAGAGAGTGCCATACGTTTGTAGGTTTTCTAGGGCAGTAGAAGGTCCAGTTCTAGTGGTAAGACAGATTTTGAAATGTGGTCTTCTTTTTTAGTCATGATTCACTGTGATATGGAGAGACCCTCTGTAGTTAGTGGTGGCTTTCATGTTATTTAAAATGAAGGATGAGAAGGATGCATAATTCAAATAGAGATACAAGTAGCAAAAAATGGCTTCCATTATATTTCGCCTTACATCTTAACTTCCTAGATTCTTCAGAGTGTGACATTCTCCCATCTCTTGTTCTTAAGAAAGAGGAAATGTTTGAGGATTCCTAAAAAAGCTTATCTAAGCTTGAAGGGAAACTACAATAAAAAAGTACATTTTATCATTTTAACCACTTATTAGACTGAGCAATCTCTGCCTTTTCAACAATTTCCTAAACGTCCAACAAAAGAAGTCTGAGCCTAGCAACAGGTCAGGAGTCTATAGCTGACCACATTGATCTACACCAACTATCAAGCTTCTGGGGTCTGGAAGTTCTGGTAGTCTTCATTGATGATGCTTTGTCAGCACTTTAAAAACGTGAATATCTCAAGGAGAATATAACAAATAGCCAACTGGCAATGATTTCTTAAATTTTTCCATGATTCAACATGGCGAAAAATGGAAACAGAATGAAGCAACAATCTAGTATTATGAGTGCAGTATCCAAACGTAATCTATTTTCTAGAATTCTGCCCTAGTCATTGTATAAATATTTGCAGACCTTAGATTTCCAGACTTTCTTCTGCTTTGTTAGATTTATGGACACATTGCATTTTCTTAAAAAGTGTACTTAGATCTTTATTAAGGTTCCGGTTTCCTTTAATTAGATTCCAGCAGCCGAACACTTTACTTATGATAAAGAAAAAGTATATCACATAACTCAAAAAGATATCCGCTACATTTGCTCTAAATATAAAAGAAAAAGTAAAAATAGCAGTAATGAGAAAAGTTATTACAGTCCTCAAGGCTTTGATGTGGGCTTTCATGTTGGGACCTCTAAAGTTCTGTTGGACTTGATTTATATGTTTGAAAAGAGAGATGATGATGGCTGAGGCCGAGATGGAGAATATCAACATTGCACTAAATAAGAAAATCATAAAAGCAAAAATGTCTTTATTTCCAACACCCATTAATATGAGGTACTCTTGCATAGTTATGGTTGAGATGTTGGGTCTTAAATTCGATGAAATTATTTCTGGAATTTTAAAAAGCAATGGAAAACTTAGAAGTACTGACCCCACTATAATTGAAATGTAAAGCCAAGGCAAAACCTTCTGGAAGTTCCTCTGCAGCGAGATGTATAAAGTGTGCTTCACATTCACAATCTTCAGACAGAAGAAGACACAGAGCAAGGTGGAGAACCAGGCATTGCAAAAAGTGACCATAAAGCACCAAACAATGTAGACCATTGTAATCGTTAGACTCTCGTAAATAATATTAAGGAATCTAAAAGACTTGATCATCTCTTCGACAAGGTTGCACACGCTTATGCTGGTAATGATCTGATCACCTTTTTGAAGGTTTTTGTTTTTTGCCCAGTTCAGAATATTAGAGATAAAAATAAAAATGTTTATTGGCATCAAGAATAATATACTAATACAATCTACAATGTAATAATATAATATGAGTTCCATCTTCAATTTTAGATTAAACAGAAGGATGAACCTTAACCGACCACAGCCAGGGCTGCTCTAAATGATTCTTCCATTCAGCCATCAATTTAACCATATTATGATCCAAATGCAAATAACATTTGCTTGTAATCGATCGCGATGTACATTGGAAGTATAATGTTTCTATCTCAAATATGGAAATGAATAACCACAAAGAGATAGTAAACAGGTGTATGGAAATATCTAGAGCCAACTGTTTGCCTGGATCTAGTGTTTTACTTGATTTGTTTGTGAATGGCTCATTGGCGGAAGCTGATTTGTTTGGTGCCTTCAATGGAAGCTGCCCAAAAAAGTAAGTTCAACATCCATCCAGCTGCTACTAACAGATAGTAGCTTACAGAAAGAAGCAGTATAAAAATGCACACATATATATATATATTGGTATTAACCATAATACTGCTTACTTCCAACTTAGAACTATAGATAAGGAAAGATCATCCTATATAATAAGAAGGGGGAAGGCTGAGGGGGTAAACATACAATGAAGTCCATAATTTATAGACAATATAAAACGTTAATAAACTTCATACAAGCAAGTGGGGAAATACAGGGAACATGTGCCAAGAGATAAAATGTAGAAAACAGGCAAATCAAGAAGGAGTACTCATATGTACTTTGCAAGTATCAAATCACCTATGTAGGGTTTGTAAATGGATACATATACAGTGGACACCAGGACAGAAAGTTTCAAAATAACCATATGGACCTAGATACAAGTAGTAAACCAGAAGGCAAAATCCAATAATAAGACTAATATTAATTACCTGGGCAAGTGCCAGCCACTGCAGAATCTCAAACTCATGTGCATCAACCCCGAAGCGCGTTTCGGCACGAGCCTTTCTGTCATAGAAAAATTGAAAATCTTTTCTTCTTCCCTGTCATAGATATTAAAATGATATTAAGAAGTCTCTCTCCCCCCTGAAACCCCTCATTCCCTCTCCTAACTACCATTTGGCAGAGCTGACAATCTAAAGAGCTGTCTGTATGCCAATTATCACCCAGAGGAGAAGAGCTGACCCTTTGGCCAGTGGCTTCTATGCAAATTAACACACAAAGAGAGGTAGCAAATTATAGCTGTAAGGGTGCTACGAACCCAATTAAAATGTGAGGGCAGTTTCCACTGACACAGGCCTGCGATAATTTACACCTGGGTGAGGAGGGAAGGCTTCAAACATGCTCCCAATATTCCCAGAGATTCAAAGGGAATTCAACAGACATCTTAAGTCGAGCCAGCGCCAATACAGAATATGGAATATCTCAAGTTCCATATGTCTGATAATAACGGGACCTATATTTTTAGTGGTAGGGTCAGCCGGGGAACAGTGTGGATGTTTTCCCGTTGTTGTAAGCCCCTCCGGGGAGTTGTGACTCAAAAGTACAAGAATAACTGATCACAGCTATGCCATGTGTAGTATCCACGGAGAGGTAAATTCATAATAAAAAATAGGGTATCACTTTCGGGTTTCTGCGATCAACCAGTGAGGAGTTACTGAAGAAGTTAGAGTTTTTAATAAAAACATGAAGGGTGGAGCCGAGCCCACATTTTGTCAGCACAAGGGGCGTGTGGGCAGGTCCCCCCTTCATCATAAAAGAACCAACTGAAGATTGATCCATACTCATGTTGAAAGTACATATTGATGTGTAACACGGGTCATGTTTGCTGAACAGTCCAATAAGAGTGCTTCCCTCTAGCTATACAGAGTCGTGTGTGCGAACTTTATAGTAAGTTTCTTCTTTAATCCTGTTTATTTTGTGTAACTGTCTATTCTGTACTGTAAATGTCCCCTTTGTAAAATCCTTGTATATTTTTCATAACACTGCCTCCCTTTTGAATTAAATATAAAATGTAATAGTCTTGTTTCTTTTACTCTGTAATTGTTCCCTCCCCGAAGCCATATACGCTACCAGAATGCAGGCGTCCGACCAGGCCTGTATTATATTTCAAATCTGGCCGGCGGTGGCAGTGAATAATAATAATTGGGCTATCGTGAAGCTGGCAGTAACTGTACGGGGGCATATACACATATTTCATGTGATGGAATCCGGAGGTGTGACGCCATATGCTTTCTGCTCGCTTACTGATAGCTACATAGTGAGTAGTCGGGATCGTGTGCTCGCAAATCCCTGCTCAATCCTCAATGACAGCAGAGGTGGGATATTGTGTGATCTCCCCGGTGTCGTCTCTGTGACGTCCCTGACACTTTCTATCTCAAATATGGAAATTAATAACCACAAAGAGATAGTAAACAGTTTTATGGAAATATCTAGAGCCAACTTTTTGCCTGGATCTAGTGTTTTACTTGTTCTGTTTGTGAATGGCTCATTTGCAGAAGCTTATTTTTTTGGTGCCTTCAGTGGAAGCTGGCTATTATTCTTGATGCCAATAAATATTTTTATTTTTATCTTTAATATTCTGAACTGGGCAAAAAACAAAAACCTTCAAAAGGGTGATCAGATTATTGCCAGCATAAGCATATGCAACCTTGTAGAAGAGATGATCAAGTCTTTTAGATTCCTTAATATCATTTACGAGAGTCTAACGATTACAATGGTCTACATTGTTTGGTGCTTTATGGTCACTTTTTGCAATGCCTGGTTCTCCACTTTGCTCTGTGTCTTCTTCTGTCTGAAGATTGTGAATGTGAAGCACACTCTATACATCTCGCTGCAGAGGAACTTCCAGAAGGTTTAGACTTGTAATTTATGTAAAATTAAATAAGTGAAATGGCAGGGGAACAAGGTTTAAAAAGGAAGCATGGAACAATGGTAATGTTGCACACCGCAGGATAATCATGGTACCACCTTAGCTGGAACTGATGCATGCAGCATCCTAGTAACTAAGGCACCAGGCGGCGTCTCCCAGTGATGCCCAGCATTCACCAGGAAGTGACCATGCATTTGACGCGCCCCCTGGGCCATATTCTTTAGGGGAATACCCGGAGCCGGATCAGATGGGGGTTGTAGTCTTCCGAGTGGCTGTGACCCGGTCCGTGCCCAGGGTGTCAAGCTCAGAGTATGTGGCAGTCCTACAGATGTTATAAAGTTCTTAATGTCTACTACGCCACCCGTTGTATTGCGGTCACTAGGGCCGCCGCTGCAGCAGGGTCCGCTGAGGCTGATGGTGTTGGTGCAGCTTTTGGTAGTATAACCCCCAACGGGTGGGGTATAGCCTCAGGGGGTCAGGTGCAGAGGATGGGGGTTGTGGTGGTGCAGCATAGATGTTAAGTGAAGACAGAGTCGGGTTGTGCAGTTTAGGGTATTTACTCACTGCTGATGTTCCGGTCACTCCAGCTTCAAGTGACCACCCGAGCCGTGCTGCGTCCACCAGGTCCTGGATTCAGCAAACCCCCAAACAAGTCCGGAGCGTGACCCTGAGCTCTCCTTCTGTCCTTTCCTCTGGCCGTCCCCACTAGTGATCCACCTAGGTCCAGCTCCCTCGGGCCTTCTGTTGGGAGACCCTTGGCCTTGGGTTCCCTGACCCTCCACGTGGTTTGCCTTCGGGGTGGATGTGGTGGGTGGCCGTGGCAGACGCTGCCCACGGCCTCCGGTCTCTGGCTAGGGTGTGCTTTTGCCCCCACCAGTTTGGGATCCGGTACCCTATTGCCGACTCTTCACCCGGGGATTGAATTTGGGTTCTCAGAGTCCTTTCTTTTTCCCTCTCTGGGTCTTTCCTTCTCTGCTCCACTCTCTCTCTGCAGGCTCATCTGGACCTCTGCTTCTTACTGGCTCTGACAGACTGACCCTGATCTTTGATGGTGCCCACCTTATATACTCCCTCTATGTGTGAGCTCAGGTGACCAGCACCCAATGAGCTCCTATCTTTACCCAGGCTGCTCCCCCTATCTGCCCCTACACTACTTGGGATGTACCACCCCCCTCCCACTCCAGCCAGGAACAGACTCGGTCGTACCTGCACATTTCTAAGTGGGAGTACCGTCGGCCTGCCCCCCGGAAATGGGATGTGTGTAGTGCATGCAGCCTACCGAGCTCAGGTCCACACTCCATCCTTACCCGGGAGTGGAATATCACACCTCTGGGTTGAGGTGCAATACCCCTGTAGCAGCCGAATCCTCAGGGTGCTACATTCCCCCCTGGTAAATCACAGCACGTCCTCGGGCTGTAAGAACAAAACACCACAAAACATACAAATTTTTGCATAAACATATAAAACATCATACAAAACATTATATATATATATATATATATCAATAAAACTTTTCATATAAAACATTCTTGTAGACTTTTCCTCGCTTCTAGCTCCTCCTCCGGTCACTGTGCAACGCGTGACCGGGTAAAGTGCGACAGTCTTTTCTTGAAAAACTCGTGGCTTTCCTGTAAAACCAGTAGGGAGCGCTTTAGGACGCGCAACTATTTACAAGGGATATGGCCGCTCTCAGTCCTCGGCCAGGTATAAGGGAGGAATGACCGCTCTCAGTCCTCGGTCAGTGGGATTTAAGGGATAAACGGGTAAACAGTTCACACATGCTGGTCCCAACGGGGACTATATTTTCAGCAACAGTTTCTTTGGTACCCCGACGGGTAACTATGTACAGCCTCTACTCTGCCGTACTCAACGACGACGTCCTCCTGCTCTTTCTTTGTGGTTACCTCTAGCTTCATGCTGCATGTTAAACTTGATCACAGTCCCGGTGGTGCGGGGACTATGCGCTGCACGGGGGTCTCTCCTGGCCCGGCTCTTCTGCTCCGCGCTCCTTATTTGAGCTTGCTGTTCCCGGACCCGCCTCTCTCTCCGCTCCCTCTCAAAGACCTCGAGTTGTTGGCGGCAGCACTCAGCACGCTCCGCTGCAGCTGCCCGAGTCTCCTGAGTGAACCCCATGAGATCTTCTCCGGTGGGGTCCCACTCAAATTGGGCCTCTTCTAGCGGGGGCGAGATCCTCTTTACGGGCTTTGGAGCCGGGATCAGGGGTGCACACATGGCCCCAGCCTTCCTCTGCCGTTCCAGTTCATGATATTCCTGGGGCCAGATGAAAGGCTGCCCATCCGGGCACGTGTGTTGGGTAAACAGGTCCTCTCCCAGATGCGGCACTCTTGGTCTTATGGGCGCGGTGGTGTTAGCGCCCGGGTTGCCCGGGCCTTGCGGCCAGGCCTGGGGTATCTGGAAGGTGAAGGGCACCGTAAGGACGGCGGCACCCTGGGCTACTTGGCCCTGCGACCAGGCCGGGGGCTCCGCGGAGGTAGGGGGCGCTGTTGGTATTGCGGCGCCCGGGGGTACTAGGCCTTGCGACCAGGCTGGTGGTACTTCCTGCTTGGTCACGCTCGGGGTCGAGGCGTGTGACGTCACAGGGGTCGCGGCTCCCGTTTGAGGCCTAGTCTGCAGCAGTGGCGTGGCGATTACGGGCACGGCAGCATAGACTTCGGGCTCTGCGACGGGGAGCTGGGGCAGGTACGCGGTTTCCCGGTTTGGGGTAGAGACGTCCCCTTTACCTGCCTCCCTTCGTTCGGCTCCCTTCTCGGCGCCGTCTCCGGCCTTTAGTCCTCCTGCGCCATCCTCAGAGGCGGTCTGTCTCCTCGTCTTGGGTGGCGTGCTCCGCTGACAGGTCTCGGTCTGCTGGGCCATCTCACGGCTCCACTCCGCCAACGTCTCTCGCTGCACCCGGGCCATCCTCCTTGCGAGGCCCTCCAGAGCGGTCTGTGCACACTCCCGGTCTCGGGGGAGCTGTGCTAGGACCTCCACTAGGCCTAGTGGGGTCGTTGCTTCCAGCAGGCTCCTGACCAATGGGTCGGTGCTGCTCTGCTCTCCTTCTGTTGTCTCCAGCAGGCTCCTGGCCAGCGGGCCGGTGCTGCTCTGCTCTCCCTCCTCTGTTTCTAGCAGGCTCCTGGCCAACGGGCCGGTGCTGCTCTGCTTTCTCGCCATCTCCGGGTAAGCTCCTCCGATACTCTTCTCCAGGCTTCTTGCCTCCGGGTGCGCTCGCTCCAGACTGCTCCAAGCGACACCCATCTTTGCTGTCTTCTTTCGTCTCCTCCCCCTTCGAGGGCGGTCCCGGGGCCACTTGGTGATTGTCAGCTCCAGGGGCTGTTCTTTCACGCTGACAGACACCTCTAGCATCACAGTCTCTGTTGGTGGGGGCGGTTTCCACTTTTGGCGCCATTTTCGGTCCTGGCCCACGATGGGAGGTGGCCTCTTGCCACCCTCTGGCACGCCCATAATGGCGTCCGCTCTGACAAGGCGGGAAACCTTTGGAAATGGCGGGAACCGCTTCCCAGTGGCGGGAAACTCTGCAGATGGCGGGAAAACGCTGTTAATGGCGGACAACCGGCGGGAATCGACCTGTGATGGAGTCCGATGGCGGGGACCCTCCGGAACCGGCAGGAGACTTCTTTTTTAGGTAAACTCGTTCTTTTCTTCAGGCACGCAGTACCCGGGTGTTGTGGGCACGTAATCCTGCCGACTACGCCAAAGTTGACGCGCCCCCTGGGCCATATTCTTTAGGGGAATACCCGGAGCCGGATCAGATGGGGGTTGTAGTCTTCCGAGTGGCTGTGACCCGGTCCGTGCCCAGGGTGTCAAGCTCAGAGTATGTGGCAGTCCTACAGATGTTATAAAGTTCTTAATGTCGACTACGCCACCCGTTGTATTGCGGTCACTAGGGCCGCCGCTGCAGCAGGGTCCGCTGAGGCTGATGGTGTTGGTGCAGCTTTTGGTAGTATAACCCCCAACGGGTGGGGTATAGCCTCAGGGGGTCAGGTGCAGAGGATGGGGGTTGTGGTGGTGCAGCATAGATGTTAAGTGAAGACAGAGTCGGGTTGTGCAGTTTAGGGTATTTACTCACTGCTGATGTTCCGGTCACTCCAGCTTCAAGTGACCACCCGAGCCGTGCTGCGTCCACCAGGTCCTGGATTCAGCAAACCCCCAAACAAGTCCGGAGCGTGACCCTGAGCTCTCCTTCTGTCCTTTCCTCTGGCCGTCCCCACTAGTGATCCACCTAGGTCCAGCTCCCTCGGGCCTTCTGTTGGGAGACCCTTGGCCTTGGGTTCCCTGACCCTCCACGTGGTTTGCCTTCGGGGTGGATGTGGTGGGTGGCCGTGGCAGACGCTGCCCACGGCCTCCGGTCTCTGGCTAGGGTGTGCTTTTGCCCCCACCAGTTTGGGATCCGGTACCCTATTGCCGACTCTTCACCCGGGGATTGAATTTGGGTTCTCAGAGTCCTTTCTTTTTCCCTCTCTGGGTCTTTCCTTCTCTGCTCCACTCTCTCTCTGCAGGCTCATCTGGACCTCTGCTTCTTACTGGCTCTGACAGACTGACCCTGATCTTTGATGGTGCCCACCTTATATACTCCCTCTATGTGTGAGCTCAGGTGACCAGCACCCAATGAGCTCCTATCTTTACCCAGGCTGCTCCCCCTATCTGCCCCTACACTACTTGGGATGTACCACCCCCCTCCCACTCCAGCCAGGAACAGACTCGGTCGTACCTGCACATTTCTAAGTGGGAGTACCGTCGGCCTGCCCCCCGGAAATGGGATGTGTGTAGTGCATGCAGCCTACCGAGCTCAGGTCCACACTCCATCCTTACCCGGGAGTGGAATATCACACCTCTGGGTTGAGGTGCAATACCCCTGTAGCAGCCGAATCCTCAGGGTGCTACACATTGACATGACAACAGGGACGCCCAGCGGCGCCGGCATCATGTGCTGAATGACATCAGGACCAAGGGATGATCCGATGCCAAACAGCTCAGAAGATGCAAAGAGTCGGCGGATGTGCATGGACCATGGATTGCATGAGTGCAGGTGTAACTGCTTGTAGAGATGTGCGGTTGTGGATTTTAATAATCACCTAGGCAGGTTATCGATGCAAATAGTTTTATTCCTTCCGACCACGGTGAACAGCAATTCCAGGTAAATGTCCAACAGGCAATTCTCTTAGTCCTTGAGTTTCCAACCTGAGATCAGTAGTTCCACTGCCCCGTACCAGGTGATACCCACTGTCCCCCAACTTTTGGTTGGCTCACAGCTTTTTGTATCTCCCGCCGGTATATTTGCAGTCACAGCATATGCTCCTTCGGATGATGGATATCACGACCGCAGTCCGTGATACCACCCAGCTCTCAGTCCGACTAGCAATGAATCTTCTCTTTCTCCTGCACAGGCTTCAGCCCCCTGAATCGGCAGAAGAGCTCACCCCTCCCTCCCCCAGCTAATTGAGCCTTAGTGGAGATATTTTCTCAGGTAGAACCCATCCCCTTGGTTTGCATGTCAGACGACCTGTGGTGACGGAGAGAACAATGGCCCAAGGTCTCGGAGATATGGTCACTGAATGGAATAGATACCTGAGGCTGAACTGATGAGCAAACAAATCACTAACAAAACACAGCAAGCAAATTTCTAACAAAATACAAAAATAAGATCGATGAAAATGGGTGCTCAGTGCTGGAAAAGTATTTAGCAAGTGGCCAGGTCCTCACACTGCTCCCCCACAGACACAAATGTAAGAGGTCTTGCCTTTATGAGAATGAAATTTTGTATCATCCAGTTTCCTCAAAGCATATTCCATGTTGCCCTTGTGAATATACTCCACAGTCCCCATTCCACTCTGGTATACATCAGTATAATAGACAGTTCCAGCTTTTCTCATATGATCTTTCAGATCCTGCCAACTTCCTGATGGGGGAAGCCCTGAGATGAGAACTCTGTATTTAGTTAGCTGGTTCAGAGGTCTGCCCCTTCTGTGGGGTCCTCCATATCCCCCCCCCATGATCCCATGGGAAACTCTCCATATGTCCAATGAGAACCAAACTTGGATCCATTGCGACCAACCCTAGAGTGCTAACTGTTAGGTGTCAGGCATTTGCTGGATTTGAAATGGGTCCAGAACCTTCTGTGGTCTCCCATTCCTGTCCAGCCAGGTATGATGCTGCTCAGCATCATCATCAGTCCCAATGCCTAGCTGGTCCACGAGACATACAGGGTGTCTCTTGGGCCTTTGTTCCTAGCAACATGAAGGATAGGTTGCGGAGGGAGACAGGGCTGCTGAAGCCTAAGTCCATGATTCTCTGTACTGAACATGCCCGTGACATGGCGGACCGTGATTGGTGGTTTGGGAGTCAGCTGATCCGGTGACCTGGCACAACCTGATTGGTCGCGGGTGACGTCACCAATGGTGCGACGGTGGGCAGGGCTTAATCTTTAAAAGGCCCACCCACAAACATGGCGGCGCGCTCTGATCATTGAGCTGTGATGGTGTTGTGTGGACACTTGGTCTCTTGGGCTCCACGTGTTCTTTAGTTTCTGGCAGGCAGGTTTAGTGAAATAGGCAGGCTTAGATGAAATAGGCAGGTAACTTCATCTGACAGTCTGGCTCTGACAAAGGGGTTGCTTTACACCCCGAGCCGTCTTCAGACACCCTATTCCCCGTACCACCTGTAAGCCACGTGGAGAGATACTCCTCAGTCCGGTAGCACGCCGGCTGGGAACACGTATTCGCCGGCGTGAGTCACACATGCATCCTAGCGCCAACTGTGCAGTCCCTGTGCTGCAACAGGACTACAGATATATTATTTATCGCACATCTCTCGTGCAGTTAACGGAGATAGTGCGAATCCCTATTCCCGTTCCGGTGTGCTGTAACACGGAGGGGATTGTTATTTAAGTTGGTTGTTTTACCTTCTCACGCGGAAGGTGTTCGGCCGCAGTCCACCAGACTGCATCGCGGATCCCCAGTTCGGTTGCTTTCCATTATTTAATAAAGTTGTTTGCAACCATCCCCTTAACAGTATCAGAGCGCCAGGGTCTTGTCGAACATTGCTGACAACCAGCAACTGCAGCGCTATATACAGCAACTTGAGGCCAGACTTAGGACTCTGTGTAACGGGTCTGGGAGGCGGAACCTCTGAGCAACTATACAAGGGGGCGGTCCTTGTAAGGAAGCGGGTGGCTCCCAGGGAAGACGGGCAGGTAGTCACGGCAAGTGACAGGGACAGTCTCTGGGTAGAAGGGCAGGTAGTCACGGCAAGTGACAGGGACAGTCTCTGGGTAGAAGGGCAGGTAGTCACGGCAAGTGACAGGGACAGTCTCTGAGTAGAAGGACGGGTACTCACGGCAAGTGACAGGGACAGTCTCTGGGTAGAAGGACGGGTTCTCATGGCAAGTGACAGGGACAGTCTCTGGGTAGAAGGACAGCAGGCAGGTGGCTGGTGAGCGCTCCCAGGTGAGCGGGCGAGAGTCTTTGGACAGGCAGGTGGTCACGGCAAGTGACGGCAGAGCCTCCAGGTAGGCTAGCAGGCAGGTAGCAGGTGAGCGCTCCCAGGTGAGCGGGCAAGAGTCTCTGGACGGGCAGGTGGTCACGGCAAGTGACGGCAGAGCCTCCAGGTAGGCTAGCAGACAGGTAGCAGGTGAGCGCTCCCAGGTGAGCAGGCAAGAGTCTCTGGACAGGCAGGTGGTCACGGCAAGTGACGGCGGAGCCTCCAGGTAGGCTAGCAGACAGGTAGCAGGTGAGCGCTCCCAGGTGAGCGGGCAGGCTGGTCCATAGACAGACTGACAGGTGTCGGAAGGCAGACCGTCGGACCGCAGGCTTGCAAGCAGGTAAACGGATATCAGGCAGGTATCAAGCAGGAATCTGGCAGGTGACTGGCAGGTAACAGGCAGGAATCTGGCAGGTGACTGGCAGGTAACTGGTAACGGGACCTGAGGGCTGAAGCAGAGTGAAGGCTTTGCAACAACATTGCTCGGGCACCTCCATTTTGGAGGAGGTGCCTTATATATGGTGAGGTCCTCCGGCCATTGGCCGGGGACTCCTTAGGACGGCGCGCGCGGCCCCTTTAAGAGAGGGGGAGCGCGCGAACGCGCGCCCTAAGCACAGTGGCCGGAAAGCAGCACGCGCTGCCAGCAGAGCGGGAGGAGGACGCCGGGCACGGAGTGGAGAGGTGAGGGGAACAGTGTCCCTGCCTAGCAGGAGGCAGGGATGCCGACGCTACACTCTGGAACAAGCTGACCCGGTAGCTGTTATCACTGCAGTAGCTACCCAGGCGGCTTCTCAAGCAGCCAATCTGGTTAACTCGGCTGCGATAAATGCTGCGGCTGCTGCAATTGCTCCATTACCCCGTTTTGCTCTCCCGGAAAAATTTTCTGGTGACAGCAGATTCTGCAGAGGTTTTATTAACCTATGCTCCATTCAATTGGAGATGATGGAGGCACGGTTCCCCTCTGAAAGGGCCAAAGTGGGTTATGTCATCTCGTTACTCTCCCACAGGGCTCTGGAGTGGGCTACCCCTCTGTGGGAGCGCAATGACCCGGTAGTGGCAAATGTGGGTCTCTTTCTTAATGCCCTAAAGAGTGTTTTCCTAGGTCCTCAGGTCACGCATGATACGGCTCTTAAGCTTCTTGCGTTGGTCCATGGTTCGGTCACCGCCAGCCACTATGCCATCCAGTTCAGAACCTTAGCGGCTGAATTGGATTGGTCTGAGCGGTCTTTAATCCCGGTGTTCTGGAAGGGTATGGCTGGGCATATTAAAAATGCTCTATCTACCAGAGAGATTCCAACCTCCCTGGAGGAGTTAATCTCTCTCGCTAACCGAATAGATTTGCGTCATGCAGAACACAAGTTAGAGCTGGAGGTCCCCAGACCTCAGTGTCGGTTGGCACCATGCTTCTCTAGACCCATTTCAAAACCCGCGACTCCCGACCCGGTGCCGGAGGCTATGGATATATCCCGAACTGAGCCTAGCTCCTTTCATTCCCGACCTGCACATCTCTTGGAGTTCCCCGTTAATAAGGGTTCCAAGCAGTCGGGAAAACGAGTGTGTCTAACCACTGTTGGAGGAGGTGTGTTAGATTTTGGGGCTTCTTCCTCCAAATTTTTGTATAAGGTGACATTGTCCTTCAGAGCATCCGCAGTTACTGCCAAGGTGTGGATGGATTCTGGCGCCGATAGCAATTTTTTGTCATCTACGTTTGCCCAGAGGCATGCCATCCCTATAGAGTTGCTGCCAAGACCAATGAACATTAGGGTAGTCAACGGTTCACTCCTGGACACACAAATCACCCACCAGTCGATTCCCCTCACCATGTCATTTCCTCAGGGTCACCGGGAGGTTATCTCCTTTCTTATTATTCCCGGTGGATTAGATGAGGTGTTATTGGGTCTTCCATGGTTACGTTGTCACACTCCACACATTGACTGGAATACGGGGAGAATTTCTTCCTGGAGTGAGAACTGTGTGTCTCAGTGTGTGGTTACAGTCACCCGGAGGGTAGTCTCTGACCCTTCTACCGATGTGGCCCCAGTGTCCTTAAACCAGGTTCCTTCGGGGAGGACGTTCGTTCCCTCTAATCTACAAAATGAGGTGCTCTCCTGGGCTCATGCCCCTAAGATCGGAGCCCATCTTGGGGTCAAAGGTACCACAAAGTCCCTTCAACGGTCCTATTGGTGGCCCCGGTGGCGACAGGAAGTTAAGGAATATGTTCTTGCGTGTGCCTTCTGTGCGAGAGATAAATCATCCCGTCAAAGTCTGGCTGGCCTTCTCCACCCGTTACCCGTAGCGGACTCCACAGATAGAGAGTCGGCTGACACTCTTCGTCGTCCTGCTCCCGTATTCTATCCGGGCGACAGAGTGTGGCTCACGGCTCGCAATACTAAAGTATGCAGGGAATCTGCTAAGTTTGCCCCCCGCTTTATTGGTCCTTTCAAAATTTTGGCCCAAGTAAACTCTGTAATGTACCGGTTACAGTTACCACGACACCTGAGGAGTCATGACACTTTCCATGTGTCGCTCCTTAGACCCGTTCACCTGACAAAACTTGCTGAACCCCAACCTGCTATAGACACCAGGGGTGATAATCTCGAGGTGCAGGCTATTATGGGGTCTAAGATGGTTCGTGGGAAAAAAAGTTACCCAGTACACTGGAGGGGCCATGGATCTGAGGATCATCCCTGTGAATCGGTGGACCACATTCATGCTCCCCTGCTCGTTGAGGAAAATGAGCATCAAGTAGAGGTGGATGGTAATGTTAGGTGTTTGCTGGATTTGAAATGGGTCCAGAACCTTCTATGGTCTCCCATTCCTGTCCAGCTGGGGCTGATGCTGCTCAGCATCGTTGTCAGTCCCAATGCTTAGATGGTCCACGAGACGTACAGGTTGTCTCTTGGGTCTTTGTTCCTAGCAACATGAAGGATAGGTTGCGGAGGGAGACAGGGCTGCTGAAGCCTAAGTCCAGGATTCTCTGTACTGAGCATGCCCGTGACATGGCGGACCGTGATTGGTGGTTTGGGAGTCAGCTGATCCGGTGACCTGGCACCGCCTGATTGGTTGCGGGTGACGTCACCAATGGTGCGACGGTGGGCAGGGCTTAATCTTTAAAAAACCCCCCCACAAACATGGCGGCACGCTCTGATCATTGAGCTGTGATGGTGTTGTGTGGACGCTTGGTCTCTTGGGCTCCACGTGTGCTTTAGTTTCTGGCAGGCAGGTTTAGTGGAAATAGGCAGGCTAGATGAAATAGGCAGGTAGCTTCATCTGACAGTCTGGCTCTGACAAAGGGGTCGCCTTACACCCCGAGCCGTCTTCAGACACCCTATTCCCGATACCACCTGTAAGCCACGTGGAGAGATACTCCTCAGTCCGGTAGCACACCGTGCAGTTAACGGAGATAGTGCGAATCCCTATTCCCGTTCCGGTGTGCTGTAACATGGAGGGGATTGTTATTTAAGTTGGTTGTTTTACCTTCTCACCCGAAAGGTGTTCGGACGCAGTCCACCAGGCTGCATCGCGGACCCCGGGTTCAGTTGCTTTCCATTATTTAATAAAATTGTTTGCAACCGTCCCCTTAACAGCTGACTCCCAGTTAGGGAGATGGTCACTTGGCGGCCTGGTAAAGGGAGCTCTGGGGAGACAGTATCTGGGCTGACCAGGGTGATGGTAGATCCAGTGTCCCGAAGTCCCTGGGCCTCCTTATTGATGTAATTTACCTCCCCCAGATTACATTCCTTCATTGTGACAGTCATTGCATTTTGGGTATTACTCACCGCTGACATGTTGATATTGATCCTTTCCCTATTGGCTGATGCAGTGTGAACCGGTCCTTGGCTTCCGGTTACGACATTGGCCCAGTGGCACACCAATCCTGCTCCCAGATTCACAGAGTCACAGAGCCCCACAGCCTCCAAGCCCTCTACCCAGACCGGCTGCAGATGCTGGTTAATAGACTCTGAGGTGTCCCATCTAGTCCGGGACACTTCAACTTGTACCACATATGTCTCTTCTTCTTCCAGTCGGGGTAGTGGGATCCTCCCTCCCTCAGCATTCTAGCCCCATTGCAGCACAGGGTTCACAGGTTAAGGACGCGGATGATGTGGCCTAGAATGTTTCTGACATTCCCTGGCAAAGTGTCTCATGCGTCCACAGTTATGGCAGTTAAGCCCTCGTCACCCTAGAGTGATCTATTATATAGAGTCATTACACACAGAGGGATCTATTATATAGAGTCATTACACACAGAGTGATCTAGTTCAAGTGTTTATTTCTGTTAATGTTGATGATTATGGCTTACAGCCATTGAAAACACAAATGTCATTATCTCAGTAAATTAAAATAATTAATAAAAACACCTGCAAAGGCTTCCTAAGCATTTAAAAAGGTCCCTTAGTCTGTTTCAGTAGGCTCCACAATCATGGGAAAGACTGCTGACTTGACAGATGTCCAGAAGGCAGTCATTGACACACTCTACAATGTCCTAGAGTCTGGAGGAAGAGTGGAGAGGCCACAATCCAAGCTGCTTGAGGTCTAGTGTGAAGTTTCCACAATCAGTGATGGTTTGGGGGCCATGTCATCTGCTGGTGTAGGTCCGCTGAGTTTTATCAAGACCAAAGTCAGCGTAGCCGTCTACCAGGACATTTTAGAGCACTTCATGTGACTGTCCCCCAGGGCCATGGGGTACTTGGCAGCCGGGCCTCTGGATGCCGGTTTGGTGATATCATGGTGGCTGGTCCGGTCCGTGACCCAGGGCGGTCAGTGCAAAAGGGGGATATTTTTGGAAAGTTCGTGATGCCACCTGTTGTGTCTGGTGAGGATCACCAGCGCTGCAACAGTCCTCTGAGGCAGATGTTAGGGCAGCTTGTGATGGAATGGCTCCCCACAGGTTGAGCAGGCCTCAGGGCAGTGAAGTGAGGGCATGGGTTGCGCTGGGCATTGTAGTGCAGGGGGAACAATGGCGCTGATGAAAGAATGAACGGAGGCAGTACAGTGCAGTCATCCGAGATTTTACTCACATGACTTAAGACAGTCCACAAGTGCACTGTACAGGTGAAGGCCTCCCGTGTCATGCTGCGTTCACCGGGCAGGGGTTCAATCCTTCCTCAGGCAGCTTGGGAATACCTGGCAGTATTTCTCATGTTCCTATTTTGACCGTCTTCACACTGGGTCTTTCTCCCTCCTGCTCTGCGCTGCCCACTCTGAATCCTGTTCGGGTACTCTGAAGTCCCTCCTGTCCCTCGGAGTTACACAGACTTGCTTGACCCTCAGGGGACTAGAATGCGGCTTACGATCCCTCTGTCTTCTGACAGATGCGGGGCATACGGGTGCCGTCCTGCACGCGACATACCCCCTAGGATCCCTTCTTAAAACGGAGCCTACTACCTGCTCCCCTCCTGGGCCTCCAGACTTAGCCCTACTTGTGGAGCAGAGCTCCTAATGAGACTCTGCCCCCGGACTGTTCTTCTGAACTGTCCCGAGCTGTTCTTCTGAACAGCTCTCAATTATCTGCTTATCTACTCAACTGTTCTGCCACCCTAAGATGGCTTCCCTATTTATACTCCTACCAAAGTGCTCCCTCTAACTACTTCCTCCACCCACACCCACTACTGATTCCCCCTACCTTTGGGTTCCCCCCACTCCAGCCAGGGTCAGGGCTCAGCAGCTGCGCTCTGCATGTTGCCCCTCCAGCCGGCCTGGAGCAGTGTAGTGTTGGATGCAGGTATTTGGGGTCCCGGGCAGCACTCCTTCCTTACCTGAGAGAAGAGAGACACCACACCTCGGGGTGAGGTACAGTACCTCTGTGGCGACTGAACCCTCAGGGGCACCACACATGCTTCCCACTGCCGACAAGCTTTATGGAGATGGAAATGTCATTCTCCAGCAGGACTTGGCCCCTGTCCACACGGCCAAAAGTACCAATACCTGGTTTACACACAACAGTATCACTATGCTTGATTGGCAGCAAACTCGCCTGACCTTAACCCCATAGAGAATCTATTATAGAGAATCTATGGGGTATTGTCAAGAGGAAGATGAGAGACCAGACCCAACAATGCGGAAGAGCTGAAGGCGGCTATCAAAGCCACCTGGGCTTCCATAACACCTCAGCAGTGCCACAGGCTGATCGCCTCCATGCCACATTACCGCATTGATGCAGTAATTGATGCACAAGGAGCCGACCAAGTATTGAGGGCATTTACTGAACAGACATTTCAGGAGGACAACATTTCAGATTTTATAAACATTTTTCAAGCTGTTGTTATAAAATATTCTAATTTACTGAGATAATGACATTTGTGTTTTCATTGGCTGTAATCCATAATCATCAACATTAACAGAAATAAACACGTGAAATAGATCCCTCTGTGTGTAATGACTCTATATAATAGATCCCTCTGTGTGTAATGACTCTATATAATAGATCCCTCTGTGTGTAATGACTCTATATAATAGATCCCTCTGTGTGAAATGACACTATATAATAGATCACTCTGTGTGTAATGACTCTATATAATAGATCCCTCTGTGTGTAATGACTCTATATAATAGATCCCTCTGTGTGTAATGACTCTATATAATAGATCCCTCTGTGTGTAATGACTCTATATAATAGATCCCTCTGTGTGTAATGACTCTATATAATAGATCCCTCTGTGTGTAATGACTCTATATAATAGATCCCTCTGTGTGTATTGACTCTATATAATAGATCCTTCTGTGTGTAATGACTCTATGTAATAGATCCCTCTGTGTGTAATGACTCTATATAATAGATCCCTCTGTGTGAAATGACTCTATATAATAGATCACTCTGTGTGTAATGACTCTATATAATAGATCCCTCTGTGTGTATTGACTCTATATAATAGATCCTTCTGTGTGTAATGACTCTATGTAATAGATCCCTCTGTGTGTAATGACTCTATATAATAGATCCCTCTGTGTGAAATGACTCTATATAATAGATCACTCTGTGTGTAATGACTATATATAATAGATCCCTCTGCGTGTAATGGCTCTATATAATAGATTCCTCTGTGTGTAATGACTCTATATAATAGATCTCTCTGTGTGTAATGACTCTATATAATATGAGTTTCACTTTTCGTATTGAAGAACTGAAATTAATGAACTTTTTGATGATATTCTAATTTAGTGAGATGCACCTGTATGTTGTCGATATAGTGTCTTTTCACCCTGCTGTTTTCTCCATTCTGAGATACAGTGTTTGTGGTATTTTATGCGCTTATGTGTGCGGCGGGTCTCTTAAGCATGATGATCATCATATGTGGGATATGGCTGATTATATTCTCTGCCTGTGACTTGGATTGCCTGGGAGATATACAGTATCTTAACATATAGATGAAAGCATGAAATTGCATTATCGTCTCACTAGAGGAGTATGTAGAGCTGTATATAGATGAATCCAGAATGGTCCGTGTGTGCCATGGTCCCTGCACGTCTGTTGGCTCTTGACGTCTGCTGTGCTGTTTGGCATTGGATCATCCCTTGGTCCTGACATCATTCGGCACATGATACCAATGCCGCCGGGTTTTCCGGTTGCCATGGTGCTGCGTGCGTCATTGCCTGGTGGATGTTGGGAATCACTGGGAGACGCCGCCTGGTGCCTTCGTTACTATGATGCTGCATGCGTCAGTTCCTGCTAAGGCAGTGCCATGATTATCCCGCGATGTGCCATATTACCATTGGTCCGTGCCTCCTTTTAAACCTGGTTCCTCTGCCATATCACTGGCCCTTTACAAAATCTCGTGCCGAAACACGCGTCGGGGTTGACGCACATGAGTTGGAGATTCTGCAGTGGCTGGCACTTGCCCCAGGTAATTAATATTAGTTTTATTTGATTTTGCCTTCTGGTTTACTACCTGTATCTAGGTCTATATGGTGATTTTGAGACTTGCTGTCCTGGTGTCCACTGTATATGTATCCATTTACAAACCATTTTTGATGCCTACATAGGTGATTTGATACGTCCAAAGTACATATGAGTACTCCTTCTTGATTTGCCTGTTTTCCACATTTTAACTGTTTGCACGTGCTCCCTGTATTTCCCCACTTGCTTGTATGACTTTTACTAATAAAGTTTTCTACTGTCTATAAATTATGGACTTGTTTGATTGTCTGTTTAGGCCCCCCGGCCTTCCCCCTGACACCAAGACCAGCAGCGGAGACTCACCGGTGAACCAAGGAGAGGCGAGTATAGCTCGGTTTGATTAGTTATCAATAGTGTTGAGCCACCCCCGTAGTGTTCGAGTTCGGTTCGGTTCGTCGAACACCCGTGTGTTCGCCGAACTGTTCGTCGAACTGTTCTTCGAACACCTTCGAACACCGTTAAAACCAATGGCAGGCAAACAAAAACACATAGAAACACATAGAAAACACCTTCAAAGGTGTCCAAAAGCTGACAAACTGCTCAGAAGACATAACTAACACATGGAAAAGTGACAAGTACATATAGTCATGCGAAAATAAAAGAGGTGGAGGAGTAAAAGGAGGGGGAGACACAGATATAGGCATGTCATGCCCTTCTAAAATCCAAAAAGTGAGAAGCCGACACGGCCAGTCCGCTCCTGCCCGTGCCACCTCCGTGTCGCCGGGTTTGTACCAGAGCCGCGGTGAACCCTGACGGCCAGCCCCCCTCTCCCAATACTGGTGCCTGTCCGCTGGTGGGTCGAGCGAGCCCCCCTGTGGTGGAGGCAGCTCTAAGCTTTTTAATTTAAATTGTCTCTCTAATTTGAATAAATACACTTTAAATCCATTTACAAGGATCTATTGGAGGGCAAGTCTCATGCCAGCAGCCGCGTAATTCCAGCTCCAGTAGCGTCCACTAAAGCTGCTGCAGTTAAAAAGCTTTAATAAGGATCGAGCTCGGCTGTCCACCGCAAGGCATCCTACTGCCAGTCCGAGCCCCTATGCCTTGGGGTGCCTCCTGATGCTCTTCACTGAGTATCCCGTGGTCACGAAGCATTTCCTTTGAAAAAATGAAGTGTCCAAACTACAGGTGGTGTAGCTTGCTTAACAGCCGGGATAATCCGCTGACTAGCAGACACTGCTACTAGGCACAAAGTATTTCCTGGGCTAGATGCAGTTAAAAATTTGTAATTAGATACTCTCGTTGGATGCTGAGAAAGCATTCCATAGAGTCTCCTGGCACGCCATATATGATTCTCTTAAAAAGCTTGGGGTAGGGGTCTAGGGGACCCTTTTATAGCCAAAATCACGGCCCTGTATCGCAATACGTCACCTAGGCTGAAGATAAATGGAACTGTAGCACCCTGAGGGCTCGGTTGCTACAGAGGTATTGCACCTCACTCAGAGGTGTGATATCTCACTCTCAGGTAAGGATGTAGTGTGGATCAGGACCCGACACCTGCATGCATTACACCACATTGCCGTGGGGCAGGGCGACCAATATGCCCCTGAGATGGGCACGACAGTCCCTGTCCCTGGCTGGAGTGGGGGGAGGGAACACTGAGGAAGGGGAACCCTGTAGTGCAGGAGCAGGGAGGAAGCAGTTCCTGGGTGCATTGAGAAGGGAGTATAAAAGGTGGGCACCATCTTAGTTCAGTGCAGAGAAGTCTGAGCAGAAGTGGCAGGGAGCAGGGGCTCTGCATGAGCTCTGCTCCGGAGGCGGGCCTAGTAACAGAGGCCCAGGCCTGGAAGAGGGAGAAGGAAGGAAGAGGAGCGGAGAAGGCTCCAGGAACGAGGAACGAAGGGATCTCAGGGGTGCGGACGGGCGAGTCGCCACCGCACGCCCGAATCCACCTGCGTGGAGGGGTCAGGCCAAAGGGGGAGACCGGTCCCCGAAACTAGTGGAGGCAGGAAACGACCCTCAGCTAGAAACAGGAGGCTGTGACATTTTATGTGGCGCAGCCCCTCGCTACACCCGCTAGGAAGGCACCACATAGGGTCAGGGAAACTGGCGCCAAGTTTACCAAGAGGAGGCCCGAGGCAGCCGGACAGAAGGGTTGGTAAGAAAGGCCAGACAAAGGACACACAAAGGGGGTCCTGTGAAGCACTCCAAAGTTATCTGGGAGTTGTCTGAGCCCCTCACCTGGTGAGCACAGTACGACGTGGGCAGCCGTTACCTGCAGACGTGGTCTGGATAATAAGAACTGTGAGTAAAGGCCCTGGACTGCATCACTGACTCCGTGTCATTACTGCTGCTGCCCTGCACCATCACCCCCATCCTCCGCATACACTGCCCTGAGGCTATACTCCTCCCGTGGGGAGTTATGCTACGCTCTGCTGCACCCACAACACCAGCCTCAGCGGTCTGCCCTGGAGCGGCGGTTCACTCTGACCGCAATCCACGGGTGGCGTAGTCGGACATTTAAACATCAAAACCACATAAATAGTTCCGCCACTGGTTTGACCGCCCTGAGCCACGGAACCGGGTTGCCGCCACGGAGACTACAACCACCAGCATCCACCAAAAAGGGTCCGGCTCCGGGTGTCCCAAGGCCCAGGGGGCGCGTCAGAACATTTTCATCACCTTTCACAATCACCAATGGGACAAGGCAGGGATGTTCTCTGTCCCCTCTCTTATACATCCTAGTGACGGAGCACCTGCTCTCATCAATTCGCCATAACCCCAATATTAGGTGGATTGAGGTGGGAGGCACCGAGTACAAGTGCTCTCTATTTGCTGATGATGTCCTAGTATATATCACTCAATCACATATATCCATCCATGCTGTTATGGCTGAAATAGATCACTTTGTTACATGGTCAAATTTTAAAATCAATGCAGCGAAGTCTGAGGCCCTCGATGTCTCCCTCCCCAAATCCATATAGGATTCCATCCAGTCCAACTTTCCCTTTGCCTGGCCCTCACAGGGTATCAAATACTTAGGAATTCCTATTCATAGAGACCTCTCCCATCTATGTTATCTTAATTTTGGGCCCTTTATTGAACAACTCCATACAGACCACGGTTGGCAAGTTAGAACTGTAAGATTCACTACGTGAACCACTGGTGTTTTGTGGAAAAGCACATGTACACTGTGTTCCAAATTATTATGCAAAAAGTGTTTAGGAGTGATAAGGGAAGAATTTGTTTGTTTGTCAGTTAAACTCATTGATGGTGATGTGTGTCAGGGCTCTTTATATCACTGTAAGCAATTGCAGACACCTGTGCTAATTAGTTTGGCAGGTGTGTCCAATGAAAGGCAAGACTACTTAAGAAGGCTGTCTCACATTATTAAGCAGCCTACATTTTCTGCCAAAATGGGAAAGAAAAAGGATGTGTCGGCTGCTGAGAAGCAACAAATTGTGGAGTGTTTAGGTCAAGGCATGACTACAATCAACATTGTGCGATGATCAGGATGAAGTGTCTTGGCAATCAAGAAGTATGTAGCTGATTCACAGTACACACGTGTGCGTGCTGATAAGGGCAAATTGAGGACTCTTTCCTACAGGCAATTACATCAGGTTGAAAGAGCAGCAGCAAAAAAGCCTTGTCATAGCAGCAGACAAGTTTTTGAAGCTGCTTGTGCCTCCAACGTCCCCCGAACAACAAGATGCAGGGTCCTTCAGAGGTTTGCAGCTGTGCATACGCCATCCTGTCGACCTCCTCTATCCACTTCACACAAGCAGAAACGGCTCCAGTGGGCCAAACATTACATGAAGACTGATTTCAAAACTGTTTTGTTCACGGATGAGTGCCGTGCAGCGCTCGATGATCCAGATGGATGGAGTGGAGGATGGCTGGTTGATGGACACCCCACGCAAACACGGCTACAGCGCCAAGAAGGAGGAGGTGGAGTAATGTTTTGGGCTGGAATCATGGGGAGAGAGATTGTCGGCCCCTTTAGGATCCCTGAAGGCGCTAAAGATGAACTCTATAATGTATGTGGATTTTCTCAAACAGCACTTCCTGCCATGGTTCAAGAAGAAGAACCGTGTATTTCACAGCAAGATCATTTTTCTGCATGATAATGCACCATCTCATGCTGCACATAAAACATCTGCATCTCTGGCTGATATGGGCATAAAAGGGGACAAACTTATGGTGTGACCCCCATGCTCCCCTGACCTCTACCCCATTCAGAACCTTTGGAGCATCATTAAAAGGAGTGTCTATGATGGCGGGAGGCAGTTCACATCTAAGCAACAGCTCTGGGAGGGTATTCTGTCCTCATGCAAAACAATTGAAGCAGAAACCATCCAAAACCTGACAAATTCAATGGACGAGAGAGTTCAGAAGCTCCTTTCGAACAAGGGGTCCTATGTGAAAATGTAACATCACCTAGAATAAAGTTTTGAGTTGAAAACTGTTTGATTTCAGTTTCTAACAACCTGCTAATGCTTATAATTTCAAAAATGACCATTTTTTTGGTCTTTATTAAAATGAAAAGGTTGATCGAAAAGTTTGGGGGATCTAAGAGTGTGGCAACCCAGTAGTCATGATTACTTCGAATTCTGACAATATGAGGGTCATGCTGCAGGTAGTGCAGCAAGAAGGCACTTATGTGTCTTGCGCATCTCGGAGCCCCAAAATTATTTTCCGGGCTAGATGCAGCTAAAATTTATTATTAATTTTAAATCTGGTGAAGCTTTAGTATAGATGGCCTAATAGGATCAGTGCTGCACACTGCTACAAAGCCCAAATTATTTTCCAGTCAAGATACAGATAAACATGATTAGTAATTTTAAATCTGGTGGAGCTTATTATAGATGGCCTAATAGAATCAGTGCTGCACACTGCTACAAAGCCCAAATTATTTTCCAGCCAAGATACAGATAAACATGATTAGTAATTTGAAAGCTTAAAACGGTTGGTAGGGTGATTTTAACCAATCATCAAGCTTTAACTCTCCCCAGGATGACACAGGAGTAGAAAAGTCGTTTCGGATCCATGATTTGTTCATCTTTATGAACGTGAGTCTGTCTACATTATCAGTGGAGAGCCGCGTGCGCTTATCTGTCAGCACACCACCAGCAGCGCTGAACACACGTTCAGACAGAACGCTGGCTGCGGGGCATGACAAGATCTCCAAGGCGTAAGTGGCTAGCTCCGGCCATTTATCCAGATTGGAAGCCCAAAAAGAGCAAGGGTCCAGTGACACAGTCGTGGCTTCAATGTTTACTTGGAGATACTCCTGTACCATTGTCTCTAGGCGTTGACTATGTGTCAGACTTCTTGTCTCCTGTGGCCTTGCAAAGGATGGGCTAAAAAAGTGGTGAAATGATTCCGCAAAATTGATGTTACCAGCAGATACTGTGGTTCTGTTACGGTTTGAGTGCTGAACACTTGACGGTCCCACGGTTGGCAAGTTGGAACTGTGAGATTCACTACGTGCACCACTGGTATTTTGTGGAAAAGCACATGTAAGATTCTGCAACAGTCTCTGCTGATGCTCCTGCATGCGTGCATCCCTTTCTATGGCAGGAATAATTTCTGCAAATTTACTTTTGTACCGGGGATCTAACAGTGTGGCAACCCAGTAGTCAGGATTATTTCTAATTCTCACAATTCGAGGGTCATGTTGCAGGTAGTGCAGCAAGAAGGCACTCATGTGTGTTGCGCATCCAGGAGCACCAAGTCCCTGTTGTGTTGGTGGCGAGGTAACAATCATGCTTCCTTCCTCTGTCCTCTCCCCCCAACCTCGCACAACAGAAATGTGATCAAGGTCTCCCTCATCTGATGAGTCTTCCATCAGTTCGTCCTTCACTTCTTCCTGGGCTCCTGCACCTTCCTCACTAGTTTGGCTGCTACCATGCGCCCTGGTAAAACCATCTCCCCCACCCTCACATGCCTGCCGCCTTGGTGCTGCCGACTGTCTGGACCTTGCAGATGTTAGCCCTTCCGCATACAACTCCTCCTCCTCTACTTCCTCCACCTCCTCTTGTGCCACCACCTGACTCCGAATTCTGTTTAACATGTGCTCCAGCATGTAAATCACCGGAATAGTCATGCTGATAATGGCATCGTCAGCACTAAACATCTTCGTCGCCATTTCAAAACTGTGCAGAAGGGTGCATAGGTCCCTGATCTGAGACCACTTCTCCAGCGTGATTTGCCCCACCTCTGGATCTCGTTGGCCCAGGCTATACGTCAGAACGTATTGCACCAGGGCTTGTCGGTGCTGCCACAGTCGCTGCAACATGTGCAGAGTTGAATTCCACCGGGTAGGCACATCGCATTTTAGCCGGTGAAGTGGCAGGCCCAACGACTTCTGTAGAGATGTAAGTCGCTGAGCTGCGGGATGCAAACGGCGAAAGTGAGCACACAGCGACCGTGCCCTCTGCAGAAGGCCATCTAGTCTGGGATAGTGGGCTAAAAATTGCTGGACAACCAGGTTCAACACGTGAGCCATACAAGGCACGTGTGTGACATTGCCCCGGCGAAGGGCCGCACCCAGGTTTGCAGCATTGTCGCACACGGCCTTCGCTGGTTTCAGGTCCAGTGGAGACAACCATTCATGAAATTGGTTCTCCAGAGCTGACCACAACTCCTCAGCTGTGTAACTCACATTTCCCAGACATTTCAATGTAAAAACCGCCTTATGACGTTGAGCCCTTCTGCCAGCATAGTAAGGAGGTGTGCAGGATCCCTTCTGCGCAGTTAGAATGCTTGTGGCATGACCAGACAGGCTTTGGGTGCAGGTGGAAGACCGAGAGGAGGTTGAGGAGGCAGAAGCAGTGGAGGAACTTTGACATAAAGAGGATTGACGCACAACTCGTGGGGACGGCAAGACTTGGACAGCAGCCCCTTGTCCTGCTGTCACCATAGTTACCCAGTGCCCAGTCAGCGACATGTAACGCCCCTGTCCATGCCTACTCGTCCAAGTGTCTGTGGTGAAATGCACCCTGTCACACACAGAGTTTCTCAAAGAAGCGGTGATGTTGTGTGCGACATGCTGGTGAAGTGCAGGCACACCTTTCTTTGAGAAGTAGTGCCGACTGGGCATCTGGTACTGGGGCACTGCGACGGACATAAGGTCTCGAAAATCCTCTGTGTCCACCAGGCGGAAAGGCAGCATTTCTGTAGCCAAGAACTTGCAGATGGTGAAATTCAACCTCTTAGCTTTCTCATGGATAGGAGGAAATGGTCTTTTACTTGTCCACATCTGAGGGACCGAGGGCTGGCTATTGTGCTTAGACGGGGTTGATAAGGGTGTCCCCGGCAAACTGCCGGTCTGTGAGGAAGATGCAGGCGGACATGTTAGGTTGCCTTGATCCAAAGGTGGTGCTATCGATGTCGGACAGCGCTCAACACCAGCTGGTGTTACCACCTCCAAAGAAAATGATGACCTGCCAATCACGCTGGCTGTTGCGGGTAAAGAGGTGGCAGGTCTGCGCCCCAAAACAGGTGTGACTGCTGTCCCCCCAGTCACAGAGGATGAAGAGGCCGCGGATGCACAAGATATGGCAGACGGTGGTTGGCCCGGCCGGCTAGGCCGCATTGTAGCACACTGAGCTTCCCACTGCAACTTATGCTTCATGTCCATGTGCTGGTTCATGCATGAAGTACTCAAACTATGTATTTTTTGGCCTCTACTTAGCTTTTGCTGACAAATGTTACAGATAACACGAGTTGGGTCATCTTTATCGATCTGAAAAAATGCCCAGGCTATGCAAGGCTTAGCACCCATGTGACCTGAAGAGCCACCACGACTTGTGGTGAGAGGCAGAGTTGTGTTTGAGGATGCAGTTGTTGACGTGCTTCCAGTACTACGTCTCTGTCCAGGAAGGCGCAACCTGACCTCGTCGTCACTAGCATCTTCCTCCACCTCCTCTGCTGACCTCATCTCTTGGCTGACTGTGGGTTGACAGTAAGTGGGATCTCCAACCTCATCATCATCATCCTGTGCGTTATCACACCCGTCGTCCTCAGAGCCAACCTGTTCCTGCCCTGACAAAAAACTAAAGTTGTCGCTCCAATCAGGTATTTGAGTCTTATCATCGTCTTCCTCATTGTCTCCACCAACAGGAGTTACAGTTTGGGAATGAGGGTCTACATTATGGTCAGAACCTTCTGCGTCTGGTCCTGGATCCGACTCATAAAGATTCTGGGCATCAGTGCAGATCATTTCCTCGTCTGGATTCACAGAAGCGCTG
Source organism: Phyllobates terribilis (assembly GCF_046119375.1). Classification (NCBI taxonomy): domain Eukaryota; kingdom Metazoa; phylum Chordata; class Amphibia; order Anura; family Dendrobatidae; genus Phyllobates; species Phyllobates terribilis. Next base: position 16,414,155 of record NW_027362766.1, read on the forward strand.
TAGTCAACCTCTGATTCCCAGGCTATAGTATGAGTAAACAGCTCTGCAGACTCAACCATCTGTTCTACCTCATACTCAGACGGGCAGCTGGAGATTTGGGAGCTGTGAGGAAGCAAGTGCGATTGGGGTGACACCTTTGAGGACTGGAGTATTTGTGATGTTGAAGTTGATGTGGAGGAGAGCCCACTTAAAGGAGCACTTGATATCCGTTGAAGCACCTGCTGTTTTTGTGCCTCATCTGGAATTTGTAGCGATTGGTGTGGCCGTAAGAAAGGGATCTTATCACATTGTCCGCTAAAAGAAGTAGACATTTTAGTTTGGCTGGAAGATGGTCTTTCTTCTGCAGATGTTACTGTTGCTTTAACACCTACCCCACGGACACAACCTTTTTTCCCATTCCCAACACGCCTATTCCCCTTTCCACCAGCAGCAGGCCTTTTTCCACTCATTTTGGTGGTTAACTAATTAACAACTCTGGAGTTGTTTCCACAAAAAAACAATGGATGGGAACCGAGCAGAGCTGAGTGGCCAAACTGTGGTATTAGGCCAAAACTATTGGCTGGGTTAGATGCAGAAAAAAATTATATTCAATTTGCAACCTGATGTTGGTCAGTATAGATGGACTAATAGAGAAAGTCCCACACACTGCTAGAAGGCCAAATATTTTTTCAGAGCTAGATGCAGAAAAAAATATATTCAGTTTGCAACCTGATGGAGGTCTGTATAGATGGATTAATAGAACAAGTCCCACACACAGCTAGAAGCCCAATATTTTTTCAGAGGTAGATGCAGAAAAAAATATATTCAGTTTGCAACCTGATGGAGGTCAGTATAGATGGACTAATACAACAAGTCCCACACACAGCTAGAAGCCCAATATTTTTTCAGAGGTAGATGCAGAAAAAAATATATTCAGTTTGCAACCTGATGGAGGTCTGTATAGATGGATTAATAGAACAAGTCCCACACACAGCTAGAAGCCCAATATTTTTTCAGAGGTAGATGCAGAAAAAAATATATTCAATTTGCAACCTGATGGAGGTCAGTATAGATGGACTAATACAACAAGTCCCACACACAGCTAGAAGCCCAATATTTTTTTCAGAGGTAGATGCAGAAAAAAATATATTCAATTTGCAACCTGATGGAGGTCTGTATAGATGGACTAATACAACAAGTCCCACACACAGCTAGAAGCCCAATATTTTTTTAGAGGTAGATGCAGAAAAAAATATATTCAGTTTGCAACCTGATGGAGGTCTGTATAGATGGATTAATAGAACAAGTCCCACACACAGCTAGAAGCCCAATATTTTTTCAGAGGTAGATGCAGGAAAAAATATATTCAGTTTGCAACCTGATGGAGGTCAGTATAGATGGACTAATACAACAAGTCCCACACACGGCTAGAAGCCCAATATTTTTTCAGAGGTAGATGCAGAAAAAAATATATTCAGTTTGCAACCTGATGGAGGTCTGTATAGATGGATTAATAGAACAAGTCCCACACACAGCTAGAAGCCCAATATTTTTTCAGAGGTAGATGCAGAAAAAAATATATTCACTTTGCAACCTGATGGAGGTCTGTATAGATGGATTAATAGAACAAGTCCCACACACAGCTTAGAAGCCCAATATTTTTTCAGAGGTAGATGCAGAAAAAAATATATTCAGTTTGCAACCTGATGGAGGTCTGTATAGATGGATTAATAGAACAAGTCCCACACACAGCTAGAAGCCCAATATTTTTTCAGAGGTAGATGCAGAAAAAAATATATTCAGTTTGCAACCTGATGGAGGTCAGTATAGATGGACTAATACAACAAGTCCCACACACAGCTAGCAGCCCAATATTTTTTCAGAGGTAGATGCAGAAAAAAATATATTCAGTTTGCAACCTGATGGAGGTCAGTATAGATGGATTAATAGAACAAGTCCCACACACAGCTAGAAGCCCAATATTTTTTCAGAGGTAGATGCAGAAAGAAATATATTCAGTTTGCAACCTGATGGAGGTCTGTATAGATGGATTAATAGAACAAGTCCCACACACAGCTAGAAGCCCAATATTTTTTCAGAGGTAGATGCAGAAAAAAATATATTCAGTTTGCAACCTGATGGAGGTCTGTATAGATGGATTAATAGAACAAGTCCCACACACAGCTAGAAGCCCAATATTTTTTCAGAGGTAGATGCAGAAAAAAATATATTCAGTTTGCAACCTGATGGAGGTCTGTATAGATGGATTAATAGAACAAGTCCCACACACAGCTAGAAGCCCAATATTTTTTCAGAGGTAGATGCAGAAAAAAATATATTCAGTTTGCAACCTGATGGAGGTCAGTATAGATGGACTAATACAACAAGTCCCACACACAGCTAGAAGCCCAATATTTTTTCAGAGGTAGATGCAGAAAAAAATATATTCAGTTTGCAACCTGATGGAGGTCTGTATAGATGGATTAATAGAACAAGTCCCACACACAGCTAGAAGCCCAATATTTTTTCAGAGGTAGATGCAGAAAAAAATATATTCAGTTTGCAACCTGATGGAGGTCTGTATAGATGGATTAATAGAACAAGTCCCACACACAGCTAGAAGCCCAATATTTTTTCAGAGGTAGATGCAGAAAAAAATATATTCAGTTTGCAACCTGATGGAGGTCTGTATAGATGGATTAATAGAACAAGTCCCACACACAGCTAGAAGCCCAATATTTTTTCAGAGGTAGATGAAGAAAAAAATATATGCAGTTTGCAACCTGATGGAGGTCAGTATAGATGGACTAATACTCAAGTTCCACACACAGCTAGAAGCCCAATATTTTTTCAGAGCTAGATGCAGAAAAAAATTATATTCAATTTGCAACCTGATGGAGGTCAGTATAGATGGACTAATAGAATGATGCTATGCCCAAAAGATTTTACTTCACTAGGTGCAGTAAAAAAATTGGTATTCCATACACAGGTGGTATATCTTGCAACACAGATAGGCTACTCCACTGACTAACACACTCTGCAATAGGCCAAAAAGGATTAGCTTTGCTAGATTCAGCCAAATGCTGTGAAAAAAACTTGCACAGCACTGGCACAGACCTGCCTGGCAAAAACTGATAGGAACTGATGTAACCTAGTCCTGAAAAGGACTCCAATTACAATTAGTCTTTACTCCCACAATCTATCTATTTAAGAGCACAGACCTGCCTGATAAAAGTCGTAGGAAATGCTGTAACCTAGTCCTTAAAAGGACTGCAATCACAACTATTCCCTACTCCCAAGCTATCTGTAGATTTGTGCGAAAATTGGCTTGAAATTAACAAGGTATAGCGCACACAGCAACAGCGGTGCCGTCTAACACACAGCTGCAGCAGTGAGAAAATGGTGGCGACGGGGAAAATGTCTTGGTCTTATAGGGCAAGGACATGTGACATACACTGCCAATGACACATGCCCTTGCTTGTGTGAAAAAAAGCACTTCGCTCCGTGTGTGCGCTGCTGATAGGCTGACAGATTGCACCTCCCCACTGTAAATGCGGGAAAGAGGAAAAAAAATGGAGATCTTCATTGTTCCTGCAGAGATCCATCCCCTGCCCCTCCCCCCACCCCGCTGTACACTCAAACTGCGTATTAACATTAATTTTCATCATTACTGAGAAAAAATCCAGTTATGATTTTGGTGCACGAACAGTTATCGAACATAACCTCGAACAGCCGAATTTTTCTCAAATTGTTCGTGTTCGCCGAACGGCTCGAACACCGCCCAAAACAGCTCGAATTTGAGATTGGCGAACAGTTCGAGTAGAACAACGCTCATCTCTACTCATGGGCGTGGGGAGCAGTGAATATTCATGCTCCTTAATAGCGGCACACAGTGTAGCCGCGCTGCGGCTCCTGATGGTGCCGGAGTCGCCTGTGACCGCTGTTAAAGGGCATGAATATTCAACCTCTCTCCACGCCCATGGGTGTGGGGAGGGGGTGAATATTCTTGCCCTTTAATAAGCTGGCACACGCGATAGCCCGGCAGCAGCAGGAGCCGCGCTGTGGCTACGCTGTGTGCCGGCTATGAAGGAGAGTGAAGTCACTGCTCTCCACGCACACAGTCCCGGCGTGGGGAGCAGTGACTTCCGTCAGCTGATCTCTCCTTGTGAGCCGCGCATGGCAGTGACGTCATGCGCAGCTCACATGGAGAGATCAGTGCAGGCAGACAAGACGCAGCGCTGGAGGAGAGAAGAAAGGTGAGTAGGAGTTTATTTTTTTTTTATGTGCAGCATGATGTGGATTAGGGGGGCCATGCATACCAGGACAGGGATTAGGGGTGCCATGCATACCAGGATGGGGATTAGGGGTGCCATGCATACCAGGACAGGGATGAAGGGTACCATGCATATCAGGATAGGGATGAGCGGTGCCATGCATACCAGGACAGGGATGAGGGGTGCTATGCATACCAGGATAGGGATTAGGGGTGCCATGCATATCAGGATAGGGATGAGGGGTGCCATGCATACCAGGACAGGGATGGGGGGTGCCATGCATACCAGGATAGGGATTAGGGGTGCCATGCATATCAGGATAGGGATGAGGGGTGCCATGCATACCAGGACAGGGATGAGGGGTGCCATGCATACCAGGATGGGGATTAGGGGTGCCATGCATACCAGGATGGGGATTAGGGGTGCCATGCATACCAGGACAGGGATGAGGGGTGCCATGCATATCAGGATAAGGATGAGGAGTGCCATGCATACCAGGATGTGGATTGCTGTGCCATGCATACCAGGATGGGGATTGCTGTGCCATGCATACCAGGATGGGGATTGCTGTGCCATGCATACCAGGATGGGGATTAGGGGTGCCATGCTTACCAGGATAGGGATGAGGGATGCCATGCATACCAGGATGGGGATGAGGTGTGCCATGGATACCAGGATAGGGATGAGGGGTGCCATGCATACCAGGATGGGGATGAGGTGTGCCATGCATACCAGGATGGGGATGAGGGGTGCCATGCATACCAGGATGGGGATGAGGGGTGCCAGGCATACCAGGATGGGGATGAGGGGTGCCACACATACCAGGATTGGGGGGTGCCATGCATACCAGGATAGGGATGAGGGGTGCCATGCATACCAGGACAGGGATGAGGGGTGCCATGCATACCAGGACTGGGATGAGAGGTGCCATGCATACCAGGACTGGGATGAGGGGTGCCATGCATACCAGGACAGGGATGCTAGGCATACCAGGATGGGGATGGGGACCACGTATAAAAGGAAGGGGGGGCATATATACCAGGATGGGGGATATTGTCAGAATTGAGGGACATTACCCCTATACCAGTGTCAGCAGAAGACCCATTCCCCCTTAAAAGTGCATCATGACCACATTTTTTGCTTAAATTTTTTTTTTTCCTCCTCTAAAACTAAGGTGCGTCTTATGGTCCGAAAAATACGGTAGTTTCAACTCTAAAAGGGAAATTCACTTTATACCATGTTCTTGTCTGATTGATGCCAGTTTGAAAGAAGCTGTGGAGCCCTGCCCAAAGTACAATAAGTTATTCTATCATTTCCATGTAGTGATAACTTTCTAAACTTCAGTAGAAGTTTGATGGACTAGTCCAATTTCTGATTGTAGATAAATACAATGACATGGGAACAGAGATTCTAGGAAAACTAGAATCTGGCTCAATATGTAAAGGACAACAGATCATCACGGTGCCAAACAAGTACAATGTTGAAGTTCTACGCTTCCTCACTGATGAAATAGACACTTAGCAGATAGCACCTTGTAAAATTCCAAAGATCAGTATTGAAGAAGCAAGGCCACTATAAGCAAGGCAAGACTGGCCAGCTAGCAATTCTGGCAAATACCAGATGAGCCAGGACGCTAATACTGCTAACAGTTGTTATGGGGCACAAAGCCCATCGCTTACCCTGGGCCTCCTATGCGGCTGTGCCCTGCCGGAGGCAGTGTAATGTTATCATTGCAAGGTCCAATGTTATCATTGCATAGTGCTTCCTTCATCTACAGCGAGGTGAGACAGAAGATGAACTGGAGGCTTCGGAGTACGAGGTGCCTGTATTAGGAGAGTAAAAGGATTTTAATTTTGAGGGGCTGTGGGGGACCATCATACCATATAGGGTGATGTTGGAGTACCATCATACTTTATAGGATGCTGTGGGGGACCTTCATATTATATGGGGAGAGCATCATGCTATATGGGGGCTTTTTGGGGACCATCATATTATATAGGATGTTGTGGGGGGAATAGTAAACTATATGGGGGACAATCATACTATATGAGGGGGTGTTGGTGGGACCATCATACTATATAGGGTGCTGTTAATAGAGACGGGTTGCATCTCATACTAGTATCTCATACTATCCTTAATAAATAAAAAACAAGTATTAGTTTGGCAAGGCTACGGTTAGGTGGATTCATAACTGGCTCAGTGATCGTACTCAAAGAGTGATAATAAATGGTGGCACATCCAATTCTAAGAGTTGTTTCAAGTGGGGTACCACAAGGCTCTGTCTTTATCCCAGTAGTGGTCAACATTTTATGAATGATCTAGATAAGGGAACTGAAGGTAAACTAATCAAATTTGCAGATGATGCAAAGCCAGAAGGGCTAGCTAACGCTAGAGAAGACAGAGAAAGGATTCAGAAGGATCTAGATAAGCTTCAAGGGAACCTGTCATGTCCTGTCTACTATGTAAACTGCCCCCATTGCGTGAAGTAATGTGCATCACTAACATGCTTTTTTCATTTAAATTGGGGCTAATATAATGAGTATACAGCACGTTATGTACTTATATCCTATCTGCTCGTTCAGTCATAGGGGTGTGATCCTCGCATTCAGTCCAGGCTTGCGCCTCCCATGCATTTGAATTCTGCTCCCGGCTCAAGCTGTAAGTATGAGGTGCTTGCACAGTAGGAACTGGCCAGCCAGCAAAGCTTGCAGCGCTGGGAGCCGTGCATGCGCTGTGACGAGCGGCTCCCCACCCATGTGCAGTGAAGCTGTGTAGTTCCCAGCTTCACTGTGTGCGGCCGGATCTACACAGCCTCACTGCGCACACAGCATAGTAGACAAGACATGACAGGTTCCCTTTAAACAATTGGCAGCGACTAATAGAATGGTATTTAACAGGGAGGAATGGAAGATTCTACATCTGGGCAAGAAAAACAAAAATTACATCAACAGAATGTGAGGAATAGAACTAAGCAACAGCACGTGTGAAAAAGACTTTGGTATAGCAATAGATCACAGATTGCACATGAGTCAACAGTGTGATGCAGCAGCAAAAACAGGCAAACACAGTTCTGGGATGTATTTAAAGAAGCATAGCGTCTATATCTCGTAAAGTGATTATCCCCCTCTGCTCCTCCTTGGTCAGACCTCATCTGGAATACTGTGCCCAGGTCTGGGCACCACATCTTAAAAATGACAAGAAGAAACTGCAGCAAGTTCAGAGAAGAGCTCCCAGAATGGTGACCAGTGTACAAACAATGTCCTACAGGGAACAATTAAATGATCTGGGAATCTTTAGCTTGCAGAAAAGAAGGCTAAAAGGAGACTTAATGGCTGTCTACAAATATCTCAAGGGCCGTCACAGTGTAGAGTGAAGAGTGATCATCCTTATTCTCATTTGCGAATGGAAACACGAGAAGTAATGGAATGAAACTGAAAGAGAGAAGATACAGATTAGATTTGACAGTGAGTGTGATCAATGAGTGGAACAGGCGGCCACAAGAGGTGGTGAGTAGTGATAATCGAACGTGCTAGGATAAAGGGTTAACCGAGTATGCTCGGGTGCTGAGTATCTACTTGCTGCTCATATATTATCAAAAATGGCTACGTGGCACTGCTTTATAGTGGGTGCCCGGATAGGATTCCACTCCGTTTATACAATTCAAAAAGAATCCGTCACTCCAAAGTATGATGAAAATGAAATTTTTTTGATTTATTTTACATGATCCTCCAATTTGCAAAATTAATTTAACGTTTCGGCCCCATTCGGCCTTCATCAGAACTGTAAATTGAACAACAAATTATAATATGAATATACAACATGTTCTGAATGTTCATAGTATTACAATTAATTGAGCAAAGATCGGATTTAATATGATAAGTTCATAGTACATCTTTACAAATTTAGCAAGTGAGAGCAAATAGTCAATAGGGAGAGAAGTAGCTGAATTCATTGACTGTGATTAACAGGCATACACCATCATATACGAGATATAAGAAACAAAAAATACAAAAGATACATCTCATTATTACCAGGATGCTGCCCGATTGATAAGTGGATAGTCAATCAAAGCTGCAAAGAAAGGGGGAAAACATGAGTCACTAACTCTGTGCGAACTAAAATATATGAGGGAGACCCTAATGAATATGCCGTACTCACCAAGACCACGTGGAGGACGGGCGTACGTTCAATGGCGCTACATAGAGGAAAGCATGACCGTGCTATCGAGAATGCGCTGTGGGAGTAGAACGCCGAGCGTTCTTATGTGTTCTGCCGGTACTTCCGGTTTGTCATGTCAATCCGGTGCTCTGCGATCATGTGATGCGCATGTAGGCGTGTCATAGGAAGTGACGTGGCTGAGAGCATGTGTCGCCGACTGGCGCCATATTGGTGGGGTGGTGGTATGCTGTAACGCATCACAGGAAGTGACCAGTTGGATCAAAAGTGTCCCCACTCAGCGCCATATTGGTGGGGTGGTGATATGCTAAGACGTATCACCGGAAGTGACGTGTCGGGACAAAAAAGTGTCGCCATCAGGCGCCATATTGGTGGGTAAAAGACATACAATCCTAGTACACATAGTGGTACATTAGGTCAAGAGAAATTATATTACAGGGTAAAATCCCAATACAATAGCTAATACAGGGGATAAATGGAATTAAGTCTCTGGGACCAGCACTGATACATTGGAGAATATTAGAATAAAAGGGGAAATTCGAGTAATTAGTTGTGATCATAGAGAAAAAAAAAGAAGAAAAGAAAAAAAGAAACAAAGAAAAAAATAAGAAAAGAATAAAGAAATGAAAAATAAAATGGAAAATAAAGATGATGAAAATGAAATAAATGTGAGTATATAAAATAGAAATGAAAACAAAAAATAAAAATTAAAATAGTGAAAAAAATGAACATAATAATAATAATGATAATAAAAATAAAAAATAAAAATGAAAAAAGAAAAGGAAATGGAAAAAAAAGAAAAGAAAGAGAAAAATAATAATAATAAAAGATGAAAGTAAATAAAAAAGGAAATTAAATAAAAAGAAAAAAGAAAATTAAATAAAATAAAAATAAAAATAAATGAAAAATAATAAAAAAAATAAAAAATAATAAAAATGAAAAATAAAAAAAGAAGTAAAAATGGTATATTGAAAAATTATATTACCATACTGGTCTATGGACGTGGGAGCATGGAAGATAATTTATGCTGCTCTGTTGAAATGGTGAGCGAAAAAAAGAATATTAGATAAACTCAGAATTTTATAATCCCCTTGAGAAAGCAACGCACAAAAGCCAGTGAAACGTGCGTCGGGGGTCTCGTAGGGACTGCTCCCCACCCGGTTTCTCTTCAATATTCCCTGCACACATCTGGGTAAGACCTGCTCAAGACGCCATTACCATAACCAGCCATTTGGCATTAACAATAGATAGATGTAATATTCTTCGCATTTTTCAGCTTCCTCTACCTGGGGCTACTTTCAACAGCACACCTGCCTAAGTGCAGTTTTCCATTATACTTTCAATAGGGACCTATGCGGTAGTTTTTTCCTATAAGCACTTTTGGTACTTTTTCAATTGTGTGGGGTATTTATTTCGCTTTCAGACGTCCTGTTTTTAATTAATTCATTTTTCTATATATGTATGTTGTGTCAGTTTTCTAAATAAAAGTGAATATGTTTTTTTCTATATGGTATACTTCTTTTTTCTCTAGTTTTTCACAAATCATGCATAAGCAGGGACTCGAACACAGTATGAAAGCACGCCGAAGATACTCGGATAACACTTGAGCATACTCGGTTAACCCCTTATCCGAGCATCTTCACTCATCACTAGTTGTGAGTTCTCCTTCACTGGAAATCTCCAGAGGCTGGACTGACATCTGTCTGAGATGGTTTAGTGATGCTTACATTGAGCAGGGGGTTGGACACGAGGACCCTGGAGGTCCCGTCCAACTCTAACATTTTATGATTCTATACTGTGTGGGGGTCTGCATTGCACTTCATACTGTGATGAATACTGTGGCGCCCCTGCGGGTCCAGTTGCCACAGAGGTACTGCATCTCAGCCAGAGGTGTGGTACCCCACTCTCAGGTAAGGAGGGAGCAGTACCCGGGACCAAACACTCACATCCAACACCACACCACTCATAAGGGAAGGTCTAGATAGCTCCAAAGGGAGAGTACAGGCCTGGTCCTTGTCAGAAGGGTGGAACTAAGTAGAGGAGGCGGGTGGAGAAAGTAGTTTAGGGGAGCACTGACAGAACAGTATAAAAGGAAGGGTGGAAACATCCAGAAGGGTCGAGTCTCCTGTTCCAGTGCTTGGAGCAGGAGTACAGTTCACTTCTGCTCAGGGAAGCAAGGGAGGAGTTCAGTGGACCGTGGAGGATTAGGGACCAGTCAGAGGGGCCCAGCAGGAAGAGAGTGAGGAGAGAAGACCGGAGCAGTGGGAAAGGCTCCAGAGACAGAAGGGTTCCTAGGGACACGGCGAGTGCGGGATGCCACCCATGCGCCCGAGTTCACGCTGACATGGAGGGATCAAGGCCGCAGGAGGGGACCGGCCCCAGACTAGTGGAGTACTTTAAGGCTCAGCTAGCCAACCGGAGGTTGCGGTACCTTCATGTGCCATAGCCAAAATCCACACATAATCGCTGAAAAGGTGGCCATATAGGACCAAGGGGACAGACCGGATGTCGCCCAACAAGGCCCTTGGCCTCTGGCTTGGGACACTGTGTGTGAGGCACAGGGCAGGAGGGCGAGAGCCAGCATAGAGAGAGACGACCTGGAGAGGTGCACAGAAAGGGGTCCCGCTCAACTGCTTCTAAGTTATCTGAGAGTTGGCTGGATCACTTCCTCGGAGGACATAGGACGACGTGGGCGGTTATAATCTGGCAGTTGCAACCTGGAATAGCTTGACAACTGTGAGTAAATACTTGTAGACTGCACCCCGCTGTGTCCTTGCCTGATTGCTGCGCCACCTGCCTTGCACTACACCGGCAACATCTACTTCATCAATCACTATTTCCTGCCCTGGGGCTTAGCTCTGCCCGTGGAGAGCTGAACCAACTCTGCTGCGTCACTATCAGCTCCAGTGGATCTGCACCACAGCGGCGGCTCCATATAGCCACATACCACTGGTGGCATCACAAACTTTATCCCCAAAAACTGTATTCCCCAATGGACTTTTCCTTTTCTTTATTTGACCGCCCTGGGCCTTCCCCAATAGAAAAGGACCGGCCCCGCTACCGATTACCTCACGGCCCCAGGGGGCACGTCAATACCATACTGTATGGGGGAATGTGATGACCATTTTTTATGTGGGGTGCTGTAGGACATTATATATTGTGCGGGGTTTGTGGGGCAATCAAACCATATGGGGTTATTATAGTGGGTGAGACCACTTAAGGACATCAGTAAGACAAAATAGCTGTAAGTGCTGCAACACATATACTTCTCCATTTCTTAGAAAGTTGGGAGATAGGCCTGTCTTTGACTGTGATGTGATAGGACTTTTGCTATGGGGCACCTGTTATTTCTTTGTACACCACTGCTCAGGAGCATTATTACAGTAAAGTGGCATTGAGGGCCATTGTTATAATGGGACACATTGGAGGATTGTTATCATTATAGGGCAAGTAGGGGGGAATTATTATTATAAGAGAACACAGGGCATGTTTTTATTCTTAAAATATATTTATATTTTATAAATATATTATTATTTATATTAATAATATATACTATATTTTCCTCAGATCGAGCTGTCCTCACTAAAACAAGGAGACTTGTCCTACATTAATCTAATTCTGGAAAACTAATTATTAATGCACATCTGTGGGTGAGTGAAACAATCGGAGAGCTCTAGGACGCCATCTACATGTGTGTCCGATTTTCCCGGACTGTTTGATATGAGAAGCTTGAGAAACCGCTTTTTTTTTTTCTTATGAGAAAAAGTGATAATAAATAGTGATGAGCGAGCATGCTCATTACTCGAGATTTACGAGCATGCTCGGGTGTTTTCCACGTATCTTCAGCGTGCTCGGGTGTTAAGTTTGAGTCACTCCATGCGCATGATTTGCGACTGTTTGAGAGCTTTAATACATGTGAGGAATGCCTGTTTGTTAGGCATTCCTCACATGTATTAAATCTGTCAAACAGTTGCAAATCATGCGCATGGAGTGGCTCAAACTTAACACCCGAGCACGCTGAAGATACTCGGCGAGCACCCGAGTATGCTCGCCGAAAGGGTTAACAGAACATACTCGCTCATCACTAATAATAAAACATCATGAAACTCATACGAGAAAAACACTGGTGTCTGAATGAGCCCTAAGTTGAATGATAAAACTTTGTGCTTTTCGTGACTCATTAAAGATGTTGTCCACAATTTTAACATTGATGTCCTACACTTAGGATAGGTTATCAATGTCTGACATCTGGAACTCCTGCCGATCAGCTGTTCTGGGTGTTGGCAGCCGCTGTAACTGTTCAACTATGGAGATGCACAGCTCCGTCAACTGTGGAATGGCCATGGTTGAGTGCTACACATCCGCCCCTATTCAGTTCAATAGTGCAGTACCTGGCCATGACCACTAATCACCAGCGGACCAGTGCAGCTTCATAACTGGGCAGTTCTGGCCGACACCGAGAACAGCTGATCAGCATGGATTCTGGTTGTCACCCCCCACCGGGTCAGACATTGATAACCTATCCTAAGTGTAGGCCATCAATGTTAAGGTAGTGGACAACCTCTTTGGAGAGGGGATCTGGCTTAGACAGCTTTATATGAGAGTGTGCTATCTTGGTAAGTCTTATATGACCTGTGTTCTCCTATTCACAGTGTGAACCTGGTACACAGAGCAGTACAGGCAAATCACTATGAGATTAGTTACTCTGCCAGAATTTGCAAAGGACATTGAAGTAGATTTGTTTGCATATGGGACAGATGGTAATTATATGTATGTTGCCAACAATCATAATATCATAAAGGGTTGTTCAGTGTAAACCGAGACATATGATTTGACTAGACACCACCACGATAATGTCTATAAACTACAGATAAAGAAACCTGACCGTTATTGGACTCTTCAATAGAAATGAGCAAATAAATGTTAGTGTAATTGAAATCTACCCAAATTTTACCAAAATCCACAAAATATTAAAAAATACTCATCTTAGCACTTCTGTTCCTTACCGTCACCGGCCCGGTCCTTGCCACATCTCCAGATTGCCACTGCTTGCGCTGAAATCCACACTGGATCTGGACTCCGGCTATGATGAGGCTCAGGAGGGATTGGAAGTTGCAGTGAAGGTCGGACGGGTGACAGTGAGGAACGGGAGGGCCAGAGGGGAGAGCGGTAAGGTGAATATTGGGATTATTTTTTTATATTTTTTACATCCTATATTTTTTTTCCGTTGGGGTCTATGGAGACCTCATAGCATAATAAGGGACATTACAATTGTGGAAAATAACTTAATAACTAGCTGTTAATGATATTTCTCAATGTCTCATCTGGGTTTATTAAATCATTATATATCTTGTACCAAAAAAGTGGAAACATCATCCCCATGGGTTTCCAAAAAGTGCCTGGACACACCTGAAAGAAGGCATTTTAACTGGATTAGAATTAACGCCATTAATGTGGTCCATTATTAGTTTCCCGGAGGTGCACCCTATATACAGTGGGGAAAAAAAGTATTTGATACACTGTCGATTTTGCAAGTTTTCCCACCTACTCAGAATGGAGTGATCTGTAATTTTTATCGTAGGTCACGTCACCTGTGAGAGACAGAATCTAAAAATAAAATCCAGAAAATCACATTGTATGATTTTTATATAATTAATTTGCATTTTATTGCATGAAAAAAGTATTTGATCACCGAGCAACCAGCTAGAATTCTGCCTCTCACAGACCTGTTCGTTTTTCTTTAAGAAGCCCTCCTACTCTGCGCTCATTACTAGTGATGGACAAGCACTAAAATGCTCGGGTACTCGTTGTTTGGGTCGAGCAAATCGTAATGCTCGAGTGCTCAGACCGAGTAACGAGCCCAATATAAGTCTATGGGAAACTCGAGTATTTTTCAGGCGGCTCCCCCTGGCGGTCTGCAGAGGGCCTTAAAATTGCCCAAATCGATAGGAATAGTGTTCAAATGACATGGGAACAGCATGGGGAAGACTCCTGGAAGCATTACTGACTCCCATGTCACTGCTGTCAACAAGGTTGTCAGAGTATTACGCCACTTTTACGGACTCACAATAAAATATACAAAAACAAAACCAAAATGGATTTTCCTGGGAAATATGTTAAGGAACATCCTTTCCAGGGTAATGACTTGTATATAAGGCAAAATAAATAACCACAAACAAAATTGCTCCTCCACACCTTGGGCTATGTTCACACGTAGCGTTTTTGATGCGTTTTTGCACTTTTGCATTGCTTTCAACAAAGACAAATGCATTCACTGGGAAATGTCATTTTAACATTTTACAACCTTATCTGGCCATGTGGTGTGTGGCACATCATCAGACACATGCATATGTGGCACCCTGCTGCACATTGGTGCCACAGAACCCCGAAGGGTGCATGGATGGACTTCTCCACAAGAGGCCCTCACACATTCACACACCTCCACCCTACCACCTCAGACCAGCAGAGGGATATATAAAGGGAGGGTGGAGCCAGGCAGCTCAGTTAGAGTTTCAGTTCAGTGTTCAGTCAGACTGAGAGAGAGAGTCTGAGAGCGTGCTGACGCTCAGAGAGCAGCAAAGAGGCGGCAAGCTGGCTGCTGTGTTTAGGCGAGCCAAGGCCTACAGCACGTGTGAAGGCCTAGTGAGGGCCCTGAGTGGCCGAAGGCGAGAGGAGAAGGAAGAACTAACGAGGGGACAGAGGAGCTGATTACAGTACCAGGGCTAGGAGTCACAGAGGCCCCAGCGTCCAGGGAGAGTGATCTCCAAGAGAAAGCCCTACCACCAGGTCAGCAGGTGCAAATAGAGAGACAGTAACCAAGCTAGGCCTAGCTCCAGGCAGGTCAGAAGCTTAGCGAGTAAAGCCACAGATCAGTAGGCCCTATACCTGCCCCCTTGGGAGAGTCCAAAAGTGTGCCCTTCGTCCGGAGTACTCTGGACCGTGCCTGCACCATCACCAGTAAAGGTACTGAAGCTTACCCCCATGTGAGTGTCCGTCTTTCCTCCGGGACCGTCCTGCCGTCTCTCTCCTGCACCACTATCCATTACACCCCACGCTGCCCTGGAGCTAGCTCTACCTGTGGAGAGCCACACCATCCCTGCAGCCGTAACACCAGCTCCAGAGGACTTCTCCGCAGCGACGGCACCCTTTAGCCGCAATCCACAGGTGGCGTCACGAACACTTTCCCAAATCCCCTATAAACTATTCCCCCTTTTACTGACCGCCCTGGGTCACGGACCGGGCCAGCTACCGTGATATCCCCCAGCAACCAGAGCCTCGGCTGCCGAGTATCCCACGGCCCAGGGGGCGTGTCACATACAGTGCTGAAAAGACATGGGAACATCATGGGGAAGACCTCTGGAAGCATCTCTGACTCCCAGGTCACTGCCTAAAAGTGTGCCCGTCATAAGTGATCCTTGACGCATGCGTAGATGCCTCCCGCCATGCACCTGTCATTTCAGACTTGCAACAATCACCGTCCACGTCCTTGTCCCACTGCAGCGTTCAGGTTTCCCTACCCCATTCCTCGGAATGCAAGCGCAAGTATGCAGGCAGCCACCCACCCACCCACAGGCTGCAATACTATACTGCCAAATTTTTGACAGCTGCTTGTAACTCGCCCCCTGGGCCGTGGGGCACTCGGATCCGGGCAATTAGGGAAATGGTGGGAGTAGTAGTGGCAACCCGGTTCCGTGGCTCAGGGTGGTCAGGCCAGTGGTAGTCCGTTATGTGCTATTGATAATGTCCGACTACGCCACCCGTGGATTTGCGGTAATTAGGTACCGCCGCTGCAAGGCAGACCGCTGGGGCTGATGAGGTGTGCAGCTGGGATGGTGTGACTCCCCACGGGAAGAGTGCGGCCCCAGGGCAGTGTAGTGGATGGCGGGAGTGATGGTGGTGAGAGTCCCAGTACCGGTAGTGCTGGAGGCGCGAAGGAGCACACAGACAATAGGTTGCAGTCCAGGGTCTTTACTGAAACAGGTAAACTGACCCATAAACAGTCCCAGCTAGGAGGGGACCTGGATGTCTGAGAGCAACGGGGAAATTGGCCCTGCTCAGGGTGAGGGTGTAGGCCTACCCTGCTTTCTGCGCTCCTTCTGGCTATCTCCTCGTTATAGGGTAACAGCCCACGTTTCCAAGCTTTCCGTGTATTCTCGCCTGTATAGCCTGCGACGTGGGTTCCTATCTGCTCCCAGCCTTGTACGGCTTTACTGGTCCCTTCGGTTGTGGCAGGGCCTCCAGGCTTCTTAGGCCAAGGAATATACAGTCCCTTGCGGACTGGTTCTCTGCTGGAGGATGTAGAATCCTCCCAGCCTCAGACACCAAAGTCTGGTAAAGTCAGTCTCTTATCTGCCAAGACAGGCTTGCTTCGCCTCTTGTCTCTGGCTTGTGGCTCTCCTCCTGCCACACTTCCTCTTAGGTGCAGTGCAACTGTCTGTCCCTGCTCTGCTCTGGGACAAGTCTCAGTGCTGAGACAGGCCATCAAGTTCTCCCTAACCCTGCCCCCAGTACCAGCTTTTATAGGGGCAGCCAGCTCCCCCTACTGGCCTGAGACAGGAGGCAATGCATGCTAATGTTCCCCTGACTAGAGAACCTCCCCCTTGCTCTCAGACACAGCTTTAATTACACTTGTGGCATCCAGGCCAGGGTGACACATTCCCCCCTAGTGAAATTTAGTACTCCGGGACTAAACAGTAAACAAAGACAATATGCATAACCATAAAACATTAATATACAAGTGACGCACAGATTGAGTTCTTAAGGTCACAGTGTGGTCTGTGACCGGGTGTCCATATCAAGAATACAACGGGGAGCCTTAACCAGGTGGGGGTCTGTCCTACCCCAAGTCCTTTACAGTCTTAGTTCATTCCTTGGTTAGGCTCCGAACGCAGTCCATAACCTTTGAGTCCTTACGGTAGCTGCAAGAAACTGAAACACAGAATTACCAAACATGCATGTAACTTGGCAAACATTTCAACATTTGGCAACAGGGTTATTTACAATTTTTGCGCGCTCTATATTTTCCAGCGAGCGGGTATCTGCCCTTTTGTGCTCCTGGTTGACCTCCTTAACCCACTGTCTGGTGGTGGACCAACCTGACTTTCCCCACTAGCGTTAGGGGTACAGCTACCAGCTGGTTGTAGAGGTAGGGCAGGCAGCTGTCTGCGGGTCCTTTGGCTTACCGCAGGCATGGCAGGCTCACTGTCAGCAGAGGGTTGACTCTCCTGGGCTGCTGGTACAGGTTCCTCTGCCTCTGGAACCGCTTGCTCCTCTTCACCTTCCGGCTCTGGTGTTGGTTGTTGCTGTGCCGGTTGCAGGAAATGCAGGACAGGTACCACTATGGCATCATTTATGCGAGTCCAGGACTGAGGGAACTCTCCGAGAACAGTGCTGATCATTTCTTCCTTGTCCTCTGCGGGTTCAAGGTCACTCTGATCCTCTTCTGCACTACGGAGTTGCTCGGGGCACCTTTTGAGGTGGTCTCTGGAGACGACACTAGTGGTTTCTCCTCCGACCTTGGTGATTACGCACACCTTTGGGTTGTCGTGCTCAGACTGCAATACAGTGTAGGGTTCCCTTTCCCACTGGTCGTCCAACTTATGTAGCCTTCTTTTTCGCTTTAGGACTTGCTCACCAGGTTCTAGGGGACCAGCAGGGGTGTGCTGGTTGAAGAGTCTGTCTTGCCTTTCTCTCACCTGGGCCAGGCTCTTCTCCACACTCTCCTGTACCTTCTTGTACTGCAGTTGCCTTTCCGTATCCCAGTCCGCATCCGGGGAGGTGTCCTCAGGTATTAGGACTCCCATCTCCAGGTCTACGGGCAGCTTACCTGGTCTGGCTCGCATCAGGTAAGCCGGGGTGCAGTTTGTAGCATTCACCGGGATATTGTTGTATAGGTCTATCAGGTCCGGCAGTTTTTCTGGCCACAGGCTGCGTTCCTCCAGGGGCAACGTCTTTAGGAGATCAATGACTATGTTGTTCATTTTCTCACATATCCCGTTGGTTTGTGGGTGGTAAGGCGTTGTACGAATCTTCTTACAGCCATAGAGGTTGCAGAACTCCTGGAAGATTTCAGCTTCGAACGCTGGACCCTGGTCCATCAGGACCTGTTCCGGATACCCGTGTGGACGGCAGAAGTATTGCTGGAAGGCTCTGGCCGCTGTTTGGGCTGTCAAGTCCTTTACCGGGACCACCACTAGAAAACGGGAATAGTGGTCCACGATTGTCAGGGCATAGATGTATCCTGACCGGCTGGGAGCCAATTTGACATGGTCCAGAGCTACCAGCTCAAGAGGCTGCGTGGTGACGATGGGCCTCAAGGGTGTCTTCTGGCTGGTGCGATCCTTCCTCCTTAGGTGACAAGGGCCACAGTCTCTGCACCACTTTTCTACAGCTCCTCTCATGCCGACCCAAAAGAACCTTCCTCTTAGCAGGAACTCCAGTTTCTTCCAACCGAAGTGCCCCGCTCTGTCATGGTAAGCCCCCAGGACCATAGCTGCATCCCGCCTTGGGACCACGACTTGCCAGGTCAGCTTGTGCGTCCGGTGGTTGACAATCCTTCTGCACAACTTGCCTTCGTAGAGGAACAGCTTGCTCTTCTCTTTCCATAGCTGCTTGGCTTCCTCTGGAGCATCTGGATCTAAGCGGGCGTCTTCTCGGGTCAGAAGATCTTTCACCAGGCGGACTGCAGGGTCACTAGCTTGGGTCTCGGCCCAGCTGTGGTGAGGTAGGGGATTGATCATCACAGTTGTTAGATCCTCCTCCTTCACGCGGTGAGAGTATTGAGCGGCTCCATACCGGTGAAACGCGGGGAGTTCTACCTCCTCCAGCTCTTCTGGGTCTTCGTCACCTTCAGGTAAGTGAGGCATCCTCGATAGGGCGTCAGCATTGGCATTGGTTTTGCCTGCCCGGTACTTGATCACGAAGTCATAGTTGGAGAGACGGGCCATCCACCGCTGTTCCAGGGCACCCAGTCTTGCATTGTCCAGGTGTGTCAACGGGTTGTTGTCCGTGTACACGGTGAACTTCGTGGAGGCCAGGTAATGCTTGAAGCGTTCCGTCACGGCCCACACCACCGCCAAGAATTCTAGCTTGAAGGAGCTGTAATTCTCCGGGTTCCTCTCGGTGGGCCTCAGCTTCCGGCTGGCGTACGCGATCACCCTTTCTCTGCCCTGTTGGTTTTGGGACAGTACGGCTCCCAGTCCCACATTACTGGCGTCCGTGTGGAGAATAAAAGGCTGGCCATAATCAGGGTAGGCCAGGATCTCATCCCCCGTGAGGGCCATCTTCAACTGGCGGAAGGACTCCTCTTCTGGTTTATCCCACTTGAAGGGTGGCTTTTGACTTCTGGACTTAGACTGTCCGATCAGGAGGTCCTGCATAGGAGCTGCCATCTTAGTGAACCCGGGGATGAACCTTCGGTAGTAGCCTACCAACCCGAGAAACTGTTTCACCTCTTTGATGTTCGAGGGGCTTGGCCAGCTCTTGATTGCCATGACCTTGTCAGGGTCGGGGGCCACTCCTTCCGCGCTTACCACGTGCCCTAGGTACTGGACCTTTGGTTTCAGCAGGTGACACTTCGATGGTTTCACCTTCAGGCCATAGCCTGCCAGGGCTTCGAACACCTCGGCCAGGTGCTTTAGATGGTTCTCGTAGGTCTTTGAATAGACGATCACGTCGTCCAGGTAAAGGAGGACCGTCTCGAAGTTTCGGTGCCCTAGACAGCATTCCATCAGCCTCTGGAAGGTCCCTGGTGCGTTGCAGAGCCCGAAAGGCATACAATTGAATTCGCTCAGTCCCATCGGGGTGGTGAAGGCGGTCTTCTCCTTGTCAGCCTCTGCCACAGGAACCTGCCAGTATCCGCTAGTAAGGTCCAAAGTAGAAAAGAAGTTAGCTGATTTTAGTGCGGCTAAAGACTCCTCTATTCTAGGCAGCGGATATGCGTCTTTGTGGGTGATACGGTTGATTTGTCTAAAAGTCCACGCACATTCTCATGGTGCCGTCTTTCTTTTTTACCAGAACCAGGGGGGCTGCCCAGGGGCTACAGCTATCTCTAATGACCCCAGCTTCTTTCATTTCCCGCAGCATACCCTTGGCGTTCTGATAATGTGCAGGTGGTACAGGCCTGTGTCTCTCTTTTATTGGTGGGTGGCTCCCTGTGGGGATATGGTGTTCTATCCCTTTTACTCTGCCGAAGTCTAGCGGGTGCTTACTAAAGACTCTCTCGTACTCCTGTACCACCCGGTAGACTCCTTGTTTTTGGTGCAGGGGAGTGGAGTCAGCACCCACATGGAGTTTCTGGCACCAGTCCTCCTTTTTTTTCTGGGAGCCATTACCCTCCGCCTGTGGAGATGGAGGCATTGGTTCCACGGCCCTGATAGCATTGTGTTCGACAACAAACAGTTTGGCGAGTGTAGCGTACCTGGGTAAGTGTACTTCCCTCTCCCCAATGTTGAGGATGCGGACGGGCACCCTACCATGATGGACATCAACCACCCCCCGGGCTGTCAAAATGGTGGGCCTGCTGTCTGAGTACACGGGTTCTACCATGGCTTGGTAGTCTCTACCTCTCAACCCGATTGCAGTCCGACACCAGATCATCATTTCACTTTTGGGAGGCATGGAAATGGGGAATGGGTCACTCAGTCTTACGCTACCGATCTCACCACCAGACAGTTCTACCTGCTGCCGTCTCATCAGGGCTTTTATCTCCTTGTTGAGGACTCTCTGTTGGCTGGAACTAGCATTCACCACCACCTGTTGTAAGATTACAATTACCTCTGAAAGACAATTTTCAATTACGTTAGTACCCACAGTTATTATAGGGTGACTTTCACGACGGTCAATGTCCACAATAATTACTCCCTGTGCCGGCAGTTCAACTTTACCAATTTTAATGGTCATCTCCTTGAACCCCATCTGCGGCACGGGTAAGCCATTACTGGCGATGATGCTCAAGTTACTGTCTGGATACCGTGTGATATCAGCATCAGTCCAATACTGCTTAAAAAGTACATAAGGGATAGTGGTTACTTGTGACCCAGTATCCAGCAAGGCGCTCATGGGGATACCGTCCAGCACCACGGGTAAAACCGGGCGCCCCCCAACGTACTTATTGCGCCAATTGTAAGGGCCTGGTGATCTTATGCCTGGGGGTTGGCCCTCTGCCCCAGGTTGGACCCGTTTAAATTACAGTACCTGGAAATGTGTCCAGGCTGGTTGCATCGACGGCAAATGGGCTGTCCATCCTCTGCGAAGCGGTCTGTGGGCCTCCCTCGGAATGACGGGATCCTCCTCTGTCGACGCCAAGGGACATTCTCCGGACTTGAAGCCAGCTCGATGGGTCTTGCCGGGTCCACTTGCAACGCCTGGACGGTCCTGGTCAACGTTGCGACGCTCCTGGTCAGCTCCTGGACTTGGTGGTGCAGGTCTTTCGACGGGGCTTGGTTCAGGGCCTGTGCATCAGCCCCCACAGGGTCCATAGAGGAGGGCGCCGCCTCCTGGTGGTAGGTGAGAGCAGGGCGCCGGGGGTTTATAGCGCCACTGGTTGCAAATTCACGGAGCACCCTTATGGCCCTGTCCTTAAATTGGGCAAAGGTCAGGTCGGGGTTCTGAAAGAACATGAGGCGCAGCTGGGCCCTGTGGGCGCTGGACAGCAGACCTTCTATGAATTGTTCTGTTAGCAGTTTATCCGTTTCCTGCACACTGCCAGGGTCAGTTTGTTGGATAGCCCTCAAGGCTTCCTGCAAATTTAGGGCACAGTCTCTGATGCTGTCCTGTGCCCGCTGCTTACATCCATAGAACCTCATTTTAATCTCAGCAGAGGTACGTGTGTCAAAGGTACCCCGCAGCCGGGCCAGAATACCCTTCACAGTCCTTTTCTCCTCAGTGGGCCATGATTTTACCTCCCTTTGGGCTGCGCCAGTTAACTACCCTGTTAGTATGCTGACCTTCTGTTCCTCTATCAGGGGGTAGACTTGGAACAAACTGTACAGCCTTTCCTTAAAGTCAGTTAGGGCATGGGGCTCCCCTGAGTACTTGGGCAGCCAGGCCGCTCCAGGGATGTAGGGCAGAGAAAATGGCATCACCGCTGCTGCAGCTGCATTGGTGGTAGTGGGCGCCTCTGTGTCCGACATCTTCCTCCCCCCTAGTTAAGCGTGGCCTACCTTCCGACGATTCTCTTCTGTAGGCCGCGGCTCCGCTGCTGCTACTCTGGACGAGTACCTTGCGTCGCGTCCTGATGACGTCAGCGTCGCTCTCTCTCCCTTCCAGGACCTTGCGCAGCGTCGGTGCGTGGGGCGGAGCTTCGGGTCTCGCACGCTTTTGGCGTCCACGCCCCTCTTCTTCCTCCTCGGCGTCCTGAAGATGGCGTCCGATGGCGGGAAGCAGCTGCGGATGGAGGGAAGACAGCAGAAGTCGGTGGGAAACGGTCAAAATGGCGTCTGATGGCGGGAATCAGCTCCGGATGGCGGGAAACGACTCCGGACGGCGGGAAACTTTGCCACAGGTAAGTTACAAAAGTCTTTTTCAGGCACGCAGTACCCGGTGTTTGCGGGCACGAAATCCTGCCGACTACGCCAAAGCTGACTCGCCCCCTGGGCCGTGGGGCACTCGGATCCGGGCAATTAGGGAAATGGTGGGAGTAGTAGTGGCAACCCGGTTCCGTGGCTCAGGGTGGTCAGGCCAGTGGTAGTCCGTTATGTGCTATTGATAATGTCCGACTACGCCACCCGTGGATTTGCGGTCATTAGGTACCGCCGCTGCAAAGCAGACCGCTGGGGCTGATGAGGTGTGCAGCTGGGATGGTGTGACTCCCCACGGGAAGAGTGCGGCCCCAGGGCAGTGTAGTGGATGGTGGGAGTGATGGTGGTGAGAGTCCCAGTACCGGTAGTGCTGGAGGCGCGAAGGAGCACACAGACAATAGGTTGCAGTCCAGGGTCTTTACTGAAACAGGTAAACTGACCAATAAACAGTCCCAGTTAGGAGAGGACCTGGATGTCTGAGAGCAACGGGGAAATTGGCCCTGGTCAGGGTGAGGGTGTAGGCCTACCGTGCTTTCTGCGCTCCTTCTGGCTATCTCCTTGTTATAGGGTAACAGCCCACATTTCCAAGCTTTCCATGTATTCTCGCCTGTATGGCCTGCGACGTGGGTTCCTTTCTGCTCCCAGCCTTGTACGGCTTTACTGGTCCCTTCGGTTGTGGCAGGGCCTCCAGGCTTCTTAGGCCAAGGAATATACAGTCCCTTGCGTACTGGTTCTCTGCTGGAGGATGTAGAATCCTCCCAGCCTCAGACACCAAAGTCTGGTAAAGTCAGTCTCTTATCTGCCAAGACAGGCTTGCTTTGCCTCTTGTCTCTGGCTTGTGGCTCTCCTCCTGCCACACTTCCTCTTAGGTGCAGTGCAACTGTCTGTCCCTGCTCTGCTCTGGGACAAGTCTCAGTGCTGAGACAGGCCATCAAGTTCTCCCTAACCCTGCCCCCAGTACCAGCTTTTATAGGGGCAGCCAGCTCCCCCTACTGGCCTGAGACAGGAGGCATTGCATGCTAATGTTTCCCTGACTAGAGAACCTCCCTCTTGCTCTCAGACACAGCTTTAATTACACTTGTGGCATCCAGGCCAGGGTGACACATTTGCACTTGAAATATCGCCTTTTAGGCTCGTGGAGGCAGAAGCTGTCCAAAACCTTATGGCGGCTGCGACCGGGTATCCATACTCGGTCCCCAGCTGTTTTTCTGTGCGGTTTGTCACCTCAGCATTAAGCATGTTATCTTCAGCACAGCCTGTTCCGCTTGGCCAAGGCAGTGCTGCAGTGCTGTCAGCTTGTGACTTAAGTGGTCACTTTGGAAATGGAGGCCAAACTGGAGGAGGAGGTGCAGGAGCTGAATAATGTGATTACATTGAGTTTACATTGGCGAGTCTGGTTTTTATACTAAAGAAAGATCCTACTGTGTTTTTTTATTTTTTTTTTTACGTTATTTTTTAAGACAAATGCATTCACCAGGAAATGTCATTTTAAGATTTTACAACCCTATCTGGCCATGTGGTGTGTGACACATCATCAGACACATCCTGTTTCATTTATAATGGAGGGACTCTGAAACTCATAAAGCCTATTTTTATAGGGTCATCAGGCGGCCCTTACTATTCTTAAAGGGCCAGCAGTCGACCCTTGCTATTGTTCGAGAACCATTAGCCGGCTATGCTTTGTTATTCCCATTATTAACAAATGGGTCTCCTATACTGTTGTTGCATATGCAGTGGCTGCAAGGGCTGCCAAAAATTTAGACGCAACCCAATACCCCTTTGAAGAGACACACACACTCAGTAAAAAAAATTTTCCCATTAATAAGGAGCCGGTCTGCTATAGTGGTAATGCACATGCAGTGAGTGAAACAGCTGCCAAAATTTAGGAAAAACCCTACTAACAGTTGTCGTGGTAGCCCTTCCAAGAAGAGCTAATTTAGATTGAGATAATTATCTCTAAATTTGTCTGCCATTTTTGTTTCTTATTAGATAAATAGAATCAATACGATCCATCGGAGAAAAGAAAATAACACACAGCCAGTGTCTGAGTGTACAATTCTTGACTGCCCTCAGAACTCAAGCAACAAGTATTTTAATACACCCCCAGAAGAAAGGGGGTGGCTAACATTACCTAACAGGAAAAGTATTATAATGGGAATTAACAGTCGTCCTTGAAAGCTAGCTCTGTCCAATTAACTAAACTTTAAAAAAGCAGATGAAAGTGTAACAGAAACACAGCTCTACTCCCTGTGTTATCGCTTTTATGAATAACACTTTTAAAGCTAATATTAAATTATCAAATATATAGGTAGATTTAATTGTCTAAAATAATAATCAAAGTATAAATATTTACCATTACACAATTTAAAGACAAATAGAGCTGGGCCTCAGTAACGACATGTTCCCATTAGAAAGTAGAGGGTCTTCTATACAGTTAAAGGGTATGCAGTGAATGCAACGGCTGCCAAAAATTTGGAGGAACTTCAATGCCCCTTGCAAGAGACGTAGAGGTCAGAGGGCCTCCTGAAAACAATGTTCCCATTATTAGGAAGTTGGTTTCCCATACAGTTTGCCTATGCAGTGAATGCAACGACTGACGAAAATTTGGAGGAACTCCAATACCCCTTGCAAGAAACGTAGATATGTTGATATGGTACATATGGTGGTGATATGGTGGTGGAGGATGAGGATGCGGAAGCAGGAAGCATATACCCATGTCTGGGTGTGAAGACAGAGGTGCATGGGAATAGAGTTAGACCTCCCAAAAAAAAGACACTGGATTTGAGTTTATGTTGCGCTACTATCATTCAGTGGTGTTGAGAAGTCTGGCCCAATGCAGCCCTTGTTCATTTTTATAAGAGTCAGCCTGTCAGCATTTTCAGTTGACAGACGGATGCGCTTATCAGTTATAATTCCACCAGCAGCACTAAAAACCTGCTCTGATAAAACGCTGGCGGCAGGGCAGGCCAGGACCTCCAAGGCGTAGAGAGCCAGTTCATGCCACATACCCAGCTTGGATACCCAATAATTATAAGGCACAGAGGAATCACGGAGGACGTTGGTACGGTCGGCAAGGTTCTCCCTCACCATCTTCCGAAGCTTTTCCTTTCTTGGGAGAGTACCCTGCGCATCCGGGCTTGTGCAATGGGAGGGTCTGAGAAAACTATCTCAGAACTTTCACAGTGTTCCCCTGCCTTTGTTGGATTGCATTTGTGTCTGTCTCGCTTGTACTCCTTGGTTGTTTTTAAATAACTCTGCAACAAGTGCCTTCTCATAATGCCCCATTTTATTAGGCTTGTCCTGCTCAGGTATAAGAGACAGAATGTTCTCCTTGTAGCGTGCGCCTAGAAATGTCACCAACCAATAATGACTGTCACCCAAAATTTTGACAACGGTCACGGGAAAGGCAGCATAACAAACTCAGCCACGTGTGCCAGACTGCAAAGAGGCAAGAATTCCGTGTCCTCACCAAGAGGACGACTGACCATGCTTTCCTCCTCATCCTCCTACTCTTCCTCTCCTCCCTGTCCACAGGCCTTCCACGCTGAACAGACGGTATTACAGTTGTGCAGGTAGTACCCTCTATAGCGCAGGAAACTAGGTTCTGTTCTTCCTCCTTCTCCTTCTCTTCCTCATTGCCACCCAATCCACGTTGGGATGAGATGAGGCTGGGCTGTGTGTAATCAATCTGTATGGTTCCTTGCTCCATCTCATTATGCTCCGCCTCAAGTATCACAGGTATCCAGCTGAAAAATCAATGTGGCGCTTTCCAAAAAATTTTTTCAGATGTTTTCTCTATATATATGAAAATATTTTTTTATTATAAGCAATCAATAAAGCACTCCGCCTGCAATGCATCCGCTTTAATTGTGAGCAGAGAGCGTTTCAGAAGACAGAGAAGCGGGATGGTGACGCTAATTATGGTGTCATCGCCGCACACCATCTTGGTGGAGTCCTCAAAGTTTTGGAGGATGGTACATATGTCAAACATCCATGTCCACTCCTGAGGTTTTATGTGTGGAGTCTGACCTGAATATCGACGGCCTTGTTGATGCTGGTAGTCAACAGCTGCACTCTTCTGCTCATGAATCCTTCCCAACATCTGCAATGTAAAGTTCCAACGCGTGGGGACATCGCAGATCAGTGACCTGGAAGCTGCAAATGCTGCTGAAGCACAGCAAGGGCGGTGGAAGCTGTAGTTGACTTTCTAAAATGGGCACACAGGTGGCGTATTTTGACAAGCAGATCCGAGTAGGTTTTGAGAAACCGCTGAACCACAAGGTTAAGTACATGGGCCAGGCATGGTACCAGTGTGAGATCGCCTCCTCTCAGAGCCGCCAACAGGTTCCGGCCATTGTTACACACGACTATTTCTGGCTGTAGGGTTGGCGGTATCAGCCACAGATCTGCCTGCTCTTTTAGAGCTGTCCACAACACTTCAGCGTTGTGTGTTTTGTCACCTAAGCATATTAGCTTCAGCACAGTCTGTTGCCACTTGGCCGAGGCAGTGCTGCCAGCTTATGACTGATGTGGTGTGGATGCTGAAAAAGAGGAGGGGAGGTGCAGGAGCTGTAGAATGTGGGGGGCAGCCCTAATTGACCTAGGGTCTGCATCCTCTCTATCGGGAGGACGTATTCAGTCCCAATGTCCGGCTGAGTACCAGCTTCCACTATATTAACCCAGTGTGCCGTCAGCGAGATGTATGGACCCTGCCCACAAATACTTGTCAAAGTGTCCGTGGTTAGGTGGACTTTCCCAGTAACTGTGTTATTGAGGGCATGTCTAATATTGTGGGACACATGCTCGTGTAATGCGGGGACGGCATACCGGGAGAAATCGTGGCGACTGGGGAGCGAGTACCGAGGGATTGCCTTCGCCATCAGGTTGCGAAAAACTTCCATCTCCACGAGCCTAAAAGGCAACATTTCGAACAAAAGCATTTGTGAAATGTGGGAATTTAGTAGTGTGGCCTGTAGACGCTGGCTGTGTATTTGAACTTGCATTCCAAGGACTGGGGTAGGGACAACTGAACGCTGTGCTGGGACAAGGACATGGACGTCCTTGCTGATGGTGCTACTTGAGAGTGTGCAATGATAGGAGCAGGGTGGGAGGCATCTTGGCATGTGCCATGGACAGGGGATCGGCGTGCACGCAAAACAGCAGAACAAGCAGTGGTGTCACCCACAGACACTGTTGCTGGATCCTGGGGTTTGGCCCACTTAGTCGGGTGCTTTGCTGCCATGTGCCTGAGTAGCATCGGCATCTCTGCCTCCTGCCTGGCAGAGACGCCGTCTCTCTTACCGCCGCTGTCCTGCTCCGGCGTCTTCTGGCCTCCCTGCAGCTGCTGCCGGTGTACGCAGCTTCCCTGGCCCTCTGCTTCGGGCATGCGCGCGCTCCCGCCCTCTTAAAGGGGCCGCGAGCGCCGTCCTAAAAAGTCCCTGGCAAATGGCAGGAGGACTTCCCCTATAAAAGGCACCTCCTCCAATATGGAGGTGCCCATGAAAGGTTGTTGCTCTGTATGCTAAACTCTGCTTCAGTCCACAGGTCCCGCTGCCTGTCTGACTACCAGTCTAGTCCGTCTGACTATCAGTCCAGTCTGCCAGCCTGATTACCAGTCCAGCCCGACAGTCTACTTACAGCCCAGTCCTCTAGTCTGTCTATGGGCTTGGCCAGTCCGCTTATCCAGAGCCTTCTCCTGCTACCTGTCTCCGCCTGCCAAGGACATTCTCCAGCCCGACGGTCTGCCTCCCGTCAAACCTGCCAGTCTGTCTATGGGCTAGGCTAGCCTGTCTACTTGGAGAACTTGCCTGTTACCTGAAGGTTCCTGCCTGCACCTGCCGTGTATAACTGACAGCCTACCTAGAGGCTCCCGCCCGTCACTTGCCGTGACCACCTGACAGCCTACCTAGAGGCTCCTGCCTGCACCTGCCGTGTATACCAGACAGCCTACCTAGAGACTCCTGCTAGTTTCCTGCCGTGTCTGCCAGCCCGTCTGCCCGGATCTCTCGTCAGCCTGCCTGCCGTGCTCATCTGCTGTACCGGTCAGTCTCTGCCTTCTGACCCGTGGGAGTCACCTGCTCTCATACAAGCTCGGTCCCCAGAGTAGTACCTGGTCCCTCTGCTCGGTCCTTCCCTGGTCACAGAGTCGATTGAGCCGCCGTATGGCCTTGGTCGGTCTGAGTTGATACCTAGTTACACGCCTCTGGTCCCTCCTTGCACCGCAGCACAAAGGTTCCACCACCCGGATCCGTAACAGCCTGATCATGCTGGCGGTGGTCAGGCTGCTAGTTTTGCTAACCCTGCTGATGCTGGCCTGGCAGGTGGTGCAAATGGCCTTTTTGGGGTTATCGGCAGAGTCTTTAAAAAATAACCAAACTCGGGAAGACCTAACAGGTGTACTGGCAACTTCCGTCGTGTTGGCGTTACGAGGATCGCTTTCCCGCCTTGTGTCTGCGGCCACCACACTGCTTGTTCCTGCCTGTTATGGTGCTATGCCTCCCTTCCCCTGTGTGCTGCTGTCCTCTCTCTGTATGTCCCCCTGCCAGGTTGAATTAGTTATTATATCATTCACCACCTCGTCTTCCATTTCCGCACCCTGGTCCTCCTTCTGACTTTCTGACAATTGTGTCTCATCATCATCATCCACCTCTTGCGACAGTAATTGCACTTTACCACCATCACCTTCATGTGACCATGGCTGCTCCAATATTTGGGCATCGCTACACGCATTCTCCTCTTGACTTGCTTGAAGCTGGCCGGGAGAGAGGCCTGAATCTACAAATGGAAAAGGAAATAGCTCTTCTGAGTGTCCAAGTGTGGGATCAGTTGTCTCCGGGCACTCGGCATGGTGGGAGGAAGGAGGATCAGGGTGAGGTCCAGACTCACGTCTACTGAGACTTGACCGTGTGGAAGACAGGGTGGGGGTGGTGGTGGCAAAGTGACTTGAAGCATTATCTGCTATCCAACCAACAACCTGTTCACACTGCTCTGTGTTCAATATTGGTGTTCTGCGGTCCCCTAGTAATTGGGACAGGAAGGTCGAGCGACAAGATGTGGGTGTTTGTTGTGGCACAATTTCACCTTGCCCACGTCCTCGGCCTCTGCATGCACCATCACCATCACGTCCACTTTCCTGCGTCTTGCCACGCACCTTGCCCATTTTAAATGGAGGACAATATTTTCCATGTTCAAGAGAAATGGCTGATTTTGGAATGCAGTTACATGTGATATGTCTGACAGAGAACCACAATTTTAAGTAGCAGGCCTGTAATTTACTAATAATATTCTACACGGAGACGTCGTGTGACTAGCTTCACCGACACACTGCAATGGAATGAAAATGAAAGAAATGTATAATTTTTGAACAGTCTTTTAGGTGGTATGTCTGACAGAGAACCACAGGTTTACATTGTAGGCCTGTAATTTTCTAATATTATTCTACACGGAGATCTAGTGTGAATAGCTTCACCGACACACTGCAACAAAATGGAAAAGGAGGCCAATATTTTCCACGTTCAGATGAAATTTCTGGATTTTTATCGCTGAAATACGGAACAGATCTGGCTGTATTCTGCATTGAGAACAAGCGAATTGAGCAGAAAAATGGTGTACTCTGGATTGCTTTTTAAGCAAATAACCAGGATTAAGATAAAAAAAAAGTTTGCCCTGGCCCCTAATATCTGAGGCTATGTCTACAAATATCTGTAATTATTACAGCAGCAGCAGACAGGACGTTCAATGGACCTTCTTGTGTTATATGTACTGCAGTCTGCCACATACACTTCCTGCCTGCCTAGCACTGATTACATGTAGCTGGATTAGTCCTCAGAAGGACTGTTAGTTCAGATGGATATAGATATATGTTGTGGAATACCTATATTAACTATAAACAAGCAAATATCTCCCTAGCTCAGCAGCACCTCTCCCTACTCTGCTTGATTCCGGGGTAGACTGTGACGTGCATGGTGGCGCACTGTCTGATGTATACCTGATGATGCTGTGCGGCCAGCCAATCACTGTATTGCCCACAACCAACACGGCTATGGCATTACAGTGCATGGCAGAAAATCTCTGCAAGTTCATTGGTTCTCTAAAGAGCGCCAAACATGCAGGGAGGGGACCCGTGTTCCCCGGAAATACTCACCGAACACCGAGCTCGTTGAGCACATTGATGCTCAGGTGAGTACCAAGCAGTGACGAGCATGTTCGCTCATCACTACAAATTACCTGTATTAATTGCACCTGTTTGAACTCATTACCTGTATAAAAGAAACCTGTCCACACACTCAATCAATCACACTCCAACCTCCCCACCATGGTCAAGACCAAAGAGCTGCCTAAGAACACCAGAAACAAAATTGCAGACCTGCACAAGGCTGGGATGGGCTACAGGACAATAGGCAAGCAACTTGGCGAGAAGGCAACAACTGTTAGAAAATGGAAGAAACACAAGATGACTGTTAATCTTCCTCAGTCTGGGGCTCCATACAGGATCTCACCACGTGGGGTAAGGATGATTCTGAGAAAGGTCATGAATCAGCCCAGAACTACATGGGAGGACCTGGTCAATGACCTGAAGATAGTAGGGACCACAGTTTAAAACATTACTGTTAGTAGCACACTTAGCTGTCATGGATTTAACTCCTGCAAGGTACTCAATGCCCCCCTGCTCACACCAACACTGTCCAGGCCTGTTTGAAGTTCTCCATTGACCATCTGGATGATCCAGAAGAGGCATGAGAGAAAGTCATGTGGTCAGATGAGACCAAATTAGAACTTTTTGGTATCAACTCCAGTCGCCATGGTTGGAGGAAGAACACGGATGAGTAAAACCCCAAAAACCCCATCCGAACTGTGAAGCATGGTAGGGGAAACATTACACTTTTGAAGTGCTTTTCTGCAAAGTGGACAGGACAACTGAAGGGAAGATGTATGGGGTCATGTGTGGCGCCCCTGCGGGTTCAGTCGCCACAGAGGTACTGCATCTCACCCAGAGGTGTCGTATCCCACTGTCAGGTAAGGATGGAGTACTGACCGGGACCCAAACACCTACATCCAACACTACACTACTCCAAACCAGCAGGAGGGGAAAGATGCGCTGCTCCTCTGCTGAGCCCTGTCACTGGCTGGAGTGGGGGGAACCAAGAGAGGGAGAACCATGTAGTGTGGTGGTGTGGGTGGAGGAAGGAGTTTAGGGGAGCACTTCAGCAAGTGTAAAAAAAGGGATGGAACCATCTAGAAGGGTTCCAGTCAGAGGATGACAGTGAGCGGGAGCAGGAGCTCTGCTCAGGCGGAGTGGGCCTAGTGAGAGGCCCAGGAGGTGAGACTGACTGAGGAGAGGAACAGAAAGGAAGGCTCCAGTAGTGAAGAAGGGATCCCAGCGGCACAGGCAGTGTTGGAGGCCACCCATACGCCCAAATCTACCAGGCGGTGGAGGGATCGAGCCGCAGAGGGGACCGGCCCCTAACTAGTGAGAATTACAAAGTTCAACTAGAAACCGGAGGCTTCTGTACTTTCAGGGTGCAGTTGCCACATACGCACTCAAGTGGCCAAAAAGGTAACCACATAGGATCCAGGGAACTCCAGGTTGCCCAGAAAGATCCGAGGATACTGGCTTGGGGCACTGTTTGCGAGGCGCAGGGCAAGAAGGGTGACAGCCGTCACAGGAAGACGGCTGAGAAGGGCATATAGAACGGGGTCCTGTCAGACACTCTTGAAATACCTGAGGGTTTGCTGAACCCCTGCCTGGTGAACGCAACGCGACGTGGGAAGCTATGATCTGCAGTTGTAACCAGGAGCAAAGTAAAAACTGTGAGTAAATCCGGAAGACTTCACCCACTGTCTCTGTGAATTATTACTTCTGCGCCATCACCCCCTGCACTTCACTGCACCACAACCGCTACATCAACATCTACAACATCTACACTGCCCTGGAGCCAAGCTCTACCTGTGGAGAGCTGAACCAACTCTGCTGCATTAACAACAGCTCCAGAGGACCTGCTCCACAGCGGCGGCTCCCTTTAGCCGCATACCACAGGTGGTGTCACGAACATTAAAAGAACTTTAAATCCCCTTTATTTAATCACTCCCCTTTTCATTGACTGCCCTGGGTCACGGAGCGGGTCACTGCCATTGTGACATTCCCAGTCCCAACGACCGGCCCGGCTACCGAGTACCCCACGGCCCAAGGGGCGTGTCACATGTATCATGAGATTTTGGCCAACAACCTCCTTCCCTCAGAAAGAGCATTGAAGATGGGTTGTGGATGGGTCTTCCAGCATCTAAATGACTCGAAACACACTGGCAGGGCAACTAAGGAGCGGCTCTGTAAGAAGCATTTCAAGGTCCTGGAGTGGCCTAGCCGGTCTCCAGACGTGAACCCAATAGAAAATCTTTGGCGGGAGCTGAAACTCAATGTTGCCCAGCGACAGCCCCGAAACCTGAAAGATCTGGAGAAGATCTGTATGGAGGAGGGGGCCAAAATCCCTGCTGCAGTCTGTGTAATGTTGGTGAAGAACTACAGGAAACGTCTCACCTGTGTAATTGCAAACAAAGGTTTCTGTACCAAATACTTATTTCATGCAATAAAATGCAAATTAATTATGTAAAAATCATACAATGGGATTTTCTGGATTTATTTTAGATTCTGTCTCTCACAGGTGAAGTGACCTACGATAAAAATTACAGACCTCTCCATTCTTTGTAGGTGGGAACACATGCAAAATCAGCAGTGTATCAAATACTTATTTTCCCTACTGTATTACATGTTATGCAAATGACCAAATTAGCTCCCTTTACATTCAAATAGCCTATGCAGAAAAGTACTCCTACAACTCCGTAATCATCATAAAACGTGATTTTATTGAATAATTACAATAATAATAATTAAAGCACATGATCAAAGAACAAAAGCTGAAAATAAATTTAAAAGGAAGATTTGAACATAAGAATGTAGGTTCCACCACTGTTAGCCTCCATATCAGATGGATTCACCACTAGGTTTCTTTTCTTTAAAGTTCACATAATTCGGATCCTCTTCTTATAGGTAACACAGAAGCAGTTTAACAATTCAGGCTGCGCTTTATCCAGTTTCCAGTTTTGCTGTCTCTATAAAATCAGAGTTTTCTCAGCAGGAGATTATCATTCCAGGACTAGGTGTCTCATGTCATCTAGCCCACCCTTCTGCGCTGCGTAACCCCGCCCCCACCACTGAAAAGGAAAGTCATAAGATCTTCTTGTAACCTTCCTCCGTATATACATATACAAAATGTACTAGTAATAAACAAATACACTGATACACTGAAGTGAAGAGCCATTGACTTAATGGAATGAGAAAAAAGTACAAAGCTTTCCTATGGTGGATTTACACAATGTTCCAAAAGTCTAGGAAATCATGTTCTTACCGTCAAATCCCCCCCATTCACATGGATAACACAGATTATCTGCCAGAGGTGATCTCCCCACCATAGTGGATTATATTGATATTGTGTGCATTAAGATTATGCTTGCTCACAAGCAAACCTGCCAAAATTAAAATTCAGCAAATTTGCTCAAGTTTTGATGGGAAATTCAATTTGCATTACGTTTATTTGATGTGACTCAAGTGTATCCTGATTGCCATTATAAAAATCCATTTATTATGCAACTCCGCTATAGGCACCCCAAAAGCATAATAAACTCAAGGGTCTGGATGGGGTTAAAAAGCAATACCATATGATACTTGCCTCATCTATCTCTCATGCCAGGTGTGGGAAAGACTAGTGCAATACAGAGGGAAAAGGGAAATGGAGCCCAGACACTAGGGAAAGGGGGGAGTGGAGACCTCCTAGTCTGGTCTAGTGTCACCCTGTCTCAAGTACCATTCCTATATTGCCTTCTCAACAATCGCCACACGCATGCCTCGCGCTACTCTGCCTGGCGTATGGCTGCGGCTAGGGATGGAAGGAGATGATCACTAGTCAACCTCCACTAAACTCTATAGACAACAAGGGTGGACAAAACAGGGGAAATGGCTTAGCTTTAGATGAACTCCAAATAAGCACACGGCCTCAAGCTCCAGAGAGGACAAAGTACTGCACCTGCTAAGCTTCACAAGCAACTACCTCTTAGACACACCAGGTATATATGCACCAGGCAGAGAGCTAATTAGCAAGAGAGAGGTAACCGGTCAGTCCTATAGACAGCCTCTTATCTAAGAAGCTATCTGCAATGCCGAACGTAGAGATCTCCTGCAAACCACTGCAGGGCGACTGTCTGTCACCTCTGACACACCTGTGACACTTTCACTTGTCCCTCTCACCACAACTCCTGCCAGTGCTGTGCTCACTCTTTAGGGTTCCTACTCCAGCTCCGGTCTAGTGTTGAGCCACCCCCGTAGTGTTCGAGTTCGGTTCGGTTCGTCGAACACCCGTGTGTTCGCCGAACTGTTCGTCGAACTGTTCGTCGAACACCTTCGAACACCGTTAAAACCAATGGCAGGCAAACAAAAACACATGGAAACACATAGAAAACACCTTCAAAGGTGTCCAAAAGCTGACAAACTGCTCAGAAGACATAACTAACACATGGAAAAGTGACAAGTACATATAGTCATGCGAAAATAAAAGAGGTGGAGGAGTAAAAGGAGGGGGAGACACAGATATAGGCATGTCATGCCCTTCTAAAATCCAAAAAGTGAGAAGCCGACACGGCCAGTCCGGTCCTGCCCGTGCCACCTCCGTGTCGCCGGGTTTGTGCCAGAGCCGCGGTGAACCCTGACGGCCAGCCCCCCTCTCCCAATACTGGTGCCTGTCCACTGGTGGGTCGAGCGAGCCCCCCTGTGGTGGAGGCAGCTCTAAGCTTTTTAATTTAAATTGTCTCTCTAATTTGAATGAATACACTTTAAATCCATTTACAAGGATCTATTGGAGGGCAAGTCTCATGCCAGCAGCCGCGGTAATTCCAGCTCCAGTAGCGTCCACTAAAGCTGCTGCAGTTAAAAAGCTTTTATAAGGATCGAGCTCGGCTGTCCACCGCAAGGCATCCTACTGCCAGTCCCAGCCCCTATGCCTTGGGGTGCCTCCTGATGCTCTTCACTAAGTATCCCATGGTCCCGAAACATTTCCTTTGAAAAAATTAAGTGTCTAAACTACAGGTGGTGCAGCTTGCTTAACAGCCGGGATAATCCGCTCACTAGCAGACACTGCTACTAGGCACAAAGTATTTCCTGGGCTAGATGCAGTTAAAAATTTGTAATTAGATACTCTCGTTGGATGCTGAGAAAGCATTCCATAGAGTATCCTGGCACGCCATATATGATTCTCTTAAAAAGCTTGGGGTTGGGGTCTAGGGGACCCTTTTATAGCCAAAATCACGGCCCTGT
This sequence comes from Phyllobates terribilis, assembly GCF_046119375.1. Lineage (NCBI taxonomy): Eukaryota > Metazoa > Chordata > Amphibia > Anura > Dendrobatidae > Phyllobates > Phyllobates terribilis. The sequence continues at coordinate 16,450,463 of NW_027362766.1, forward strand.
ATCGCAATACGTCACCTAGGCTGAAGATAAATGGAACTGTAGCACCCTGAGGGCTCGGTTGCTACAGACGTATTGCACCTCACCCAGAGGTGTGATATCTCACTCTCAGGTAAGGATGGAGTGTGGATCAGGACCCGACACCTGCATGCATTACACCACATTGCCGTGGGGCAGGGCGACCAATATGCCCCTGAGATGGGCACGACAGTCCCTGTCCCTGGCTGGAGTGGGGGGAGGGAACACTGAGGAAGGGGAACCCTGTAGTGCAGGAGCAGGGAGGAAGCAGTTCCTGGGTGCATTGAGAAGGGAGTATAAAAGGTGGGCACCATCTTAGTTCAGTGCAGAGAAGTCTGAGCAGAAGTGGCAGGGAGCAGGGGCTCTGCATGAGCTCTGCTCCGGAGGCGGGCCTAGTAACAGAGGCCCAGGCCTGGAAGAGGGAGAAGGAAGGAAGAGGAGCGGAGAAGGCTCCAGGAACAAGGAATGAAGGGATCCCAGGGGTGCGGACGGGCGAGTCGCCACCGCACGCCCGAATCCACCTGCGTGGAGGGGTCAGGCCAAAGGGGGAGACCGGTCCCCGAACTAGTGGAGGCAGGAAACGACCCTCAGCTAGAAACCGAAGGCTCTGACATTTTATGTGGCGCAGCCCCTCGCTACACCCGCTAGGAAGGCACCACATAGGGTCAGGGAAACTGGCGCCAAGTTTACCAAGAGGAGGCCCGAGGCAGCCGGACAGAAGTGTTGGTAAGAAAGGCCAGACAAAGGACACACAAAGGGGGTCCTGTGAAGTGCTCCAAAGTTATCTGGGAGTTGTCTGAGCCCCTCACCTGGTGAGCACAGTACGACGTAGGCAGCCGTTACCTGCAGACGTGGTCTGGATAATAAGAACTGTGAGTAAAGGCCCTGAACTGCATCACTGACTCCGTGTCGTTACTGCTGCTAACCTGCACCATCACCCCCATCCTCCGCATACACTGCCCTGAGGCTATACTCCTCCCGTGGGGAGTTATGCTACGCTCTGCTGCACCCACAACACCAGCCTCAGTGGTCTGCCCTGTAGCGGCGGTTCACTCTGACCGCAATCCACGGGTGGCGTAGTCGGACATTTAAACATGAAAACCACATAAATAGTTCCGCCACTGGTTTGACCGCCCTGAGCCACGGAACTGGGTCGCCGCCACGAAGACTACAACCACCAGCATCCACCAAAAAGGGTCCGGCTCCGGGTGTCCCAAGGCCCAGGGGGTGCGTCAGAACATTTTCATCACCTTTCACAATCACCAATGGGACAAGGCAGTGATGTTCTCTGTCCCCTCTCTTATACATCCTAGTGACGGAGCACCTGCTCTCATCAATTCGCCATAACCCCAATATTAGGTGGATTGAGGTGGGAGGCACCGAGTACAAGTGCTCTCTATTTGCTGATGATGTCCTAGTATATATCACTCAATCACATATATCCATCCATGCTGTTATGGCTGAAATAGATCACTTTGTTACATGGTAAAATTTTAAAATCAATGCAGCGAAGTCTGAGGCCCTCGATGTCTCCCTCCCCAAATCCATATAGGATTCCATCCAGTCCAACTTTCCCTTTGCCTGGCCCTCACAGGGTATCAAATACTTAGGAATTCCTATTCATAGAGACCTCTCCCATCTATGTTATCTTAATTTTGGGCCCTTTATTGAACAACTCCATACAGACCACGGTTGGCAAGTTAGAACTGTAAGATTCACTACGTGAACCACTGGTGTTTTGTGGAAAAGCACATGTACACTGCGTTCCAAATTATTATACAAAAAGTGTTTAGGAGTGATAAGGGAAGAATTTGTTTGTTTGTCAGTTAAACTCATTGATGGTGATGTGTGTCAGGGCTCTTTATATCACTGTAAGCAATTGCAGACACCTGTGCTAATTAGTTTGGCAGGTGTGTCCAATGAAAGGCAAGACTGCTTAAGAAGGCTCTCTCACATTATTAAGCAGCCTACATTTTCTGCCAAAATGGGAAAGAAAAAGGATGTGTCGGCTGCTGAGAAGCAACAAATTGTGGAGTGTTTAGGTCAAGGCATGACTACAATCAACATTGTGCGATGATCAGAATGAAGTGTCTTGGCAATCAAGAAGTATGTAGCTGATTCACAGTACACACGTGTGCGTGCTGATAAGGGCAAATTGAGGACTCTTTCCTACAGGCAATTACGTCAGGTTGAAAGAGCAGCGGCAAAAAAGCCTTGTCATAGCAGCAGACAAATTTTTGAAGCTGCTTGTGCCTCCAACGTCCCCCGAACAACAAGATGCAGGGTCCTTCAGAGGTTTGCAGCTGTGCATGCGCCATCCTGTCGACCTCCTCTATCCACTTCACACAAGCAGAAACGGCTCCAGTGGGCCAAACATTACATGAAGACTGATTTCAAAACTGTTTTGTTCACGGATGAGTGCCGTGCAGCGCTCGATGGTCCAGATGGATGGAGTGGAGGATGGCTGGTTGATGGACACCCCACGCAAACACGGCTACAGCGCCAACAAGGAGGAGGTGGAGTAATGTTTTGGGCTGGAATCATGGGGAGAGAGATTGTCGGCCCCTTTAGGATCCCTGAAGGCGCTAAAGATGAACTCCATAATGTATGTGGATTTTCTCAAACAGCACTTCCTGCCATGGTTCAAGAAGAAGAACCGTGTATTTCACAGCAAGATCATTTTTCTGCATGATAATGCACCATCTCATGCTGCACATAAAACATCTGCATCTCTGGCTGATATGGGCATAAAAGGGGACAAACTTATGGTGTGACCCCCATGCTCCCCTGACCTCTACCCCATTCAGAACCTTTGGAGCATCATTAAAAGGAGTGTCTATGATGGCGGGAGGCAGTTCACATGTAAGCAACAGCTCTGGGAGGGTATTCTGTCCTCATGCAAAACAATTGAAGCAGAAACCATCCAAAACCTGACAAATTCAATGGACGAGAGAGTTCAGAAGCTCCTTTCGAACAAGGGGTCCTATGTGAAAATGTAACATCACCTAGAATAAAGTTTTGAGTTGAAAACTGTTTGATTTCAGTTTCTACCAACCTGCTAATGCTTATAATTTCAAAAATGACCATTTTTTTGGTCTTTATTAAAATGAAAAGGTTGATCGAAAAGTTTGGGGGATCTAAGAGTGTGGCAACCCAGTAGTCATGATTACTTCGAATTCTGACAATATGAGGGTCATGCTGCAGGTAGTGCAGCAAGAAGGCACTTATGTGCCTTGCGCATCTCGGAGCCCCAAAATTATTTTCCGGGCTAGATGCAGCTAAAAATTATTTTTAATTTTAAATCTGGTGAAGCTTTAGTATAGATGGCCTAATAGGATCAGTGCTGCACACTGCTACAAAGCCCAAATTATTTTCCAGTCAAGATACAGATAAACATGATTAGTAATTTGAAAGCTTAAAACGGTTGGTAGGGTGATTTTAACCAATCATCAAGCTTTTACTCTCCCCAGGATGACACAGGGGTAGAAAAGTCGTTTCGGATCCATGATTTGTTCATCTTTATGAACGTGAGTCTGTCTACATTATCAGTGGAGAGCCGCGTGCGCTTATCTGTCAGCACACCACCAGCAGCGCTGAACACACGTTCAGACAGAACGCTGGCTGCGGGGCATGACAAGATCTCCAAGGCGTAAGTGGCTAGCTCCGGCCATTTATCCAGATTGGAAGCCCAAAAAGAGCAAGGGTCCAGTGACACAGTCGTGGCTTCAATGTTTACTTGGAGATACTCCTGTACCATCGTCTCTAGGCGTTGACTATGTGTCAGACTTCTTGTCTCCTGTGGCCTTGCAAAGGATGGGCTAAAAAAGTGGTGAAATGATTCCGCAAAATTGATGTTACCAGCAGATACTGTGGTTCTGTTACGGTTTGAGTGCTGAACACTTGACGGTCCCACGGTTGGCAAGTTGGAACTGTGAGATTCACTACGTGCCCCACTGGTATTTTGTGGAAAAGCACATGTAAGATTCTGCAACAGTCTCTGCTGATACTCCTGCATGCGTGCATCCCTTTCTATGGCAGGAATAATTTCTGCAAATTTACTTTTGTACCGGGGATCTAACAGTGTGGCAACCCAGTAGTCAGGATTATTTCTAATTCTCACAATTCAAGGGTCATGTTGCAGGTAGTGCAGCAAGAAGGCACTCATGTGTGTTGCGCATCCAGGAGCACCAAGTCCCTGTTGTGTTGGTGGCGAGGTAACAATCATGCTTCCTTCCTCTGTCCTCTCCCCCCAACCTCGCACAACAGAAATGTGATCAAGGTCTCCCTCATCTGATGAGTCTTCCATCAGTTCGTCCTCCACTTCTTCCTGGGCTCCTGCACCTTCCTCACTAGTTTGGCTGCTACCATGCGCCCTGGTAAAACCATCTCCCCCACCCTCACATGCCTGCCGCCTTGGTGCTGCCGACCGTCTGGACCTTGCAGATGTTAGCCCTTCCGCATACAACTCCTCCTCCTCTACTTCCTCCACCTCCTCTTGTGCCACCACCTGACTCCGAATTCTGTTTAACATGTGCTCCAGCATGTAAATCACCGGAATAGTCATGCTGATAATGGCATCGTCAGCACTAAACATCTTCGTCGCCATTTCAAAACTGTGCAGAAGGGTGCATAGGTCCCTGATCTGAGACCACTCCTCCAGCGTGATTTGCCCCGCCTCTGAATCTCGTTGGCCCAGGCTATACGTCAGAACGTATTGCACCAGGGCTTGTCGGTGCTGCCACAGTCGCTGCAACATGTGCAGAGTTGAATTCCACCGGGTAGGCACATCGCATTTTAGCCGGTGAAGTGGCAGGCCCAACGACTTCTGTAGAGATGTAAGTCGCTGAGCTGCGGGATGCGAACGGCGGAAGTGAGCACACAGCGACCGTGCCCTCTGCAGAAGGCCATCTAGTCTGGGATAGTGGGCTAAAAATTGCTGGACAACCAGGTTCAACACGTGAGCCATACAAGGCACGTGTGTGACATTGCCCCGGCGAAGGGCCGCACCCAGGTTTGCAGCATTGTCGCACACGGCCTTCCCTGATTTCAGGTCCAGTGGAGACAACCATTCATGAAATTGGTTCTCCAGAGCTAACCACAACTCCTCAGCTGTGTGACTCACATTTCCCAGACATTTCAATGTAAAAACCGCCTGATGACGTTGAGCCCTACTGCCAGCATAGTAAGGAGGTGTGCAGGATCCCTTCTGCGCAGTTAGAAAGCTTGTGGCATGACCAGACAGGCTTTGGGTGCAGGTGGAAGACCGAGAGGAGGTTGAGGAGGCAGAAGCAGTGGAGGAACTTTGACATAAAGAGGATTGACGCACAACTCGTGGGGACGGCAAGACTTGGACAGCAGCCCCTTGTCCTGCTGTCACCATAGTTACCCAGTGCCCAGTCAGCGACATGTAACGCCCCTGTCCATGCCTACTCGTCCAAGTGTCTGTGGTGAAATGCACCCTGTCACACACAGAGTTTCTCAAAGAAGGGGTGATGTTGTGTGTGACATGCTGGTGGAGCGCAGGCACACCTTTCTTTGAGAAGTAGTGCCAACTGGGCATCTGGTACTGGGGCACTGCGACGGACATAAGGTCTCGAAAATCCTCTGTGTCCACCAGGCGGAAAGGCAGCATTTCTGTAGCCAAGAGCTTGCAGATGGTGAAATTCAACCTCTTAGCTTTCTCATGGCTAGGAGGAAATGGTCTTTTACTTGTCCACAACTGAGGGACCGAGGGCTGGCTATTGTGCTTACACGGGGTTGATAAGGGTGTCCCCGGCAAACTGCCGGTCTGTGAGGAAGATGCAGGCGGACATGTTAGGTTGCCTTGATCCAAAGGTGGTGCTATCGATGTCGGACAGCGCTCAACACCAGCTGGTGTTACCACCTCCAAAGAAAATGATGACCTGCCAATCACGCTGGCTGTTGCGGGTAAAGAGGTGGCAGGTCTGCGCCCCAAAACAGGTGTGACTGCTGTCCCCCCAGTCACAGAGGATGAAGAGGCCGCGTATGCACAAGATATGGCAGACGGTGATTGGCCCGGCCGGCTAGGCCGCATTGTAGCACACTGAGCTTCCCACTGCAACTTATGCTTCATGTCCATGTGCCGGTTCATGCATGAAGTACTCAAACTATGTATTTTTTGGCCTCTACTTAGCTTTTGCTGACAAATGTTACAGATAACACGAGTTGGGTCATCTTTATCGATCTGAAAAAATGCCCAGGCTATGCAAGGCTTAGCACCCATGCGACCTGAAGAGCCACCACGACTTGTGGTGAGAGGCAGAGTTGTGTTTGAGGATGCAGTTGTTGACGTGCTTCCAGTACTACGTCTCTGTCCAGGAAGGCGCAACCTGACCTCGTCGTCACTAGCATCTTCCTCCACCTCCTCTGCTGACCTCATCTCTTGGCTGACTGTGGGTTGACAGTAAGTGGGATCTCCGACCTCATCATCATCACCCTGTGCGTTATCACACCCGTCGTCCTCAGAGCCAACCTGTTCCTGCCCTGACAAAAAACTAAAGTTGTCGCTCCAATCAGGTATTTGAGTCTTATCATCGTCTTCCTCATTGTCTCCACCAACAGGAGTTACAGTTTGGGAATGAGGGTCTACATTATGGTCAGAACCTTCTGCGTCTGGTCCTGGATCCGACTCATAAAGATTCTGGGCATCAGTGCAGATCATTTCCTCGTCTGGATTCACAGAAGCGCTGGAGTCGACCTCTGATTCTCAGGCTATAGTATGAGTAAACAGCTCTGCAGACTCAACCATCTGTTCTACCTCATACTCAGACGGGCAGCTGGAGATTTGGGAGCTGTGAGGAAGCAAGTGCGATTTGGGTGACACCTTTGAGGACTGGAGTATTTGTGATGTTGAAGTTGATGTGGAGGAGAGCCCACTTAAAGGAGCACTTGATATCCGTTGAAGCACCTGCTGTTTTTGTGCCTCATCTGGAATTTGTAGCGATTGGCGTGGCCGTAAGAAAAGGATCTTATCACATTGTCCGCTAAAAGAAGTAGACATTTTAGTTTGGCTGGAAGATGGTCTTTCTTCTGCAGATGTTACTGTTGCTTTAACACCTACCCCACGGACACAACCTTTTTTCCCCTTCCCAACACGCCTATTCCCCTTTCCACCAGCAGCAGGCCTTTTTCCACTCATTTTGGTGGTTAACTAATTCACAACTCTGGAGTTGTTTGCACAAAAAAACAATGGATGGTAACCGAGCAGAGCTGAGTGGCCAAACTGTGGTATTAGGCCAAAACTATTGGCTGGGTTAGATGCAGAAAAAAATTATTTTGAATTTGCAACCTGATGGAGATCAGTATAGATGGACTAATACAAATAGTCCCACACACTGCTAGAAGCCCAAATATTTTTTCAGAGGTACTGTAGATGCAGATAAAAATTATTTTTAATTTGCAACCTGATGGAGGTCAGTATAGATGGACTAATAGACCAAGTCCCACACACTGCTAGAAGCCCAAATATTTTTTCAGAGCTAGATGCAGAAAAAAATTATTTTTAATTTGCAACCCGATGGAGGTCAGTATAGATGGACTAATAGACCAAGTCCCACACACCGCTAGAAGCCTAACTATTTTTTCAGAGCTAGATGCAGAAAAAAATTATATTCAATTTGCAACCTGCTGGAGGTCAGTATAGAAGGACTAATAGAACAAGTCCCACACACTGCTAGAAGCCCAAATATTTTTTCAGAGCTAAATGAAGAAAAAAAATATTTTTAATTTGCAACCTGATGGAGGTCAGTATAGATGGACTAATAGACCAAGTCCCACACACCGCTAGAAGCCCAAATATTTTTTCAGAGCTAGATGCAGAAAAAAATTATTTTTAATTTGCAACCTGATGGAGGTCAGTATAGATGGACTAATAGAACAAGTCCCACACACCGCTAGAAGCCCAAATATTTTTTCAGAGCTAGATGCAGAAAAAAATTATTTTTAATTTGCAACCTGATGGAGGTCAGTATAGATGGACTAATAGAAAAAGTCCCACACACCGCTAGAAGCCCAACTATTTTTTCAGAGCTAGATGCAGAAAAAAATTATATTCAATTTGCAACCTGCTGGAGGTCAGTATAGAAGGACTAATAGAACAAGTCCCACACACTGCTAGAAGCCCAAATATTTTTTCAGAGCTAAATGAAGAAAAAAATTATTTTTAATTTGCAACCTGATGGAGGTCAGTATAGATGGACTAATAGACCAAGTCCCACACACTGCTAGAAGCCCAAATATTTTTTCAGAGCTAGATGCAGAAAAAAATTATTTTTAATTTGCAACCTGATGGAGGTCAGTATAGATGGACTAATAGACCAAGTCCCACACACTGCTAGAAGCCCAAATATTTTTTCAGAGCTAGATGCAGAAAAAAATTATTTTTAATTTGCAACCTGATGGAGGTCAGTATAGATGGACTAATAGACCAAGTCCCACACACTGCTAGAAGCCCAAATATTTTTTCAGAGCTAGATGCAGAAAAAAATTATTTTTAATTTGCAACCTGATGGAGGTCAGTATAGATGGACTAATAGACCAAGTCCCACACACTGCTAGAAGCCCAAATATTTTTTCAGAGCTAGATGCAGAAAAAAAATATTTTTAATTTGCAACCTGATGGAGGTCAGTATAGATGGACTAATAGACCAAGTCCCACACACTGCTAGAAGCCCAAATATTTTTTCAGAGCTAGATGCAGAAAAAAAATATTTTTAATTTGCAACCTGATGGAGGTCAGTATAGATGGACTAATAGACCAAGTCCCACACACCGCTAGAAGCCCAAATATTTTTTCAGAGCTAGATGCAGAAAAAAATTATATTCAGTTTGCAACCTGATGGAGGTCAGTATAGATGGACTAATAGAATGATGCTATGCCCAAAAGATTTTACTTCACTAGGTGCAGTAAAAAATTGGTATTCTATACACAGGTGTTATATCTTGCAACACAGATAGGCTACTCCACTGACTAACACACTCTGCAATAGGCCAAAAAGGATTAGCTTTGCTAGATTCAGACAAATGCTGTGAAAAAAACTTGCACAGCACTGGCACAGACCTGCCTGGCAAAAACTGATAGGAACTCATGTAACCTAGTCCTGAAAAGGACTCCAATTACAATTAGTCTTTACTCCCACAATCTATCTATTTAAGAGCACAGACCTCCCTGATAAAAGTCGTAGGAAATGCTGTAACCTAGTCCTTAAAAGGACTGCAATCACAACTATTCCCTACTCCCGAGCTATCTGTAGATTTGTGCGAAAATTGGCTTGAAATTAACAAGGTATAGCGCACACAGCAACAGCGGTGCCGTCTAACACGCAGCTGCAGCAGTGAGAAAATGGTGGCGACGGGGAAAATGGCTTGGTCTTATAGGGCAGGGACATGTGACATACACTGCCAATGACACATGCCCTTGCTTGTGTGAAAAAAAGCACTTTGCTCCGTGTGTGCGCTGCTGATAGGCTGACAGATTGCACCTCCCCACTGTAAATGCGGGAAAGAGAAAAAAAATGGAGATCTTCATTGTTCCTGCAGAGATCCATCCCCTGCCCCTCCCCCCGCCCCGCTGTACACTCAAACTGCGTATTAACATTAATTTTCATCATTACTGAGAAAAAATCCAGTTATGATTTTGGTGCACGAACAGTTATCGAACATAACCTCGAACAGCCGAATTTTTCTCAAATTGTTCGTGTTCGCCGAACGGCTCGAACACCGCCCAAAACAGCTCGAATTTGAGATTGGCGAACAGTTCGAGTAGAACAACGCTCATCTCTACTCCGGTCCTCTCTGCACTCTTCACCAGAACTTCCCACACCTATTAGGCCTTGGTGCATGTTATATGGTAAAGACTGCTTAACCTGCAGAGGTTTACATAGTCATGTCCACCTACGCGAAGCACACTATGAGGTCATGACGTGATAACATGCATAGAGTGAAGCGTCAGTAAAGAGTGAAGAGAGAACCGGAGTGAGAACTTCTGCCTTAGGGTGGGAGCAGGGGGCTGGTGGGGAGTTACTGTGGCAGGGACAGAGGCGAGATATGAGATTTCGTTCCCTATCCATATGGATCCAGTAAAATATCTGACACCATTTTGCTGAATTTGATGGAATCAAATCCCCAAAAGTTTAATTTTCTTGACGCAGCGAATTTTTGGGAAAATCCTAAACAAATTGAATGAATTTACAATAGTTTTGCTCATCCTTAGAAAACACCCACAGCTTAGAAATAAGAAAGTAAAAATCATATAGCTAAAAAAAAGCTTAATATGTAAAATAAGTCTTGAAATGATTTTATGGTGGGTTTTCTTCACCTATTGTATAATGGAGCAGGTAATCTAATATTTTATTTTTAGTACAAATAGAATTTGCTCAGTTGTATGCTACCTATTTATTACAATTAGATTGATAGATCAGCTTGACTCTTGTGTGATAATTCTGATTGGCCGGACGGCATTATATCAGGAAGATATAAACGCTGAGATGAAGCTACTGAGCACGTGTGACCACCAGCACTGAGGAATGAGGTGAACATTCTGAAAAAGGAGCATCAAAGTACAGCAGGTGGCACCATACCAAATGCTTAGATTCAGTTTATTAGAACAGTGGGAATTCCAGTTCTTCATCTGGTAATATGGATTTTAAAAAATTGCCACATAATAATCTTTATAATTTTTATTTGCGCCTTCTTTCTTGATTGTTATCTCTGTGAGACTGTGGTGGGATTTATTCCTTAAAAATGAAGGGAACAAAAAAACTGAGCATTACTTTCCCTTCCCTTCTCCAAAGCTGTCTGTACCACTGTGCCAGTCTCACTTGTTGGGCAGCAGTGATGATGTCATATCAAAATCGCCTCTACCTCACCAGAGCTGCTGAGATCAGTGATTGGTAGCAGCATTGTCGACGTGACACTTCTGTAGCCAAACTAAAGAGACTGGAGTGGAGACAGTGACACATCACCGGACAACGGGTGGTTACGTGCCGATGTGCTATCTAAACTTGTAACTTCTGAATTTTTTAAAGAGATATGAGGGGTGTTAATAAGTAATCTTATTAACATGCTAACATCATGTTCTATCAGTGTTAAAGAGCTGAGCTTTTGTGTGCCGGTAGAGACATGTCTGGACATGCAACATACATGGAAATGACAGGATGGCAAGTGCAGTACAGTGAGGCTCTAGAAAAGAAAATGAGGGATATGGGGCTTTGTTCCATTATTATATTCCTTACAAAGGAAGAAAAGAAGCCATGGACATCCATGAAAGGATGAGTGCTGAATATTGTGGTGATCCACCTTCCTACTACCAAGTAAAGTTTTGGATCAAGCAGTTTAAATGTAATTGGCAAGAAATTGAAGATGAACTCCATTCAGCGAAACCTGTTGACACCCCAAAGCCAACGAGCACTGGAGTGGGAAATAGACTAAAGAAGGTACAACTTATTTAATTGACAATGATAAATGAATTATTGATGATTTATCAACATTTTCTGTAACATAGTAAAAAAGATGTAAACCTAACTGAGTTCCAATAATGTAGTGCAATGGCTGTAGGTCTTATTTTTGACCATTACACGATGAGAAGAAAAATAAGTGGCACTAACCACTGGCATATCATTTTGTGCTTTTTTATTCCACGGTCATATGGGAATATAGAGTGAAGACACACAGACTTGGCTACAGATGTTTCGCGTCTAATTATGCTTCATCTGGCGTTGTCTTCTAACCAGCAATGCAGACTCCAGTGGAACATACTTGTGGCAGTGCCGCTCTGCTGATCTTTTGAAAATGGATGTCTTACACATTGCTCAAAAAAATAAAGGGAACACTCAAATAACACAACCTAGATCTGAATGAATGAAATATTCTCATTAAATACTTTATTCTGTACCAAGTTGAATGTGCTGACAACAAAATCACACAAAAATCATCAATGGAAATCAAATTTATTAACCAATGGAGGCCTGGATTTCGAGTCACCCCCAAAATTAAAGTGGAAAAACACACTACAGGCTGATCCAACTTTGATTTAATGTCCTTAAAACAAGTCAAAATGAGTCTCAGTATTGTGTGTGGCCTCCACATGCCTGTATGACCTCGCTACAATGCCTGGGCATGCTCCTGATGAGGCTGAGTATTGTGTGTGGCCTCCACGTGCCTGTATGACCTCCCTACAACGCCTGGGCATGCTCCTGATGAGGCTGAGTATTGTGTGTGGCCTCCACGTGCCTGTATGACCTCCCTACAACGCCTGGGCGTGCTCCTGATGAGGCTGAATATTGTGTGTGGCCTCCACGTGCCTGTATGACCTCCCTACAACGCCTGGGCCTGCTCCTGATGAGGCTGTGTATTGTATCTGGCCTCCACGTGCCTGTATGACCTCCCTACAATGCCTGGGCATGCTCATGATGAGGATGCGGATGGTCTACTGTGGGATCTCCTCCCAGACCTGGACTAAAGCATCCACCAACTCCTGGACAGTCTGTGGTGCAACGTGACGTTGGTGGATGTGACGCGCCCCCTGGGCCATATTCTTTAGGGGGAATATCCGGAGCCGGATCAGATGGGAGTTGTAGTCTTCCGAGTGGCTGTGACCCGGTCCGTGCCCAGGGTGTCAAACTCAGTTGTATGTGGCAGTCCTACAGATGTTAATAAGTTCTTAATGTCGACTACGCCACCCGTTGTATTGCGGTCACTACGGCCGCCGCTGCAGCAGGGTCCGCTGAGGCTGATGGTGTAGGTGCAGCTTTGGTGATATAACCCCCAACGGGTGGGGTATAGCCTCAGGGGGATCAGGTGCAGAGGATGGGGGTTGTGGTGATGCAGTGTAGACGGCAATCAGAGACAGAGTCGGGTTATGCAGTTTAGGATGTTTACTCACTGCTGATGTTCCGGTCACTCCAGCTTCGAGTGACCTCCCGAGCCGTGCTGCGTCCACCAGGTTCTGGATCCAGCCAACCCCCAAATAAGTCCGGAGCGTGACCCTGAGCTCTCCTTCTGTCCTTTCTCTGGCCGTCCCCACTATTGATCCACCCAGGTCCAGCTCCCTCGGGCCTTCTGTTGGGAGACCCTTGGCCTTGGGTTCCCTGACCCTCCTCGTGGTATGCCTTCGTGGTGGATGTGGTGGGTGGCCGTGGCAGACGCTGCCCACGGCCTCCGGTCTCTGGCTGGGGTGTGTTTTTGCCCCCACCAGCTTGGGTTCCGGTACCCTGATGCCGACTCTTCACCCGGGGATTTAATTTGGGTTCTTAGAGTCCTCTCTTCTGTTTCCCCCTCTGGGTCTCTCTTTCTCCTCTCTCACTCTGGGTCTCTCTTCTCCTCTGCTCGCTGACTTTCTCTCTGCAACTGACCCTGTTCTTAGTTGGTGCCCACCTTATATACACCCTCTATGTGTGAGCTCAGGTGACCAGCACCCAATGAGCTCCTATCTTTACCCAGGCTGCTCCCCCTATCTGCCCCTACACTACTTGGGATGTACCACCCCCCTCCCACTCCAGCCAGGAACAGACTCGGTCGTACCTGCACATTTCTAAGTGGGAGTACCGTCGGTCTGCTCCTCGGAAATGGGATGTGTGTAGTGCATGCAGCCTACCGAGCTCAGTTCCACACTCCATCCTTACCCGGGAGTGGAATATCACACCTCTGGGTTGAGGTGCAATACCCCTGTAGCAGCCGAATCCTCAGGGTGCTACATTCCCCCCTGGTAAATCACAGCACGTCCTCGGGCTGTAAGACATAACACCAAAACATACAAATTTTTGCATAAACATATAAAACATATAAAAACATTATATATATATAAAACATTATAAAACATTCTCGTCGCCTCTGGCTCCTCCTCCGGTCACTGTGCAACGTGTGACCGGGTAAAGTGCGACAGTCTCTCTGGAGAACTGGTTTTCCTATAAAACCGGTAGGGGGCGCTTTAGAACGCGCAACTATATACAGGGATTATGGCCGCTCTCAGTCCTCGGCCAGGTATTAGGGAAGGAATGACCGTTCTCAGTCCTCGGTCAGTGGGATTAAGGGAACAACGGGTAAACAGTTCACTTCAGCTGGTCCCAACGGGGACTATATTTGCAGTAACAGTTTCTTTGTACCCCGGTCGGGTAACTATTTACAGCACCTGCTCCGCTGTACTTAACGACGTCTTCCTCCTGCTCTTTCTTTGGGGATCTTAGCTTCAGACCCGTCCGGGTCCTCTTGCTCTTCCTCCTCACATCGCAGCTCCTCCTCTGTCAGGCGATGCACATGGAGGGCGTAAGGTCCTTTGGCACACTTGTGCCGGGTAAAGGTGACCTCGTCCCCGATGTAAAGGTCACGACCTCTGTGCCCCTCCGGCAGATGGGACTCCACGTCTCTGCGCGTGACAAAGACGTCGCCGGGGGTGTTGTGGTCTCGGATGAAGCCCCACCCGTACTGCATGTTGAACTTGATTACAGTCCCGGTGGTGCGGGGACTGTGCGCTGCACGGGGATCCCTCCTGGTCCGGCTCTTCTGCTCGGCGCTCCTTATTTGGGCCTGTTGTTCCCGGACCCGCCTCTCTCTCCGCTCCCTCGCAAACTCCTCGAGCTGCTGTCGGCAGCACTCAGCACGCTCCGCTGCAGCTGCCCGGGTTTCTTGAGTGAACCCCATTAGATCTTCTCCGGTGGGGTCCCACTCAAATTGGGTCTCTTCAAGCGGGGGCGAGATCCTTATCACGGGCTTCGGAGCCGGAATCAGGGGTGCACACATGGCCCCAACCCTCCTCTGGTGCTCCAGTCCATAATATTCCTGGGGCCAGATGAAAGGCTGCCCGTCCGGCCACGTGTGTTGGGCAAACAAGTCCTCTCCCAGACGCGGCACCCTTGGTTTTACGGGCGCGGGCGCGGTGGTGGTGGCGCCCGGGTTGCCCAGGCCTTGCGGCCAGGCCTGGGGCACCTGGAAGGTGAAGGGCACCGTTAGGACGGCGGCGCCCTGGGCTACCTGGCCTTGCGGCCAGGCCGGAGGCTCCGCGGAGGTAGGGGGCGCTGTTGGGGATGCGACGCCCGGGAATTCTAGGCCCTGCGACCAGGCTGGTGTTGCTTCCTGTTTTGCCACGCTCGGGGTCGTTGCGCATGGCGTCACAGGGGTCGCGGCGGCGGCTTCCGGTTGGGGCCTAGTCTGCGTCGGTGACATGGCGTTTTCGGGCACAGCAGGGGGACTTTCGGGCTCTGCGACGGGGAGCTGGGGCAGGTAAGCGGTTTCCCGGTTTGGGGTATAGACGTCCCCTTTACCTGCCTCCACTCGTTCGGCTCCCTTCTCGGCGCCGTCTCCGGCCTTGGGTCCTCCCGCGCCATCCTCAGAGGCGGTCTGTCTCCTCATCTTGGCTGGCGTGCTCCGGGTCTTGGTTTGCTGGGCCATCTCTCGGCTCCACTCCGCCAATGTCTCTCGCTGTACCCGGGCCATCCTCCGTGCGAGGCCCTCCAGGGCAGTCTGTGCACACTCCCGGTCTCGGGGGAGCTGTGCTAGGACCTCCACTAGTCCTAGTGGGGTCGTTGTTTCCAGCAGGCTCCTGACCAACGGGTCGGTGCTGCTCTGCTCTCCTACAGTCGTCTCCAGCAGGCTCCTGGCCAGCGGGCCGGTGCTGCTCTGCTTTCCCTCCTCTGTCTCTAGCAGGCTCCTGGCCAACGGGCCGGTGCTGCTCTGCTTTCTCGCCATCTCCGGGTAAGCTCCTCCGATACTCTTCTCCAGGCTTCTTGCCTCCGGGTGCGCTCGCTCTAGACTGCTCCAGGCGGCACCCATCTTTTCTCTCTCCTTTCGTCTCCTCCCCCCTCGAGGGCGGTCCCGGGGCCACTTGGTGATTGTCAGCTCCAGGGGCGGTTCTTTCACGCTGACAGACACCTCTAGCATCACAGTCTCTGTTGGTGGGGGCGGTTTCCACTTTTGGCGCCATTTTCGGTCCTGGCCCACGATGGGAGGCGGCCTCTCACCACCCTCTGGCACGCCCATAATGGCGTCCGCTCTTCTAAGGCGGGAAACCTTTGGAAATGGCGGGAATCGCTTCCCAGTGGCGGGAAACTCTGCAGATGGCGGGAAAACGCTGTTAATGGCGGACAACCGGCTGGAATCGACTGGTGATGGGGTCCGATGGCGGGGACCCTCCGGAACCGGCAGGAGACTTCTTTTTGAGGTAAACTCATTCTTTTCTTCAGGCACGCAGTACCCGGGTGTTGCGGGCACGTAATCCTGCCGACTACGCCAAAGTTGACGCGCCCCCTGGGCCATATTCTTTAGGGGGAATATCCGGAGCCGGATCAGATGGGAGTTGTAGTCTTCCGAGTGGCTGTGACCCGGTCCGTGCCCAGGGTGTCAAACTCAGTTGTATGTGGCAGTCCTACAGATGTTAATAAGTTCTTAATGTCGACTACGCCACCCGTTGTATTGCGGTCACTACGGCCGCCGCTGCAGCAGGGTCCGCTGAGGCTGATGGTGTAGGTGCAGCTTTGGTGATATAACCCCCAACGGGTGGGGTATAGCCTCAGGGGGATCAGGTGCAGAGGATGGGGGTTGTGGTGATGCACTGTAGACGGCAATCAGAGACAGAGTCGGGTTATGCAGTTTAGGATGTTTACTCACTGCTGATGTTCCGGTCACTCCAGCTTCGAGTGACCTCCCGAGCCGTGCTGCGTCCACCAGGTTCTGGATCCAGCCAACCCCCAAATAAGTCCGGAGCGTGACCCTGAGCTCTCCTTCTGTCCTTTCTCTGGCCGTCCCCACTATTGATCCACCCAGGTCCAGCTCCCTCGGGCCTTCTGTTGGGAGACCCTTGGCCTTGGGTTCCCTGACCCTCCTCGTGGTATGCCTTCGTGGTGGATGTGGTGGGTGGCCGTGGCAGACGCTGCCCACGGCCTCCGGTCTCTGGCTGGGGTGTGTTTTTGCCCCCACCAGCTTGGGTTCCGGTACCCTGATGCCGACTCTTCACCCGGGGATTTAATTTGGGTTCTTAGAGTCCTCTCTTCTGTTTCCCCCTCTGGGTCTCTCTTTCTCCTCTCTCACTCTGGGTCTCTCTTCTCCTCTGCTCGCTGACTTTCTCTCTGCAACTGACCCTGTTCTTAGTTGGTGCCCACCTTATATACACCCTCTATGTGTGAGCTCAGGTGACCAGCACCCAATGAGCTCCTATCTTTACCCAGGCTGCTCCCCCTATCTGCCCCTACACTACTTGGGATGTACCACCCCCCTCCCACTCCAGCCAGGAACAGACTCGGTCATACCTGCACATTTCTAAGTGGGAGTACCGTCGGTCTGCTCCTCGGAAATGGGATGTGTGTAGTGCATGCAGCCTACCGAGCTCAGTTCCACACTCCATCCTTACCCGGGAGTGGAATATCACACCTCTGGGTTGAGGTGCAATACCCCTGTAGCAGCCGAATCCTCAGGGTGCTACAGATGGAGCGAAACATGATGTCCCAGATGTGCTCAATCAGATACAGGTCTGGGGAACGAGCGGGCCAGTCCATAGCTTCAGTGCCTTCATCTTGCAGGAACTGCTGACACACTCCAGCCACATGAGGTCTGACATTGTCCTGCATTAGGAGGAACCCAGGGCCAACCGCACCAGCATATGGTCTCACAAGGGGTCTGAGGATCTCATCTCGGTACCTAATGGCAGTCATGCTACCTCTGGCGACCACATGGAGGGCTGTGCGGTCCTCCAAAGAAATGCCACCCCACACCATTACTGACCCACTGCCAAACCGGTCATGCTGAAGGATGTTGCAGGCAGCAGATCGCTCTCCACGGCATCTCCAGACTCTGTCACGTCTGTCACATGTGCTCAGTGTGAACCAGCTTTCATCTGTGAAGAGCACAGGGCGCCAGTGGCGACTTCGCCAATCCTGATGTTCTGTGGCAAACGTCAAGCATCCGGCACGGTATTGGGCTGTGAGCACAACCCCCATCTGTGGATGTGCGGCCCTCATACCACCGTCATGGAGTCGATTTCTAACCGTTTGTGCAGACACGTGCACATTTGTGGCCTGCTGGAGGTCATTTTGCAGGACTCTGGCAGTGATCCTCCTGTTCCTCCTTTCACAAAGGCGGAGGTAGTGGTCCTGATGCTGGGTTGTTGCCCTCGTATGGCCCCCTCCACGTCTCCTGGTGTACTGGCCTGTCTCCTGGTAGCGCCTCCAGCCTCTGGACACTACACTGACAGACACATCAAACCTTCTTGCCACAGCTCGCATTGATGTGCCATCCTGGATGAGCTGCACTACCTGAACAACTTCTGTGGGTTGTAGAGTCCGTCTCATGCTATCATGAGTGTGAAAGCACAACCAACATTCAAAAGTGACCAAAATATCAGCCAGAAAGCATTGGTACTGAGATGTGGTCTGTGGTCCCCACCTGCAGAACCACTCCTTTATTGAGGGGGTCTTGATAATTGCCAATAATTTCCATCTATTGTCTATTCCATTTGCACAACAGCATGTGAGATTGATTGTCAATCAGTGTTGCTTCCTAAGTGGACAGTTTGATTTCACAGAAGTTTGATTTACTTGGAGTTATATTCTGTTCTTTAAGTGTTCCCTTTATTTTTTTGAGCAGTGTATTATTTTCATAGTTTAATATGCCTTAGTTTCTTTATAAATTGAGATATTGGAGATACTTTTACATTCTTTGCTCTGTATCATTAGATTTATTGGTGCAGTGTAATTCACCAAGAAGCTTATTGAAAGCCTTATTCAGGTTCCGGTTTCCTTTTATTAAATTCCAGCAACTCACGGCTTTACTTATATTGAATAAAAGGTATATCACATAAATCCACACGTTATCAGATGGCAATAAACTTACTGTAGCCATAAACAAAAAAGTAATAATATAAGCAAAGAGAAAAGACATCACAGTCCTCGAGGCTTGGACGTGGGCTTTCATGTTGGGGCTTCGAAAGCCACCAAAGTTTTGTTGGACCTGATTTATGTGTTTGAAAAGAGAAATGATGATGGCTGAGGCCGAGATGGAGAATATCAACATTGCAGTCAAGGAGAGAATCGTAAAAGCTATGGTATCCTTGACCTTAAAACTAATTAATACGGGACTTTCTTGCAGACTTATGGCAGAAACATTGAATCTTGATGAGTTTTCTGATGAGGTTTTAAGAACCAATGGGATGCTCACAAGTATAGACCCCAAAATATTTGAAAAATAAAGCCAGGGCAAAGCCTCATGGAAGTTATTTTGCAATTGAAAGTATAAAGTGTGCTTCACTTTCACAATCTTCAGGCAGAAGTAGACGCAGAGCAAGGTGGAAAACCAAACATTGCAAGAAGTTACCATAAAACACAAAGCAATGTAGATCTTTGCTACAAATAGACTTTTATAAAATATATTAAATAATCTTATAGACTTCATCATCTCTTCTACAAGGTTGCATACGCTTATGATGGTAATGAGCTGGTCACCTTGTGGAGCATTGTTGTCTTTAGCCCAGCACAGAACATTGGACACAAAAATAAACATGTTTGTTGGTATCAGAATTAAGAAACTCATACAATCAAAAATGTAAAAATATATTTCTACAAACATCTTCATCCTTAGACCAAAAAGATACCTCAACTGACTTCAACTTGGGCTGTTCTAATTATTTTCTTCCATTCAGCCCTCAGGTTAAGGCGATGCAAATGCAAATAGAATTTGCTTGTAATTGATAGCCTTAGATGTCACGGGAATATTTCTTATTCAAATGCAGAATTAAATAAAGAAAATGAAGCAAAAAAAAAAACTTGTCAGTAAATATTTAGAATCATCTGATTGCTAGGGCTTCATGTTTTCTGTTTTTAATTGCTTATTAGTAGTGTTGAGTAGTGTTGAGCCACCCCCGTAGTGTTCGAGTTCGGTTCGGTTCGTCGAACACCCGTGTGTTCGCCGAACTGTTCGTCGAACTGTTCGTCGAACACCTTCGAACACCGTTAAAACCAATGGCAGGCAAACAAAAACACATAGAAACACATAGAAAACACCTTCAAAGGTGTCCAAAAGCTGACAAACTGCTCAGAAGACACAACTAACACATGGAAAAGTGACAAGTACATATAGTCATGCGAAAAGAAAAGAGGTGGAGGAGTAAAAGGAGGGGGAGACACAGATATAGGCATGTCATGCCCTTCTAAAATCCAAAAAGTGAGAAGCCGACACGGCCAGCCCGCTCCTGACCGTGCCACCTCCGTGTCGCCGGGTTTGTGCCAGAGCCGCGGTGAACCCTGATGGCCAGCCCCCCTCTCCCAATACTGGTGCCTGTCCGCTGGTGGGTCGAGCGAGCCCCCCTGTGGTGGAGGCAGCTCTAAGCTTTTTAATTTAAATTGTCTCTCTAATTTGAATGAATACACTTTAAATCCATTTACAAGGATCTATTGGAGGGCAAGTCTCATGCCAGCAGCCGCGTAATTTCAGCTCCAGTAGCGTCCACTAAAGCTGCTGCAGTTAAAAAGCTTTTATAAGGATCGAGCTCGGCTGTCCACCGCAAGGCATCCTACTGCCAGTCCCAGCCCCTATGCCTTGGGGTGCCTCCTGATGCTCTTCACTGAGTATCCCATGGTCCCGAAGCATTTCCTTTGAAAAAATTAAGTGTCTAAACTACAGGTGGTGTAGCTTGCTTAACAGCTGGGATAATCCGCTGACTAGCAGACACTGCTGCTAGGCACAAAGTATTTCCTGGGCTAGATGCAGTTAAAAATTTGTAATTAGATACTCTCGTTGGATGCTGAGAAAGCATTCCATAGAGTCTCCTGGCACGCCATATATGATTCTCTTAAAAAGCTTGGGGTAGGGGTCTAGGGGACCCTTTTATAGCCAAAATCACGGCACTGTATCGCAATACGTCACCTAGGCTGAAGATAAATGGAACTGTAGCACCCTGAGGGCTCGGTTGCTACAGACGTATTGCACCTCACCCAGAGGTGTGATATCTCACTCTCAGGTAAGGATGGAGTGTGGATCAGGACCCGACACCTGCATGCATTACACCACATTGCCGTGGGGCAGGGCGACCAATATGCCCCTGAGATGGGCACGAGAGTCCCTGTCCCTGGCTGGAGTGGGGGGAGGGAACACTGAGGAAGGGGAACCCTGTAGTGCAGGAGCAGGGAGGAAGCAGTTCCTGGGTGCATTGAGAAGGGAGTATAAAAGGTGGGCACCATCTTAGTTCAGTGCAGAGAAGTCTGAGCAGAAGTGGCAGGGAGCAGGGGCTCTGCATGAGCTCTGCTCCGGAGGCGGGCCTAGTAACAGAGGCCCAGGCCTGGAAGAGGGAGAAGGAAGGAAGAGGAGCGGAGAAGGCTCCAGGAACGAGGAATGAAGGGATCCCAGGGGTGCGGACGGGCGAGTCGCCACCGCACGCCCGAATCCACCTGCGTGGAGGGGTCAGGCCAAAGGGGGAGACCGGTCCCCGAACTAGTGGAGGCAGGAAACGACCCTCAGCTAGAAACCGGAGGCTCTGACATTTTATGTGGCGCAGCCCCTCGCTACACCCGCTAGGAAGGCACCACATAGGGTCAGGGAAACTGGCGCCAAGTTTACCAAGAGGAGGCCCGAGGCAGCCGGACAGAAGTGTTGGTAAGAAAGGCCAGACAAAGGACACACAAAGGGGGTCCTGTGAAGTGCTCCAAAGTTATCTGGGAGTTGTCTGAGCCCCTCACCTGGTGAGCACAGTACGACGTGGGCAGCCGTTACCTGCAGACGTGGTCTGGATAATAAGAACTGTGAGTAAAGGCCCTGGACTGCATCACTGACTCCGTGTCGTTACTGCTGCTGCCCTGCACCATCACCCCCATCCTCCGCATACACTGCCCTGAGGCTATACTCCTCCCGTGGGGAGTTATGCTACGCTCTGCTGCACCCACAACACCAGCCTCAGCGGTCTGCCCTGTAGCGGCGGTTCACTCTGACCGCAATCCACGGGTGGCGTAGTCGGACATTTAAACATCAAAACCACATAAATAGTTCCGCCACTGGTTTGACCGCCCTGAGCCACGGAACCGGGTCGCCGCCACGAAGACTACAACCACCAGCATCCACCAAAAAGGGTCCGGCTCCGGGTGTCCCAAGGCCCAGGGGGTGCGTCAGAACATTTTCATCACCTTTCACAATCACCAATGGGACAAGGCAGGGATGTCCTCTGTCCCCCCTCTTATACATCCTAGTGACGGAGCACCTGCTCTCATCAATTCGCCATAACCCCAATATTAGGTGGATTGAGGTGGAAGGCACCGAGTACAAGTGCTCTCTATTTGCTGATGATGTCCTAGTATATATCACTCAATCACATATATCCATCCATGCTGTTATGGCTGAAATAGATCACTTTGTTACATGGTAAAATTTTAAAATCAATGCAGCGAAGTCTGAGGCCCTCGATGTCTCCCTCCCCAAATCCATATAGGATTCCATCCAGTCCAACTTTCCCTTTGCCTGGCCCTCACAGGGTATCAAATACTTAGGAATAGAGATGAGCGTTGTTCTACTCGAACTGTTCGCCAATCTCAAATTCGAGCTGTTTTGGGCGGTGTTTGAGCCGGTCGGCGAACACGAACAATTTGAGAAAAATTCGGCTGTTCGAGGTTATGTTCGATAACTGTTCGTGCACCAAAATCATAACTGGATTTTTTCTCAGTAATGATGAAAATTAATGTTAATACGCAGTTTGAGTGTACAGCGGGGCGGGGGGAGGGGCAGGGGATGGATCTCTGCAGTAACAATGAAGATCTCCATTTTTTTTTCTCTTTCCCGCATTTGCAGTGGGGAGGTGCAATCTGTCAGCCTATCAGCAGCGCACACACGGAGCGAAGTGCTTTTTTTCACACAAGCAAGGGCATGTGTGATTGGCAGTG